>NC_139681.1:76196780-76811780 GCF_964106915.1 Podarcis gaigeae
TTTAGTTTAAGGTTTTTGGCATTAATTTAGGCAACAACTTTATTGATTACAGCATGTGACTGGTTGCTTAGGCATTAGTTCCAGACTACCTGAACCTGCACGGTGGCAGGAACAGGACTGATACTGGGCACCACCTTATGTCAGTAAGGCAAAGCATCCTGGGGGAGCGAGAACTCCTTTGATCTCACAGCTCACCCCAGATGCTCCCAGGGACTCTGGCGTGGCCCTAGCCCCTTGACAGCGTTCAGATAAAAGCAAGGATTCTTTTAATGGAATTATCTAGCAGCAGCAATGGAGGGCCAGGCACAGACAACCACGTCCCCTCCCCAAAACATTGAACCAATGCCTAACAGCCAACCTTACAAAGTTGTGACGATTTGTTACATGGTAGGCACAAACCAATTGGCACCAGGCAATCAGCCAAATGACAAAATTCCTACCGGGCCCCTGCTCCAAAACAGATGACCCCTCAACAGGCATAGCAAGGCCATAAGAACAACCCAAATATAGGGAGAGGAGGGCGGGTGATCCGCTGCACATTGCAAGAGAGTGAAACTCTCCAGCGACGTGCAGCGGCTTAAGTAGCCCCTCAGCAGCCAATAGACAACCCAACTTATCAAATTTCTGCCCCAGCAACAAAGGGGCAATCAATGGGGTGTTGTGGCTATCCCAACCTGCAACAGGGAGGCATTTTAGGTGATCTCACCACAACACGTGCCCTCCAATAAATAAGACTCGGTGATTAATGGAATTATCAACATGGGTAAGGTAGCCTTCTGGACATCAAGCTTTGGCATGTATGTACATTTATTTATTTTGCTCATTTAGATACCACCTAATACCATAGTTACTAAGTGGTGCTCAAGCAGCTCAACTGTGATAAATATCCAAAAACTGAAAAATTGTATATTTCTCCTGCCAAAGGGGGAAATTTTGCAGTCACAATAGCCGTATTGCCTGAATACACAAAAACTCAAAATTGTGGATGAGATTGCTAAGAATGTTCTGTTGAACAGGAACCCTGATAAGACATAGCTCCCAAAGGCTAGGGGAATTTCTAAGCCCATTCAGCTGAGATGAAACAAACTACTCAGACATTTGCGCCAAACATGTGAAGGTCTAAACAGAATTAAGCATGCCTTGCTTGCAGTGTGTGCCCTTTGGCTCCACCTTAACTTAACCATGGGCGGCTGTGAGCCACCCACCTTTGTCAACTTCCCACAATGCCCCAGGGTGATGCTACATCATGGTCCTAATTCCAAGCATACACAGATATTATTTTTGGTGAAGCTTGCATGAGATTCCCCATAGGGCAGTGCTTGGTGGATTGACCTCAGAATCATTAGATGCCTCTGTAATGCTTCCAGAGAGGAGGGAGAAAGCAACAGCTGGTCCATGCTGCTACCCATGCCTGAATTGTTGTCTAAGGTCACCTTATATTTGCAGAGGACTGAAAGTATTATCATGAATATTTATGATGGCATCAAAAACAGAGCAGCTGCAAATTTCTTAAGAACAAGAAACACATTTCCGATGTAAAACAAATAAATCTCTTTGAACTGGGAGGGAACTGGAAGCCCTTTCAGTTGAACCCAGCATCTTCTACGTCTGAAAGCTGGAAAATTGTCAGATGTCTTCTATTTCTGCAATGCTACTAACAACGTGCTGTATAGACAAAAGCTGACGCATACGGGTAGGGAGTGGGGAAAGGAAGCTCAACATTTAAAAGATCAGTTTCGAACAAAAACTCAACAATAATCAGGGATTAACTGGAACGCAATAAAGATGTCTAGATTCTTTCCAAGCATATAACGCAGTAGAATTGCATTGGGAGCTCTGTAATGACTTTATCTGCTCTCTGCTTTGAGAGAATTGCATTATTGAATTTTGTATGTAAATGTTCAGAAGTTTCTGTGCTGATTTGGGCATCCACAAGAATCAGGCTACTAGACATACAACACAATCCTAACCGTGTCTACCCAGAAGTAAGTCCCATTGAATCCAGTGGCACTTGCTCCCAGCTAAGTGGGGCTAGGACTGTAGCCATAGTCACATAGAATGTTGCACTTATTCTGGCATAGCTACAAAGGCTTTCAGGTCTTGAGTGCTGATGATTGCCTTGAACCAGATACACCTAACATGAACCTCCTTACCACTTCAGTTTATCTGATGAGGTGCTTCTCTATATCCCTTCATCTTGGGAAGTAATATCAGTTAAGGCACTGAGTATGGCTTTCTCTGCAAGAAAACCCAGTACGCTACCTGCGGCGTAACTTGGTCTTCTTCAGAAGGTCAGCACCTCTTTTCTTAGGACAACAGTCCAGGAAGTTGCTATGTTTGGCATCCTTCAGAGAATCTGTACCTCTTTCCTTAGATCAGCAGCCCAGGGGCTCACTGGGTCAGCCAATTTAAATGGATTTTGAGATGTCCTGCTTCCCACAGGCACTCGCAAGTATCTGTAGGGAGAGGGAGATCTGAGAGTGGTGTTGAGACACTACTCTGCCAATACTTATTTACCATAGTGCCAGCAATAACTGCACTCCTCTTCAGGGGAGCAGGAGCTTGAGAGAGGTAATTCTATATTGATAACCATAAAAAGTCACCCTTGTGTTGCTGAAAAGTTTCCCGACTTGAATGTTAATTAAATCAGTGACAGTTTTGAAGGACTCCTTTTCTTCTGTTTCAAGAACCTTTAAACCACCTAGCCCACTTCAATCTCCCAACTAAATAATGAGCAATAATTTGCAGCATGGGGTAAAATAAAAATAAAAAAATGAAGCACTATAGCTAAAATCTAAATGGAAAAGAGAAAAACAAAATATATTCTGCTAAGTGAGGCAGAAGGTAGTTTTTAAAATTAGGCTAATCACAGATTTTTACATTTTCTGGGTGGAAGAGGGAGAATTCACCCACATTACATGTTAGCGAGTGTTTTCCCATGAGGAGCTATTATTTCAGCAAGGTGGAGGACTGCACTTCAATGGAAAAGCACTTACTTTTATAACTAGCAGCGTGTCACACTCTTATTTTCCCCCACCCCAGACAGTCAACACAAACCACCTTATCCTATGGTGTTAGACCCTATCTTCCAGGGACAGTCCCGAATTTACAGAAGGTGTCCCCGCTTATAATTTGATGCCGGAATGTCCTGCTTTTTCCTTAGGATGTCCCTTTTATCATCAGAGAAATGTTTGCGGGTATGGTAGGATGTCCCCATTTTCATTGCAGAAATACTGGGGATTATGGAGTTATGTGACCCCAAGCCAAGGAGATAAGTAACTGTACAACTTTTAGAAGACATGGGGACTTTTTAATGTTTAATGATTTTTTTATGTTTTTATATATGTCGGAAGCCACCCAGAGTGACTAGGGCAACTCAGATGGTGGAGTATTATTATTATTATTATTATTATTATTATTATTATTATTATTGAATAGGATGTCCCTATTTTCATCAGAGAAATGTTGGAGGGTTTGTGGTGTCCCAATCCACGTAGCTAGTACAGTCAATGCCCACATATTACCTGAAAATTTTGTAAATAGAATTCCTGGTTAATCTTCCTTGGACTATATAAATGGTCTAAACAAACCAGGGCAGTTCTGTTTGACATCCTGGAAAAATGAAAAGGGTTGATGTTAACAGTGCTGACTAGCCTTGATAAGAGCAATTATCCAAAATCTCTAGAGCAAGCTAGGCCTCAGGTTGATAGGAGCTGCAGTCCAATACCTCAAACTTGATGTGACATTTGATTCCAGATGTGGGGCACATAGAGACGCATCTTTAAAGGAAAAGTCAGGAACCCTACAACTTAATAAAAGTGGGTTCCTCCCACTTGGTCAGTATTTCCTTTAAGACAAAAACACGTGGTAGCAGAAGAGAAAGTGCTGGAGAATTTAGGAAAAGGAATGAACTCAATTTTACAAACATCACTTTAGTAGGACTGCCAGCTAATTAAATCACTTTTGTTGATTTACCATCTGCTGCTTAATTAATCCCTAGTCTTTAATATGAGTTCCTTTGGAAAGAAGTGCAAAGTAACGTTATTTATTACATGTTCACCCTGCCCTTCCTCCAAGGATCTCAGAGTAGCGTACACTGTTCTTCCTCCTATAGTTTCCACAAAATACTCCTGTGAGGTAATTGGACTGAGAGGAAATGCCAGGCCCAGGGACACTCGATGACATCAGGGCAGAGTGGGGATGTGATCCTGGGCCAACACAGTCCTAGCCAACCATCTCCCCACAAAATCACATTCACAGAATCAACTTAGATTGTTGTTTATTATTGTTGTTGTTTTAAAAAAACTACCCACTCAGACAGAAAGACCGTTGTTGATATTTTCTTTTCCATGTTCTCCTTTTTTTAAATAACATAGTAACATGCTTCATAGTGGCCTCAAAGTGCCTTTAGCTCACTTTTGTAAAAAAATAATAATTAAATTTACATCAACGTGGTTCATCTTTTGAACCACTTTGAGGATTTTGTTTTGTTTTGACAACCAAGTGTTTCATGAACTAAACAAACTAACAAACAAACAAACAAACACTAATAATAATAATAGGGCATAATAATAATAATAATAATAATAATAATAATAATAATAGGAAATGGGTATGGTGCTACTTCCTCCCAGCTAGTGAGGGAAGGAGTCTCAGTCCTACTAATGGGGCCTGGAATGAAATGTTGCAACATGGAATCTTCCTGTTCAGAGTTCCATCTCCTTTTTTTCAATATACTTCCTTCCTCCCACCCCCCACCTCTTTCCCCCTTTTCTTCCTAATGTTTCAACAAATGAAACTGATTTGTAAAAATGTTACATGGGGAAAAAAATACGAGAGAGAGACATTGCACACACTTTTGTAAATCAAGAAAATCTTTAATAAAAATACATTTAAAAACAAAACAAATATATATATATGCTCCGTTCCTGGGCTCCTCTCTTCTTGGTTTGACCCTGACATTCTGTGGCCACTGAATACTCTCAGTCCTCATTTAGAGATTTATCCTCTTAGGATTTCACCACCCAAAATATGTTGTTCTGCAAAGCACAGAATGGTTTCAAGCCTGCAGATATCTCATATCAGGCATGCCTATAATGTGGAATTAAATGGAAAGCCAGGTGTGAGGATGGAATGGAATGGAGTATCCTGAATTAGGAACACTTCACACAGCAACTTTTAGTTTCAGGTCCCAGTTCATGTGAATTGCCATTTACCCATGCATTGCGAGGTTGAGATCCAGTAAGAGAGGAGGACTAGCTGCCCCTTATAGCTATTATTCCCATGTTCTGGTACACACATAAGACTTGCATTGCCTTTGTTCTATTTTACCATATTCAAAAGAGGATTCCCGTAACTGGTCAGCCGAGGCTCAAAGAACGACATTTCAGCATTTGCTTTGCTGAAAAAGAAATCAAGTACTGGTTCATCACCATCACTGCCACCCCTCCAACAAGCTCTTTACATCATTTGGGCAAGTGCAGGAGAGATAACAAGGAAAAAATGTTTGCCTTACTAATTGTAACCAAATATGTGCCATTCCATCAGAACACCCTCAAGAGGATCTGAAAGGCTCTTTCATCAGCTGGTATCTTGTGTTATCCTTTTACTGAAATGAAAGGAGAGGCTCACATGGAAGATGGTATTAGAAGGACCCTATTAGAAGTGAAAATACATCTCTAATTGATCTTTGAAAATAAAGCTTTGGAGTTGCATTGTTAATTTGCCTCAGCTGTGCCTCAGATGTTCCTGGCAAGGGAACACTGTCAAAATGAAATTATATCAACCTTTTCCAAACAAGAGCACGTTTCTAAAAACGGGAGGTGGAGGGGAAACAGGGGACTCTTGGTTACTTCACTACTCTTTGTAAGTTCGGACGTGAACCGTTTTAGTGTGTGTTTGAAATCTATCTCCTCATAACACTCCGTTCCAAAGAAAGCAAATATTCGATACCTGATTATAATACCATTAGCTGACCTAGTGCAAAAAACTGGACCAAGCCCTCGCGCAGAGAACTCGTCGAGCTTAAAGAGACACATTTTCCAACTCGAAGCAGTTTGTACAAAGCAAGACTGCTGAACTGCTTCGAGGCACGGCTGTTTTTAATGATAACACACACTGAGGCACAGCTCCCCAGTGTTGTTCTAAGCTATTCACTTATTATCAAACTATGAAACACACTGATATTTTGTCTTGATGAAACAACAGAGGATTATTATTATTATTATTATTATTATTATTATTATTATTATTATTATTTCCATTATTCTGGCAACCAGGAAGCAACTGTGCCTGTTCTACATGGCTATTGCCTTAAGTTACCAGGTTAGTTTGAGACTAATGTTAGAAAATCTCTGTACTTTTCTAACACAGAATTGCTGGGATTATAAATTTGTATTTCCAAAGGTGAAATTGTTTGATCTTCCAGTTTGATGTCTGTGCAGAATTCACTTAAAGTAGAACATTCAGGGGTGAAGGGATCAAATGAGACAATCGAATCTGTACTGATTCATTTTGTTATAAAGCAGGTGGTGGAAAGACGCAAGCCCCGCACTGCTCAAAAAAGCAGCGTGGAGCTTGCAGGCAGTCCGCCCGCCGCCTCCCCCTCAGGATAGACGTGTGGTTCAGGCATGCTGCAGGCCCCGTGGCATGGCTTGGCGCACAGTTCCCCCGCCTCACCTAGCTACCAGTGGCATAGGAAGGGGGTGCAGTGGGTGCGGGAGTTATTTTTTCCAAAAAAGTGTTGGGTCCATTAGGTCCAGTCGTGGCCGACTCTGGGGTTGTGGCACTCATCTCGCTTTACTGGCCGAGGGAGCCGGCGTTTGTCCGCAGACAGCTTCTGG
This sequence comes from Podarcis gaigeae, assembly GCF_964106915.1. Lineage (NCBI taxonomy): Eukaryota > Metazoa > Chordata > Lepidosauria > Squamata > Lacertidae > Podarcis > Podarcis gaigeae. The sequence continues at coordinate 76,203,623 of NC_139681.1, forward strand.
GTCATGTGGCCAGAATGACTAAGCCACTTCTGGCGAACCAGAAACGCTGTTTACCTTCCCGCCAGAGTGGTACCTATTTATTTACTTGCACTTTAACGTGCTTTCAAACTGCTAGGTGGGCAGGAGCAGGGACTGAGCAATGGGAGCTCACCCCGTCGTGGGGATTCGAACCGCCGACCTTCTGATCGGCAAGCCTTAGGCTCTGTGGTTTAACCCACAGAGCCACCCATGTCCACATGATGACACCCGGGGCGGACCGCACCCACCACACCCCTACGCCACTGGTCCATACCTTTTATATCCAAATAAGCAGGGTGAGGGAGCACAACCCACCACTCCTTGGCTCTCAAGAGGCTCATGGACTGGCAGTGGGACTCCTTCTGTGGCCTGAGACTCAGTAAGAGTCTGATGATGCTCAAACTGATTGGATTTAAAGTACCTGGGCCTGTCCAGGGGTAGTGGAGAGGAGAGATGGAAGGACCTGTCACTTTTTGTTCCCTGTTTCTCATTTTTCCAATCATAAATTCAGTTCTCCAAATTTCTGCTCAATCAGCAATTAAAAAAGGAAAAAAAAACTTCAGAAAAGCCTTCAGTACTTTACTACTATTTTCCCCCCAATAAACATATTTCTGCGTGCAGTTTTGGTGTACACATTTTTTTTCTAAGCAACTTATCCTAATATAATTCATTTTTGTCTGTTATTTTCACTAATATGTTCTTCTTTGGGCACGTTTTGCTCTGGTGCATTCATTTTCCTTTTTCTTTTTATGCATTCATTTTTTCTAAACACTGCTTGGTAGGAGAACTGCAACACAAAATTAGGATCAGTGTGAATTTTGAAAGATGGCTGTGTTTAGGTTCTCATATCGTTTCGGATAGTGCAAATTTGATAAATTTGGCTTTAAATGTGAAATGAATTTAATTCCCTCCCTCCATCCCTAGTGGGGAGGGAGGCTTAAGGATCCTCTTTCCAACAGGTGATCAACACGTTCAATGCCTGTAGAACTAACCTGTTTGGTGCACAGTGCAGGAACTTTACAGTCTACAGACCCTCAGGTGTTGGATGAGCAACCATTTGCGTGGGCAGAAGAAAGTATCTGTACCTAACATGTTTCTCTAGGTGAACCTTTAGGCAATAAATATACAGTTAAAAATCACACAGCACAGTGCATTACAATTAGCAGAAAAACCATTAAGTGGTCTGCCACCCCTACTTGTATAAGGGCAGAAAGGATCTTTCAGATGTCCTGGTCCCTAGCTGTATGGGGCTTTAGACACCAAAGCATTGAACTTCAGGCAGTGGAGAAGAGTTCTACAAAATGGGTCTTCTAATTTTGTCCCAGCATTAATGTCTAATGCTCTTTGCACAATAGATTAGTCAAAGCCTTTAGCGTAGCCTGACAAACGCTTTCTTGGATGCTTTCTTGGACTCCAAATCCCATCAGCCCCAGCCAGCTTGGCCAGTGTTCATGTAGAATCAGAGTTGAAAGAGACCCTGAGGATCATCTTGTCCAACCCCCTGCAATGCGAGGAATATGCAGCTTTCCCATATGAGTACTGTATTGAACACGCAACCTTAGTGTTATCAGCACCACCCTGTAACCAACAGAGATATCCAGGATAATGGGAGTTGTTATACTCCAGCAGCATCTGAAAGGCTATGGTTAACCCCAGTCCTGGTCTATGCACACCCAGTACAGTGGTACCTTGGGAAACAAACGGGATCCGTTCCAGAGCCCCTTTCTCATCCTGAAGCGAACGCAACCAGTGTCCATGCGTCTGTGCATGCGCGGGTTGGGTTTCACTGCTTCCGTGCATGTGCGTGATGTCATTTTGACCATCTGTGCATGTGGTGAAACCCAGAAGTAACACACTCCGTTACTTCTGGGTCGCCGCGGAAATACTTAACTTGAAGCACATTTATCCCGAGGTATGACTGTAATACATAATTTGGATAAGCTCTGCTGGTGAAATTTCAGTGACTATTGATGAAGAGTTTTCAGTCACTGTACATTCTACCTTATTAATCGGGGAAGATGCTTGTGGGTGGGAGTGTGGTGGGACATCATATTGCATCACTGCACTTCAGGAAGTGTTAGATCCTTTGTCATTGCTGTGAGTCTTCCAAAGCAGTTTCCAATAAGTCAGATAAGAAACCAACACCTCTACAACAGACAGGAGAAGAAATATAAAGACCTATGGGGGGCGGATGTTGCCAAAGCACCACTTGTGGAGATAAATTAGTGTTAATGGACTATTCTCTTTTGCACTCACAGTGAGTATTCTTTCACATCTGCGTGCAGCTGGTTAACCTTCTCGAGTTAAGCCAGCCATATGTTTCCCAGATATGTACACACACCTTTACCAAATGTCACGGCTCCTCTGGCTGAAGTGATCTCAATTTGATTCTTTTTACATGGTTTTGAATGTTCTATGGTATTTTATACATTGTGACTGGCCGCTTTATTGTAATTGTAAAGTGTAAATTGTTTAATTATTATTAGTTGATATTTAACTTTACTGTTTACTATTACATTCTGATGGATCATTTAATATTGCTTTATTTCTTTATTTTAAAGTTATGTTTCTATTATGACATTTTGTATCAGATCAGATTGTTATTAGGTGTGTGATCGTTGCTATCTATTTTGTTGTTTCTTCAGCTTGCAAACTGCCTCATGTATATAGAAAGGCGGTTTACAAATTAGAAGTGAAATGAAATGAAGTGAAAAATCCAAATGAATACAATGGAGGCATGACAGGCTGTGTAGGTAGTTCAAATCTGTTCCGTACATAAAATACACAACTTGAAAGGATAGCTTTATAAAATGAATGCCATGCCCATAATAGCCAATAAACTTGTCTGCCTACAAATGGAAATACATCATATCAATTAGGCTATGGTAACTTGTACAAGATACCCGAAGCAGATATATTTCATAGCCAATAGCCTATGGGTGCTATAGTTTAAGGGTGCTAGGAATTATGGCTCTGGGAGATGGAAACTACAATCTCAGGATTCTTTTTTTCCGTGGGGAACATTATTTGAAAGCGTACTGAGTATGCTTTAAATACCGTATATAGTGTGGATCTGCCCTTCACCAACTCTGGTGCAGTTATTGTACCGTGATATACTCGGGTTCAGGCCAATGATGCTGTCAGTGCCTATCAGCACTGCTTGGTATTCTCTAGGCTTGGCACCGGGCCATAAGGCGCACAGCCCTGTCCCTTCGTAGGCCAGCATTCTCTGGTAAGAGCAGATCATCTCCCTTTGATGGGCTTTCAGGGGTGACATCCAGGTTTTCAGCCCACTATATAAAACACCAGTGAATATAAAAACATTTTTGTTTAGGCAAGCCTACCCAGATATATCGAATGGCGATGCCTGTTTTAATCCGCTTTTAGTTCATTGCGGAATGCAATTTTCCTGAATGTCTTAAATGCAGGAGGTGACCATTTTGCATGGGGGTTCTATTCGTGTGTGTGTACAGCAATACATGAACCAGATGGGCAGGGTACAATTATTATTATTATTATTATTATTATTATTATTATTATTATTATTTTAAGAAGGGGTGCGTGAAGAGCTATACAGTGGTACCTCAGGTTACAAACACCTTGGGTTACAAACACTTCAGGTTACAGACTCCAGTAACCCGGAAGTAGTACCTTGGGTTAAGAACTTTATCTCAGGATGAGAACAGAAATCGCATGGCAGCAGTGGGAGGCCCCATTAGCTCAAGTGCCACCTCAGGTTAAGAACAGTTCCAGGTTAAGAACGGACCTTCGGAACAAATTAAGTTAGTAACCAGGGGCGTAGGAAGGGGGCGGGGGGCTGCCCCAGGTGCCATCATGGAGGGGGGTGACAAATTATCAAGGAACAGTTACTGCCCTACTAGGGCGGTTCATAAAAAACCTTTCTTTGAAAATGCCTGCTCCAAAGGTCTTATCTTACTACACTAGGGATTATATAGCTATATATGAAATTTCATGCATATCAGTTAATATCTTGACCCTCCTCCATGAAAAATAGCTGTTTACTTGGCCATTTTCCTATGTCTTGAAGCCTGAAATTTCAATTCAGTGGAGCAGGGTCAAGATATACACATAACATCTGTACTGCATTGTTTACTGTGACAACACCTGCACTTTGGAACTCCCCACCTATTGCAACAAAGCATGTGCCTTTGCTGGACTCTTTTTGGGCACCTGCTAAAAGCATTCTTCTTTAGGCAAGCATTCCTAGATGCTTAGGAAGTTGAAGTAATTTTAATCTTAATATTTTAGCTTTTGTATGTTTTAAAGCAGGATTGTTAAGTTTCCTTGCTTTTACTGCTGTGGTGGTTTTTTTGTTTTTTGTTTTGGTAAACCACTTTGCAGGTTTTTTAAAATAAATTTTAATAAATAAATAAACAATAAATATAAGTAAAATAACACAAGCCAAAACACAATCCATCCTGTAGATTTAAGTATCTGTCCATAGTTGCCTACTTGTTAGCAGAGGCCCAGAATCCACATTCCTTTGTAAGAAAATATGAAATAACGTAAAACTATTTTTGCAGGCAAAAAAACACACACAACAAATTGTGGGGGGGGGGGGGGAAGGGTGACAAGAAATTTTCTGCACTGGGTACCACCTGATTTCCTACACCACTGTTCGTAACCAGAGGTACCACTGTATCAGGAACAAGGGGTGGGTAGAGAGACCAGAGGCACCTCTTATTTGCCCAGAGGCTGCTATAGAGACGGCATTTGGGGGGAGCTGCTGAAAAGGTGGCATATTTGGCCTCCAATGTGGCTGTCGTTGCCACCGTGGCAATAGTATTCCTTGGAGGCCGGATCTGCTGTCCCTGTGAGTTCTGCTGCCTGAGTCAGTCACCTCACATATTGGTTCAGGAAGTGCCAATTGGGAAGGCTTTAATTAAAACGCGAAAGAAATGAATTTCTCCTCTTTCCCTATCAACAGGTTCCCTGACCAACTGAGGTATCCAAGGTAGCAAATGGAAAGAGGGTCTTTTCAGTGGTGGTACCTTAGCTTTAGATGCCTGCCACTTAGCTCACTGTCATTTCTTACACCAGGCAAAGGCCTTTTAAAAAAATTAATAAATCCTTAGGCCTTTTAATCTGTTTTGACTTAAAGCTGCCTTTAAGCTCTGTGACTCTTTAACGCTGAGTTTATACTTAATTTTAAACTGTGTTTTTTCCTCTTTCTAACTACCCTCGGAATTTTGCTTATAAGGCAGCTTAAATACTGCAACAAATAAATAAGCGAGTGAGCAAGGGGTGCAACAATTGAATTAAGGTGAGGAAGTATCAGCCTGGTTGCCTTGGCAATCGCAGCACCATTCATCTCAAGAACTGCCCCTTGTCGCTTCCTTTCACAAAGGGAGGGGGGGTATGGAAAATTGGTGAAAGTGGGGGTGTTCCATAAAAGGATGAAATGTCTGGGAAATGTGCATCCCTGGTTCAGCTCAGCACTAAAGAGAAAAGTCCTAAGAGTGATTCTGAATACATGGTACCTCCGTGGGTTTTAAAGGCAGATTTTTCATGAAAAAATGTCATAACAGTGCCCACTAATAAACATGATGAACCATAATCAACAAAGCAGTTTTGGTTCCCTTGCATTTTTCTGTAGGCTGTGTTATTATTATGTTCTGCATCTCAAGCTTTCTTATTTCATATTCTCCACTGAGTCAAGAGTTGTATGAGATTCAGAGGTCTATAGAAATAGTTTTGATCTACATGAGTTTGCATCCCTCGAGTTTCCCTTTGAGTTTGGAGTCTGAAAGGAAACTCAAAATTCAAAGCAAAAATCAATCCAAGTACAGGGGGGAATCTACACTTTCCCCATCTGTCTAGCAAGAGCATCTGGTGGCATATTGTCCTATTGGAGTCTCACAGATTAAAAGTATTGTTTTGTTTGTCATTTTGGGTGTGTATGATTATACAGTGGTACTCGGTTTTCGAGCGTCTCGGAAGCCAAGCGTTTCGGTTTTCAAGCGCTGAAAACCCAGAAGTAAATGTTTCTGTTTTCAAACATGCCTCAGAAGTTGAATGGCTTCCACTGTGTTTCCCCCCAATTTTCTCCATTGACTTTGGAGACCACCCTTTGTGTCTCGATGGTCAACATTTTACATAATGGTTGATATTGTATAAGAATTCTGCAAAACATCCAAGAAGGGCTTCAGTTCAGTCACAGCTCACATGCTTTGTATGTATAAACCCCCCAGCTATATTCCTGGCTTTTCCAGGCAGCAGAAACAAAACACCTGGAGAACCACAGCTAGCATTGGTAATTCTGAGCTAGCTCTTGGCTCATTATGAAGACGCTTCCTGTGCTGCTGTCTATTACCTTGGACGTGACAATGGGCTCTCCCAAAATTCTGCAGATATATGTACAAAGCACAGGGAAAACTTTTCTTCTGAAACATTTTTGTTTGTTCGTTTTTGCATACAATTTTAGAGCTAAACCAAATTCCAAAACAGAATTGAATTTGGGAACTTGAATAAATTTATGTCCACTTAATGCTGAGGAAGGGACGTGGGTGGCGCTGTGGGTAAAACCACAGAGCCTAGGACTTGCCGATCAGAAGGTCGGCAGTTTGAATCCCTGCGACGGGGTGGGCTCCCGTTGCTCGGTCCCTGCTCCTGCCAACCTAGCAGTTTGAAAGCACATCAAAGTGCAAGTAGATAAATAGGTACCGCTCCAGTGGGAAGGTAAATGGCATTTCCGTGCGCTGCTCTGGTTTGCCAGAAGCAGCTTAGTCATGCTGGCCACATGGCCTGGAAGCTGTACGCCGGCTCCCTTGGCCAAAAAAGCAAGATGAGCGCCGCAACCCCAGAGTTGGCCACAACTGGAGCTAATGATCAGGGGTCCCTTTACTTTTAATGCTGAGGAAGAGATGAATGATAGAAATAGAAAGCTGCTGACCTCCCATTCCAGGTAATGCATCAATTGGAGTGGGTGGGGGATGCTGCTGCTGCTGCTGCTGCTGCTGCTGCTTCTTCTTCTTCTTCTTCTTCTTCTTCTTCTTCTTCTTCTTCTTCTTCTTCTTCTTCTTCTTCTTCTTCCTCCTCCTCTTCCTCTTCCTCTTCCTCTTCATTAATTTGCCTTCTATATATGTATACCAGTGCAGCAAACAAAATATATAGAATATAAATGTTAAAAAACAATACAAAACGGACACCTATGGCAGACACCTATCCATCCAGCTGGGAAGGCCTGTCAGACCAAAAATAGGTGGGATCAAATATAGTGCTAAAGATCTCATTCCATCAGCACAAGGATCTCTCCTCATCCAATCAGGACGGAGAAAGGTGGGCGCGGTAGGGGTGGATCCCCCTGGGTGCCCTCCCTGAGGGGGTGCCAAAATGGCACACTGTGGCGCCACCCTGGGTGGAACCACATGGGGCTGCATCAGCATTAACAGGGATTGCCCCCTAACTGACCCTTAACATGGCCAACCTACATCAACTAAGGGGCCTTCTTAAGCACTACAATCACCCACATGTTTTATTTCAGATCTGCTAGGGCTGATGGTCATCTGATGGTTGTTGCAGGATTGTGGCAACTTTTTAGACTTAACTAATGAGTTCACCCTGAGCAAGGCTGAAGTCCATGAGGTCTGGACTTCAAAAATGTTAGCCACAGACACAAGAGCAAGTGCACCTGAATGCGGATGGATGTTCTCATCTGTATTTTTTTAAACTCATTTTAAAAATGCATCCAACCAGTTCGTAATGTGGATGCAGATGGGCTTCCAGATTTGCCATCTCTCTCCATAATGCTTGCATGCTGCAAAGCCTCCCACAAGACAAAAAACAATTTTTCAGACTATCTGCTAAAGATGGAAAAGGTACAAACTTAGCATGGATTTCTTAGGCTGCGTACTGCTTGTAGCTTTTTGCCAACATAGAAAGTTGCCCCTAAGGTTATGATCAGACTTATATGTTTATTAACTTGCTAGCTGATGGGATTGCCTTTCAAGCCGTTTCTAAAGTCCAGTTATGCCCATAGAAGTGCTATAAATGTGTTAGAATGATCTTATTAAGCTTTGCTTCCATGCACACTGTGGCATATAATAATAATAATATAGCCAACAGCAAGCCAGAAGTCGTGGTTGCACTCTCTGAAATAAATCCTGTACTTGAAAACTGTGAAATTTGTTTAAATTTATTAAAAGGATTAGATGCAGAAGAACTATTGTTGCCTTTTTTTAAAAAAAAACTTCTTTACTTTTTTGAAGTCAGCGTCATAATATAATATAGCAGTTTCAATTTTATTAAGGTTTGCAGTTGTATTATTGTAAACGTTCTGTGGAGTGGGAGTAAGGGCTTTCTTATTGAATTTCCTTGCTTTTTGGAGCATTTGTTGTTGTTGTTGTTGTTGTTGTATCCCTTTTTCACAAAGTGACCTCAAAGCAACTTACAGAAAAAGAAACATTAAAACAAGTATAAAAACAAAAGAGAAAATACGAATGTTTTGAATATTTATTTTCAAGTTTAAGGGTTTTTACAGATGTGGAGAACTGCAAGATAGTTTGACCAACTTATAGATTACAGTAAATCACACTTGGCACAGGTGAATGGAACTCTGTTCCACAACTCTATTTCCCATTTGACTTTCTAAGCATTTTTTGAATTCCTGGAATTATAGACTGAATAGCAAGCAGTATGTTATATTCTAAGAATTTGTTAAATTAATTTTGATAACCATCCCAAGTGTTTATCCGGCAACTGATTTAAACACTAAATGGAGCATCAAGACATTAGATTGTCAATCTCGGAAGAGGGGGAACCCCTTGTTTTGTTGCGGTTCCAATCATCTGTATTGCAACTCATTACAGATGAAGAGGTTCTGTGTCACACAGTGCATAGCTGAACTATGAAATTCAATGCCATAAGATGCATTAAGGGCCACCAATTTGAATGTCTTTAAGGGGGACGCAGGTGGCGCTGTGGGTAAAACCTCAGCGCCTAGGACTTGCCGATCGCATGGTCGGTGGTTTGAATCCCCGCGGCGAGGTGAGCTCCCGTCATTCGGTCCCAACTCCTGCCCACCTAGCAGTTCGAAAGCACAATTAATTGCAAGTAGATAAATAGGTACCGCTTTACAGCGGGAAGGTCAACGGCGTTTCCGTGTGCTGCGCTGGTGCTGGCTCGCCAGAGCAGCTTGTCACGCTGGCCATGTGACCCGGAAGTGTCTGCGGACAGTGCTGGCTCCCGGCCTCTAGAGTGAGATGAGCGCACAACCCTAGAGTCTGTCAAGACTGGCCCGTATCTTTACCTTTAAGGGGGGATTAGACAGAATCGTGGAAGACAAAGATAGGAATGGCTACTAGTCATGATGACTAGGCATACTATGTCTTTGAGTATCAGTATTTGAGAGTGCTGTTGAGCTTAGGTCTTGCTTGTGAGTTTCCCATAGGCACCTGGTTGGCCACTTTGGCAACAGGATGCTAGACTAGATCAGCCTTTGGCCTGACCCAACACAGCTCTTATTATCAGAAGCATGTGCACTACCACTGAGCTATGGGCTCTTCCCCCAGCATCATTTAGGTAAGGTAAAGGTAAAGGGACCCCTGACCATTAGGTCCAGTCATGGCCGACTCTGGGGTTGCGGCGCTCATCCTGCTTTATGGACCGAGGGAGTCGGCGTACAGCTTCTGGGTCATGTGGCCAGCATGACTAAGCGGCTTCTGGCAAAGCAGAGCAGCACACGGAAACTCCATTTACCTTTCCACCGGAGCGGTACCTATTTATCTACTTGCATTTTGATGTGCTTTCAAACTGCTAGGTTGGCAGGAGCAGGGACCGAGCAACGGGAGCTCACCCCATCGCAGGGATTCGAGTCCTAGGCTCTGTGGTTTAATCCACAGCACCACCCTAAACTATCATTTAGGTAGTTTATTCAATATTAAGTTGTAAACTACTCTGCTGTCACCATGTAATAAAGATGGACTAAGTCTAGTGAACAAACATTACAGTCAAACCTGAGTTTTCAAATGTCTCAGCTGCCAAATGTTTCGGAAGCTGAATGCCAAAACCCTGGAAGTGAATGCTTCCGTTTTTGACTACGCCACATTTTCTAGATGAAAATGGCTGACAGCCCTTTGATCCTCAGTTTTTAAATGTTTCAGAAGTCGAACGGACTTCTGGAATGGATTATGTTCGAAAACTGAGGTTCCATTGTATTAATAATTACATTTTTTATCCCTCCAGGTTTTTAGGTTGGCTTAGGTTGAGATATACAGAATTGGGCCAAGATCACTGAATTTCATGCCCGCATGGGGATTTCAGCGCTGCCCTCCTTGATCTAGAGATTAATGCTTTCCACTGCCCCACATTGCCCCTTCCTAACTGAATGAAGCATCAGCCAAGACAGTCCTTGTTCAGTGAGCATCACTGCATGAGCCCTTCTAGGCAGCACTTGCAAAGTAACTATTTTCTCAGTCTCAACCCATCCACGCTGCTATCTGTAATGTGGGCATAATAATACTTTGCTTAACTTAGAAGGATGCTATAGGAATGACTGAGATAACATATGTGGTGTGTGTTGAGCATTTCGTAAAGGAGGCTATGCTAAAACACCATCGTGCTCCTCAGTAAGCATTTGGCAGCAATACAGGAAATGGTTGCTGTTATTGTAGCAGAAGCAGCCAAAACAATACCAGACCCTCCAAGTGTCCCTATTTTCCAGGGACAGTCCCTAATTTACAGAAACTACCTGGTTTCTGATTTGATCCCAGAATGTCCCAATTTCCCTTACAGCATCCCTATTTTCATCGGAGAAATGTTAGAGGGTCTGGAGTTATGTGACCCCCGAACCAAGGAGGTAAATAACTATACAACCTTTAGAAGACACCTGAAGGCAGCCCTATATAGGAAAGGTTGTTTTTTAATGTTTAATTATGATTTTATATATGTTGGCTGGGTGGCTGGGGTAAACAGATGGACAGGGCAAAATAATAATAATAATAATAATAATAATAATAATAATAATAATAAGTCCAGTTACCCCTGTCTGGGGTAGAGAGTACCTTGCACTCGAAAATATCTTCCGTTCTTTCCAAACATACCACACGATCATCAATATGTGTTATTTTCTGAAAGGTATGCAAATGCTCTATGGCAGCTCAAGTAATCATAAGAACACTCATTACTTAATTTGCAGCCAACCTTTGTGTCAAAATCAATATGGCTGGGCCACCTAGTTTAATGGATATCTAAGCTGAGAGATCACTCTTCGCTTAAAAAGAAAAAAAGAAATTTCCGATAAAAGAAAAGCCCAGCCTTTCCCCCAGATGAACATAAATATAAAACAAAAAAAAAAGCTCTGGAACAGAAAGGCCATGGGCTGCGTTTTGCACTGGATAGGTTCTGGTTGAATGAGATCTGGGATTTGTGCCAAATTAATTGGTGGGGGGAGTCCTTTTCTTCGTCTCCAATAGCCACAATGTTCATTATTAAGAAAAGCATATGAACTGCAGGATTTGATTTTAATAACACCAATGTCTTCATTAATCTGTACTACCATTTAGCCTCATTATGGAGAAAATGCTGAGTTAATGCAGCACCTATTATTGTTGGATTTTCCCTGGGGGAGGGAAAGGGTTGGGGGGGAGAGAATCTCCCCCCCTCCGTGTCCCCCCCCCCTATTCTTTTATAATTCATTCAAGGGCTATCAGGTGTGTGTGTCATATTTTTTAAACAGGCTGGCTGCTATCAAAAGGCTTGGGTCTATTACAGAAACGTGCGAAGAAATTTGTGGTTCCAGGGCAGATGAAATGAGGAGGAAGCAAACAGGGCTTGAACTGAACACCATCTTTATTTCGGTTTGTGTGTTTGTGATGCTTGTCATGTCAAGCATCCTTGTGCCATCACCTGCAAGTGAGCTGATCTTTCCTCCCAGGCCTTTTGCTACAGCTCCTTCTCAATCAAGAGTCCCACCCCCACCCTGATAGTCGCTGCCCCTTTTTGTATCTGCCCAGCAAATAGCGCGCCTTTTGTCCCTGCACAAGTTCCTAAACAAACTTAATCTCTCTAACACAGTGACAGATGACATTTAGATGTCCTTGTCCCCCTTAAAATGAGTTTTATTGACAATCAGGGAACAAAAAGAAGGCCCCCATAGAAGGACCAATGTTTTATAGGGCCTGCTAAACAACATCTTCGTTTCTCAGTGCAGAGGGTGTGGAGAGAAAGCCTGAAGTTGCCCCCTCTTTTCCCCATTTCCCCCTGCTTTGCAATATCACCATGACAACAGATATAGAAATCACTTAGTGACTCCTAGAAAGAAAACACACTGACACAGTCCCCCTTGTATGGCGAATCAAACTAAAGCCTTCATTCAAATGGCTATTGAGCTTGGGCATTCATGTAGAGGATGGGTGGATTTTACACAGGTAACAACAACAGAAAGGCCGGCCTGAACTCCAGCCACAGCATATGGTAAAGTCTCTGCTTAATTAATGCATCCTCAATAGAATTTATCCATTTAAAATTTGTTTTCTTTTACTTGAAACATCATTAATGTAAAGGGCAACATTAATCAACATCTTGCAACTTAAAGGGCATTAAAGAGCGATCTTTTCTTTTCTTTTCTCTTCTCTCTCTCTTTCTCTCTCTCTTTCCCTTATGCAACAGAATCTTTCAAGTAGTTAAGCAAACAGCATATGATTTCAGGCACATTCGAAAGGTCCTTAATCATAAGGCACATCTGAAGAGGCCTCTACCGGTCAGGCTTGCTAGCTGCAGCAAAGTTCTCTTCTTAATTGATTTGGGCTGGAAATGCAAAGAGAGAGAGACGCTTGCAAGTTTTTGTTGTAAACTTGAACACAGAATGGATGACTGATAAAAAATATGGTGCAAAGCATATAAATATTTTTTGCTTTCTTTCTCTTTCTCTCTCTCTCTTTTAAAAAAGCTTCCATGGATGTTAGCATTTTCCTTTTTTATATATCTATAAAATACAAAGGGTAGAAAAGTAGTAGATTAGGGTATGTACATATAACATTTAGCATTATTTTACTGTTTTGTGGCTTACATTAGCAGCAAATGCTGTGAGTTTGTGTTTGTGTGTGTATGTATAGAGCTTCCTTCTAACTCTGGACTTAAGACACTACTCAGGAAAACTTTTCCTGTAAGCAGAAGTTTTCATAAGCTTTGCTGTGTTAGTCTGTTGCGGCAAAAATAAGGTGCACAAGGCTAATTTATTTTTATTTTTTTGCTATATGATAATATAGTTATTTCCCACTGCTAGATTTTTTAAAATTAAAACAATACCAAAGCTTGTAATATGAAATCCAGAATGCACACACACATATCTAGTGGAACCCTGCTTCCAGTTTGTTTTATCTGCAGCAGAACAATGAAAACTAAGCGACTTCAAAATAAGTAGCCTTTGACATAACAAATAACATAGGTAACTGTGTGCCCTGTGTAACTGAAATACTGTAGCAATTTGCCCTTAGCTTCCTATTAAGCTTTTCCCCCCTGCAGCATAATTTTGATCTAAACTGAAATTTCACTTGCTTGATATTCTTCAGTTCTGTTCAAAAATGATCCTGTGTACAAATACCGATGAACAGAATGTAAATATGGGCCACCCAAAAGTTGTCAGTATTTAGAAATGGTGTAAGAATTTAGAAACCAACCTATCTGCTCCCTTGCAAGCTTTTATCCCTTTCCTTTTCTTTCTTGACGTTGTGCAACCCAGACATTAGACATGCTGTTTTGCAGCTTGTGATTTTCTTTAAAAAAAAAAAAAATAAACAACAGATATATATCATTGCAAAGTTCAAATTGAGACTAAAACTAAAGAGCTACTGAAAAAGTTGAAGTTTTACCCCCCCAAAAGTTTTTTTTTAAAAAGTTTTCAGAAAATTACTATTTTTTGTACAGGACTAAATTTACCAATTCTGTCACCACCACCCCCAACTACACATCCTCTCTTTTACAAATTATTTTATAAGATGAGAAGTCTTCTACTTTAATTATTTCTGGCTGTGTCATAGTCATAGTTGATGTACTGGCTTTGCATCTTTGTTTATATAAATTGTCATCCCATTTTATCCTTGATTACCTTAATGATTGTCACCTCTTTCAAGGTCCACAGAGATGTGGGTGGAGATTGAACATATAGGAATGACTTAGCTTAATATTAGACTGCTAGAATATCCTTAATATGTTTTAATAAAATTGCCACCTGGCAGTCGCAACAGTGACACCTTCTGGGGAAAGCAGGAAGTAGGAAAATATGTTTTCAAAAACAGCGGAAGCCTGCTACACCTATTTTATTTTTAAGTTGCAAAACAAGCAAAGGAACTTCAAAATAAGTTTTTCCCTAAAGCTAAATAATACACATGCTAGGCATAGCCTTCCATTTGGAAAGGGAGTTTTGCCTCTCACTGTGTTTGTGCCAAGCAAAGAGAGAAAGTTGCAAAACAGCTTTAAATATATAACCCCCCCCCCAAGTGAAGCCGTTAATCATATGTATGGAAACCATACTTGTTGACATACAACTTGATGTTGCCTGTCATCAAATGAAAAAATGGCTGAAAATGTCAGGAAAAATAGATCAGTTATGTATACACATATATAGGATATGATATGCACAAATAGTTTGCATTTTTAGGTGGTTTAGAACCCACTGAAATGTTATCAGTTCAACGTGAACACAGAGACAGAGAGTAGATATTTCTGCTCCTTTCAATCCTTTGGTTCCAACAGTGGAAATGATGTAGCAATGTTTTTAGTTAAATTTCTTGCTGGGAATTGATGTAGTTAACCAAATCAATGAAAAGTATTTCGAATTATGGCAGCACGAGGAGATGAAATGGCACTGTCTCTTTACCAAAATAACGCAGGCAACCACTGCTTTGCAAAATACTTGCATTTTTTGGTCCAAGAATGTGTGCCAATTTTTTCTTATATCCATGCTACCAGTTAAAAGAACTAATGGATAAATTCACTAATTTGCTCATGAATAATTTCAGGCCAAGTATACAGAAGCCAATTCTATATATATATGACATATATATATATAGAGAGAGAGAGAGAGAGAGAATTGACATATATATAATCTGTCAATACATGATCAAATATTGTGTGAAGATTTTAGAAATTCACAAATCTTGTCCTTTTCGCTCATATTGAGAATGGGCCAAACAAGGAAGGATCAGTAGTGCATTTTGATAAAGAGACTGAGTATGGAGGAAGCAGAACAGTCAGAGGGAGCAAATATTAAGAATTATTAAAATAAAATAGAAAAAGCTCCTGGGACTAAGGATGGTCACCTGATACAGGTCTTCACCATTTGCTGAAGACTGATGTCCATCTCTCCTGTGTTTCTGCACCTTTGTCATAGCCACTGAAATTGCTATGAAGTGCACTCCTCTGCCTGTTTACTCCAAAGAACATCAATGAAGTGTAAATGTCTGTAGCCTTAATCTGGAGAGCAAAGTATGCTTTAAAAGTGAAGCAATTTAAAGACTCTGCTTAAAATATATACAAATCACAGAAAATGTGGAATGGTGTAATAATTTCCTTGGCAGAGATACAATTAAAGTGTTTTTTGTGTAACAGAAACAATATTCCTTGAAAAAGAAATTAGGTTTTATTTTGGAATGCAGACGAACGTTATGGGGGTTATGTCATGAATACGTGTGTGTTAATTTCTAATTTCATAAGATTCGACGTAAAACAACATTTTACATTATTGTGCAGTGTACAACTATGATCAAATTTCCATTTAAATACCTAGGGAATGGCTTTGCATAGTACTGAAAACACAAAATTATTTATGTCACAGATATCTAACAAGTGATTTCAGACATGTCCAGTATCTGTCAGACTGGAAACTGTGTGCAACATCCCAGGAGGAACTGACCAAAGAATGATTTAGAGACATGTACTGTAGCTGTGGTGCTGTTGCCCAAATTTGTGTAGTGATAGCAGCTATGTCATGTGTTTATTATTATTATTAATTATAAAAATATATTTAAATAACCGGGAGTTACATTTCCACCAAGAGAAAGTTTATTTGAGGGGTTTGAAGGCATCTAAATTATATTTCAAGAAATGTTGCTGGAAATTATGTAAAACACGTCGGCCAAAAAATGAAAGCCGTGATAAAGTCTAAGTGTGGATGGATTCATAGCTGGATGGAAGTACAACACACACACACACACACATATGTGCACACACACACTTTATCATATATGTATATGTTTCCTTGCTTTTAAAAAATGATGAAATTTTAAAAACTAGTGGGGAAAGGGGATAATGAACAAATTTTAAAAAATTATTCTTTGGCCACTAAACTTACTAAATTTGCAAGATGAATTTAGCAACTGAAGAGCTACAGTTTAGTCAAAAGGATAAATACTGAAAGACTCTTTACAGGTCGTGCTGTTGAACTGGGTTATACAGCAGGTTGTGCCATAGATAAATTAGACAGAAGAGCAGAAAGAGGTAGAGAGAAGCAGAAAAAAACCCAAAGTTCTGGAAATGACAGGATTGATGCTGCTTAAAAGTTTAATGTATGAATTGTAGGATGTTGAGCTCTGCATATCCTAATTAATATTTCCCCCCACTGGCAATAGCCATACTTGAAATACTGCTTGTTATGCCCTTTCTAAAATGTGGTTAGACAGTCCTGCCAATATGTTTTGGTGGTGATCACTGACTATTTATATTTTTCATTTACAAGGGCAGGGAAAATACGGTGGCGGGGACAGGAAATGAATTTGGTTAACTGGGAAAACGAAGGTGTACTCATTTTTATGTTATCTATCTATCTATCATCTATCTATCTATCATCTATCATCTAGATTATATATCATTCTCACTAAGAATCTAGATTCATTGTATCTCAGCTGATTAATTGTAAACAACACAAAAAATGTAACTAGAGAGAGGCAGTGGGTATTGATTTACCAATGAGTACAGTTTCAAGACCAGTTCTACCAATTTCAATGAAAAAAATAATCATATTTTTGTTGTCTTTTTTGAAACGACACTCTTGATTTCATATACCAACGTTCCCATTTCTGGAGTGTAACTGGCACAGCGTCAGGGCCAGGAGCTGACAGAATTCTAGCTGCTGTTAAGCTAAATCTTTGGCTGGGCTGTACTACTCTGAATTTAAAATGGAGTTTACACAACTGAATGCTTTGCTGTGCAATTATTATTATTATTATTATTATTATTATTATTATTATTATTATTATTCTAGTTAGAAAACTAGATGGCATAGAGAAGGGCTTTTAGCCTAGCACATTCCTCCCTGACGTGTAACTTTCTGAATCCCAGCCCCAATTCTATGGAAGAGCTTTTGGTCACCTGCAGTCTTGAGTGGTATTGCCCAGATTCAGGTTTGCCACCTCAGTGAGAACGAGGCCAGAGAGAGGTGGTATCAAAAGCTAAGGCGATGGTTGCTGTGTGCCCTACTTTATAGAGGACCGTTATAGATGGTTAGTTCTCTGTTTAAGGAGTTCCTCTGTTTGAGGACCGGCCCTGTGTCCATGTCTAGTTTAAAACCAAAGAATCATAAAAAGGAGAACAAGGATCCTTGATGTGTCCTGTCAACAGTTAGCAGCTGCTTAGCAGATTGACCAGGCAAACAGACCACCTGGTCCCATTCTCTCAGGCTATGGTGAGACATGCTATATTTCTGTTTAAATTATAATCACTATTTCTAAATTTCTGCCTATTTTTTTAGCATGTATTAATTTTAGAAAAAACCTGTGTTCTCTCCCCCCCCTTTCTCTTTTTGGCAATGAATTTCCTCATTTGAGGGGATGAGTAAGTGGCCCATCAAAAGCCCACAGAACCCAATCAAAGCATTATTGGTGGTCAAGAGTCAAACTCCTGACAAGACGCCAGGAGAAAAACCTCACTTACCTGAATGGTTATTATCAAGAAAAAGACAGATTTAAATAAATAGCAATTCACGACACAAACACAGATTCTTTTGCCCTTGGCCGCCAACGGTGATGTGGTCTACCAAGTTTTATTTCATCATGGGGCATTTTAAAGGTGACATTTCACCTTTCATTTTAGTGTGCAATAGGCTGAGGGCATAAATGCAGCATAAGATAAGAATGTCTGTATCAGTTCATTTTTAAATACTGAAACATGCACATAACCCTAGTTCTTGTCACATTTTGGCATGGGCAGTTATTCCCACACTACAAATAGCACAAGTGTGCCTGCATAAATGTATATGAAAACTTAACATTGAAAATGGCCATTTATTGTTACTACCATTAAATTTATAACTGGGCCTTCCTCCCACAGGATTTATTATAATTCATGTCATGAAATGAAGCAGTCTGTTGGTAAATGCAGGCTTTAATATAGTCATTGTAGAATATGGTGCATATGTAATACACAAACCAGAAGTCTCGGTTACTTTATTTGCTATTATATTAATCAGATGTGTGTGAGACCTTGAACCATGTTTACATTGTTCATGTAAACATGTGATGCCAAACAATGTACTTAAAATGACCTTTTTCTCTTTTGCAAGTTTTTTTAAAGTACGAATTGCCCCCATTCCCATTTTTAAAAGGGGAAGGGAACAGATGTCTACAACTGTTGAGATGTACTATGGCAACAGATAATACTGTAAGCCTTGCAAAGGGGTGTTTCCAGAATAGCTCACATTGTCTTACCAACTGCACGCCAATTTAAACAAACCCCTGTTTGTTTGTTTGTTTGTTTGTTTGTTTGTTTGTTTGCTTGCTTGCTTGCTTGCTTGCTTGCTTGCTTGCTTAAACAACATTTCGGCCACCCTTTAGAAAAGCTATCTGGGTGTATAGCCAGCACAGTAAAACATTAATATAAGTTATGACCAAAAATATGCAACCTGTGGCCATCTAGATGTTGCTGGACTCAAACTCCCATCATCCTGAGCCAGAAATTATGGGAGTTGGAGTCCAACAACATGCAGAAGGCCACAAATTCCCCATGCCTGATTTAGACAGAAATCAGAGCAGAAAGACAACATAAAACAAAAACATGAACCAGCCAAGCAAATAAAATTGCCACATAACCGATATTACATGTTTAAAGCCAGGGTGAATAGAAATGCCTTTGCTGGGTGTTGGAATAACATTGTAGTTTGTGCTCAGTGGGTATTGTGTAACCAGGGTGTCTCAATGAACCAAAAAACTGCCTTAGACCAAGACCAGCTAGTTCAGGGGTCAGCAAACTTTTTCAGCAGGGGGCCAGTCCACTGTCCCTCAGACCTTGTGGGGGGGCCGGATTATATTCTGAGAGGGGAAATGAACGAATTCCTATGCCCCACAAATAACCCAGAGATGCATTTTAAATAAAAGCACACATTCTACTTATGTAAAAAATACGCTGATTCCTGCACCGTCCGCGCTCCAGAGTTAGAAAGTGATTGGGCCGGATTGGGCCTTAGTTTGCCTACCCATGAGCTAGTTGGTCGAGCAAGTTTCTTATTGTCTGCATTGAAGCACAGCAACTTTGTGTAGTTTCAGGTAGGACTCTCAGCCTCACCTGAAGATGCTAGGGATTTAACTTCGGATCTTTTACATGCAAAGTATGAGCTCAGCCACTGAGTTCTGTCATTTCCCAAGCTACAGTCCATCCTCAAGCTGAAAAGACCCTCTTTCCAGTTGCCACCCATCTAACTGACCATCCCAGTGATAAATGCAGCATTTGAGTGGGCTTATGCATTGCCTGTCTAAAAGAGATTGCATGCGGAATTCTTTTGCTATTTCATTTCTGGAAGGGACTGTATTTATTGATTTATGTATGTAGATTTACCACCTGCCCTATCCTGTGGACTTAGACACCTCTGGTGCAGAAATGATAAACAATATGTTTGCATATTGTATTAAGTAGGAGGTTGAGAAAACCAGCAGTTATTCCCACCAAACTCCCAAGAGATACAATGCTCTTCTATCACACGGCTTTCACATATTTTACTGAAATGTCTGGAAGTTTTTAGAGAACAATGCTGAAAGGCTATGAGTGTCTCTGGAATTCTTGTCCTTAGCTGAATCTCCCTGCTCAGGAATATGGGATTTTCCCTGAGCAGAGGAATGTCATGTTAGTGTCAATGTACTTTATTCCACAAAATACTGGCAAAAATGTGTGGGCTTTAACAAACGAATCTATGGATGATTAAAAATACCCAGTGGGACCTACCGCAAAATGTTGCAGCATTGAGTGCACCTATTCATGACCTCAGCCAGTCAGCCATGTCCAATCAGCACTTTCCCTGGCTAATAAGTCCAGCCAGCACCCCCCCCCCCATTTTCTTCCTCGCCAACAACACTCAACCAGCCTTGAATGTTAGCATGTTCGGTACTCATTTGTCTGTTGTTTTGTGTGTGTTTATGGAGCTGATTCCTTGCAGGGGTCTCTTCTATATATATGTTCTATACAAAAAAATAGAAGCAAACCTGTGTCTTCCCCCCCAGCCTGTTGATATCTCCTTGTTGGGCACAGATGGTGCCATTTTGGTTTCACAACGATCCACACTTGGAGAACTGAGTGTTCACCTGTAGAATATATGATAGCTTAGTAATGTGATGTAGCGAAGGAAGCAAGCATTAGAAATCTTCGCTATGGGTTTCCAGCTGTGAGCTAAACCTATCATTTGGACAATATACATAAGAATCCTTGCCTTTAAAATAATATAGGTTTTAACAAGTATGGCGTTCCTCTAGATAAGGGTGTACCCCGGTTACTAACATTATTCATATGATACTATTCCAGCATTGTTGGAATACATGGATTACAAGCAACTAATGTGCAGTTTTACATGGACTTCCTTAATGGAAATCCATTAAAACAGTATAATTGCCACTAATAAATAATAACAATAAAGCCCACTGAAGAATCATAGGAATGATTTTTCTCAACAGAGGCTAGTTCAACCTGAGTGGCCTCTGGGAAATAATTTGAAATATATATTGGGTTAGATCCAAAGGCAAGGGTTAGATTCAAAAGTGCCCTTCCACTTATGAGAGGAATGTTCCATTCATGGAAGGCACCTCTCTGTCAGCAAAAGAACATCTGTGGATTCAATCTTCTCCTCTTCGTGAAATCCATCAGAGTATATAAAAATATTAGCCCTCTGTGTTTTGCATATATTTAAATATATGTGATTTACACACTAAACACTGACCACCGTCTACTGCACAGGTACATGTGTCGTGTAAATGCCGTGGAAATAAGTGCAGCTGAAATGTACTGTGAGCGTTGGTCTGTGTTGTGGCAAACTAGTGCCTGAGTGTAGTACCTGGGAAATCTTGGCTGGCTTCACACACACACAAAGCAAATGTGTTCTTTTACAGCAAAACCAAAAGCTAGGGCTCTTGGCTTTTTTCACCCCTGGATTTTTTATTTTTTTTACTATTGAGTAATAAGAGGCTTTCAGTAATCTAAGCAAAACCTATAGGAGTCTGTGGTCCATACAGTGGCCACAGCTAAAAGCATAACCATAAAGAAAATATCCAACAGCGACTAAGCAATATTATAAGAGAGATTGCATGCTGGTGTTCCTGTTTAAGAATCCAAGCAACGTAGATCTGGAAACACAATCTGTTATTCTTGTATTATTATTTTTTTAATTCTTTCCAATAGTTCACTCAGTGACTTTGAGTTCACTGATTGGGCTTAGATGCTAGAAAAGCCATTCTTTTGAATGATCCCAAATGATTATTATTTCTGCTTATGTCCAAATAAATAAATCCCAAATGGTATTTAAATATATCATTTAATTGGCGCCAGTGGCACAGTTCTATAAAACATGCTCCATCTCTCCTCTTTTTGTTAGATGGGAGTCCAGGTTTGGAGTCAACATGTTTCAAATCCCGCAAAGTGCATTTCTTATTGAAAGCAACCACCTAGACATATAGGAATATGAAATGTTGAATAAAAGAGAACATTTTTCTCCTGCCTTTTTTTTTTTGTAAAAAAGAAAATTTTATTTCAAAAAGATTTTTCAGCAGCAGCATGAGTCATCTAATTAATGGAATTTAGTTCAATGTAACAGGAACAGTGCATAATGATGGCAGTGGAAATGTTGTTTATAGGACATATGGAAAATTGCAATAACCTGGGGATAATGTGTTTCCTGTTAGCCACATAACATCTGCTTAAAAGGTGAAAGGTCAAAGTAGATGACTATGTAAACTCTTCTGTAGATAATATTTTCAGAACAGTTCATATTTCAAAATGTTATAGCATAAAATTCTATACTCCTGTATTTTTTCCTTTCTGCCACTGATGCCACTGGTCCTTTGCTTGATACAATGTTTTGTCATCTTACTATTAACTTTTCAGTTGACTTGTTAAGTGAAATTTAGGCTGCAATCCTACACTCACTCCTAACAGGGAGCAAGTTCCATGGTTACTTACTTCTGAGTAGATACATTTAAGATGGTAGTAAATTGGCACAAATTCCATATCAAATCTTCATGGTTTTATTTGCTTTTCAGGGTTGTTCTTTCTTTAGCACATTTCATTTGATGTCCTAATAAATATTTTTAAATAAAGAATTGTTTTCAGAAAAGGAATTATGTTGGAGCACTCCAGAACAAATGTTCACTGTGAGGCAAGCTGCCTAAATGTTGGACTTCAACAACAAATGGGTTGTTGTTGTTTTTTTTAAAAAAAACTTGATAGAAATATTAATAAGCATGAATAAGGATAATGAACTTTTAACCCCTTCAAATGCACACATGTGTACAGAAGGCCCAACATGCATTTAGACAGATGATATTTTCCCTTTAAAACAGAACAGCTGAAAGTAGAGAAGTCTAGTTAGCTGCACATCCTGCATTCTCAAGGAGAACTGTCCAAAATGTGTTAGGGTTTGCTTATAATGATGTTATATGATATCGTGGTTGCTATACCTGCATATGTGGAGAATTTAATATTGATTTACTGTACCTTTTTGCCTATCCTTGAGCAGCATAGATAGCCATTACAGCTGTTGGTGGTATCTATTTTGTCTTTTCGTAATTGTCATTTCTCGTTCTACTTAAGATTAAAATATGAAAATTGCATCACGTGGACACAGGCAGTGCATTAGCCAGGTTATCAGCAATTTTGTGCCTCAGCCATCATTATTCCTGTTCACTCCCATGTTACTTATGAAACCTGCATACCGTATTAGAAACTTTCTCTCTTTTTTAGTTAGATCGCAACACAAAATGAGCACCCTTTATAGAAGTTCTTCCACAGACGAATCATTCTCTTCCCCCTTCCTTTTTCTCGCCAGCACCTGTACAGTTTTATTCCATATTCTGGAGTAGTTTTATCTGAGGCTGGGTCAACTTTAAAGTTGATCCAACTTTTTGTTTTTGTTTTTTTTAAAGTAATTCAATATCTGCTTAGCTCACTGACATTTGCATTAGGAATAAGGTGATAGATTCATACAACTTGGATGTGGTCCAGCCATTTCTAAAGAGGTATAAATCTGAAAGGTGTAGGGCTCATTCCTATTGGTCAGAAATCATATGCATCTATTATTCAGGCAAACATTTCCTGAGTATGCAGGAAGTGGCAGCGCATATGCTTTTTGAACTGTTCATCTTCATTCATTTATTGCTACCAGGAAGCCAGTCAACAAGGCAAAAAGAAGACCTGGTCAAGGGTCGATATTCCTGCTCTTTCTTTACAATCTGTTCATGCACAACATACAGCTGAGAAAACAGAGAATAAACACTGCATGGGAACATCCTTGAAAGCAATCTTTCTTATCTTCCAGACAGCACTCTTTCGTTTGCCACTGAAATTAATACATATGTGTTTTTTAAAAAAAATGAAAGAAACGGAGGAAGACTTCTTGTTTTGACTAGTGTTCCATCATTTGCTTACAGACTATATTTGGATAATTTATGAACAATTACAGTCTAGCAACCAATGGTAGCACACATTTTTTCCCTTACGAAAGTTGAGAGGGTTTTGTTGTTGTTGCAATCTAGCTAATAAAAAGCTTCTCTTTCCCCCCTTTTCTTTATTCCTTTCCCTCTCTCTTCCTCCCTCCCTCGCTCTTTCTCTTTTTACACAACAGAATTTTTGACAGGGTTGACTCCAGACGCCTTTCCAGCTGGGGCCTGGGGCCTGGGTGAACCTTCAAAATTTTCCCATTTGAGCCGCATCAAAGTGAAGGAAATTCAAGGATCACTAACGTCTCAGATGGTAGCACTTGCCCTAACAACCAAGGTTCAGGAATTCTTTGGAGCAGGCTGAGGTCATTTTTCTCCCCTTTTCTCCTAATGCTTTTCTCTATTAATCAGAGCTCACCGCTCAGATTGGTCTTCAACTTCCTCCCAATCCTTGCTAAGCCTGTCATTTCTAGCTATTATTTACTTTAATGGACTTTGGCTGATCCCTTATGAAGCTTTGGATCTGAGAATAATACGGCTGGAGAGTAACGGGCGCAGGCCCTGGGTGTGGGTTTGCCTGCAGATTAACCATGGCAGATGGGCTTTATTGCTGCTTCCTGTGTGCCGAGTGTTGATTGAGAGGGTATAATGAGAGAGGTGGTGTCAACACAATGGCTTCAGCCACTTCATTGCACCTTGCGTCTAAACAACCCTTTTTTTCTAAATCTTTGGGTTGTGAAATTTTAGGAAGTCAGAGCACAAGAACAAGCACAAAAACAACTGTAAATAACCATGAATGTTAATCCAATGCTAATTGGTCCCTTCTTTCATTATAGGTACATTTTGCTCAGTGTTTTTTGTTTTTTTTGTTTGTTGTTTTTTAACCCAAGGAAATTAATGATATGGACAGTTATACATAATTGGACTTTTATATCAGCTTAAATGCTAATGCAGCCATGTAGCAAACTTAATTATTATTATCTCATTAATTTCCAGGATAAATGTTTCTTAGAAAAGCTTACCTCCCAATCATCTCGTTATGTTCTACATGTTTTTGATACCTAGGGGATATATTTTTGAGGGGGTGGTGGTGGAATCAATTATCTGTTGTGCAGAGGATTTTTTTAAAAAAAATGACAGCAAGAGAATTGCTTAATTTTTGGTGCAACTCGTCACAATATTCTCTGGTTTGTAAAGACAAGAAGCGAAATGCAGTAGTTTAAAAGCACAGTCATAAAATATATATCATGTATTTGGTGGCTAGTCTCAAAATACCTTTTTACACAATCCTCACTTTAAAGATTTCACTTAATTCCTCCTTTTCATTGATGGATTAAAATCACAACTATTGATTCCTTTATTCCTTTGGAGCATTACCCATCTGTCTTATCTCTTTCATCCCAGCACCCCTTGGTCTGAGAGAAGTGTTGTACAAATGAACTGAGGAAAATCTGGAGAAGATTCTAGGTCAAGTTTGTGTACAAGAGTTGAAATTTTTAGTGACAGTCTTCCCTTACCGCCAAGCAAAAGTTTCCACACAGCGTTGCGCAAGCGAGCCCAATTATCCTCCTCCTTTGAAAACCATTATCAAGTTTTTCAAAACTTCTTTCATTTTGCTGTTGTCATTCAATGAAAAGGAAACTAACCACCATGGCAAGACAACTCAGCTGCCTAGCAACCAAGGGCCACGTTTTAATTCTGACTTGCTTCTGGTCTTGACTAATAGAAAGTGACTATGTTAAGCCAGTCAGAGGAGTTGTTTGTCACTTCTGAAATGCAAACAAAACAATACTGTTTTCTAAAGTACCAGGCATGATTGATGTAAAGATTTACAGTAACATCATTCATTTTCCCTTGTGTTTTAGTGGGATAGTGGTCATATCCTTGCATGCTTTATTAAATGCACTATAAGAGCAAATAAACATGGTGCTTTTCATCCCCTAATTACCTAAAACATTTTTTTTGGGGGGGGGGACGACTTCATTCTGCTTGTAGATTGTAATTTATGCATTCAATATATCATTGTCACACCAGTAAGTAATTCAATAATATAATATGGCATCCACAAATAAACAATTCAGAGGGGGCACAGCAGATTAAAACAGAAAAGAAAAGGAGGGAAATAAGTGAAGCTGTTATGAGTAAGATGTCAACCTGGGCCAAATTTTCCCACACTTGGGTAATTGTATACCTCTGAGATAAAAGAGTGAGATGGACTGGGGGATGGGGTTTAAGCAGATACCCTCTCAAGAACTGTAATTGCAAAAAGAAAACACAACCAACCCCCCCCCAAAAAAACCTTAAAAACCCCTTAAAAACCACAACACTGCCAATAGAAATCAAAACCACCTTGCCTGTTGCAATGTAAGAGCAACTACTGCTGTAGATAATTGTGATTATAACTTCATGCGCACCAAGTTTTTTAAAAATATCACAAGTAACATTGGTGCTAATCTAATGTATGACTTAATGAGATAGGCAAAGCTGTTTGAAAGCTAGCTATTTAGGAAATAAAAGGATGGATATTTGATGTTTTAGGAGCATAAGAAATGTCTTTATGGATCAAGCCAAAGGTCCATCTCAGTCCCTCCAAGTGTCCCTATTTTCCAGGGGCAGTCCCAGATTTACAGAAGCTGTCCAGGACGTCCCTGTTTTCACCAGAGAAATATTGGAGGGCATGGAGTTATCCGACCCCCCCAAGTCATCTGAAGGCAGCCCTGTATAGGGAAGTTTTTAAATGTTTATTATGTTATTATATATGTTGGAAGCTGCCCAGAGTGGCTGGGGCAACCCAGTCAGATGGGTGGGATAGAATTATTGTTATTGTTATTGTTATTGTTGTTGAATAGGACGTCCCTGTTTTCATTGGAGAAATGTTGGAGGCTATCTTATTTCCCACAGTGGCCAACAAGATTCCTTGGGGAAGCCCAAGCAGGAAATGACAGTGATTGCCTTCTTCTGTTGTTGCTCTCCAGCATTACGACATTCTCAAACTTTTCCAACTCCATTTTGTTGAAGTACTGCCTTTCTGGATCAGCCTGCAGCCCTTATCTCACCATCCTTTTAACCCAGCAATCCATGTCAAGTTTGGGAACACCCCAAGCAAGTGAAGACTGTTCCCTGTTCTCGGCAAATAGATCCACAGGGTTAAGTGGAAGGCCATGGTATGTCTCTTACACACATTCTGTGCAGCATATATAGAGTTTAATGCATGAATGAGAAGTAGGGAAAATAATGTTTTCAGCTATTTTTAATATTGTATTTTTAAATTGCTGTAACCGGGTAGTGCTGTGGGTTAAACCACAGAGCCTAGGACTTGCCGATCAGAAGGTCGGCGGTTTGAATTCCTGCGATGGGGTGAGCTCCCATTGCTCGGTCCCTGCTCCTGCCAACCTAGCAGTTTGAAAGCACGTCAAAGTTCAAGTAGATAAATAGGTACCGCTCTGGCGGGAAGGTAAACAGCGTTTCCGTGCACTGCTCTGGTTCACCAGAAGCGGCTTAGTCCTGCTGGTCACATGACCCGGAAGCTGTACGCCGGCTCCCTCGGTCAATAAAGCGAGATGAGCGCCGCAACCTCAGAGTCGGCCACCACTGGACCTAATGGTCAGGGGTCCCTTTACCTTTAACCTACCCTGGGACCTTATGATGAAGGGCAGGTAAGAAATATTAGTAGTAGTCGTAGTCTAGCAGCCACATATTTCAGAAAGTATTCTACCAACATAAGCATTTCTATTGAAGGCAAAATTCATTTTGTTTTATTTATTTATAATGCAAGGTCTTCTTTTATTTCTGCACTTTTTAATTTGCTGGTTTTAAAAAAGTTGGAATGCTGTTTTATTATCCGCATTACATTTTATACACCACTTGGATACAGAAATAGAGCAGTTTATAAATTCTGAAATTAAGAAAAATAAATAAATATCAATACAATGATAGGTTGGACACAACTGATTGCTTCCAGTGTTAGTCCTACTTAGAGCAGATATATTGGAATTAATGCCGATGAGTAACTTAGGTCCATTAATTCTAATGGGTCTACTCTGAGTATAACTTAGTCTGATATAACACTGAATCTTGAAAATACAAATTACATCAACTACAGTGCCATACTATACTTTTGTTCCAGAATAGTGATGAATGCAGTGGGATGAATGGATTGTGCTTCCTGGAACACTGGTGGATACTTCTTCTTCTTTCTTCCCTCTCTCACATTTGTATCCTGCATATCATGGAAAAATATAGATTGGAGATCATGTGGAATTATTCCATATTTTCCTCAGAGCAACCTTGCCTGTGTGTAGGGGCATTGTGTAGGGGCAGATTGCATGTATTAGTAAAAAAATAGCACACAAAAATGCATTATATTAAGTAAAATATAAAAATCAGGGAAATTTGCTTTGCAAAAATGTATGTACAGTGGTACCTCGGGTTACATACGCTTCAGGTTACATCCGCTTCAGGTTACAGACTCTGCTAACCCAGAAATAGTGCTTCAGGTTAAGAACTTTGCTTCAGGATGAGAGCAGAAATCGTGCTCCCGCGGTGCGGCGGCAGCAGGAGGCCCCATTAGCTAAAGTGGTGCTTCAGGTTAAGAACAGTTCCAGGTTAAGTACAGACCTCCGGAATGAATTAAGTACTTAACCTGAGGTACCACTGTATTGGGCACGACAGCAGACAAAAATATGGATATTAAAAGAAATTTGCACAAAAATTGTGAATTTCCATGAGTACTACACACACACAGACACACACACACACACACACACACAGAGAGAGAGAATCGACATATTAATGTGGAACTGTGGAGAAGAGAAATTAAGACTGAAGAAACGAGAAACTGA
Source organism: Podarcis gaigeae (assembly GCF_964106915.1). Classification (NCBI taxonomy): domain Eukaryota; kingdom Metazoa; phylum Chordata; class Lepidosauria; order Squamata; family Lacertidae; genus Podarcis; species Podarcis gaigeae. Next base: position 76,232,343 of record NC_139681.1, read on the forward strand.
GAGAAACCGTAATTGACATATTCACCCATCCCTGCCTAATAGATGGGCAGCCATATTAGTCTCCAGAAAAAGCAACAACGAGCTTTCATGGACTAGAATCCACTTCATCAGGCCATAAAATAGGTTTTATGCTTGAGCAACCGTTTCTCTGAAATCCAAGCTGACCAACCATTCTATCTGTATATCACTCTTGACTGCTGACATGCCCTGAAACAGGCCAAATGTATATAATAGGGTCTCATTACTAGAATTTCAGCAGGTGTTTCTATTCTTCCATTATGTCTGACTAGTCTTCATTTTAGCAAGGATGCCAATGGTTCCCCCAGAGTTAGCCATACATCTCATCACTTTTGGTTGCCATCTTTCTGAATGTTGGCGCTGGACTCCCACATGCTTTCTGTCTGTGTAAATCTGTTAAGTGTTAGTCAAGCTCTATTCATTTATTAATTTTATTTAAAGCATTTTTGCTCCACCTGTTTAGCATAGGCTTCCAAGACAGCTAACGAGGGGTGTGGAGTGGGTAAATCTACTATACATAGCACACCAGAAAACAGCAGCAGCAGCAACTTCAAAAGAAAAGACAGCAGAAAAGAATAAAACAGAAAATAATCAGCTAATAAAAAGTACGACATCAGGATGCTGAACTAGATAGCCTTCAGCCTGATCCAGCATGGTTTTTCTTATGTTTTTAAGAAGTACTTCCTTTTGTTCACCCAACTCTCCCATTATTTAGTTTGATTGGATGACCCTGGGATCTATTTTCATGCAGGAGGGAGAAAAACTTCTCTCTGTCTAATTTCTTGAGGATGATGATGATGATGTTTAAATTGACATACTGCCCATCACCCGAAGATCCCAGGGCAGTTCACAACAGCAAAATACAAAATGAGAATACAAAATACATACTAAAACAAAAACAAATTGATAACCCTCCCTCCCACAAACGCATTTAGAAAGCCATGGAATGTTAATCATGCTAAAATGTTCAGGAGCAAGTTCTGATGACAGGGCTTCAAAAGATCTGATGACGACAGTTTGGCCCTTGGGATCAGCTAGGTGACAGGTCTAGTACTGTTGCGGCACCCTTGAAATGTACATATCAGACAGATGGGCTTGTGGTTGACTCAGGAGGTATGGTGCCATAGCCTGCCAAAAACATGGGTTGGACATCCTTCTCACAACACCTGATCGCAGCCATCCTTCTGGGAATGTATATTGTCCTCTTTGTGATGGTTTCTTCTTTTGAATGGTCACCAGCCTCAGCAGATACCTTTCAGCCACCAATTCCATTGGTCACCAACTGCGCCCCCATTCTTCTTCTGCTATTTTCTTCTTCCCTTTCCGCCAACATTGAGCTTTTTGAGGAATTTCTTCAGAAGGAAAGAAACAAGCTACTACTTTCCTTTTAATTACTTCCCCTTCAAACTGTGGCTTTCAAGTATACTTTCATTCATTTTCTGGAGTGGTCTTGTTGACCTGTGAGTGAAAGAGGCAAGTCAGTCTTTGACAATCCCAGTCCACACCATTAGCTTTGAAGTCGTATTTCGATCCCATGTTATTTGTCTTTCCACTGCACAGCAGAGGGCAGCATCATACCCTCCAGCTCCACCTATATAACACCTGTTTTCCCTTACATATACAAATAGCTGGGATGCACTCAGTTTTGATGAATAATGAAGCATGCTATACCACTTAGGCTTGAAGAAAACGAGATCTCCTTACTTCACTATGGCATTGAACTTAGTTATGTTTCAAAGCTCTGAATGACACTCAAAAACTTGCACACTGTTATCTAAGTGCAGTCCTATGCACACTGACCTGTACACACTGACAATGACTACAGTTCTTTCCAAATAAACATTCATAGAATTTCACTCTGCATACACAAATATGGGTTTCCTAAGTGGTTGGGACATATCCTTTAGCAAAGAATTCCAGTTACCAATACCCCGTGAAAATATCTTGCTACTCATGATGCTTCCTCACTCTAAGTTCTCACAAAAAGCTAATGTTGGTAAACCTGCTTCTAGACTATTGGATATCACATTACCAGTGGTGATGGTGATGGGGCTCTCACATGGTTGAATGAATTTCCCTCCTACACATAGAAAACTTGGCATGTTGTGAAGAAAGCTGGGCTAGGATCCTTTTCATTTATATTCTAGTTTTCTGTGTGCAGGGAGAGAGAGAGAGAGAGAGAGAGAGAGAGAGAGAGAGATGCCATATAAACTTGAGTAGTACTGTTTAGAAACAGTGGTATCTCCTTAGCTGCTAAGTCTAAGATGCATTAGGAGTTTCCCTTTCATTCCATGTAACTATTTTCACCTGGCAGATATAAGTGTGTGAATAATATACTCCTTCTGTTTGCTCTTGAGCATTATCTTAGTGGGTATTCGGAATGGACAAACCCAGTCCATCTGGCCCATCCCAGCAGTGCATGAGGATAGGACTAGGTCTGTCTCAGATGTGAAGATAATTGCACAAGGGAGAGTAAGGGCATGCTAGTAAACAACTGGCCCCTTTCCCCTTTTATACTGTTGTTCGTGAGCTGGTGTGAGGAGTCTCCTGAAGCAGGAAGACTCCTCTGCTTGCATTATTTAGAACCTTGCATAATTAGACAGTCGCCTGCAAAGGGCTCTAATTGCTTATCTGTTTGTTACTGATTTTGTGTCTTTCCAAGTTCCGTTCTTTATTTTATTATTTATTAATTTCTTTTTTTAAAATCCAAATTCATTCTTCATTGCTATAGCAATCAGTTTGAAATCAAAGGCATGATAACATGTTAAAACAAAACAGCATGGAGAATTTTTTTTACAGACAATTAACAAAATGAGCAATCCTCACACAAAAGCCTGGGCAAAAATCAGGAGGTTTTCAGCTGATGCTGAAAGTTCGTAAGATTCGGTGCCAGCAGTATCTGAGAAGAGATTTCCATAATGGGGTGCTAGTACTGAGGAGGCCCTGTCTTTTGTTGCCACATAATGTATAGAGCACTGCAACGTGCCCACTGAGAGTCAAACATCTCTCTCCATTTCACTGAGGAAACTATTTAATGACCTTTTTCTTTGTGCACCATGGCTTCAACCCCCTGTCACTGCACACTCTGCTTTGGCAGGCCACCACCTTGGTGTTCAATTCCCTTCTACCTGCCCATAGTTGTCTATAATTAACCCATGAATTTTGCTTAAATTTAATTTCTAGAAAAGCGGGTTTCAGGGAGCCCTAGGCACATGTGTCCCAAACAAGCACTCTGCACCCTTCTAGCTATTTCCCCCACACATAGGCACCAGCTCTTGGGGGCCAAAGCACTTGGGGGCCAAAGAGAGCCAGCGTGGTGTAGTGGATAAGAATGGTGGACTCGTAATCTGGTGAACCAGGTTCGCGTCTCCGCTCCTCCACATGCAGCTGCTGGGTGACCCTGGGCTAGTCACACTTCTCTGAAGTCTCTCAGCCTCACTCACCTCACAGAGTGTTTGTTGTGGGGGAGGAAGGGAAAGGAGACTGTTAGCCGCCTTGAGACTCCTTAAGGGGAGTGAAAGGTGGGGTATCAAGTCCAAACTCCTCCTCCTCCTCTTCTTCTTCTTCACCCCCCCCAATGTTTCTTTTTGAGGGGACTGGGCCCCCTCAGTGTTCAGAGGGTGTTCGGTTCTGCCCCCTGGCTCCTTGTGACATTGCAAGAAGGTGCATCAGGTCCCCTCAATCATCTTGAGAAGCTGGAACCTCTGCCCCCACAAGTACATGAGAGCCCTTGTGGATCAGCCCAATAAAGTTATTAGCCACACTACACCCTGAGGTATCAAATTCCATAATTTAACTACTGTGGTACCTCAGGTTACAAACGCTTCAGGTTACAAACTCCGCTAACCCAGAAGTAGTACCTCGGGTTAAGAACTTTACCTCAGGATGAGAACAGAAATTGCGCAGCAGCAGGAGGAGGAGGCCCCATTAGCTAAAGTGGTACCTCAGGTTAAGAACAGTTTCAGGTTAAGAATGGATCTCCGGAACGAATTAAGTTCGTAACCAGAGGTACCACTGTAGTTACATCTTCTTTACTGTGTAAAGAAGTAGGTGCTTTTGCCTGTTCCGAATCTTCCAATATTCAGCTTTGTTGGATGGTCTCAGGTTCCAATATTACAAGGTTCATCTAATCCACTTTCTTTACACCATGAGTGTCTAGTGTGACTAACATAATCTTAAATCAGAGCATTTCCCAACTTGAAAACTCTTTTGCAATGCATGCACCTTCAATCAATTAACTAATCAATTAATCTTCATAAAATTAGCTGACAAAGATTTCTTTAATCAGACAACAGCCGAACGTACTTTCTTTCCTTTAAGTCATTTTCCTTTTCCCTTTTTGGTTTAACAGTATAAAAAAATAAATATTTTTTTCAGTGCCTTTGTATAAATGTGAAATGGATATTTCTTTAGAGATATAGCCCACGAAATCTGCTGTCCAACAATCTTCCTTCAGCTGTTCACCCTCAGCAGCCACAAAAGAACTGTGCACAGATTTGAAACCAGTTTCCTGAGGCCCTAGCTTAACACTCCACCTCTGTGCCACTCTGGCCTTGATCCATACATACAGAAGCACAGATTTTTAACTCCTCTGCCCCTCTGATCAAATGCACTCCACTATCAGTTTTGCCAGGAGGAGGTGGGAGGCATACCCCTGCTTTGTCCTGTACTGGTAATTAGCAATAAACTTAGCAATGGTAATTATGACACAGCCCTGTGCCGGATACAACCCTATCATCGATCCATTTGCATTTGCAGGATGCATCCCAGTACCTTCCCATAGTGGATCTCCTTTTGCTGGTGACTTTCTTTATTATTCTGACATATAATAAATAAAATTTAAGAATAGCTCACAATAGCCATTGTGCAATGCTGGTTTTTCTTTACCCACAACCTACGACCATGCAAAAATCTTTCTATGCACATTGTTCAGTCTCTGTTCCGACGGAGATATGTTAGCATATGACCCAGGGAAAGGAGGAGAAACCTTGATTTTAATTAGGTGCTCATTCTCTGCAATTTGATATGCCAGGTTTGTTTGCTGTTGTCTTTAAAAATCATGACTACGACATATAGCACCTTTAAACTGAACAGGATTAGGAATTTAAAAACTAGCTGGGGGAAAACAGAGCCAACAGACTGTTGAGCCTTCAAATAAGGAAGCAATTTCAATAAACCACAGTTTGCTCCTATAAATAACTGCAAATGTTTAGTCGCTGCCTTGCAAAATTCTAAACTTCATTTCACTATCAATTTTCTGATTCAGCTGAAGAAGTTCATTATCTATTAAATTGGAGGCAAACCTCCCACAGAGGAATGCTATCTAAAGATAGATGTGTTTGTATGTAGAAGGAGAGCCTTTTGTGGTTGTTCATCAAAAAGACATTCAGAGCCTTGTCCTATTCTCCTCTACTGTAAATCGAAAAGTGCAAGTAATACATGCAATTATATTTTGGTAGTTTCTTTTCAGAACAAAGTCTTCACAGTATAAAGATATTTATTCAGATTTGGCTTCAAAGCTATCTAAAGTTATTTTCTTATCAACATTGTGATGCTAAAAAACAAAGGAAATTTTTTTATGGCTGATTCTTTTCCTCACAATGTTTGCATGTTGCTTCCCCAGTGCCATCTGATAATTGTTTGAAGATTTTGCTGCAACATTAATTACATGATGGTGAACAAGGGAGAAGGGCAGAAACTAGAAAGACAACGGCTGAAATGAGGTGAAAGGCAAATTCAGTTTTTCCATCCACCATAGAAACCTCGTCAAGACTAGCTTTATCTGGTAATCCACTTTTAAACTTTAACCTGTAGGGGGGTTCTTTGTGTTAGTTAATGTTAGCATAAAAAGAGCCGGCACACTAATCAGATTAATCATATTTTGTGAGACTCAAAAGCTTCATTAAAAGGACCTAGTTTCCAAGCTACACATTTGATACAGAAAGAAAAGTTTGCTACAAAGGAGAGGAACACAGAAATATACAAAAAGCAAATCCAAATCCTTATGTGGTTTCACCAAACTAAATAAAAGCCAGAATGCCAGGCATCACTTCTTAAAATTAGTCGGAGGAAATATTCCAAAAGTTTCCCCAAAGTGTCCCAGTTTATTCTGAATATCATAAGATTTTACTGAATCACACAAAATAAAAAACTCATTCCAGGAGAAAGAAAACAGACTTGTTATCTTTTTACATGCTAGAAGCCATGGAAATAAGTGCCCGCATTTGTGAGCATCAAAGTAGACTTTAAGTGTTGACAGATCTCACAGAACCTGAGATTGAGGAGTCCAACTTGAATTTAGAATATAAAACTCTGCTTTGGCAATCCGGAAACATGAGTTTTCCTGCACAATTCCTGGCAAATGAATACTGTTTTCATCGCAAAAGGCAGAGTAGTCATCATATGTGGAAGTCTATCCATGTGAGCATTAAGATCACCAGGTTTTGATTGGTGCCTTTGAACCCAAATGTTTATATTCCTGTAAATCTTACTGCCACCAAGCGTAATAGTCACCTTGTTGTAAGCTAAAATGTACTAAAGGCTCAGTTGCAACACAGTTTAGAAGCATATGAGAGCATATATGCACAGATCCTAAATGCTCACCTCCCTTTTCATTGCTATGGAGCCAATTACTTTTTGGAGCAAGCTGCAAGGAGGCTCACATTGCTAATCCAAATAAAATCCATGCCAAAACTTGGTCAGCGAGTCTAAAAGAACTGAGACCATTATTTGCGCTTTGAGACCCGCAACCACCCCCCAAAAATGAAGAAACAGTGACATGGGATTTTAGTTTAAGTTACTGGGCAAAATTTAGGCCACAGCTTTATTGAATACAGAATGTGAGTGGTATTGGCTTAGCCACTGGAATCCCCAGACTATATCTGACTCCCACCCACTTTTTGTGGGGAATCTGATAAAGGTTGAAACACTGCCAGAGGGAGTCTCCCCGGTGTCCCCATGGGGTCCTGATATGGTCCTGCCCCTACCACGGGGTTTCGGACCAGAACCAGCCTATGGTGTTCATACGGAGCCCCAGGTTGTCTCATGGACTATTAACCCGTACACCACTAATCCGCTGCCACCAACCAGGTCCTCCCTGGTAAATCACTTAGTCTCAGTCAGGTTCTTAAGTTAAGAAGAGTGTAGTTTATTGCAGACACAAATAAACTTTAACTGCATTCAAAACGTTGTTACTCTTTACCTTCTTAGTCTTATTTTTATCCTGTCTCTAACTCTTCTACTTCACCTCACACAAGAACCAACTGCACTAGCTGTTTCTCTAATTCCATCTGTCTGCCGACTGTTTTCCCAACCAACCAACTAACTAAAACCAACGCAAACCTTGGGCTAAGCGCTTTTATAAATAGGTAGGCTCCACCTCTGGCTTTTCTACTGGTCTACCTATTAACTCTTTCTCTCACCCTGTACAGACATTTTAAAAAGAATGGGCAAATGCCACACAGGCCATGCCCTGGATTCCTTTAACGGAATACCCTTGACCTTGGGAGGTAATGTCTGCACCTCCCCTCCCCACACATCGCTGATCCAATGCCTAACCACCAAACCTTACAAAGTTGTGATGATTGCTATGCAGTAGGCAAAAACCAAATGGCCCTGCTAATCTGTCAAATAGAAAAATTCCTACCAGGTCTCTGTTGCAAAACAGGTGACCAACAAAGTCCATAGCAAGGCCAAATGCACCAGGTAAAGGGAGGGTGGGCAGGTGATCCGCTGTGTGAAGAAGAAGAAGAGGAGGAGGAGTTTGAATTTGATATCCCACCTTATCACTACCTGAAGGAGTCTCAAAGCAGCTAACATTCTCCTTTCCCTTCCTCCCCCACAACAAACACTTTGTGAGGTGAGTGAGGCTGAGAGACTTCAGAGAAGTGTGACTAGCCCAAGGTCACCCAGCAGCTGCATGTGGAGGAGCGGAGACGCGGACCCGGTTCACCAGATTACGAGTCTACAGCTCTTAACCACTACACCACACTGGCTCTCATGAAGGCAAAGAGGTCCAGCAAACATTGTGCACGGCTTAAATAATGTTTTGGAGCCACCCCCAAGCCACACTATTGGCTTTAGGGTCCAAGTGACCATGAAACAACCAACACCAGCAGGTAGGAGATGCCTGGAGGCCTGAGCGCAATATGTACCCTCCTTGAAGAGGATCCAATTAACCTCACAGAGTTGCAGTTCTCAGAGTGCTTCAGCTATCAACCCCTTTCCCCAGGGAACTCTGGGTATTTTAGTTCTGTGAAGAAAACAGGAGCCTTCTAACATCTCTCAGCACCCTTAACAAACTACACTTCCCAAGATTCTTTGGGGGAAGCCATGATAGCTTAAATTAGAATGATGCTGCTTTAATTGCATAGTGCGGATGGAGCCTGTGTCTTGAGATTCTGAAACAGTAACTAATTTTGAACAAATTCTTTCCCCAGGCACATATAATTTGCTGAGAGAAACCATGCTACATAAAGGGGCGGAGCCTGGTTGTCTCACAAAGGGAAGAGGAGAGGTAGACCCTCTCAGGAGGACGTACTGAATTTATTGTTAGCAATCACGGCAGAAACCAGCATCCAGTAGAACGTGCCTAATCAGATAATGGCATAGAAATTAAGTTTTACTGCCATGGCACAAATAAGATAATTGAGGCTTTTGTAGGCATTTCAGTGGCCATAATACAAATTACTGGATGAACCTCACTGGTAAAAAAGAAAGGTGTTCCTAATTTCTTCTGATTGTTGTAATCATGGTAGAAAGTCAACAGATCTTGAAAACATACAACAAGAGGGCAAACAGAAGAGAAACCCTTTAAGATTGCACTTCTAAGCATGCTTAGTTGGAAATAGTTCCCATTGATAAGATACATTTAGTATTTGTTCCAAGTTTCAAAATAATGAAACTGATTAGCAACAGGTTGAAGATGGACAGGGCTAAGTCCTTTTCTCCCAACACACGATAAACTTGTGGAATTTGCTGCTACAAGACTTGGGCTCACCCAGACTCGCTTTTGTGCCATGTTTCTAAGCATGCCTTAAAGCTCTAAAATTTCTTCTGATTCAGTGATAAAAGAGCTGGTTTTCCGGGGTGGGGTGGGGTGGGGTTGGGGGACTGCTTGGAGATGGACCAGGAAAGCACAGACCTCAGATGTGAAGTTATTTAGATATGCAGTAACAGCAGCCAGAATTTTGTTGGCCCAAAAATGGAAACAGGAAGAAATGCCAACGAGGGAAGAATGGAGAATGAAACTGATGGAATATGCAGAAATGGACAAATTAACGGGAAAAATTCGAAACCAACGCGATCAGAGATTCACCGAGGACTGGAATAAATTTACAGAGTATATTAAAACTGTGTGTGATCAGGAAATAACGCTTGTTGGATTTCAGGAAGCTCTGTGAAAAGAATATTTAGGAATGTTGCTTAAAAGAGAAGATAAAATAAGGATTGTTAAAGTGCAGCATAAATTTAGGAAATGTGAGAAGTTGTGATAAACATGAAAATTGTCAGATAGGCTGATGGAAGTCTAAAAGGATGTATAAGTTAAATTGGATGTTTAATTATAAATGGAATGGTTATTGGAAATTTGAATAAAAATTAATTTTAAAAAAAGGAAAGCACAGACCTCTGCTTAGAAAGTGTGGGGCAAAAAGTAAGTGGGGATGGGCCCTTGGTAAAGTTGACTGAATTAGGGCCAAAAACATGAGGCATTAGCTCCCTGTGCCTAAGTGCAAGGTTTACTTAACTAAATTGCCAGTGGCAATTTTAGATTCTGGATTTAGTGGGAGGCAGTCAACTAAGTTTTACCCAGATTGAATCCATTGAAATCAATGCACGTGGGCATGTTAGGTCCATTAATTTCAATGCATCCACGCTGGGTAAAACTTAGCTGAATACCACCAAAAGGGGTCTCTCTCTTCGTTAGAATAAGCCTGACAATCACTGTTAAATGTTCAGAAAAAGTCAGAAGCCCAAGGCAGTATAAGTTCCTCAACTACGTTTATTCAACATTGTCAGTGACAATGGCTCACTCAGAGGAAAACAAAACCCAAACTCACAGGACTACACAATAAAAGCCCCAACATGAACTGACCATTGACAGTTGACAGTTGAAAGTGCATGCGCTTACTTGCCATTAGAACGTTCGTCTACCAGCGCTTATACGATTGGTTAGAACGCACCTTATAACATAAAAAGTGTTAAACCCAATACATAACCATCAGTTAAGTCAAAATGTAGCAAGCCACACTCCTGTTCTTTTGGGGACCCCTCCTTCCGCCACAAAGTCTTTGACTTCTCATTATGCCGGCGGCACGGCCAATTGTAAGGGCAATCCGGACTGGATCCTATCATGGGAGATAGGAGGCTTTAACCCTTCGTCCCCTGCAATGCTTCCATGCCATACCACTGAGATATGAACAGCTTGAAGCAGCCAAGGAAGCTGCCTTATACTAAGTCACAGCACTGGCTCATCTGGTTCTGCATTGTCTACAATTCCTACAGAGCGTACTTTAATAATGTAAGGGGGGAGCGTGAGGGGCAAATGCATTGCATGTTTGTTTTGCTGAGAGATGCATGTGCTTGGAGGATTACTTTCTTCTTGTTGTTTATTGGTATCTTGTTTTTCCTCCCAGGAGCTCAAAATTGTGCAAAGTGTCTTCTCATCACCTTCCTTATCTTCACAACAGCTTTGTGATGTAGGCTATACCAAGAGTTGGTAGTTCAGGCACCAAAGTTGTGAAACTGCACAGACTTAAGAGTCTTTCCAAACTTTCAGAGCTGGCAAACTTTTTGTTTTGTTTGGGTGTTTTGTGGTAAATATCAGAATTATGAAATGCTGCAGTAAAAGCAAAAAAGGGCTGCTTTTTCTTGTTTTGTGCCTGCTTGTTTTTCTTTACATGAACTGTGAAATACATTATATATTTGTATTCTGCCTTTCCTCCTAGGAGCCCAAGGCTGCAGACATTATTCCCTCCTCCCCCTTTTACTCTTTACTCTCCTCCCCCTTTTACTCTTAGCTGGGCTAAGTTGAGATACGTACATTGACAGTTGTTCTTGCCAATAGACTGTGGAGAGGAGGGCAGGATGCAGGGGCCCAATCCATATACAATGCACTGGGCCCAGGAAATCTTGCTGGCATTCCTGGGCCCTGGTGTGGCTCTGCTCTGGTATTCCACCCAGCTCTAACTCTGATCCTCATACTCTCAGCTGCATGCAGCACAACCCCAACACTACCTCTCCATGAGCACTGAGGGAAATGTCCGCAGCTGGAGGGAAATAAGATCTTATTATTTCACTTGCCCATGCTGCTGCCCAATACCCACCCCTCTCCAAAAACCAATGCACCATGGGAGAGGATTGTTGTTTTCCAAGCCTTGTTTGTGGGCTTCTGGTTGACCACTTATTGACATCACTGGTTGACCACTGAAGGAAGCCGGATTAAATAGGCTTTTGCTCTGATCTACCAGAGCTCTTCTTGTGTAGTTATGTTCTTTTTCAAAATTATTTCAGCCACATTTGCATCTAGGCTTATTGCTGAATTTAATGACTGTGTTGTATAAAAGCTGACAGGGTAAATAAGGCTTAATCCAGGCTCTCATGAAAGAGTGAAATGTTAAAATTGGATGTGTATAATTAGCTTATTGATGGAGATACTTTATTCAATCTGCGCATTTAGAAACATTACTGAACAAGCATTTTTTTGTGATGCAGTAACATTAAACTGCAACATTGTATGCTCAGACACTGACCCTACAGAATCATTAATCCCATAAAGATAATAGTAAGAAGAAAAAGAATAGCAAGCAAGAAAAGGCCTTAGCAGACTATCATTTCATGAAATTAAAGGTGACATAGTTTTAAAAAATAAAATGCAATTTCCAAGGCAGGCGTTGTTCTTATTTCTCAGGTTGAAGTAATGAAATTGCAAATGTTGATGCCCTGCCTCCGCCATGGATAGTGTCAATCAGACGGCATTTCCAAGACTTCTGCCTCTCCGCTATGCACCTTAGCCAAACAAATTGCCACTGCAATCCTATGCTTAGATCAAGTTGTATTCAACACAATGCAACTCACTTCTAAGTACCCTTGCACAGGATTGTGATGAAATGGTATTAAAATTAGGTCTGTGCAACGAGAATAATAATTTATGCACTGGCAGGTACTTTCTGAAAAATAACATGAGGGGGGAACACTGAAAATGTAGTTGCACACACCATGGTCTTGATTTTCAAAGTATAAATCAAGCATTTCATATACTTGAGCTGCACATATGAACCAAAGCTTAGCCTACCAATCCTGTGGTGCTGCCCTAATGCAACTATAGTTATTGGGGATGAGGGGATTTTGGCATGGAAATGGAGAAGAGATCTTTGGACAGCTGAGTACTCTACAAGGTAGACATCTGGACAGCTGAGTACTTATATGAAATAGGAGACAACCGAGAGGAAATAATTTGCTGAACTGGTGAGCACACAGTATAAAAAAAACCCATACACTTCAAGTAAGTGTAGCATGACGGAAGTTTACCGTGCCTGCAGGTTAAAAATATAACTGATGTAAACATGTGTGCATCTGAAGGGAGACCATTTGAAAACATCGTTCCAGAAACAGAACCAATTTGTGTGCTTGTTTCCAAAACTATACCCACCCCTGCAGTGGCCAACTGACATTATTCGGCCAGCTTGCAAAAGGGTAAAAAGCCTCAGATGAATGTTCAACTGTGCCTCCTTGGGCAAGATTTATAGAATAACAATTCATTGCTAAGGAGATGCATCTTAGTAGAGCTTTTACTTCCTGATTAAAGCTTCTCCATATATATTCATTCTAGTCTATTTCAATATCTCATCTTAGACTTTAAGATGCAGAGGGCCTCTCAGCAATGTCATCCTCCAGGTGACCATTGTATGGACAGTGAATTAATGTAGTTGGGGAAGGAGGTTTCAGCTGCAAGTTTCACTCTGTGACCTGCTGGCACCCAGGGAAAGGCCATGTATCTGTGGTGGAGCATTTGCTTGGAGTGCAGAATGTTCAGACCCCAGAATCTACAAATAGGGCTGGGAATGTTTCCTGCTGGAAATCCTGGAAAGCCACAACCAGTCATTGTAGACAGTATTGGGTTAGATAAACTCAGTATAAGTCCAATAGTAAAGTAAAGGAACCATTGACAGTTATGTCCAGTCGTGGCCAACTCTGGGGTTGCGGCGCTCATCTTGCTTTATTGGCCGAGGGAGCTGGCGTACAGCTTCCAGGCCATGTGGCCAGCATGACTAAGCCTCTTCTGGCAAACCAGAGCAGTGCGTGGAAACGCCGTTTACCTTCCCGCCAGAGTAGTACCTATTTATCTACTTGCACTTTGACGTGCTTTCAAACTGCTAGGTTGGCAGGAGCAGGGACCGAGCAACGGGAGCTCACCCCGTCACAGGGATTCGAACCGCCGACCTTCTGATCGGCAAGTCCTAGGCTCTGTGGTTTAACCCACAGTGCCACCCTTGTCCCTATAAGTCCAATAGCAGTGCCTATATTCCTATGCTCCTATTCTCAAGGCCATTTGTATGAGGCCTACAAAGCTGTTCGTGTCCTTCTCAGTCACCCCCAGTTGCAGAGGTTAAGTTCAGCAGTGTATTTGGTGAACCAACTTTTAAGGATGCAGCTGCACAGAGATTTCTGGGATAATGGCAGAATTTTGTGGAGTCATGTGGAATTCACAAAACAGTGTCTTTGGAGACCAGTAGATTCAGCACACTTCCCCCAGGCTGTCCCACTACCCAGGGACAGTCAAGACGGTTGTTACTCATCCTGAAATGTGAATTACCTATAAAGAGGCATTTTTATAGTAGCAGAGTATGGTATGAAGACACACAAGACCGCCATCTTGTTGAAGCTAAGCAGGTGTGGGATCTGGTCAGTGCCTAGAAAAGTGACCCCTCTGTCCCCCAGAATGACATGTATACTGCCATGGTTTCCATGATGGAGGAAAGATGAAATATAAATGTGAGAAAATAAACTTCACACATGAATATTTAAGGCTGCAATCCTATACTGTACTCATTTTTCTAGGACTAAGCTACTTTAAAGACAATGGGACTTACTTCCTAGAAATGTATAGGATTGCACTGTTGGGCTTCAGACAGATTTACTTGAGCATAATTTAGAAGCATTGATGAAATCTTTGAGTGTGCTGCCTTTGAGAGTTATGAGGAGATAAGTAACAAGCTGGTGGGGGAGGCAAAGCCATTGACTTTTGCCCTGTAATTGGATTTAAAATTAATTTTATTGAAATATAATATATACTCAATAATATATACATATATATATCCATATCCCTTTATCATTGTACAGTCTAGTCTTTAAGACTGGAATGTGCAATAACTTAAAGACAGATATATAGCTGACTGAATAAATAAACAAATAGTAAGATGGCTAAAGTTAGAATTACAAAATGTTCTTGTGTTTTTTGATGAGATCCTGCTATTTTTGTGTTTCTCATGCAACTCCTGTAGCCTTTTATCATGGACTGAAGTAGATTGTTATGATTACTTGTTAAGAACCAAGCACTCCACCATTTTACGTCATCCTCCTTACTACATAAATAAGTACTTCAAATGCCTAAAATGTTCCCAAAGAAATAATAATTATGTTAGAAGTAGTACCCCAGGGCTATTGGAAGGTTCCTACCGCAGTAGCTCCTGCTGTTTTATCTGGCCTACAGAAATGCCAGTCCTGCTTCTGAACTTTTACTTCAAATTGTTACTCAAAAGCGGAAAACTACTCTTCTGTATTCAGACCTTTTGTGTAAATATACTACAGGAAATTCTAAGTGGAAGCCATTTACTTCTATATTTCTCATCTAGCCATAAGGAAATTGCCCCTATTTACTTATTGTGTCTTTTCTGCCCAAGGTTAAAAGTTCCAGGCAAGTTAACAATATGTTGCTATCTTGGGCTAAAGAGAGATGTAACCTATGCAGAACAGTGGATGTGGTTTGGGAAATGCTCCCACCACATGTGGTGCAAACAAACTCCTTTCTTTTCCAGTGAAAACCTTGGGCAAAGAGAAACATTTGGCAGCTTTTAAAAATGTTTTGATTTCAGTGGGGGAAAGTGAGCTTTGGACAGTGTTGATGGGCTAAGAGGGGGCATCAAAGGTGCATAACAACAAGCCAGCACAGTAGTTCTGCAACCATTTTAAGATGTTTGCATGGGAAGGGTAGTAGCTCAGCAGTAGAGTATATCATGTTCTCCCTGAAATGAGAGCACGTGTTGCGGTGGGGTCTGCCAAGCCATCCCTCTGTTGCCAGGCAGGGTTAAAAGAAGGCTGACCTGGGGCAATGATTGGATGGCCGGGTCGCTGGGGCAAAATGCATGTTGCAATGTGGTGGGTGGGACCGAAGGCTTTAAATATTGGGGCACTCAGCTTATTGCTTTCTCTTTCGCTGAGTGCATCGGATCACCCGCCCACCCGCCCTGAGTTCTGGTTGACCTTGCTATGCCTGTCATGGGGTCGTCTGCCGTTGGGGCAGGGGCCTGTAGGCATTTTGTCCATTTGGCTGATTGGCTGGTGCCATTTGGTTTTTGCCTACTACATAACAATTTGTCACAACTTGTAAGGTTGCGGTTAGGCATTGGTTATAAAAAATAGTTGGAGGAGGGGTAAGGATAGGCTGGGCCTGCCCCTCCAATGGTGGTGTGGAAGGGAATTCCATTAAAGGAATCCAGGGGCTTGCCACGATTTCATCCAATCCCTGAAATGGGACTAGGGCCGGCAAACCCTGGGGAGCATGTGGGTGAGCGGTGAGGGCCTGTGACTCAGCTCCATTGCTCCCCAATATTGTTTTCCCTTCACTGGCTTCCGAGGGAGTTCGGAAGTCAGTTCTGTCCCAGGCAGGGGGACAGATAGTCTTAACCAATGCCTAAGCAACCACTCACAGATATGCATTTTAATAAAGTTGTGGCCAAAAATTATGCCGAAAACCTTAAACAAAAAATTATGTGAGAGTTTTGAGTTATTTGAGGGGTGGCTTGGGGACCTCGACACACAACTACAGTGCATGTAGGACATTCCAGCTCAATCCCCAGCATCGACAGATAGGGCTGGGATTGTCCCCTGTATTGAACCCCAGCAGAACTACTGTCAGTCAGCGTAGACAACCAGGAGCGAATGAAGGTTAACCAACACTCATGCCGGGGCAAACCGCCGACTACTCACGCGTTGCTCCGCTACGTACAAGGCATGCGTGGCGTTGCTAAGTATGATGCATGTGTGGCGTCACTACTTCGGGTGCATGTGCGGCATCACTACATACAGGGCATGCGTGCGACACAGCGCATGCATTGTACGTAGCAGTTTGCCACCGGTGCCTCTCAAACGCTGTACAGACGGTGGATCCTTCACATGGCTGCTAGCGCCACTCCGCCCAGCGGCAGTGGGGCAAGCACCCCACAGGGTGCCTTCTTGTCCCCCCCCCCCAGACATGGCACTCTGGGCACACCGCCCCCGCCCCTCCTTGCGACGCCACTGTAGACAGCATTAAGCTAGATGGACCAATTTAGGGCAGCATCCTATGTTCTTACTTAAAAAAAATAAAATCTACAGTGAGGTATGAAATAGATAAACATACATGTGTCACTTGATACATTCTCTCTCTCCCCGCTCCACCCCAAATTCTAAGAGGCTGAAATATGTAAAACTGATGTTTGACCAAATCTCATCTTTTTGGGTATATACGTTTGCAAGCCAAGTTGTGAAACTGAGTTAAAGCCAAGTTCAGCCCATCTGTCCAGACTGCTGCAAAGCTATCATTGGGCCAAGTCTTAAAAGAGTCTGCTTTCTTTGTCAGTAACATCACAGGTTCCACCTTGTGATTTCTTTCCATTCTTCCTCCATGGCAGAGATGGTATCCAAAGTGGGAGAGGCCGAGGGACAGCGACACATTTCCTGCTGTGCTTAAACATTCCATCCATCTTGATCCTCATCCTATTCTGAGGAAATCTTCAAAAGTGGTGGAAGTTGAGAGACTTGACCAAGGCTGCCTGGTTATCTTTACAGCCGAGTTAGGGTTTGGTCTTGTTTCCCCTCAATTTTGATGTCAGGGAAACCAAGTTAATACCACTCAGTGCTGTAATGAAGCAAATGAAACCTACACTGTCACTTCAACCATTTAGGAGGCATTTTCAAGGTCAAGCTGGAATAAGGAGATTATGATGCCCCCTTGTCAGGGGACGCCTCAGCGCTCTGCATTGCTGTATGGCAGAAGACTTCAGTTTACCATGAATCCACAGAAACTTTGCATATTGCACAGCAACTTTAAGAAGCCATAAAACAGAGAAGTAAAGTTGCTTCCTTTGTCATTAGTCATCCTGCGTGCTTTGATGCAGTGGCCTTTGAAATAAGGAAATATATGCAAACAAGATTCACTTACTTTTCTTAATATTTACTGGGTTGTCAGCAGAACTTTCTTTAATATTAAGGAGTGGGGAAAGAGAAAGAATGAAAGTTTGCCCCATATGTTTACAGACTGGCATCATGGATGAGTGTTTTTTCCAAACATCAGTGTTATAATATTGCTTGGTTCCCTTTTCTTCTTGATCATCATCATCATCATCTATATTTATGAAGCTCTTCAAAACACAAGTTCTTTGGGGATAAGGAAAGCTATTAGGTGCTTGCAAATTTTCCAAAATTCTTGTTGCCTAGTGATTCCACACGAATCCTGGATGATGCCAAAGAAATCCGGTTACTGAAAAACAGAACATGATGATTAACTTTCTTGGGTAGTCAATTGTTTTGTAATTTTTCCTTCCAGCATTATGTCTAGCTATAGCTCAAATACCATGAAACCTTTTCTCTTTTTTTGTCAGTGTATTATGCTGCAGTCCTTGGAATCTTCATATTGCTTTTTTAAGCCTCAAGCCAACTGAAAAGTTCATAGGTTTCCATCCACAGGAAAACAATGAAATAAAAATTAATTGGGTACAATCCAGAATTTTGTTCACAAAGGGGTTTCTTGCAATTGCAGCACAGGCATGGAAAGGAAGAAAGAGACCTCTACTGCAATGTGGTGGGGGAAAAGTTCACTTCAGTTGGGGTCACTATTATGATGCCACAACTATCTCCTAAAAATGATTCACACATACACCTGAAATTGTTGGTTGGTTTGGTCTGGTGAATAGAGAGACACAGCTTTAAAGGAAGGTGCTTTGATTTGAGATGAAGTTTTATAGAATGGGACAAAGCAAGTGCGTTACAATCTATTGCCTTTGTACTGCAGTAGAAGATGGTTATGACAAAATGTGTTTATTAGGAGAAAGTCACACTAAAATACTGATGAATTTTCACAATGGTTTTTTTTGGGGGGGATATTTGCATCTTGTCACAAAAACTGTGGAGAACTAAATTTAAGTTTGGAAAAATGAGAAACTGAGAGAATCAACAGGTCTGTCCATCCCCAATGACAGCCCTGATTGATTAGGCTGAGAAACAGTGACTGGTCAAAGGTCACCCAGTGAGCTTCATGGCTGAATTGGGATTTGAACCTGGCTCTTCTAGGTCTGAGAACCAGAACTCTAACCTTTATACTACACCGACTCATTTGTTGTTGCCCCATGGGGATGTGATATGTGCATGAATTCTTGAACCATATGGGCTCATGGACAGAGGGTCTGATTGGATAGGAAAGACCCATACAATCCCTATTACAATATCCATATTTGTTCCACAGCTCCGTAAGATAGCAGCACAACATCCCAAATTCTACATAGCTTGGTGTATATGTCCGAAGGGGACAATCTCTGTTCAACGGTACTCATTTGTTTGAAGTTCATCAAACACGCTAGAAGTATATTGTGCAATTGGTGCCCAGAAGCATAAATGAAATGAAAACTCTGGAAGGTTTTGCAAGCTGAAGTTTATAGGAATAACACACATGAACTAGATATATCCAGTTTTTCTTCACAGAGAGATAACGGCTGCAGTACTGTAGCCACCTCCAGAACATAAAGATATTCACATTTTCAAACATAGTGAAATATTTTCTAATCTGAACATCCTTTTTTAAAAAAGAGGTAAAATCAATAAGTGGCATGAAAAAACTTCAAAGAGGGACCTCCTGTCAATGACAGAGGTTCTTCAGCAATGTAAAGTCTTTGAAGAAAGGCTCCCAGTGCTGGGAAGGCTTTGAAGTGGCAGAAAGCAGGCATTTATAATTACAGAAAGGTGTGGTGTCCAGCAGAGATAGTAAAAAGATATAACTAGGGTATGTATAGGGGGAAGGTTGAGAGGTGGCATGGGCACCCCCTGACCCCTGCACACCAGTAGCCTTAAAAAAAACACACCCTACAAGGTCAACTCTGTATCCAAATGAAAGAGGCAATTTGCAAAACGGACGAGCTGGGTAAGGACTAAGGGAACCACATTATATTTCCAACACATGTTCACAAAGCAAGTTGTTTTCCTTCTCTCTAACACTCTAAAAGCCTTTCACACACATACACACACACACAGCCGCCTCCCCGTGTCTTAATCTAGTAGCTCTGAGGGGAAGTCCGTTCGTCTTTAATTTTCCAGTCACATCATTTTCAGTTGCAAATTATTCACTTACCTCAACACTCTAGGAAGCCGCCTCATACAGAGTCAGAACAGTGGTCCATCGCTCAGTATTGTTAACAATGACCTGCAATAGCTCTCCGGATTTCAGACAGGGGTCTCTCCCATCCCTACTTGGGGATGGAACCCAAGATCCTAAGTTTGCAAAAGAAACACTCTAGCACCGAGCTATGGCTCTTCCCCCGACAGAGAGTGTGTTCCTACTCTTGTGGGGGCAGGGAGAAAATGTGACTTAGGTACCAGTGGTTTTGAGAATCTGTTTTCAGGGAAAACTTTCCATATCAATGTTGTCTGCTGAGGAACCTTTGCCTCTCTTCTCTGCACACTGCTGCAGATTCTGAGCAGGGGAGTGCAAAAAAAATGGAAACACTTTTCAAACATGTTCTTAGACAGTATCGTTGTGTCTAACGCCAAACTCAACTGGTTGAGTGCTTATCAGTTAGGAAGCAGAATGGAATGACCCAGTAATAAGTGGCTTCTTGGTGAATACCTTATAAAACTTAAGTGTATGAATTAAAAGAAAATGAGATTTCATCATCACCACCCAAAAATTTGGGAGCAGCCTCCAGGTGATGGAGGGATAATTTCTGAAGGGTGAAGCCTTCTAGGCTTATCTGGGCTCCGTGCACAGTTTAGAACCCTGAAAAATTAGTTCTACATTACACAGATAATGCCTATCATTATCACTATTATAACTGTCATTATTATTTAGATTTCTTATCCACCCTTCACCATGAAGTGACACAGGGGACAGGTTACAACAGGGATTCAAGCACATACCAGGAAATTCAGGTTCACACAATTCAAGTGGATTAAAGTGACCCAGCCCAACAGATCCACTTTACAAAAGAAACACAGTTAGGAAAGTGACAGGGAAAATCACGGAATGAATGAATGATTCATGGAAAGACGTATAAACATTCCTGAAAAAAAATCAGGGCACGTCCAGGATGCACGCTCATTTTTTTATAACCTCCTCACAAGCACATAGGAACAAATATGCAATAAAGACTGGATATAATCCAACTTCCATGCAAGCAAATTGGGATGAATTGTCAGTTAATAGGTTATCTGGAGGAGCCCCCCCCCCCCATTTTCCCCTTTGATTGGGAACCTTAGTGAGCCAAAGTTCTGACTTGCGGAGTCAGCCTTCCTTGTGAGGAGAGGTATTTTTATTGGCAGGGAGAGGTGCCTAGAGCTAGTCAGTCCCTCCCCTCCCCTCATTGGTGGAGAAGATGTGGGCTCCAGCCCAGGAGAAGGGAAAGTCAGTGTCCCGAACCCCGGTCTACCTGGAGGTGAGTCCTGCTAGTGTACACAGTCCTGCAGGCAACGCTAGAGAGTAGTCAGACAGTCCCAAAGGTCAAAACCGGTCCAGGTCCAAGCAAATTCCAAAATCAAACTGTAAGGCCAGGTTCCTGCCTATGCAAAAGATCAAGGGTCAGTTTACCTGGGGCCAGTCCCAATGTCACCACCCAGTGGAGTTCTTGAAGCAGCCAAGCTGTGCTCCATCAACATGGAAAGTTGAGCAGACACAGAGTTTCTTTGTTGCTTCCCTGACTTATGCTCAGGTAAGGTTATAAGAGAATGGGAACTTGAACTCTTGCTTCTGAGTAGATTGGCCATATCCACTGAAGTCAATAGGATTAACTTCTGAGTTTAAATATATTGGATTGCACCGTGAGTGAACATTCACCCACCGTCAATGTGTTGTTATACTTCAATAGGAGCTGGTCATGGCTTAGTGACAGAGGTCCCCATTTCAATCTTTGGCATCTCCAGGTAGGGCTGTGAAAGACGTCCTTCTAAAACCCAGAGAGGTGCTCCTAGTCAGTGAAAACAATACTGAGTGGGATGGACCAGTGGTCTGACTCAGTATATAGAAGCTGGATATTTTGTAAGCTTTGGAAAGCAAGCCTGAAAAACAAATAAGCCTGCCATATCTTTGTATGACAACGTGTGTGTGTGTCAACCAATTATGGAAAGGGAGCATATCACCTTTTGAAGTACAGTCTCTGTTTCTAAAGAGTTGAAATACTGTGTTTTTGGTTTCAGTGTATCATCAAACACTCAGATTTCCCAGTAGTTGAAGAGAAGATATCTTACAATTTAGAGCATGATAAAGATTCTTCAGAACTTTCTTGGACAAGGACAAACAGCAACTTCCCTAAATTTATACTTCCTGTACCAGTGGCTTTCAAAGATGTTCTTATTCACTTTAGTGTCTATGAATACTCAGCATAAAGGTAAAAGGTAAAGGTAAAGGACCCCAGGATTGTTAGGTCCAGACAAATTTTACTATGGGGTGCGGTGCTCATCTCGCTTTCAGGCCGAGGGAGCTGTCGTATGTCCACAGACAGCTTTCTGGGTCATGTGGCCAGCATGACTAAGCCACTTCAGGCACATATGCATTAAGCATATATTGAGTAAACGGCGTTTAATAAATAAATAAGCAAAATCCTGGCACAAATAACTTTCAGAAGTGTATTCTCTCTCTCTCTCTCCCCTCCCTCCCTCCCCTCTTTATCTACACATGTATTTTTCTTTGAACTACAAGCAAACACTGAAGTGGAAAGCCACAAAAGCCACATCAACACTTTAATATGTGTAAATCAAAGGGAAAATAACTCTTCATCAGGGGATAACTTTGGGTAATTTCTAAAGGTATCTTACAGTTCATATACTTGCTATCAATGGGAAATCAATGAGACCAAAATCAATGCGACTTTAAAAGGCTTAGCCGTGCCTGGATCACACCCAAAGAGAAAACTGACATAAGCATTATTTTTTTAAAAAAAGCAAAGGCAAAACAAATTCAAGGTGCATTTTCAAATTGTTTTCAGTTTTCTGAAGGTTTGTGTTTTTGCTTTTTTGTGGGGGGGGGGGTACCCCATTTTATGGTGTTACAGTCCTTCAAATGTGGAATTCCCTTTTGTTGAATGGATGCCTAACAAGTTCACTAACAATGTATATTCTGCAAACCACTACAGCAGAAAGAGAATGGATGCAGACAGATTGGATCCAGTAAATTTGAGCGTCTTGAAATTGCATATTCCCCCTCCCCACAGGCCTCTCTTCCTCTTCCTCTCTCTCCCTTTCTCTCTGGTTATGCACACATTGTGGTTAACTGCAGTTTGACATTTTATCCCCAAACTAGCTTCAATCGATATTGAAAACCTAAACCATGCTCACTCACCTAAGCCAGCAGTCACGAAATTAAAAGATGCCTGCTCCTTGGGAGAAAGGTGATGGCAAACCTAGACAGCATCTTAAAAAGCAGAGACATCACTTTGCCAACAAAGGTCCGTATAGTTAAAGTCATGGTTTTCCCAGTAGTGATGTATGGAAGTGAGAGCTGGACTATAAAGAAGGCTGATCACTGAAGAATTGATACTTTTGAATTATGATGCCGGAGGAGACTCTTGAGAGTCTCATGGACTGCAAGAAGATCAAACCTATCCACTCTTAAGGAAATCAGCCCTGAGTGCTCACTGGAAGGACAGATCATGAAGCTGAGGCTCCAATACTTTGGCCACCTCATCAGAAGAGAAAACTCCCTGGAAAAGACCCTGATGTTGGGAAAGATAGAGGGCACAAGGAGAAGGGGACGACAGAGGATGAGATGGTTGGACAGTGTTCTCGAAGCTACCAGCATGAGCTTGACCAAACTGCGGGAGGCAGTGGAAGACAGGAGTGCCTGGCATGCTCTGGTCCATGGGGTCACGAAGAGTCGGACAGGAGAAGACATCCCCACCAGCAGAAGGCCTGATCTAGAGAAGTGGATAGAGAAGCAACCAGAGGAAATAGTAACTAGAACAGAGGAAATAGTGAGCATGGTACTCTTTCAAAATTCCCAATGTGAACATTGTCTCAGAAAGGTTGATGACACATTAGAGCGTATGGACATTCCCTAGGAAGAAGCTGGCTTTTAGCTGTGGGAAAATCGGTTAAAAGCACGCAATATGCAAAAGGAGCATTTTCATGTCTTCTGCAGAAGCTGCAAAGCAACAGGCAAGGAGCTTCAGCCATTCCTATTTCTTCCATTGAATGTTGTCAGTGGGAAGATTCTCCCTGGCCTTCTGCCCATCTTCAGCAGGAAGATCAGGAGGTCACACAGCAGGTGTGTTCGATGCAGTAACAACTTCAGCAGATCAAGGTGGCTTTAATTAAGACAGCAATTAAGTTTTATACTTACACAGTGCTTTACATGCTCATAGTACTTTACAGCCACTAGCTAATGAAGTTTCACAACACCCTCGTGAGGGGTTATCTTCATCTTATGCACAAGGAAAGTGGCTTATTAAGAGCTGAAGATCAAAGTGCCCAAGCACTTTACGACACTAAATAAGATGAAGCCAATTTTTAGAGTTGCTGGTCATCCAAATCCACCTCTGAAACTGATGTCATTCACAAGCACATGAATGCAAATCCAAAAAACTGGCCTCAGGGATGAGCATAAAATGACCAAGCTACCCATGGGGTGGGGTAAGCAAGGAACATGCAGAAATTTTGGTTACTGGTACAGAAACTGGTGGCAGAAAACTAACATAGTAATATGAAGATGATAAGATGGCTGGCAGACCAACTCCTTTCGGCTCTGTGTTGGTCTTGGCCAACACAGCTGTTTTCCAAAAGAATTGTGTCACAAAGATCTGCCTGGCACAAGCCTGTCTCTTTAAAACATCCAGTTCCTTGAATTTCCATTTCTTCTAGGTTTCCAGATCATCTCTCCCTACTAACACCTTGAAATCCACAACTGGAGCCCTCCTTGTGCTCCTTGAATAGGTGGGAAAGCTATGTTTTATGTTTTTAGATGTGTAGTAAGTTGCGCAGTGTGGCTGGGGAAACCCAGCCATATGGGCGGGATATAAATAATAAAATTGTTGTTGTTGTTGCCTGAGGATCACACTCCCACTTTTAGAATTCCTGCTCCATGATTGCAGTCATGGGATTGTTGTCTATCACAAGACGGTAGATGTTTTGACTCCACAAAGTGGGAAGTGACGGAGACAGGATATTTGTGTTACTGTGTTCCATGAAGTGGGACTATTGTCCATTGTTTTGTTTTTTCTCTTTGCTGTCTGATGCTAGAGAGAGAGGGAGCCATGTTGTAGTGCTCCATGTGTGTTTATATTTAAATAAAGTAGATTATTTACATATAGTGATGTATTGGTGATGTATGGAAGTGAGAAGTGAGAGCTGGACCATAAAGAAGGCTGATCGCCGAAGAATTGATGCTTGTGAATTATGGTGCTGGAGGAGACTCTTGAGAGTCCCATAGACTGCAAGAAGATCAAACCTCTCCTTTCTGAAGGAAATCAGCCCTGAGTGCTCACTGGAAGGACAGATCGTGAAGCTGAGGCTCCAATACTTTGGCCACCTCATGAGAAGAGAAGACTCCCTGGAAAAGACCCTGATGTTGGGAAAGATGGAGGGCACAAGAAGAAGGGGACGACAGAGGACAAGATGGTTGGACAGTGTTCTCGAATCTAAAAACATGAGTCTGACCAAACTGTGGGAGGCAGTGGAAGATAGGAGTGCCTGGCGTGCTCTGGTCCATGGGGTCATGAAGAGTCGGACACGACTAAATGACTAAACAACAACAACAAACAAAGTAGATTAGCCAAAATGCTGAGTTGCTGAGATCTGTTACGCAGCTGCACAAACTCTGCGGATCCCTAAGTGTTATGTACTGAGTTGAATAGGATCCAAAGTGCAGCAGCCTGATTGGTCCTAGAACAATAGACTCCAGAATGCAGCAGTCTGATTGGTCCACAGGAGCCCCCACAATCCAGCTCCAGGTGGAAGTGAATCCGCGACCTGATTGGCCTACAGGAGAATCCCGGAATTAGCCAATTACGTGGGGCCCATTGTGTAAATAATGTATATAAAGCAGACATTCTAGGGGAACTTCCATTCCTCCTCACCACTATGAGCTAAATAAAGAGCATGAAATCCATTCTCGACTCCGAGTATATTTCACTAAGTCTGCCGGTGTCTGTTGGCATCAGTCACTGTGATGTTTGGGCTGAAGAAAGCTTATGGAGCTCCCAAATGATGTGGGCAACTCTTACTTTTGCACCATAGACTATATTCCAGCCACACAAAAAGCAGAGGTTTCTAAAGAGACATCCCTCCATCCACTAGGCAGGCAGAAGTACTCAAGGAGGGCACAGAGCGTGGCTGATGAGAGGTGAAGCCTAGGTAGAGGGGGTTCAGCCTAGAGAGAATATATGGCCTAGGGAGCGTCTCAAGGGCTGACAGGCAGCCTGAGGTTTCTCACACCCGCCTTAGGCTATCTCCTTGAGTATAGACAGTCTTTTAGATCTTTAGAGACAATGTGGTGTTGTGGTTAGAGTGACAGACCTAAGACATGGGAGACCAGAATTTGAATCCCAACTTGTCCATGAAGCTCACTGTTTGACCCTGGTCCAGTCACTGTCTCTCAGCCTAACCTACCCCACAGGGTGGTTGTGGGGATTAAAATAGGGGGAGAACCACGTATGCCACCACGAGCTGTTTGGAGAGAAAGGTGGTATATAAACGAGATAAATAAATAAATGTTCATTTAGTTCCTCATTAAAGCATCGTTTCACCCTTTCTCCAAATTGACTTTTGAGATTTTGGTGCATGTTTGTGACAGGCCCAAAGCAACTATTTGTCCCGTTGTGTCCAAGGCTTTCGGGATCCGAAGAAAAGCAAGCAGCTGCTTGTCCTGTGTTAAAACTAAGGATTCAGGTGCCCTGGAAAACTGTGTTTCCCAGGGTCCCAGCAGTATCCCAATCACTGCTGTTGCAGTGTTCCTGTTGCTAATATATTAAGCATCCCCATCAGTACTAAGATGGAAAGCAGTTCTCCCAGGCAATGGGTTATGGCTGCCATTTTTCCATAGGCAAACGAGCATGTCAGAAAGGGTGGGATAGCCTCTGGGGAGTTGGCCTGATCAACTTTTAGGGACAGGCCCTATTTAAGCTGCTGATTTTACTCTCAGCCAATGCTCTCAAGGCCCCTACAGTAAAAACAGCTTGAGGGGCATTACTCTGGAACTAGACTTGATTTAGTACGCCTAGCACCAGATTATGGAAAGTGCAGACAGTTCCCTCACACAGGGTGCTAAGATGAGGGGAGCAAATTAACAACAAACAAACAAACAAACAAACAACCCTATATTTATATGTGTACCTAAAAGTGAGGAGGGACGTCAAATTTTGTCCTTGCTCCAGGTGCCATATTGCCAAAGTCTGTCTCTGAGATTTTCCAGCTATGGCAAGAAAAGCAAGTCTTTCACTTCAGAGAGGGAGATGAGCCATTAAGAAAGGTCAATGTTTTGGCCAGGGATGCATTTGATATGTAGTTTAAGCAAGTGATGTTGGTATCAATTTGGAAATTTGTATAAGATACACATCTCTGCCAGTTTACCACTCTTCATATAAAATTCTGCTTGGCTGGAGACAGGTTTCCAGAGCTTTTTCATCACAGAGCTCCCCACTTTTCTCAAATTCTTCCCTAGGCAATTATAGCCCGTGCTTTAAAAGTGTTTAATTTTGGTTAGATCTCTGACTGACCTTGTGAATTTTGTTCAGAGGGACTAACACAACTTAGACAGGTGACTTTAATTTTTAGATCAACCTTATGTAACCCATGGGGAAAAAAAGGATTTGACAATTTTTGCATATTTTTATATAAGGTTGTTCATGCTTGGGCTTGTAAGTTATTTAGAAAAAGGAGGAAATCCTGAGAAGCTAGCAACAAAAGAAATTATATGAAAATGAAAGAGGGTACTTCAATGTGACCCAAGCCTTCAAGCCTAGACAATATTTTCTGTTTTCCTATACTAATAAATAAAAAAGTTCAGTGAGCTTGCCAACATGTCATCTTTGTCAGAATCCTTTTTGCTGTTGTTTCTTTATGTTTTGCCAGAGAACACAAGAATCAGCGTTATGAAAAATGTATGCTGTTGTCAAGTACGTACAAGTAATTTCTGTGAAGTGTTAACTAAGAAGGACTTAGCTGCCAAATTTTTAAGTATATATTTGTTTTTAAGCACTTTTATATATTCATTCTTCTATGTAGGAATTATCAAAATATGATAATACAGCTCTTCAAATTCTCACTTCAAATATAATAGTCTAACCTGAGACGACCAATCCTGCAAACTAAGTAATTTTTCTTATATCCATCGAATTTCAGCAACCGCTTGAAATCCTGAATCTCTTTTAGGTGCTGTTGATATAAAGAAGCTAGTTTTTCATCTTCCCTCCAAGGAAAAAGAACACTCAGGCCGAACATTAATTAATCTACAGCTGCCAAAAGTTTTTAAAAAGCTTTGTAATAGGCAATCCAGAATGTTTGAAAGTTTTTGAGGCAACTGGATGACTAGATATGAGATGGATATGAGATAGGGAGATCTCTTAGCTGCAATCCAGAGATTGTCAAACACAGGGTGATGTAGATGACATGTAGATACATGGGTAATAATGGGAACAGAAGGAATGGGATTGTCAATTTCAGTTCATATTACAAGAAAGATGAAAAGGAAAATACCTTAGCATAACATGAATTACTTGGTACTATGCATAGCTGTGTATCCTACCTGTGTCTGCCAGGTGTTTGGCTCTGCTGATGGGATTCCCAAGCCAGTTTTGGAACTGTTATACAGGAGCAGTTACTGGATACAGTGGTACCTTGGGTTACAGACGCTTCAGGTTACAGACACTTCAGGTTACAGACTCCGCTAACCCAGAAATAGTACCTTGGGTTAAGAACTTTGCTTCAGGATGAGAACAGAAATCGTGTGGTGGCAGCGTGGCGGCAGCGGGAGGCCACATTAGCTAAAGTGGTGTCTCAGGTTAAGAACAGTTTCAGGTTAAGAACGAACCTGCAGAATGAATTAAGTTCTTAACCGAAGGTACCACTGTATGAGCATCTAGCTAGGTAAAGGTAAAGGGACCCCTGACCCTTTGGTCCAGTTGTGACCAACTTTGGGGTTGCAGCGCTCATCTCGCTTTATTGGCCGAGGGAGCCGGCGTACAGCTTCCGGATCATGTGGCCAACATGACTAAGCCGCTTCTGGCGAACCAGAGCAGTGCATGGAAAAGCTGTTTACCTTCCCGCCAGAGCGGTACCTATTTATTTACTTGCACTTTGATGTGCTTTCAAACTGCTAGGTTGGCAGGAGCAGGGACCGAGCAATGAGCGCTCATCCCGTTGCGGGGATTCGAACCGCTGACCTTCTGATCGGCAAGTCCTAGGCTCTGTGGTTTAACCCACAGCTCCACCCGCATCCCATCTAGCTAGGGGACCAAGGCAAAAGAAAAAAAACGAAGCACCACATCATCTAAGGATATACACACATTTCTAAAAGCAAGGAGTATGTGATAGGGCCTTTGACAATGACATCAGATGTTGTCAAAACAAAAAAAATTCCTTCCAGTAGCACCTTAAAGACCAACTAAGTCAGTTCTTGGTATGAGCTTTCGCAAGGGCGTAGCGTGGGGGGTGCAGGGGGGGCCGGCCGCACCGGGCGCAACATCTGGGGGTTAGGGAAATCCATGGGTTAGGGGGCGCACATCCACGGGTTAGGGGGCGCAAATCCATGGGTTAGGGGGCGCAAATTACTTGCCTTGCCCCGGGTGCTGATAACCCACGCTACGCCACTGAGCTTTCGTGTGCAACTAAGTCATGCACACGAAAGCTCATACCAAGAACTGACTTAGTTGGTCTTTAAGGTGCTACTGGAAGGAATTTTTTTTGTTTTGACTATGGCAGACCAACACGGCTACCTATCTGTAATCAGTTGTTGTAACATTCACTACCATTGAGGAAGGCATAGCCGTATTAGTCTTTCCATACTTCATTTGTTTTTATTTTGAATTCAGGCATCTACTGCAGTGATGAACACATGATACAATAAAAAAAATATTCAGCTGTCATCCACATTGTGTTGTAATAATTAAAATGCTCTGTCTATACATGACAAATTGAGATTACCAAGTAGGGCTGTCACATTCCCTTCAATAATCACATGGGGAATATTGTCATGTACAACTGCCTTTGAAAGACACTTTGCAAGTGAAATGTAACTTCATATGGATTATTATTTTTTTCAATTATGCATGTTAGTTCCTATCCCAGCTAATCTAAAATAGGCTGGTTGGTTCCTATTGCAATTTGTGCTGGACTATTTCACAACAGAGTTCCCTATTCAAAGTACTAACTAAGATATTGCTATTGACAATTGTGCTGGACTCTTACTCTTACCTGGGGACACAGTTTCATGTGCATGTTGGCCATAGGTGCATATTGACCTTTGTCAAGATTAAATAAAATGTATGTACATCTTCCCAAGCGTTTGGTCCAGTTTTGCTGCCATTAACATAAATTGTATTTCACAAGTAAACAATGGATTTAGAATATTGCTGCCTTCCTAGACTCAGTGAATGTGCCTCAGACTTAGCAAGACATCCCCCCTTTAAATTTATTCTCTATTACTGTATATTGTATACTAGCTGGTGGTAAATTGTAAATATGGCTACAACCTGCGGAGATCTTTTTTTAAAGTGTTTAAAAAGCAATTTAAGATTCCAGTCAATGGATTATTAATTTACTTCAGAATTTGTGGCTTATAATGTTCTTCTCAGTAACTCTGTGTGTGCGCTTTCGTTTATAGTCATACTGAGGAAAGTGGACTATTTTCCCCTTTAAAAACAACAACAACATAGCCTGCTACACATCTCTTGCACCCCAATTTATATAAAAAAAACCACTTTGTTGTCTGCAAATGGGCAGCAATTTGTCATTCCTTTCTGTTTCTTAATGTGTCTGCCAGCTGCTGTGAAAATGTAGTGTATAATAATATCCAGAGGAAATTAGGGAAACAGAGAAAATGCGTGGATGCTGATTTCTCGAAACTTCACTCATTAACTCATGAGAGCATAAACATGTAATATCTATGATCTTATCCGCCAAGCACCATCCTTGCAAGAGAGCAGGTTTCTGCATATGCACTGTGCTTTTGGGCCTGCCCCATGTGCAAAGGCGAATGCTGTGGTAAAAAAGCCTATATCCTCCACCCAGAGCTACGTTCAGGATGGAAACAGAAGATTATTGCAAAGAAGTACTGACTAGAGAAGAGTGGCCGATCAAGCTGATGGAATACGCAGAAATGGCGAGGCTGATGGGAAAGATCAGAAACCAGGAAGACTGTTATGTACTGAAGTTCTCCCTGGGCCAGCAGGGGGATAATGTAGATAGTTTTCACTCAGGTCCACATATTCAAATAAGAGATTGAAAGTGACGTTCAGTGATTGGATAGTTGCAGAAAGTGGTTACTGTTGCATTGTAGTGGAGCTCTATTATATAGCTGGCTGAACCCTTCAGTTCAGTTCTGTTCTGGCCTGTGAATAAACAAGGGCTGTTTGAAGACTCGCTGTGTCATCTGATATGTTCACCCACAACTTAACAAAGACCAAGTATTTTTAAAAGACTGGAATAAATTTTTTTTTTTAAATGACTTTTATTGGTTTTTACAAATATGTTCTTACATGACATAATACTTTGCACAAATGAGCCTGTAACTTCCCTCCTCCTTGACTGATGGTTTTCAAGTCTAATCTCAATATACTGCATTTTCCTGTATTTCTTATTCCTATTAAATTATATCCTTATAAAGTTACTTAACTAACTACAATTAGTAATAAATGATAATTTTATCCTTATAAAACTTTTTATAACCCTACTAGCCATGTTCATTGTTTACATTTGTCTTTCAAATATAACATAAATTTCTTCCAGCCTTTCTGAAAAGCCTGGTCCTGCTGGTTCCAGATTTTCCCCGTCAATTTTGCCAATTCAGCAAAGTCCGATAATTTCATCTGCCACTCTTCTTTCCTTGGTAAATCTTCCTGCTTCCATCTTTGGGCTGGTAGTATTCTTGCTGCAGTTGTTGCATATAAAAACAATGTTTTATCCTGCTTATTTATTTCTCTACCTACTATGCCTAATAGGAAAGCTTCTGGTTTTTAAATAAACATATATTCCAACCTTTCTTAAAGTTCATTATATATTATTTCCCAGAAAGCTTTCACCTCCTTACAAGCCCACCACATGATAAAAATCACCTTCTTTTTCTTTATATTTCCAACATAAATTATTTGTTCTATACATTTTCACTAATTTCACTGGTGTTAGATACCATCTGTACATCATTTTCATTACATTTTCTTTAAGCAAACTGCAAGCAGTAAAAATTATTCCATATTTCCCAATCTTCTAACAATGTGTTATAACCAATATATTTTGCCCACTGTATCATTGCTGATTTTACTTCTTCATCTTTCATATGCCATACTGGAATATTTTTTTAATTTATCTGAAAGACCACTGTAGACAATTGAAATCATTGGCAGAAATAAAGTGACACTTGTAGAGTAAAATGAACTTAGGTTACTATGATTATATAATAGATGGATTATGGTAAAAGATGCAGAAAAAGGGGGGGGGAATTGTTGGAACCCATGGAGGGAGGGAAGGAGGTCTGAAGGTTTGAAAGAACCTCTTTTTATTTTATTTTCTGGAATGGTTATGTTTATTATGTATAACTTTATGTAAAACCTACACACACACACATGAAATGAAATATTACAGCAGACGTTTCATTGAGTGCTTCATCCTACCCACCTTTCCCAAGAGCGTAAGCCTGGTTGTACAATTAAATTCCAGGAATCACAAAGTTGAGAACAGAAACTTTATGGGATGCTTCCTCTTCTCAAATGAATATGTGCAGGGCTAGCCAGTTCTCCAGCATTTTTCCTGTCTCAGTCAAAGTTGAGAGCTGTGGGTTGTATTCAACAAGATCCCCTCGCTCTTCTACCTCTGTATGTCCCCAAACCCTTAAAATCTGCTCTGGCAGGTTGGGGTAAAACCCAGAGCACAATTGGGGGGGGGGGAGAGTGAGGGGAAATCCTCTTGAATGAACAGTAGCCATTCCACTCCCTCAATGACCTTGTTGTGTACAACCCTGTGAGTTTTGCTATAGATCAGTGAGTGCACTATCCAAGGTGCCTATTTTCTGTTGGGAAGATGAGGCAGGGAGAGAAAAGTTCTGGCTAGAACCAACCAATCAATTCATCGCACAGCCAGTGCTTCCACTATCAATTTCTTCAGACACTGGAGAGTTAAATGCAGTGTGAGTCCAGCCTGCTTAGTCTGAGCTACAAGCTCAGACAACATTTTAAGCTAGACTTAAGTACGTATTTGTGACTCAATTACCATTTTAAACCTCCCTGAACAAAGCTGCTGTATCTGTTACTCTTTAACAGGTATTCGAAGTGAGTAAATATTATTTTTACCTTTTACAAGGCAGTTGGTGTGATTGTTCTTTTGAGGGGGAGAAAAGGGGGAAACACCAGGAGACCAAGAGTCTGTCTTAACACATCCTGAATTATTTAAACTCAGAGGCTAAAACTAGCCTATCTAAGCTTCCCTTTAAGCTGTAAAGGGATAGCACTCACAAATGCAAGCAAGGAAGGATAATATCTAATAAATATATTAGATATATATTTATAAATATATCAGATATGATATTAATAAATATATTAGATATTCTCTCCCATCATCTATTTACGTCCAAATATATGTGACTCACAGCTAGGTGCACCCCATATTGTTCCTTACCATCTGGTCATTTTCAAGTTCCAGTTTTAATTCAGTGAAACATGGACTGCATGTCCAAGGTAATGCCCATGCTATTGTTTATGCCAACAATTAGGAGATGATATACAGGTCACGTTAAAAACATCTAATGAACTATTGAGTTGTGTTTGTTTTTATTTTATGTAAATTTTGTGTTTTTATATTGTGATCTTATCCCATGAACCACCCTGAGACCTGCAGGTATGGAGCAGTATACAAATTTTAATAATCATCATAATAATCATAATACAAACACACCTTTATTTTTATTTTTATTACCTTACTTCAACTTCTGAGAGCAAACTGACGTGAGTTAACATCATGGTTGAAAGAAGAGAACTTAAGGGTTCTCTTATCAGGATATCCAATCATTTAATTTCCAAATAAAATCCTTTTTAGCTGTGTGTTCTGCTTGTTTTCTCAGAGAATTGAAACGCTTCCAATTGCTTCAGATTCAACTTGTGAGAGATGAGCGGAGCTAACATGCATGCTTTGTCTTCATTATTGGCTTTCTCTAAGTCTGGCCATCAATTTTGTTTGCTTTTACTGCAGGCTTTGTTGGCACAGACAGAACAGGCATCTTCTGTGTCAGCATAGATGATTCCCTACCCACCATACCAACACAGTTCCAGGAAGAAAGAGAGGATCGGCATTCCAAAGATGGAATTGTGCTTTAAAGAGCTATTTAGGAGGCTGGAAAAGGCAGCCAAGTGTTAAACAGCAAATTCAAGTTTGAAAGTGTTTTAAATGATGGATGTGAAGTATCATAATTCAGCAGCATGGAATGGGACCTCTTACTGGGAGAGGCTAAAGAAGAAAACTGAACCAGTACAAAGGGAACCCCCTCCAGGGAAGAACTCAGACATTTGGTCCTGGATTCCAGTTAGGGTAGGCCAAAACCTGATACTTTTATCTCCAACCTTTGACCTTAACATCTGGAAACTTAGTTTGTGTCAAACAGAAGGAAGTTTTCTTTTCTGTTTCAAATGCTTTATTGGAGAACTCCAAGTTATCTACAGTTAGCTGAGTTGGCTCAATCTAGGTGCGTGTGAGAGAGAGAGAGAAAGAAAGAAAGAAAGAGCGCGCACTTGCAGTGAACTCTGAAATTCAGAATATTTGCACAAGAGATTGCAACTTTCGTACAGGGTGGTGGCATGATAGTTTGCACGCGCAGACAATATGATTGTTTGCATGTATAGGTGCCAGAAAACAGTTCAGATAAGCATCCCCAGAGGGGTTCTAAACAGCATAGAACTTCCAGCTCCTTTGAAGTCCTTAGATGTTCTTATATCAGAGGGACTGGACCTAGTGCCAGAAATAGCAACATATTTAAACATCTTGCATGCAGACACAAATTAAATTCATTCAGCTTAACTTGCATTTACAACATCCATTGAAACATTAAGTGTGATATAAGTCATGCTCTTCGCGGCAGTTACTTTCATTGTTATGTTTATTACTAATTTAAGAGACTCTTCTTTGAGTAAGGGAGGGGGGATTACTGAATTTAGACTGCACATTATAACATCAAAAGCTCTGGTTTTAAATAAGCCTGTTTGCGCTACAGCAGATTTTCTCCCCTTATAGGACACTAAATGGCATGTCAGACAAGTGTCTCATTCTAGCCTAACATTTCCTTGTATATATGATGAACCGTCAACATCATACAGTACATACAAAGATTTGGGATTCATTCAATCACTGATACACATATGGAGTATCAAAAATGGTTAGGGTACTTCCACCAGAGACAGAAAGCTGATATTTGGTATACATATGTGCCCAAGGCACATGTCTGAAAATAAGACATAGCTGAAATCCTTGATGTAACATGTACCTTTCGATGGAAGGCAGCAGCGCCTCAATACACAATAAATATGTGAACATGTGCTGAAATTTTGAAATATAGGAATTTCTTGTTCACATACTCATTGAGCCTTGGATTGCGGAAGTGAGGATTTGCAGCCAGAGCTACAAAGTAAATCTGAAAAGAGGACGAGGCATGCTGGCTGAGGCAAAATGGGTGGGTATTTGAGCATCCTCAAATTGGAGGAGCTAATTTAACAGTGGCATCCATGAATGTATCTGTGGTTGCAGAGTGCAAGCTATATGGTCTAAACCACGGAGCCTCTTGGGTTCGTTGATTGGGAGGTTGGCGGTTCAAATCCCTGTGACGGGGTGAGCTCCCGTTGCTCTGTCCCAGCTCCTGTCAACCTAGCAGTTCGAAAGCACACCGGTGCAAATGGATAAATAGGTACCGCTGTGGCGGGAAGGTAAACAGTGTTTCCGTGCACTCTGCCTTCCGTCATGGTGTTCTGTTGTGACAGAAGTGATTTAGTCATGCTGGCCACATGACCCGGAAAGCCGTTTGTGGACAAACGCCACCTCCCTTGGTCTAAAAGCGAGATCAGCGCCGCAACCCCATAGTCACATTTGACTGGACTTAACCGTCCAGGGGTCCTTTACCTATCCCTATATTCTTCAGTATTTTTATATATTCATTAGAGCTGCAAGTTTAAGGTAAAATCCTGTGATCCCTGGAAGGGTGTTTCATCCTAGGTCCCTGACATGCCCCTCCCCCAACCAGGGACTGAATTTACAGCCCCTGAAGCATGTAGGAATTCAGAATACATTCATTTCTACTTTGCCAACTCATGCCTTGCAGGACATTGGATCAGGCAGTAGAACATACACACTTTAGGATTGCAGCCTTAGCTGATGAAGATTGTGATCCTATACATATTGTTATGAATTGGGGGGAAGACCCTGCCCCATAACCTTTACATTCAGTAAAGGGTTAGAAATTGAGGCAACCAATAATGCCATGAATATAGCAAAGGCTGGAGATAATACCAGCTAGCTTCCTCAGAAGGCTAGCCTAGCAACTGCTAGGAAGGAGGAGGAGGAAGGAGGCAGAGGTCCATGAGGGGACTGAAGGGCTGGCTGGAGCAGGCTATGACAGAGAGACTCAGGGCTGGGGCTTAGGATGCCTCCAGATCCAGTTCTGCACTCTATTGGGATATGAATGCTATGAGCTGTCTCCATCAAAACCCAGGTTGTAAATATGGGTAAACTAAACCACATTTCATCAAGCCTCTGTTGTGTCTCACTTTCCCCAAGGAAACACAAACCCTGGTTTAGTGCCAAGACCCCTGGAATCTTGCTATTGCTCGGGAGAGATTAAGGTGGTTTGTAGCAATATTTACCTGGGAATTAAGTCCAACTGAACTCAGTGGACTTTTTTCCCTGAGTAAACGTGCATAGGATAGCACAGCAGATCAATTAGATTAATTGATTTAAATTTGATTTGGATAATAAGACATGTAAAAAACAAACATAGATTTTAATGCAATTGTGTGTGTGTGCATGTAAAACCAGTAGATGACAGGGCCAGTCTTAGAGAAGGCGTTTAATCCTATATGTGAGAGAAGAGGCAAGGCCTCTTCTAAGATGCACCTGTCATAACATCATCTCAAAGCAAAGAGTTGAATCCAGATTTAGTTGTACTTCTCGTTAAACTTAATGGGGCTTAGGCTAAGTGACGAGGAACTTGTGCCATTGATTTCAAGGAACCTAAGTTCAATTAATTTTATTTATTTATTTTTAAAAGTATATATATACCTACCATGCATAAAATATCAGGATGGTTACATGATTATGTATACAATAAAAAAATACCACTAAAAACAGTGCCAATATTAATGTATGAGTCCTTTATGTTGGATCCTGTATAAGCTACTCATTCAAATAAATGGGATTTAAACTAGTAATGATTAATGTGACTCATATGGATCCAACTCAAAGAACATGTTTTTCTTTTCTTTTTTACAACTACTGTTTTTATATGCAGATTTATGTACATTTAATCAACTAATTGACTTAAATGCATATAATTAATTGACTCAGATTTAAAAATTGGATGGCAGCCCAAATATATATATACTGTATTTAACAGCATCTTTGTCTTAGCAGTGCCTGAGTTCCATGTTAGCTAATTACTGAGGTCTTACAAACTTCCAAGCCCTACAGAGCCTGAGATTCTGTGATGGTCCCCTGATTCCCAAGAAGCCTGATGAGCAATATCAGGGTGCAACTCACCCACTCGAACTTCTCCTTTGTAGGAATCTCCCACTTTTTCCAAGCTCTCTCTTTTGCGAAGCTCCTACTATCTCTCGCCAAAGGATGGAGGCGAGACACAGCAGATCCTACCTGGCCCAAAGAGAGTCCACAAAAAGTATCAGAAACGTTCGGGGGAAATTATATAACACAGGTAAATCTCTTCGACAGAATGCACTGTTAAAGCCAAAGCCACAGAGCATGATTTCAATAGGCTTAAATGACGGGGAAAGTAACACTCACTGTGAATTCAGATTATCATCTGGTCTCATGAGAGTACACAACCTTCATCTGAGCCTGTGAAAGGCTTTGGACATTACAATTATGCATGCTGTACATTTCCTTATGTTACACATTTCATGGCTGCCAGCTGCAGATGGTGCTATGTAGTTATATAGCACCAAGCAGAGTGTTTCTCGACTGTCTCAAAACAATTCCCACAATCCCTTTATCTCTCTTCCATGGGGGGTTCCCATTCATACACAATGCTGCAATGTACATGGTTGGGTAGGGTGCTTTCTTTTTTTATACACATACAAAAAATTGTACACTTTCTACCTCTTGTTATCCTGCCATCCAGACAGTCAGAACCAATCACTCTCCTTTCTTACTTTCTCGCTTAGCACGATCACATTGGTTCTGATCTATGATGGATAGGTTTTCAGATGCTTTCTGAATCATTAACAAAATGACGGTCAGGCTTGGAAGAGAAAATGTGAATTAATCAAGCATGAATCAAACTGCACCAGCAAAATGCAAGAAAGCTCCCCCAACCCATGGAAAATGTTTAACTGCTAGAGCGCAAGGCTGGAACAGAAAGCTCCAGCCGTTTTTAAACACAACGGCCTTGGCACCTACGCAACGTACAGAACCTTCGACGTGAGCTAACATATTTATTGCAAATGCTCAATTATGAAATTCGTTTTAGACAGGACATTTCCCAGGGAACCAAATTAAGCCTAATGATACTTAATAGCAAGGACTGCTGCTTAATTGGGGTGGTAATTCCATCTAATTGGGTTTCCTGCAGGTGAAAAATGGTACACAAAACAGGTATAAATTGTTTGGTCTTTCTGGCATCCTGATACTAGTCTGGTGCTCTGTCTCATTCAGGGTCGCTCTCGGACAGCCTTTAGTCAGGAAAGCCAAGTGGCTCCAGAAACATAAGCTCTAAAGCAATGGAGGCTGTGCTCCACCAAACTTCATTCAGCTCTCAACCAGTCCCAGCCTGCCTGCCTTAATACTTCCAACCAGTTCAGGAGCTGCCACTGCCTCTCAGCTTCATCCTTCTTAGACTCACTGTTGCCCTTGTAGAACTTGATAGGAAGGAAGTTAGGGACAAAACTAGAATGAGCTGCCTATGTTTGTCATTGGCTCTGGTTCCACCTACTGTGTTCCCAGGGGCATTGGACATTATTGTTTTCAAACAACTATCTGTCAACTCTTTTCAAGCAGGAGAACCTGGGACTAGTTTATGTTATAATTTGTACACATGGGCAGTCCTGATCAACCTCATTTACACATTCATGTGGATAAATACCATGTGTGAACCAAGCACATGTAGGCCTGTGGTAATTCACATTTTCACAAAGCTGCTGCTCTGTATCGTACAAATCTACATCTATACCTGTGGGATATAACTCAGAATAGTAATTCAACAATGCATGCTATGGGATCATGCCAAATATACCTTTCCACCCCCCAAAAGTGTATGATATAGCAGGCAAAAGATGTGTTTATTGGACTGCATTCTATATTCCACTTCATATTTTCTAAAGCGTATCTGTATATTCAGATAACGTACTAATCTACATATAGGTTTAAAACACGGGTGTCAGACACAAAGCCCGCGGGCCAAATCCGGCCCGCCAGACCTGTCATGTGGTCCGTGTAGCCGCCGCCGGCCACCAGCCTTCACCTTTTATTCTCGCTTGTGTTTTTTTTTTACACAATAAAGTTTACATGGTGCGGCTCCCTACTCGCCTCCCCCCGTCGCTCTTAAGGACGTGGCTGCTGCTTCAAATGTCCCCGGGTCTCTCAACTTGCGCCTTCGTCGTCGGGGGGCTGAAGCGAGGCGGGCAGCTTGCTTCTCTCTCCCGCTCACTGCTCAAAAAGAGCAAGCGGAAGGTCAGGTCTCTCCGCGCCGCGGAGGGGGAGTCTTTCTCCTCGGAGAAACTTTTTTTATTCCAGCCTTAGATCTTCTCCGGGGATGCTGGATCCCGGCGTGCAAACTCGCCCTGCGGGAAGCATCCTCTTCTCCTCCGCGCTGGATTTCACCAGCCTCTTCCTCTTCATTTTGCCTTCCTCTTCATTTCCCTTCCCTTCCTCTTCATTTCGCCTCCCTCTCCATCTTTGCACGACCAGCCTTTCCAGGACCTACGATGCCCGTGTTCTTTGGGAATATGGGGTGGCTGGTGTGTGTGTGGGGGGGGGGTGAGTGGGGGGGAGAGAGAGGCGCGCGCGTGCGCGCACTCCAAACATCCTTAAAATAAATGTAAAGTGGGGGCGGCGATGATGATGGCCGTGATGGGAGGGGGCTGTGTTCCCTGGCACCCCCTCCACTCCCTGCACCCCACCGCCGCCTTCCTCCTCCTCCTCTTGCAATTTCGCGGCAAGCCAAGCAAGGAAGGCGATCTGGCGCCCGGATCTCTATCTCAGCTCCACAAGTTGGACTCCGCGCCCGCGCAGCGGCGCTAGTCGGTTCTCCCCGTCCGGCACATGTCAGTCCCGCTGGCACATTCCTGGGAGGAGATCGGACTGCGGCTCCTTGCAGCCCTTCCATCACTCGGTCACACAATTGGGCGGCTCGCTCTCCACCCTGCCAGCAGCTCCGTCTTGATCTCTCCCTCCCGTCTCGGGGAAGGAAAGGAAAAAGCCGAAGATCCA
This sequence comes from Podarcis gaigeae, assembly GCF_964106915.1. NCBI lineage: Eukaryota > Metazoa > Chordata > Lepidosauria > Squamata > Lacertidae > Podarcis > Podarcis gaigeae. The sequence goes on from NC_139681.1 coordinate 76,272,654, forward strand.
GTTGCAGGCAGCGTGCTCGCGCTCTTTCGCCTTTTGCACTATGCAATGGCACCCCGAGATGGGGGGGGGGGCAGGGGAATTAGCCAAGGAAAATGAGAGTTCACAAGGCGTGTTGATGCTTTCCTGTCAGAGCTCTCTCTTTCTCTCTCTCTCCCACACACACATTTTATTTACAGCCCCATGCCGTGTATGTTTACTCAGAAGCCAGCCTCACTTTCTTCGACAGGAGTTTCAAGTAAATGCACATAGGATTGCAGCAAGCGTCTCATTAGGGCTCATTATTTGTAACAACTTTGTTTCCTAGTTCTGCTGGATCTCTCAGCGGCCTTTGATACAATCGACCATAACATCCTTCTGGACCGTCTACATTATTACAAAAAACAGTAATAATTGAATGCAGTGGCAATAATTAATGATAATAAAGAGTGGACACATAGTCCTACAGATACAACCGGCCCTTTGAGGGTGACCAAACTGCTGATGCGGCCCCCGATGAATTTGAGGTTGACACCCCTGGTTTAAAATAAGATTTAGTAAATCCTCAGTACGACTAGAAGTTCTTAAGTGGTTCCAGATCTGTTGCCTAATTGATCAAAGGGCATGGAATATCATATTTGTATGAATAATCTATTTGCAGGAAAACCCAAAACCCTGATAGATGAATGAAAGAATTTGGGAAGGCAAGGAAGCGAAATTTAATATCAGAGTCAAAAATGTGTGTTGAAGACTATGGATGCCACGCACTGACATTTATGCCCCAGATAAGTATAACCTTCCTTTCTTTGAGAGATGAACATACTCAACTTTCACATGAGCAGAAATGCCCTAATCCAACATTTGCTCTCCAGTGTCCCTTCCAGTCAGACACAGGAGTTTTGCCAGCCTTCTTGTTCCTCACCTCTTCTTGTGTTCTTCCCCACTCTCCAGACTCTTATGTCACCTTAAAGGCTAACATTTTTATTGTCACAGACATTTTCTTGGAATAAGGCTGTGTATGTATAGAAAATGCAGCTAGGATGTTCTCTTCCTCAATTCAGATCAAAGCATGTTTGACGAAAAATCACCAAAATCCAGCATTTAATAAGAAACAACAGGACAGAGATGGATTGTGGCTAACGGCATGTGTACACCGCTTCTCAAATCAGCAGTGGGAACATACTGAATGCAGAGTAAATCAGAGTGTGTACACAGCCTAAAGCCCACTAAAATTAGATGCATGAAATGCTACAGCAGAGGGAATAATTGATTTGACTGAAGCAAAAGAGAGAGAAAGGAATGAAACGTACCAGTATATTAAAGTCTCCTTTTCAAGTGGCTATCTAGAAGAATGTTCATGTTTGTGTCCCGGGAATTTGATCTTCCTCCAATGTCAGGTTTGTATCCATCTTTCACTTTGTGTATGGACTGGCATCTTTTTTGTATATAGTCTACAAAGAGACATTGATGGGAGGTGCTGGCTTGGTATATAGCATATGCGTTAGGCCCTGTAAAGTTTGAATATGAGCCAGGATTGGCATCCAGTTTGTCACAAAATCTGGAGCCCACTTATTATTTCTGGTTTGCTACACATTGCTGTTGGTAAGTACCTGCTACAGATTAGGGAGAATATCAGTAAGCAAAGAGAGGCCTACATCTCAAGCAGGGGTAAGGAACCTGTGCTCCTCCATATGTTGTTGGATACCAATTCCCATCAGCATGGCAAAAGGTCAGGGATGATGGGATTTGTACTCCAATATCATCTAGAGGGCCACAGGTTCCCCATCCCTTACCTAAAGCTTGAATAATTGAAGCATGATTGTCAATGATAGGTAAGGGATGGGTAACCTGTGGGCCTCTAGATGATAATAATTCCAGGTAAAAGCAAGTGGCTTTACACAATATGAAAGAGCAACATGTTCAGTTCCACTGCCATGTTTTAGAGAAGCCATTTTTGGAAGCATATCTCCACTGTCTCACCTTTGGTGCCACTTCGTCCTTTTCGTGGATCATTTCCACACGTTGATCTGATCCTAGTGACCTAGATGGGATACACACCTTTTGAAAACGGGATGAAGTCAAAGCATGCCAAGCTACAATCTCAATATATATCTTGTGCCATTTACAAGGCAAGTCACAAACACGTATATCTATTCATGTTGACTTCTATCAAGAAAAAAACAAGGTTAATAATCAGTTTAGTCGAGGTGAGTGGCTTGCAAAAATCTCTCCACTATAGACATGTCAGCAGCTTTGTTCCTTAGGAATGCATGCATTACAAATCAAAACCCAAATTCAAACAAAGACCACTTCATAAACAAAAATCTAAAAAAAATCAAAAACAAGAAACTAATTTTAATTCCACTCTCCATCTATGCTCAGTGGACTCCAGTATAATGCACAATCTAAATTATCTGCTATTGAAAATTCAACAATGCTAAAAATGGCCATATTAGCTGCAATTGTGTCTCACTAGCAGGACCCAACACCATTATTACCCAGAAAACATCGCCACGGAGTAATTTCAATCCTTGTTAGGGAGAAAAAACAGGTTCTTAGAGTATGCCATCTTGCATCAGGACATGGTTACATTTCAGGTAAGTCAGGCTTTGAACAGCAAAATCATTTAAAACATCACTTTCAATCAATGGACCATTTTTGACCACAGAAAAAAAAATTGCAGTTGCATCCAACACCTAATTATTATCTGGAAAATGTTTTATGTGCTGTGTCTTAAAAAAACCCCACACAAAAATTATCTTCTATTTGTCTCTCTTTAAATGCTGAATGCTATGATAAATCAGTCTACACTAAAATTAATAACTATCAGGTGCAAAATGTTAGCATAGCAATTCATAATGTAAAAGTCAACTGGCATGATGAATTATGGTACTAATGAAAACTGCAGCTTAACAGAACAGATAATAGACAAAAGCTTAGAGTGAATTTTCAACCCAGTGTTAGATTGCCTCATAAAGGAAGAGTAATTCATATCCTTTCTCCAACTAAGATACATACAAGTGAGAGAGATGTATTTTGCCCTTCCAGCATGACAGTTTCATACAGCTTAGCACAGTTATGTGTTGTTGTTGTTTAGTCGTTTAGTCGTGTCCGACTCTTCGTGACCCCATGGACCAGAGCACGCCAGGCACTCCTGTCTTCCACTGCCTCCCACAGTTTGGTCAGACTCATGTTTGTAGCTTCGAGAACACTGTCCAACCATCTTGTCCTCTGTCGTCCCCTTCTCCTTGTGCCCTCCGTCTTTCCCAACATCAGATTCTTTTCCAGGGAGTCTTCTCTTCTCATGAGGTGGCCAAAGTATTGGAGCCTCAGCTTCACGATCTGTCCTTCCAGTGAGCACTCAGGGCTGATTTCCTTAAGAATGGATACGTTTGATCTTCTTGCAGTCCATGGGACTCTCAAGAGTCTCCTCCAGCACCATAATTCAAAAGCAAGCACAGTTATGTACATCCGCCCATTTGAAAATAGCTCTAGAGGCTATCCATAGGTATTGATCTATTTAATATCTTCATGAAGGCTTTTAGCATCTATGAATCCATTGGGAGATCATGGGGATTTGGCGTGAAGTGTCACCAGTAGACTGGTGACACACAACTCTGCAAAATATCTGAATCAGGTGTGACCATATATGTCCTGGATGTAGAGGCGGGCTGGATGCAAGCCAGTAAGTAGAGGCTGAGGCAAGTGGGGGTGCTGGGGTGAGTTTTTCCTTGAATCCAGGAGATTGATCTGTTACCTGTTCTGGATGGGGTTGAAGGAGCAGGTGCATAGTCTAGGAGAGCCTTTTAAAAGCTTTGGCTAGTTTCTCCCCTAGGGCTGTATATGGACAAGGATATAAGCACTGGTAACCTCAATATAGGACTTCTACAATATGCTCTAGGTTGGTCTGGAGTAGAGATGGAAGAACCTGCCCATTGCTGTTCATGTAGTTCCTCATTTTTCCAGTCTTAAATTCAATTTTCTACATTTTGCAGAGAATTCTTTTTTTAAAAAAAATCCTCATGAAAATTCACCAGCCCAAATTTCTCCTGATAAATACATTTTATATGTGGTTTTGACTGCTGTGCACGTTTCTACAAGCAAATTTCTCTAATATAGTGCATTTTTCTATGTTATTTTCCTTTTTATGCACACTTCCCCATAAAATATGCATTCATTTAAAAACTGTGCTGCAAAATTCAGAGTAGTGTGGCTTTTGAAGGGTAGATGTTTACATAGTTTACATAGTTTACATAGTAACGTTTCAAAAAGTGTGCATTTGATAGACTCAGTTTTAAACGTGTACTTAATTGACTTTCTCTTTCATTCCTAGCCTGGAAGCTGCAAATAATGAAGAATGTAGCAGCTAAGTTGCTGAGTGGCCAACCTCTCAGCAGCCTGCGAATATCTCTGCTCAAGCAACTGACTTGATTGCTAGTTTAAGGCTTTGCAGTTAGTTAGTGTATAAAGTGGGAAGAAACTGGGCCCTGAGATACCATCTTCTCCTTTCTATACTTGTCCAGTCACTGAGGTCTTCTGGTGGCAACACAATCCCAACATACGTTCTGTGGTTACTTTGAAACCTTCATAGGATCAACATGTTGTTGTTTTTCACAAAACATCCTGGTTTCCCTGTGTCAGCAATCAGGGCTTTAAACCCATGGAAGAAGATTTGCATTCATTATCTATCCACAAGACAAGACAAAATGAGCATTTTAGAAACTACCTTTTTTCCTTTGCAGTCTTGTTTCAGACATTTGACTTCAGAAACCCCCTCCCACTGTGCACATTCTTTCAAAAATGTATCCACCAGGACTTCTGATCTTGGCAATTTGCATATTATTTTCTTAGCCCTCCCCCAATCAATAATACTTACCTTTTATATATTTTTTAATCCATCCTTCAGTTTCTTGCTCAGCCCAAAGCCTTGGATGTGCTCTGATTTTTTAAAAAGCTTGTCATCTCTGAATATGTTCCAGATGATTATTTGACTTCTCATAAATCCACTAGCAGTTCTGGAAAATTGTGTTACCAAAAAAAAAAAAAAAAGAGCAAACCCCTATTTTTTTCTCACTTCAAAACTACTGTTATTAATTACCATGGAAAATGTTATTTAGTGACTTAGGGTCTGATGCTTTCCTCTACTGAAGTGAATAGGAATGTTCACAGTTACAACAGGACAGAGTAGGACCTAGCCCTTAATTTCTTAAAGCGTACTGTATCATTAGGGGAATTTGCACAACGCCACAGCACAGACTTTGCTTAATCCAGCCATTCTTTCTAGGCATCAAATGTAAATACTTGCCAGTGAAGCTGAAAAAAATCAAATGTGGGATAAGAGATGCTAGCTATAGTATTTTCATATTTTGCAGTATATGCTCTCTCCCTCAGCCCCTTTGTCTCCCAGCAACTGTTCAGAGGAATACAGATCAGAAGCAGCAAAGTTTTATGACAACCCATTGCAGAGGCACCTCCATCAATTGCACCAAAGGGGTGGCGATTGGATTATAGTAAAATATCTCCGTTGACTCTTGATAAACATTGGGACCCGTCATTATTGGATATAGAGATAGATACTGGTTTTCTGGCATAATATCTTGCAGATTGGAAAAATGTCCCAAGTCAAAGAGGCCAACAGGTGTGCATTTGGTCCCCCTCCCTCAGGTTCCCCCTCCCTGTTGCAAAGACTACCCCGAATTTCTGAATCACAAAGGGAAACCATGGTGTATGACCAGTGGCGTAGCGTGGGTTGTCAGCACCCGGGGCAAGGCAAGTAATTTGTGCCCCCTAACCCGTGGATTTGCGCAATTTAACCCCCAGATGTTGCGCCCGGTGCGGCCGGCCCCCCCTGCACCCCCCACGCTATGCCACTGTGTATGACAGCCCTGCAATACAACAATTTAACACAACTCATGGTCACAGAAAGTAATAATAATAATAATAATAATAATATTTTTTTATTTATACCCCGCCCTCCCCAGCCAAGGCCGGGCTCAGAGCGGCTTACAAGCAATAATAAAAACAAGATGAATGATTACAAACTTAAAAACAAAAATAAAACACAACAATTAAAATAATGGAACATTAAAATATTAAAATGTAGCCTCAACTGCAACAGTGGAAAAGAATATCTAAATATGCTTCTCCAGGTATCTCACTAAGAGGTTCCTGGGGACCTTGTTGCTAGACATGCAACACTAATTAGTCTACAGTAGATGGCAAGGTGACATCCTCTTTAATGCTATAAACAGTCAGCGGATGTTTCGCCTTTAACGCTCTTAACTGCCACGGCCTGATGGGGCAAATCAACAATTTCTTATTTAGGAAGTCCATTTTGCACATGGTTTCCAATTTTTAGAAACTCAGTTTGTAAAGCTCAATTGGCCCCTTTGAACCATTCCACTAATTTAGAAATGAAGATGGCACAGAAACCCAAGTATCCCTTAATGAATGCCTGGTGGCATTTTGGGTTGATCATGGAAATCATCTTAGAGGTGTTCTATCTCCCAACATTTGATGGTATAATAATAATAATAATAATAATAATAATAATAATAATAATAATAAGAAGAAGAAGAAGAAGAAGAAGAAGAAGAAGAAGAATTTATTTATTTATACCTCGCCAATCTGGCTGACCTTCTCCAGCCACTCTGGGCAGCTTCCAACCAAATGTTAAAAACAATACAGTGTCAGACATTAAAAACTTCCCTAAACAGGGCCGCCTTCAGTTGTCTTTTAAAAGTAAAATAGTTGTTTATTGCTTTGACATCTGTTGGGAGGGCGTTCCACAGGGCTGGCACCACTACTGAGAAGGCCCTCTGCCTGGTTCCCTGTAACCTCACTTCTCACAGTGAGGGAACTGCCAGAAGGCCCTCGGAGCTGGACCTCAGTGTCCGGGCTGGATGATGGAGACCCCGGGCTGGGGGTGAAGACGCTCCTTCAGGTATACTGGACCGAAGCCGTTTAGGGCTTTAAAGGTCGGCACCAACACTTTGAATTGTGCTTGGAAACGTACTGGGAGCCAATGAAGATCTTTCAGGACCGGTGTTATATGTTCTCGGCAGCCATTCCCAGTCACCAGTCTAGCTGCATCATTCTGGATTAATTGCATTTTCCGTGTCACCTTCAAAGGTAGCCCCACGTAGAGCTCATTGCAGTAGTGGCATAAAGTAGCATAAATGGTAGCATAAAGAAGGCAGCCAGATGAAAGCACCTCCAGTTGAAAGGATTTCATAACTTGGTGCTAGGAAGGAGTCCCTTATTCTGTCGCATCACCAAAGGGGAAATGGGTTGCAGCAGCAGGGGAGGGCAGCACCACTCAGCGTTGGCTCTCTAGACTACCTTCATGGCAGCTGGGAAGTCCCAGCCCTCACAAGGCGGAATAAGGCAGCTAAGTTCTTGGCCCATTGCTACATTTCCAGCAACACTTGCTGCAAACCAGAAAAGGCCTCACCCCATGCCTCCCATGTTCTGTCTTGGTCAGCAAGCTGCACACACAACCCTCCCACCCTTTGTTGTCCCAAGTTTCAGCTGGCCACTAGCTTAACATAGGAAGAGTTTCCTGGATCAGGCCAGTAGCCCATCTAGTACAGCATCCTGTTCTCACTGTGACCAACCAGTCACAAACCCACAAGTAGTACCTGAGCACAAGAGCCCTCCCATTTTTATTTTTATTTTTCACCGCATCCTCATTGGCCATGGGGGGGGCATGTTTTTTGCCTACCTTGTGTGTAACACCTTTTTGTGGCTAGTTTAGATTCCATAGCACCCTAGCTCCCAGACCTATCATAGCTGACCATAAAGTACAGTGGTTCTAGGTGCATGCCTCTTGACATTAAGTGGTGATGAGGACTGCAACAAAACACAGTTACATTAAAATAATTAGGTTTTGGTGAAGCATCAGCTGCAAATTTGTTGGAGATGTGCAGCTACTTGGTTCCCTTTAAAACAAACTACAAAAGAAGAAAAGAAGAAGAAAAGAAAATGCAAATGCCCTAGCAACCAGAATTAGCAGCAATATCAAACCATTTACAGTAATTACAAAATCCAGTAGAAATATGGAGAGTGCCCATCCGCAATAATAATTAGAATACTTTCTCTATTCAAGAGTATAGTATTTATTTGGGGAATATTTTCAGCATGAGGATCCTTCTCAGTTCAAACCCCTATGGCTTTCTTTGCCGCAAGAGAGACACAAAAAGAGCAGCAAAATTTGCTTTGTTTTCTTGGCTACTATTGTCTCTTTCTATTTCACACACACACACACACACACACACACACACACACACACACACAATGTTGATTTCACTGGTTTAAAAAGTAAAGCAAGGAATTATGTGAAGTTGGGACTGCTGAATAATTCATGAATTCTGATTGAATGGGATCATTATCTCCAGCTTTACAAGCTAATAAATACTGTCTATTGCCTAGATATTGTTTTGATCTAATAATGACAAGGGAGGGGGGAATACCTCTGACCTTTCTCCCCTTCAAGTTCCAGCCTAAATTAGGGAGGAGTTCTCTCATGAGTTCACTGCTGGAAAAAAAAATTGCACTTTCCCCCCTCCCAGTTGATTTCTCCCAGTTTTTTTGCTGCTGACTTTAACATTGCTCGTTTTTTGGAAACGTGCAAAGTAGCTCAATCCGTTCAGATTCTTTCTCTCTACTTCTTACATTGGCCTTTATTCCTCCCCAATGAACACAGCTGATTGCTTATTTTTGGCCTGCTCTAAGGACTCAGCGGGTACAGCAACACACTAAAGAATGTGGTTCCATATAAGAATCAGGTTAGGACTACAATTTCTCATACAGGTTTTTTTTGTAAGTCCCGTAGAACGTAGCATGGCTTGCTTCCAAGTAAACATGCATAGGATTGCACTGCAAATAAAATCTGTGCTAAAACCTCTGATCCAGTTAAAAGCATTTCCTGGCCAGCAAACTTTGACCAACAGATCCTTGTTACAATGATCTCTGCATTTATCAGATGTACACTTGGCCCTGTAAATAGTGACACTATCAATCATCTTTAGCAGGGGCTGAATGGGATACATACCTACAAGGGTGGACTTTGGTAATATGGTATCCTGAGTGAGAGCAACATTTGGTGCTTCTCCTACCCAATATTTCTTATAAATATTTGTGGTGGTGCTGCTTTTGTCGTTGTTATGTGTCCCCTCAGCTCTGGCATTCAGATTTTGACCTCAAACCTTGACATTCAGTGTTTAGAATTAAATTTGACACCAAAATTTAAAGGTTGCCTTCCTTTGGTTGATTGAATCAACATTATAGTTGCTACTACAAAAATCACTGAAGGACAAATACAGATAACGAATAGCAAATGTTTTCCCAAATGGTAAAAACTTCCTTAGGAAAAAAATAGTTTCATCTCTATGGCTTATGACAGAACCACCAGGACATTTGCAGACATACATTTTAATAAGTAATAAAGAGCAGATGTAGTTAACAATCATCTCTGAAATCTCATTTATAAATGCGATGGCTCTGTAGAGAAAACTTCCGAAATACATTTATCGAGTTAAATTTCATCTTGATCACCCATTTGGGTTTTTACCATATCACCCCTCCTGAAAATAAATGCCAGAGAAATCTACCATTTAAACGATGAGAGACTATTAGCCATTATCCGTCATACTCCTCGACTGATATATCAAGCAATGTGCCTGGAGGTGCTGAGGAATTGCGACTGCTAGTTCTTCCGCGTGGCAGGTGCCAAGACAGTCTGAGATGAGAGGTGATTGCACAAAGCTGTGATTGTGAGATGACTTAGCAGAACCCATGATGATCTCTTAATGGCCCCCTACCGAGGGGAGCAGGGGTAATTGTTTGCCAGGGAGAGAATGTGTGTACAGCAAGAGATCCTCTGCAACCAAAGTAACTAAGTGGGAAAGGAGAGGAAAATGGAGAAACTGGGGGGGGGATCTAGAGCAAGGATCATATTTGTTTTGGAACAACCTTTCAGGGCAAGGGAAATTCCAGTGGCAGGCAGGGCCAGAGACAAATAGGCAGAACATTAAATGTGATCTTGACCAGGCATCCCCAATCTTCAGCCCTCCAGGTGTTTTGGACTACAATTCTCATCATCCCTGACAACTGGTCCTGTTAGCTAGGGATCATGGGAGTTGTAGGCCAAAACATCTGGAGGGCTGCAGGTTGCAGATGCCTGATCTTGACCTTTTTCAGTTGGCTAGTTTCGTCACACTCACACATCCTTCTCTATTCTTCATTCATAAAGGTAAAGGTAAAGGGACCCCTGAACATTAGGTCCAGTTGTGTCCGACTCTGGGGTTGTGGTGCTCATTTTGCTTTATTGGCCGATGGAGCCGGCGTACATGTGGCCACCATGACATGACTACGCCGCTTCTGGCAAACCAGAGCAGCACATGGAAACACCATTTACCTTCCTGCCAGAGCGGTAGCTATTTATCTACTTGCACTTTCACGTGCTTGCGAACTGCTAGTTTGGCAGGAGCAGGGACCGAGCAACGGGAGCTCACCCCGTCATGGGGATTTGAACCGCTGACCTTCCGATCGGCAAGTCCTAGGCTCTGTGGTTTAACCCACAGCAACACCCACGTCCCTCCATCCTTCATTCATAGAAGCAAGCAAAACAAAAAACAAAACCCAACACAGTCAGTTTTCAAGGATGAATTCCAGCTAAGCAAAAACACTTAAGGAGGGTGCAAACCACAGTTGGTGAGGGGTGTGGCTTGATGGGGGGTGCGGCCTAGGGAGAATTCTGGGGACCATACCTGGCCCTTGGCTTCAGGTTCTCTATCCCTGGCACAGAGGCTATATTATCAGGAAAGTAAGAATACCTGTGGGGAGAAGGAAAGAATGCAGGGGGGGGAAGAGCCAGTATTAGATAATTTATTTAATTTGTTTATGAACTGCTCATACAGCAGACAAACTAGGCAAGAGACAGGAGATCCATGATTCAAGCACCCATCTCTCTTTTGAAAGCAGCCACAGGGGGTATGAAATTTATTAGGAAACGAACATTTTCCTGACCCAAATACTTTATCATATGTTTGGCTACTCGCCTACGGACACATTTTGTAAGGGCTTTGATGAAGGCAAGTGTTTAAGAGCAACCTAAGAAGATGCTCTCCAGGGATTTGACTACAAACTTGCAGATTTGCTGGCTACAGCATGAATGCAGTTCTTGAACAGGAGAATTTCTTTCTCTTCTTCTTTTTTTTTTTTAACCAAATCCCCACCCCTGTGCTTAAGTTCTGCCTGCCATGGTCCAGGAGTGCTCTGCTTTTGTTTTGTTTTTAGAAGCACGTTTTTCAGATTGTTGAAGATGCTTGAACTTTGGCCCACTCCTTCTTGCTGCAGGGGAAGTCGTGGAATTTTAGGTCAGGAGCACACAATGCAAGATATACCTTCCATTTGAATTGTGTGTCATTTTACCTGGAGGGCTCCTCTGATCTTCTTATGAGCGCTAAACTTTGAATGGGGCACTGTGTGCTGTCGCACACACGCACAAAAGGATTATCGGGTTAGGCCGCTCAGTCAGGTGCCTTTTCCTGACCTCTTCTTCTTACCATCTCCCCCTCTGCGGTGCATTTCCCTTAATGACAGATACAGATACAAGACAGACAACTGGTTGGCTTGCTAATGGACCAACACATTCCTTGGTCCTATGTGTGTGCAGATGAACACATTTTATTTCCCATGTAAGAGTACACCTTTTAATTTCTTTCCTCAAAAGAGGCGGAAGGAAAACAGGTAAACTGGTACCTCGGGTTAAGTACTTAATTCATTCCGGAGGTTCGTTCTTAACCTGAAACTGTTGTTAACCTGAAGCACCACTTTAGCTAATGGGGCCTCCTGCTGCCGCTGTGCCGCCGGAGCATGATTTCTGTTATCAACCTGAAGCAAAGTTCTTAACCTGAGGTATTATTTTTGGGTTAGCGGAGTCTGTAACCTGAACCTGAAGTATGTAACCCAAGGTACCACTCTAATGGCATAAGTAACAGTAGCTCAGAACAGCATGATCCAGCAGCCTCTTGTCTAAACATATCAGCAGTACCTGTACAGTGGTACCTCAGGTTACGAACACCTCAGGTTACAAACACTTTGAGTTACAGACTCCGCTAACCCGAAAGTAGAACCTCAGGTTAAGAACTTTACTTCAGGATGAGAACAGAAATTGCGCGGCGGCGATGCGGCAGCAGCAGGAGGCCCCATTAGCTAAAGTGGTACCTCAGGTTAAGAACAGTTTCAGATTAAGAATGGACCTCTGGAACCAATTAAGTACGTAACCAGAGGTACCACTGTACCTGTAATGGTTTGGAAACACAGGGTTCAAGTGAACAGGAGTAAATAAAAGTTTGCCTCGTTTTCTAACATGTCATATCTAGAGATGGTTGTTTCTTACCTTTTGAAACCGTAAAAATGATTTCTCAAGGTACCTACAGTGCATGTTAGGAAGGTTGCTGCCTTTGGTCCATGTTGCTTGGCTCTGTTTTCACCGACTGGCGGTGGCTGTGTAGGATTTCAGACTTTCCCAGCTCTACCAGGAGATGCTGGAGATTGAACCTTGGACCTTGTGCAGGCAAAGCACATGTTCTATGAGATGTGTCGCTTCCCCTAAGCATGTACCACTCTCTTTGACTAACAAACTTCTTCCCCCAGTGTCAAGCAACAGTTGTCTTCTAGGTAAGTTGGCTGCATATGTGTCACATATATTGGCAATTGACATTGCTTATATGTCATGTATGATTGAAAGGGTTTCAGTCTACCTTCTTGGTTTGGCAGTGGAGACTGTTTGGGTGGTTCTGATAGATGGATGGTTCTCATTTAGAAAGGAGCATGTGCCAAGCACTTAATCCCAGGAGAGTGATCCCCTAGATTTTTATTTTTATTTTTAGCTCTGCTCCAAATGTAAAGCCTGGAATGGCAGAAATAAACTGCAACCAGAAACCTGCTGCAAATGTGTATATATTGTTACTGGTGATGAGGGAATTGAAAGCTGTTGCTGGGCCAGAAGTGAGGACAGAGGAAAACTCTGAATTCTTCCATCCATTTCCTGGCTTAAAGAGGGGAAGGTTTAGGCGTGCTCAGAATTATGTATGAGATATCATGATGGCTTTAAAAGGGATTTAGACAAATCAATGGAAGATAAAGCTATCAATAGTTGCAATCCATAATGTACATGTTGTAACTATATTCCGGGTGCCATCACCAAGAAGGCCCTGCCTTGTGTCATTGCCCGGTGCATTATGCCCATCAGTGGATCATGAGTAATCTGCTGATTTCCAGGCCCTGGCTGATGGGTGTTGTCAAGGACCTTCTTTCAAGTACTTGGGGCCCAAACAATGCAGGACCTTGTGTGCTAGTACTTAGCTCATCCCCACACAGGTGCTTAACTCACTTGTCTGCTCAGTTCCTGCCCTTTTGTGCAGGGGGTTGATGGACGAGGAATTTCCAGCTCTGTCATTCTGCTCTGCTGGCATGGATGGGCTGGCCCTTCCAAGTAGCAGCTCAGGCATGGATAATGGAAGATGAATTGCTCATGCTATATATATATATATATATATATATATATATATATATATTTGCAGGCAAGTCACAAGGCTGAATATTTTTTGAGGGGAAGTATGCAAATGGAGTCAAAAACAGTAACTGTTTAGGGAAACATCATTTAGCTATGACTTTATTCTGAGATGTTATTAATACAATCAATTTGCACTATACCATCTCGCAGGGAAGTTTAGAAATATAGACAATTTCTCATGCCACTAGCAATACCAACAGTTGCTTATTGATACAGTGAACCTTGTTAATGTAGTAATGACTAGAAACCCCACTGGGAGCTGCTGAATTTTGTGAATTAGCGTGTAAGTGGATAAACAATACAAAAAGCAAAGATAATACATCACAAATTCTGCTCTTTGGGGACTCTAATCTTCCTTTAGGCAATCTTTGGATAGGGTAAAGGCATAAGCTATGCCACCCTTGGCGCAACCCCATGTGGCACTGTGGCCTAGAGACACAGATCCTTCTCCTGAAACTCTGGGGGTGGGGGGAGAAATTAATTAGCAATCTGTATTGTATTGGCAATTTTTAGTGAGCTAAACCAGCCTTTCAGTGGGTCCCAGGCACTTGACTATAAAAGAACTCAGCGGTGATATATTTTGCATATGGTCATGAACCGCTTAATGGTTAACATCCACTGATCTGCCAATTATGCCCCTGTGGAAACTCCAGTTGCCACAGCAAAAAGTAACCATCATAAGCATATTCCAGCTGTGATCCAACATCTACACAGGCAGGTGAGCTTCATCTGAGTAGGATGGTTTGGGATGTTCAGTATCATACAAATGCTAAATCAGTGTTTCTCAACCTTTGGGTCCCAAGATGTTGTTGGACTACAACTCCCATCATTCTTAGCCAGCATTACCAGTGGTCAGGGATTGGGATTGGTGGTCAGCTAAATGGATTGGGATGTCCTACTGTAGCTCAGGGGTGGCTAACTCGCTGGCCAGGAGCAGCCAGTAGGGGCTGGGGTGGGCTGGTGACACACACATAGCCCTCTGGCACCAACATCACATACCCTCCAACATTCCCCCAATGAAAATAGGGACATCCCATTCCATACTGATAATTTTCCTATTTATACCCCACACATCTTACTGGGTTGCCCCAGCCACTCTGGGCAGCTTTCAACATCCCGTATTTTTTGCTCTATAAGATGCAGCAGACCACAAGACGCACATAGTTTTTGGAGGATGAAAACTAAAAGAAAAAGAAAAATCTGAATCTCAGAAGCCCAAACAGCAAGAGGGATCGCTACGCAGTAAAAGCAGCAATCCCTCTTGCTGTTCTGGCTTCTGGGATAGCTGCACAGCCTGCATTCGCTCCATAAGACACACACACATTTCCCCTTACTTTTTAGGAGGGAAAAGGTGAGTCTTATAGAGCAAAAAATATGGTATATAAAAACATATTAAAAAAGAAACATTTAAAAAAACCCTTCCCTATACAGTGGTACCTCTGGTTGCGAATGGGATCCGTTCCGGAGGCCCGTTCACAACATGAAAAGTCCGCAACCTGAAGCGCCATTTCTGTGCAGGTGCGCGGTGCAATTTGGTCTTGTGCACATGCGCAAAGCGTGATTTAGCGCTTCTGCACATGTGCGAGCGGCAAAACCTAGAAGTAACCCTTTCTGGTACTTCCGGCCGCAGGACGCAATCTGAAAAAACATAACATGAAGCAAACGTAACATGAGGTATAACTGTACAGGATTGCCTTCAGACGGCTCGGGGGTTAGATAATTCCATACCCTCCAAAGTTTCTCCAATGAAAATGGGGACATCCTAAGGAAAAGTGGGACATTGCAGGATCAAATCAGAAACCGGGATGGCTTCTCTAAATCAGGGACTTCCCTGGGAAATAGAGACACTTAGAGGGTCTGGCATCACTGCAGCTTAGTGGGCTGGTGAGGGGAAGTGGGCTGGCGGGAAGTCGGTACTATTTGGTAAAGGGGGTCTGACCCCTTTCAGGAATGCCTGATGCCATGAACACTCCAAAGGACTTGACTGAGACTAAGACATGACTTGAGTCAGTTCCCTCCACCTCCACCTTACATCATACCTTCTCTTTAAACGGTGGGTTTCTCCGCAGTTCACAGAAGCGGGGGGATGTTATTCCATCTGCTGCTTCTTTCTCAACCCTTGGGGTGCTGTGGTATGAAAGGCTCCCTGATCTGAAGATAATCAACATCACGTGCCGAAGGACGAGCCAATTGTGTGCAGATACGCGATCCATCAGTGTAAGGTTAATGCGCTCCTTGTTGAAAGCATATAATCATTTTGAAGTATCTGGTGTGTGTGCGTGTGCATGCACGTTTCAAAGAATGTCAAAAAAGCAAAGCGTAATTTTATGTGCCTGGAAGTAACCATCTAAGCTTCAGGCAATATAAACGTTGCTATTACTGGGGAGTAAAAGCTCTGCATAATTAACAAACATCATCAGCCTTACAGTTCCTGTGGAATGTGGCAACCTCCTTGCCTGAAGGCTGCTCTCATCTTCCTAAGTCTGTTTACCCTGTCCAAGATTAGATTAGTTTAATTATTATGAAAAAGACTGCTAAGATCTTACAGCCTAATTATGCAAATGTTTTTAAATGTTCGCAAAAAGTAATTTATTTATTTGGGAGATAAATGAATCTGTTTTGTCATAAAACAGATTGCAGTCCTGGCAATGTACAGGCTGGGTTATGTGCCCTAAGGCAGAACTTTTACCGCAAATATCAGTAGGATCTCTGGATTACAACGTTTTATAAATACATCAATGATCTCTTTCTTTAAAGCGGGTTTTATTGTTGTTGTTCTTCTTTCTTTTCTGTAAATGATCATAATTCCAGGAAGAACTATTACAGGTTTAATATGCAACCAACCTTCTTGTGAAAATAGGACTTCTCAGCCAGAATTGTCTATAAAATGCTAACAGCCAAACCATTCCTAGTAGACCTATTAAGGTGCACCTGTTTTATGAAGCCTCGGATCAGATTTCTTTCCAAGAGTACTCTCACACATACCGCTGTGAGAACAATCGCTCCAGAAATGGTCCCTCCTTCAAAATAAAGCAGAGGCATCCTTTTTGAAGTTTTCTATAATAACTGCATTGAAGGTTAAAAACCCATCTCTTGACGTTTAAATATAGGAAAGTGACTACGTTTATATCCATAATACATTTCTGTTTGTCAAATGTGTGTCCTGCTCTTTTTTCCCAGAACAACTATACTGGGGGATACTTCAGGGATCTCTTGTATGATAGGTCTGCTTGATAGTGACTGGTCCAAATGTCACCTCCATGCCTGAGAATTGATATCTATTGGGGTGGGGGGTGGACTTGGAAACCAGACTGGTAACACATCTCTCTTGTACGTATTGGTTTTACTTGCAAGAAGGACCATAGCTAAGTGTATGTAAAATGTCCCACATTCAACCCCTGGCATCTCCAGGTACAGGTGTGCAAGACTCCTGTATGAAACTTAGGAAAAGCCAGTGCAGATTGGGCTAAAGAAGAAAACAAAGTCTGGTGGCAACTTTCAGCATCTGAATATTTTGGACAGCTGTGTTCATGAACGTACGCTATATTAAGTCTCAGACAAGTTAGCCATATAGGAGATTAGAGGGAACTAAATTGGCAAATCTCATTTGAAATGTAAAATGAAAATGATTAAAAACCAAGACATAAAATAAAGTGGGCAAAAGAATATACTTTTTTTTTTCAATTAAAGTGGTTCTCCACAGCCCCCTCCCCACTTTTGTGTGTGCAAGAAAATATCAAGTTCACCTCCACTGTTAATGCCACAATGATGCATTAATGTCTTTTACAGTCAATGTTTATTTCCCCATCTCGGATGATGCACTTCATTAGAAATATATTGCGCCAAGAACAATGCAGCCTGTCTCCTTGATTTGTATATAAATTAACTGCTATTTAAATAGGCAGGGCAATGGCTCTACATGGAGATTACACCTAGAGTTCTCTTGTGTATTAAATGGAAGATGTGAGCGATGATATTAACTAGCTGCTATGACATCACCATT
Source organism: Podarcis gaigeae (assembly GCF_964106915.1). Lineage (NCBI taxonomy): Eukaryota > Metazoa > Chordata > Lepidosauria > Squamata > Lacertidae > Podarcis > Podarcis gaigeae. Next base: position 76,290,215 of record NC_139681.1, read on the forward strand.
AACATGGATATCCGAGACATTAGAAGCTGCTGGCTGTCATTTAAATGAACACATCTCAAGTGCACCTGCTTTATAATTATTCGTTTGAGTAGGATCATTAACATATTCCTTAAGTCATTTGCAGGCAATTTGGCTCTACAGTAATGATTTTTATCATTCTTTGTAACAATTAATTTTAGATACATCACACACACACACACACACACACACACACGTACATATACAAATGCATACGCATATGCATATGCATATGAGTAGCAGAAGAAAAGCTTTGCTGAGTACACTAGTTCCTTACTGAAAGCAGATGCATCAAGTTACCTCAGCTAACTGAGGGCTTCTGTGGTTTGTAAGCTTCCTTCAGGGACAACAGGAAGTATGCTGTGGGCTTCTCTCACACGTTCTCATTCTCCCAATGTTACCAGAGCAAAACAGGAAGAGAAGGCACAGTAGCTAGTCATAAGTGACTAGGTAAAGATAAAGAGACCCCTGACCATTAGGTCCAGTCGTGGCCGACTCTGGGGTTGCGGCACTCATCTCGCTTTATTGGCCAAGGGAGCCGGCGTACAGCTTCTGGGTCATGTGGCCAGTATGACTAAGCTGCTTCTGGCGAACCAGAGCAGCACATGGAAACACCATTTACCTTCCCGTCAGAGTGGTACCTCTATATCTACTTGGACTTTGATGTGCTTTTGAACTGCTAGGTTGGCAGGAGCAGGGACCAAGCAACGGGAGCTCACCCCACCGCGGGGATTCAAACCGCCGACCTTCTGATCAGCAAGTCCTAGGCTCTGTGGTTTAACCCACAGCGCCACGCATGTCCCTTCCATAAGTGAATAGAGTGGCCTTATTTCAAAGTTTGGGTCGAAATGATTCGCACACCCCAAATTCTACCAAAACAAAACAAAAGGAGATCATCTCTAATATATACATCATGCCCCTGGTTTCTTTTTTTGCAATGTACGTTCAACCTATCACGAGAGCCAACAGACTTTTAAAAATGACTTGCATTCAGAACCGATGATGCCTCATTCCACATATCCTGATAACGCCTCTCAACAGCTCCATATAGAAGTTAAAGAAAATCAAGTGCTGCAGAAGGCAAACAGGTCAGTTCCCATGGCACTGAACAGTAGTTTGCCATTGACACCTGTGGCAATCACTGTGATGCATTGCCTACCAACCCCAATGCTGGCCTAGCTCATAAGGTTGTTGTGAAGTTAAAACAGTGGGATCAATCTTGCAGAATGCTTTAACATCCTTCAAGGAAAGGCAGAATGAATGAATGAATGAATGAATGAATGAATGAATGAATGAATATGACAAGGCCAAAGACAGCTAATAATATGGTAGGTTTTTTTTTACAAAGTTGACGATAGCTTGAATCATAGAATTGTAGAGTTGGAAGGGACCTGGAGAATCATCTAGTCTAACCCCCTGCAATGCAGAAGTATTCAGCTGTCCCATATGGGGATCAAACCTGCCAACTTGCTGTTATCAACATTTACACCCATTTATACCCAGACAATAGAGTCAGGATTGTAGCTTTAAATGATATTGCCTGTCTCAGCAAGTGTTGATGTTTAAGCAAGGATGTTCATGAAGTTTAAAATGAATGCCTGTGCTTCACAATTTGTTTGTGATATAGTTTCTAACGATTTCCTCCCTCTTTTGTAAAAAAATAAAATAAAAATCAAATTAAGCGTTTAGGAAGTTTTCTTCCAACTGAAGGTATCATTTAAGTTCAGAGAGAATGAGAATGAGAGAGAGAGAGAGAGAGAGAGAGAGAGAGAAGAGTAATAGCTTGCCAATATTACGGCTGATTTCATTTTCAAATCAACATTATCACATCATTACAGATTTGTCAGTTTTATGGAACAATTATTCAGTTGGTTTATTTCAATTTCCAATTATTTCAGATTCCACAATTCACTAAGAACACATTCTCGTTAACTTTCTTTAATTGGATGTTTCTTTCATAATAATTTGTTTCAGTCATGAGGGAAAGGCACGTGTCCAGAAAGGGTTAAAGTACAGTTCACAAATTTCATCATGAATGACAGCATTCATTATTACCAGTAATCCCTGTAAAAACGTCTGATGGCTGGAGAGGAAATGCTTTGTATTACAGCCAAACTATGCAGTTACAATTATTTTCTTTATTTCTACAATTCTCCTAGTAGTTAAATTCAGCAGACTTGGGTTGTGCTGTTTTTACACAGCTGAGGATCAGTCTTGGTTGAGAGATTGAAATAACTTGTTAGGTTTCAGCAACACGATATCTACTCAAAAGTAAGCCCCTGGAGTTTAGTGAGGTTTTCTCACAGGTAAGTGGGCGTAGGATTGCAGCCTAAAGCATTTAAAAAAACAAAACAGAGCTTAGCTATGTTCACATTTACCACTAGGTGGCAATAGGAATAACCTGAACACCAATCGCCTTTCCTTAAGAGATCAGCTTTTTAAAATATTGTAATTATTTGTACCTTGAGTTGAAACCAAACAATTCATTTCTCATTGCTGAAATGCAGCATAGCCAGGTGGCTTTCTAGTCTGATCAGCGGACAGCTCACATAGCACTGTCCATCTCGCTGCAAAAACTCGGTGACTTTTAAATGAGCTCTATTTTTATCTGTTGGCCAAAATCTACCGCTAGCCTTGTGGGCAGTTCCATAGCCAGACAGTCAATCATAGAATCTTAAGAGTTGGAAGGGACCCAAGGTCATCTAGTCCAACCCCCTGCAATGCAGGAATCTCAGTTAAAGCATCCATGACAGATGCCACCCAATCTTGGCTTGAAAACCTCCCATGAATGAGAATTCACCACCTTCCGAAGGAGTCCGTTCCACTGTCAAACAGCTCTTAGTCAGAAAGTTCTTCCTGAAGTTTAGTTGGAATCTCCATTCTTGTAACTCAAAGTCATTGGTTTGATGCCTACCCTCCAGAGCAGGTGAAAACAAACTTGCTCCCTCTTCCATGTGACAGCTTGATAGATATTTGAAGATGGCTATTCTATCTCCTCACAATTTTCTCTTTTCCAAGGCTGAACATACCCAGTTTATTCAACCTTTCCTCATAAGGCCTTTATGGGTCTTCCGGAACTACGAATCCTACAAGCCTGTCTGTGAACATGCCATACAACACTGGAATCTGGGATGAAGTCAGTGTAGCCCAGCAGGCAGTGAACTGGGTGGGACATGGAGTTGGACAAAAAAAATAAAATGCCAAAAAATCACAATACTATTAGTGCTTTGCTGCTTGCTCCCCTGGGCTCCTTTCAGAGGAAGAGCAGGATTAGATTTAATAAATAGCAATTTGTAGTGGTTCGAACCAAATCCGAGCCCATATTTGGGTTGTCCAAGAGATCAACATGAAGAGGTCCTAGGAAATGGCTGCTGACGTCACACTCAATGCCAGTAGCCAAATTGTGATGCCACACATTTTTGAGTGTGTGAAATACTGAGGCAGCCTTTCTCATCATCGGCACTCTCTCATCACCGCTTAACTTGTGTGTATATGTGAAATCTCTCTCACACACACTATGAAAGTATAATAAATGAGGCTCATCATTATGATCTTTCATTATCACAACAAGAGTTTGGAATTTCTTTTATGATTTACTACTGAAAATCTAAAAAATACTGAACTCACAAGATGGAGACTTCCTTCTCTTTCTCTTTCTCAACCCCCCCCCCCCAATTTTCTTCCCATTTGTCCCCCCTCCCCCGAAATGTCTTTTCTGGAGGAGCAAAAATAAGAACCAATCAGGAACTAAGAGGATGCTGCCCATTTTGGGAAAGCCTGAGTGCCTCCAAATGGTAGTGGAGAGACCTACCTAACTACATTAGGGCAAGCATTTTGGTAACCAAGCACCACCTACTGTGCTTATTACACAGACCACAAATAGGAGAGATAGTTTGGGATGATTATAGAAGAACTCTCTGACTTATATAACTCTTTTGTACTGGCACATCTGACTCTTTGAGAGTTGCTAACATCACCGGAAACCCTTTTAGAGCTATATGGTTTCTTCCCCCAATTTTCTCTATACAGAACAAGCTAGCATTATATGTAAGGCAAAAGTGAACATGGTTTTTGTGTGTGTGTGTTTATACGTTCAGGATTATAGTTGGGGGATATGTTAAAACTAAAATAATTGCATCATAAATAACTATGGGATCCTTCTACAATATACACCTTCCTGAAATGATGCAGAGTGCTAAAGATATGTGTTTAATAATAATTATTATTATTATTATTATTATTATTATTATTATTTATACCCCGCCCATCTGGCTGAGTTTCCCCAGCCACTCTGGGCGGCTCACAATCAAGTATTAAAAACAATACAGCGTTAAATATTAAAAACTTCGCTGAACAGGGCTGCCTTCAGATGTCTTTTAAAGATAGGATAGCTACTTATTTCCTTCACATCTGAAGGGAGGGTGTTCCACAGGGTGGGCGCCACTACTGAGAAGGCCCTCTGTCTGGTTCCCTGTAACCTCACTTCTCGCAATGAGGGGACAGCCAGAAGGCCCTCGGCGCTGGATCTCAGTGTCCGGGCTGAACGATGGGGGTGGAGACACATAAAATGCTGTGTTTCAATGCATTGTATTTAAAGCACTATGCAGAGAGGTTTGTTTCTAGGTAAATGTGGCAAGGAGAGGCTGGAGTCGGTTAATTGATTACTCATCTCTGGAAACCCAAGCTGCAGTCTTTCTTCAGAAAGGTGAAACCTGAGGACCCAATGTCAAAGTCAGCGGATGCAGCCAGCAGCAGCAGTAGGTGTTCAGCTCAGAGATGATAATACAAGCAAGTTACTTATATAGGATCTCTCTCTGGGACCAGAGAGAGCAATGTTTATTGAAGTGTATTAAGGGCTAAAAACAAGACTGGATTGCATTGCTTGCTGTTAAAGAGCAATGTGCTACTTTGCATTTGTAACATTTTTTGTAGCTATTTTAAAACTCAGGTAGGTAGCTGTGTTGGTCTAACACAGTAGAAATATAATAAAAAATAAAAATTTGTCCAGTAGCACCTTAGAGACCAACTAAGTTTGTTCTTGGTATGAGCTTTCGTTTGCATGCACACTTCTTCAGATATCAGTTGGTATCTGAAGAAGTGTGCATGTCCACGAAAGCTCATACCAAGAACAAATTTAGTTGGTCTCTTAGGTGCTACTGGACAATTTTTTATTTTTTAAAATATATTTAAAGACTGCAGTGAAGCTCTGGGGCTCATTCATTTCTATTCTACACAAACAAATTTATTTCTACTTTGCACAAGGTGCAGATCAGGGATTGCATGTTTTGGGACCAATTTGCTTCAATTTGAGTTTTATAGCAGGTTAAGGCCTTCCATCCCTCCACTTTAGAGTCCATTTTAGAGAGCTAGCAGCAAACAAGGCTGTCAATAGTCATTATAACTTGGTGTCAGACTTCAGCTCTGAGGTCTCTTCCTTGAAGCAATGGCTTCATCCCTTCCTGCTACAGTGTCTGCGCTCATGAATTGATGACCCAGATGACGTTGCATTTATTTATTTTTGAATATTTACAGGCTACATAATATTGAGAAACTTCCCAAAGTGGTCTATAAATTCATAAAGCATACAATATGGAAACCTAAAAACTACTAAATATATTGTTTCAGACATCTGCTATAACCAGGGGAGAAAATAACTACTCTATTTTTCCGTGTATAACACTTCCCCGTGTATAAGACTCCAAATTAAGAAAAATGGGGAGAGATTGCCCATAGTTGTTGAGCTTTGTTTAGGGGGGATCACCCGCCAGACCTATGTGCGCGTCACTCACCCACCACTTGCATGCATCAGAAAAGACACCAATCATCTATCTCAGCGCTGGCAGAAGCCACCAATCACCCACCCAATTGCCACAGCGCTAGCAAATCAACACCAGCCCCTGCCGCAGCCAACAGTAACACGCCCAATAGCCGCTGACAATCTCCAGATCATGGCTGCTGCTATGCGCTATCTGTGTATAAGACAATCCCCATTTTTAAACTTAATTTTTAAAGGAAAAAATCTCATCTTATACATGGAAAACTATGGTATGTGGCTGACATCACTATTCATGAATCGCAAACTAAAGATCATTGGCACATGTCTAATATCACAAGGAAGAACATTCCTCAAAATAGATGCCAACATACTAAATACTGTACTCTGAGCAGAGTCAAACTAGAGTTCTTGCTGATGGTTCTGCACCATGCTGTCCTCCTTGCCACCTCCCCGCTCTCCATCCCATTAAGGAACAGTGACCCACCTACCAGTGACTCCACCCCACCAGGCAAGCCACTTCTGTTCAAGAGAAGGGGGTCCCACCAGGAGAACCTCTCAGGATAACTTCAGTGGCCAGGCACTAGAGGAGGAAGTCCCGTGTTTTCCCTACAGCACCATGGCTATAGTGTCATTCGGGTACCATTGTGGAGGAAAATGGCGGCCACTGCAAGATCTGGCCACTGTAGATTGGCACCATTTACATGGGGTGAAACCTGCTGTTTTCCTCTCATGATGCCCCATAATGATGCTGCATCTGCACCATGGCTGGTAAAATAAAATATTGCCTGAGCTGCCAACACAAGAGCACTGCCGTAACTGTTAACAAATTCCACCACCCCGTCCGCAGTCAGTAAAATGTGTGGGCCCAAATGTCTCCCGTCTCCCAAGATGCAACATAAACATCTTGAACTGAGCTGGAAAGTTCTCAGTAGAGAAAAGTGATTTAGGACACCTTACACAGCGGGTGGCGCTGTGGGTTAAACCACAGAGCCTAGGGCTTGCCGATCAGAAGGTCGGCGGTTCGAATCCCCGCAACAGGGTGAGCTCCCATTGCTCAGTCCCTGCTCCTGCCAACCTAGCAGTTCAAAAGCACATCAAAGTGCAAGTAGATAAATAGGCACCACTCTGGCAGGAAGGTAAACGGCATTTCCATGTGCTGCTCTGGTTCACTTAGTCATGCTGGCTGTACGCTGGCTCCCTCGGCCAATAAAGCGAGATGAGCGCCGCAACCCCAGAGTCGTCCGCGACTGGACCTAATGGTCAGGGGTCCCTTTACCTTTACTCATTACCAGAGAGCCTGTATTTGGTTTCACAACCCTTTTAACAACTGGAATGGATCCTCAAAGGGATATCCCAGCAGTTGCATCTTTTCCTGCAGACTAACACTCCACAGCCATTTCGTCACACAGAACAGCCTGATGAACTACTCCCCTGAGGAAGGCAGCCAGTATCTCTCATAGTTTTGAGTAGAGTTTTCTCATTGCACACAGCAGAGGGCAAAGAGCTATGAAGGCCAATAACCTGAAGCCAATAGATACATACTATACGGCCAATAAATTAGAGGTTGTTTGTAGGACCCTACGCATTATGTTGCTTCTTCAACATACATATCTCTCCACTGGTCATAATATTCAAGAATGTCCCTCATGAGTTCAGGCTAATTCATCATTTGTCTTGTTCGAAGTGAGGATCAATTAAAGGCACCATTGAGCCTGAATTATGTTCCAGGTGTTATACTTCTCTCCACCTCAGAGCAGCTGGTGATGGCCTGTGGCACCAGTGACCTTATGGTCAGGTTTGCATTCAGTCTGCATTTTGTCTACTGCCAGTTTACCCCAGGGCTTCAACTTGGTTCAAGTTCCAGAGAAGTTATTGCTTTGAGAAGGTCCTTTTGACAGCCTTTCCCATTTCCTATGCTGGTTGCAAGAAGTCTAGTGCCTCCCTTGACTTGTTCTGATTTGGCTAAAATCCTGCAATTATATTATATATTTCCTTATTTATTAAATTTACATACCGCCCTTCCTCCCCAATGAGTGCGTACTTTGTATGTATAATTTTATAATGTCTCCTGTTTTTAAACTCTGGTATTTTAAATGAATATTTTATACCATTTTATGGAAACAGATGAGTAATTCTCACCCAATTAACCAAAATATAAATCTTGCTCGATAAATAAATTGATACTTCTAGTAAGCGTCCCCTTTATGCACATCCCCTAGACAAAAATTCCTCGATTACATCCTTTGCTCTCTTTCCAGCTGACCTCCCCTTGAGCATATCTCTATTTTTCTGGCTGGCAATAGCGTATTTATTACTGCACTGGTTGCAAAATTTGCCTTGGCTGCAAGTAAGTTGAGAGCTAAGCACATGGAAGGACGTGCGGATCCAGAATTGGCCTCCACAGTCACTTACGGACTCATTGAAACCATGTTTATTGAAGACAATCTTACTCAGCTATGAGTGATCGCCAAAGAAGAAGAAGACATAAGGGGGAGTGTGAGATGCAGAGTCCTTAACTTATACAGGTGTGATTTTTGCAGTTTTGTATGTTTGCTTTGCTGTTGTTGTTGTTCAGTTTTAAATCAATTCTTTGTATTCTACGCATTGTGACCAGTTGTGACAGCTTATAGCTTTTAGCAATAAAGATTTCATTCATTCATTCAGAGAACAAGTGTCTAGAGCATGGCAGCCAGTCATGCGCTTCAAAATACAGGAACACCAGCTGTCCTGAAAAGGAAATTTTAGAACTGGAGAAATTTCACTTGGATAATTATATCTCTTCAGTTCTGTTGCTCAAGCATGGAGATCTTTGTCTTTGTAAGATCCTCCTTTTCTTGATCTGATCCCACTCTTTGTTCCCGATGCAGATCTTTACCCACTCCTTCTTGCCTGGCCGGCAGGAGGCATTTTGTGGTTCGCCTCAGGTGCCCAAATGTCTTGGGCTGGCCCTGAGCAGAATAGCCAATGGTAAGGGATGATGGGAGTTGCAGTGCAGGGCTACAGGATAGGTACTCCTGCTCAAGAACCCATTTCAATTTAAGAGACACTAGAAAGCCCAGTTGTGAAATCAGAGTAGATCAGCCATTTGCTCCAAGATGACAGGCACAGCATAAGGGCTGTGAATATACTAGAAGTGAAGCAATACAATAGAAAATGAAATGTGAAAGGTTTGATTATACCCTCTCAGACTTGTTTTTGGAGGAAGTTTACGCAATCCTCTATGATGGGGGAATCACCATTGATTTAAGAGGTGCATTACCAGGCCACTGTTATGTGGGAATCTACTGGAAAAAAACTGAGCAAAGTTTCATCAGAATACTAATATTAAATTTCTATTCATATATATATATATATATATATATATATATATATGAATAGAAATTTAATATTATATATATATATATATGGCATAAAGCAATTTAAAAATAATCTTGTAAAGCAGGTTTTATTTAGCCACATCTGATTTCAATCAAAGGGATGACAATTTTTACCCAAAAGCCAGAGTTCTGGGAGGACTACTTTCAGGTTTAAACAGCTGGCTATGTGTGGGAAAGATTGCTAAAAATAATTGATTATGTTTGCTGAAATTCCAGTTAAGAAAAACAAGAAAAAAAATAATTTTGCTTTAATTCCCCTGCCCCCATGCTGTTCTCTTACAGAACGCCCCCCCCCCCCCACCTTTATCATTCCTTATTTGGATTCAGAATATAGTTGCCTATTTTCTATGGTCAGTGGACACTTCATTTTAATTACTTCAAAGGTAAATGCATTTTGAAGGTGTTTGGTTCCAATTTCAGGCAAGGAAGAACAAATTAATATAATGATCACATAAGGATATAGCAAAAATCTCCAAATATAAGCAGTGTGTCATTAAGAAAAGACCCACATTTAGTTGGCTTTGCTATGAGCCTTTATCTAATTATGAAGGGCACAACTTAACATAGCTAACTTTTATCATAAAGCTGGAAGGGACGCTGAGGATCATCTAGTCCAACCCTCTGCAATGCAAGAATATGCAAGGATTGAACCTGTGACTTTGGCATTATTAGCACCACGCTATAACCTGGTCAGATAGCAAGTCACATAAAGATGCTCTTTTTTATCTTGGCAGTTATGAGGTATCACCAGGCTCATAACAACCATTATTTTGCCTTAGGATATAGGTGCCAGCTCCCTGGGGCACTGGGTGCCCAAGCACAAAAACTTTCCCACGAAGGGGCCAGGTATCCACAAATTTTGGTGCCAGGGCCATGCACACTGCTTGGCACCCACGGCCCCGGGCACCCATGGGTGCGGGCCCAAGTTGGCACTCCTGCCTCAGGATTCTTATAATTATCGTTCTTTTAATTCTTACTAGTGACCTTGCGTTGCTTGCAAATTCTAAGAAAAAGATCAACAAAAACTCATAAGTGGTAGCACGCCTTGCAGTGTGGGTGAATCAGTGCGGATTAATCATTTATAGTTTCTGGAGTTCAAAGGCTTTATTCATGCAGAAACTCTACAGAATAAATAACGATGAGAAAGGAAAAACAATGGACATCTCGTCTGAACAAGTTGGGAGTGAACAATGAAACAATTCAGAGAATCTAAAATACAAGCAGTGGCTAGATCCCATTTATTTATTTATTTATTTATTTATTTATTTATTTATTTATTTATTTATTTAACCACCATTTCCCCTTAGATCTCAGGGCTGTTCACAACATAAAACTACAATATAAAAACAACTATATGAGAAAAACAAGAGCAAAAATCAAATAGATAACCCCCTCCCGCATCCCCATTTGCCCTCATGTGGTTTAAAGGAATATGCATTAACTACAAACTCAAGAGAATGAAAAGTATTTGCTTTCCTTCAACAATAATAACATAAGCCAATCACAAACAAGCAACCACACCTTAGGCCAGGGGTAGGCAACCTAAGACCCGGGGGCTGGATGCGGCCCAATTGCCTTCTCAATCTGGCCCGTGGACGGTCCGGGAATCAGCGTGTTTTTACATGAGTAGAATGTGTCCTTTTATTTAAAATGCATCTCTTGGTTATTTGTGGGGCCTGCCTGGTGTTTTTACATGAGTGGAATGTGTGCTTTAAAAAAAATATGCATCTCTGGGTTATTTGTGGGGCATAGGAATTCGTTCATTTTTTCCCTTCAAAATAGTCCAGCCCACCACAAGGTCTGAGGACAGTGGACCGGCCCCCTGCTGAAAAAGTTTGCTGACCCCTGTCCTAGGCCAACCTCAACTTCTCTCACCACCAAAGGAACACAAATAGCAAAGAGAACCTGCATGAGCGATGCTGACACAACCCCCACACACACATTAAGTAAAATAGAAACATCACCACCCACCCCACCCAACCCACCATGGCCCCCTCCACCTCTTCCCCCCTTTTCTTCCTAATGTAACACTAACGTCTCAACAAATGAAACTGACCTGTAGAAAATGTAACTTGAAAAAAGAGACATTGCACATACTTTTGTAAACCAATAAGTCTTTAATAAAAAATACATTAAAACCAAAAAAACCCAACTATCTACTGTGTAGAGAAGTACCGTACTTTCTTTTGTCTGTCTGGAATCGTCCAACATTCTTCTTCGTCGGAGTCCCGGAGTTCTAGTGTTTCTGTAGAGCAACAGAAAAATTTTTCTCTTTCCACGTTCCCCATGCCATGCATAATTTTATATACTTCTATCATACTCAGTTTTGAAATCAGTGGTTTAAATCAATGCAGTTTTGAAAGATTCATTCCACCTTCTTGATTCAAAAGGTCATGAAGGTGCATCTTCAGCAAAAGATGAAACTTAGACAGTGGGGGTGGCCAGATCCATAGTTTAGGGTTTGCCACACACAAAAATGCTGTCTCCAGAGCTGCCACTACAAAATACTTCCTTCTAGATTAGACCCTCGAAGGAGAGAGAGAGTGGAGGGAAGAAAGGAAGGAACAGATGAAATATAATCATTCTGCAAATGGATTTTAATTGAATTAAGCGACAAACGAATATTAGCCCCTAGATAATTTTTGTTGCTTTGCTGAGACAACCCCCCCCCCCCAGAAATAAAAATGTTTGGTGACAGAGAGCAGCCCCTTCCCCCCACTCCAAGTTCTTTTCTAACAAATATCTCTCTGTCCAATAGGTAAGAGTAACTGAGGCAATTTAAATATGCTCATATCACAGGAACACATGCCTGAGCTATGTTGGCCTCTTTGTTGAAACCCGTTCTTTCGGAAAATCGTTTTCTTTACCCATTGGACAGCAAGAATGCATTGTCAAGAAATTTTATAGCAATAATTATAAAAGATGTCCATTTGAACCCATTGAGGTCTCACTGATTTTATCACACCCAGTAGACCGCCCTGCAGGAGGACACTATATTTATGTTAGCAATATATGCGAGAATTGAGATCGTAAAATTAAATGACCACATAGAACTGTCATTTATGTGATGAGCGCCTACATATGTGTAGGCCGGTTTATTTTGCAGCCTTGCGTATACTAAATGGTCCACTCTCTGAGAATGTTCTTAATCACGCATTTCTTCACTGTTTCTGCAATATTACACTTGAAGGACTGGTAAGCAGTTTGCCGTAAAATGGTAAATGGGCAACCGGCTGACTGAAGAGCTCACTAAAATAGAAGTACAGTACATCTTGTATGCAATTGTTTTATGAGAAACATTATGGTTACTAGAATAACATTTCACCATTACCAACTGCTGAGAGAAAAGTCATTAAGATATTTGGCAAGCCGGGGCAATTTTTCAGCAGAGCTATAGTACAAGACCTCAGAATAGCTTCTGAAGGGGGGGAAAATAAGGAGGGGGGAGTCTAGCTGTCGCAAGGAAACAACTTAAGCCCTTCTGTATCATTTTATTCACAGGGGTTTATTTTCACATTCCAATGAGAGAAAGTTATTGCTTCTGGAGAGTGAACAATTGAGCCTTAACCCTTATTATAACAGCGCAATTTCTGCGCTACTACAATAAATCTTATGGCAGTCTTTCCATTAACAATCACGCTTTTCTAAGGCACTTTTATAGTCAATGGTGTCACTCAGACACTTTTATACCAGATTTCTAAATGGCAGCTTTAAAACAAAAAGGAATTAAAAAAACTGCATTTAAGTACACTTTAGAGATTGAGAAGGCAAGCAAACCAAAAATAATAATCCAAGTAAGCACTTGGAAGCCATTTCGTTGTCATTTGTTGATTCTGGGAAAACAGGGAAGTAAAGAGTTGAAGGGGGGGCGGAATTATAGAGTTCCCCTCAACTCTTCTTCAACAAAGCAACAGGACAAATCCGGGATGCATTTCTTGCATGTGTGACAATTTGCCCTATAATCCTGGTATTATTTAATCTCCCATTAACATATTAGAATTTAAACCAGAGCTGTCAGCAGATGACATGCAGCTTCTGCTGCTCTCAATAAATAGGATATTTCCCCCCTTTATAGGATTGTACTCTAATGAAGTGACAAGGCATCATGGCTTCAAGGTACAAGCATCACTCCGCTGAAAACATCACTTACCCAAATCCATTTCTCTGTAACAAGTACAGTAATGACCTATTACAGTAATATCATGAGGTAACAAAACGTAGAATAATGAGGCCCAATGCAACCTAACTCTTCCCGTTGTCTGTGTTGCCAGCGGCAACAATGACTTCTGGTTAACGTTGTATGACAGAAGATCTCAGAGAGGCCTTGTAAATGATGCAGCCCAGCATTAAACAAGATGCTTTTTCATTCCCACCTTTCATGGCAGGTTAAAAAAAATAAAGGGGGGGGGGAGTAAGTAACAGTTTCAAGGCTCAAAGTATAGACACTATTTATCCAATACAAATTAAAGAATATTCTAATGTTTCTCCAACTCTGTCGAACTGTACACACAACTCTTTCTACCCTGGGAAGGGCATCCCAACGGCAAAATGGGAAGCCTGAATATGTGATCTCTTAAAAACAAAAAAATTGCGGGCCATTTGTAAGCCCAAATCAGCTAGTGGATGAAATGTTCATTCCATAGTCTCTCTCTCTCTCTCTCTCTCTCTCTCTCTCTCTCTCTCTCTCTCTCTCTCTCTGCGTGTGTAATTTTGGGGGCATGGTTTTAGTAGGTGTAAGCCTTTTTAAATTGCACTTCATATTTTGATTTTTGCTTAATGTGATATGTTTTTATTAGTATTTTTAATATGATTTACAGTGGTACCTCAGGTTAAGTACTTAATTCGTTCCGGAGGTCTGTTCTTAACCTGAAACTGTTCTTAACCTTAAGCACCACTTTAGCTAATGGGGCCTCCCACTGCTGTCGCCGCGCTGCCGGTGCCCGATTTCTGTTCTTATCCTGAAGCAAAGTTCTTAACCTGAAGCACTATTTCTGGATTAGCAGAGTCTGTAACCTGAAGCGTATGTAACCTGAAGTTTATGTAACCCGAGGTACCACTGTATTAATCTTTTAAGCTGTTGCAAACCATTTAGATGTCTTTTTCCAGTAAGCAGTATATATGTTTTGCTAAATAAATAGAAATAGTAATTCCCTTACTGTTGGACGGACTGGCAGAGCCCACCACCCCATAGCTGCTGCAGGAAATATGTCGCTAGTCCAGATGAAGCCCTTGGTCTGACACATCAGGTCTCTTCTAATGCTTTAAAGTAAGAGGCAAATGTCCAAACAAAACAATACATTGAACACTGAAGCACGTTTCCCTGATGTTTGTAGGATTAGGCCACATCCACACTGTACATTGAAAGTACGCATTTATAGTACATGGTTCCCACCCACCCCATGCAACAAGCCTGGGAACTGCAGTTTGTCAAGGGCGTCGGCAACTGTAGCACCGAAAGCAGTATGGTCCCCAGGATTCTCTGGAAGAAAACCATGAGCTTTCAAGGCTTGGTGTGCATGTGACCTCATTGCCCCACTGATGTGATTTAACTGAGAGAAGGTCCACCGAGTTCAACAAGACAAGTGGTGTGATTAGAGTGAAACCTGTCAATGGGTTACGGCGCAGCTCTTAATTATGATTCATTTTTAAGGTTCACAGGGCAACCGAACAAGGTGTAGTGGTGCTATCTAGTCTAGTGAGCCATTTATTTTAATGGTCATGGAATATGTTATGATGTTCGCTAGAGCTGAAATAAATCATGTCTGTCAAACTCATGAATAATACACACATAGGCAGAGGTTGCCTGTTATTTTGAGAAATGTTCACATTTTAATTTGTGCTGCTCGTGTATTCTATTAGGTTTGCTTTGATGTAAATGAAGGTGAGGGAGATATCATAAATTGAGAAGCCTGGGAACATTTATTTATGTAGTGAATTTATATCCCGCCCTTCCTCCCAAAGGAGCCCAAGGAGGCAAACAGCAAACAATAAAACAATAAAAATGTCTTTGAAACACCTGAAAAACAGTTCCATTGTGCACGCACACTTCCTATTTTCTTCTACAAAAGAGAACGGCTGGTCATATATCACATACGAAATGCTCATGAACATACAAACACTTTCATCTCATGGAAGAAGAAATTAAGCTCTTTATATGGCACGTCTGCCTTGTAGCCAAAAGTTCTAGAGACAGTGTGGCATAGTGGTTAGAGTGTGAGGCTAGGACTGCTGAGAATTGAGTTCAAATCTCCACTTAGCCCTGATTGTCACTGGATGACCTTGGGCCAGTCACTAACTTGCAACCTAATGTTGGTTGTGAGGCTAAAAATGGGGTTTTGGTGCTGCCTTGACCTTCTTGGGATGAATAAAATTAATCAGGGGGTGCCTGTTATTTGTGAGGAGTCAGGGAGCGCTCCATGTGTGCAATGCTGAATTTACACTGAGAGTAAATATGGAACATGCCTGGCATAGAAGAAAAAGAGATGATAACAGTGTGCTCAGAAGAACCCCATCAAAGCTTTGGCTTGGGGCTTTTGCATTGATTTCAAATCCATCCACCCGATCACAAAAGTGTGCGCCAAATAATAGACATGCCCATTCAATGATAGTTCAGTTGGTTAGAGCATGGTGCTGATAACTGCATTGCAGGGAACTGGACTTGATCCTCAGGGTCCTTTCTATGGTGTGTGGCAGAGTAGGGACAAGCAGGCTTGCTCCACCCCCTCCATCACATCACCATACCTGGCTCTGCCACACATTGCAGGGGAACATACCATATTGGAAGGGATGTAGCTCAGGCATCTGCCTAGCATGCAGAAGGTCCTGGGTTCAGTCCTCAGCATCTCCAGGTAAGGCTGGTAGAGGCCTGGAACTCTGAAGAGTCACTGCCACTTAGTGTGGACAATACTAAGCTAGGAGGACCAATGGTCTGATTCAGTAGCAGGCAGATTTCTATGTTCCTGTGTTCCAGGGCAAATGTGCTGCCTGTGAGAGATTTAGAATCCTGCAAGGAGCCACCCAAATACAGCAGGCTCTCTGCTTCAGTTATTTTCCATTTCTCAGAGGTAGAGTGTCTTCCTTGCAGGCAGGTCGCAGATTCAATCCCCGGCATCTCCAGACAGGGTTGGGAGAGAATCTTTCCTGAAATCCCAGAGAGCCTCTGCCAGTGTAGACAATACTTAATGCCAGAACAGAGCTTTAGTGAATCAAATGCCCATGGATAAAGAACATCAAATGGAGAATTCTCAAATCCTGAAACCGACAGCTCTAGCTGTGGATTTTGGATGCACAGCAAACTAGGCGCTGAAAGTTATCCCAACAAACTCTAATGTTCCAAAATGCAATTGCAATGTTTTCTGCGACTACCCACATAATATTTAGACGCAAATAGACAATTCAGCCTTAATAGTGAGCCGCTACCATGATTTAGCACCAAACGAAAACAGTTATGAGAGAATTTAGCAAAATAAACACTGCAGTAAAAAGAAGAGCTCCCATAATTTGCAGGGTAAACAGAATTACTTAAAAAAAAATTCCAAGTCTGCTAGGCTTGCAAAGCCATTGGAAAGCTAAATTAAAACCAGCAAAGAGAGGAAAGCACACAAAAATTAGGCAATAAAATTAGTGTGAGTCAAAATATGAAATATTAATTGTTTAGTGCCTGTTAAGATTGTTCTATAAATATTTTAGCCTGCTGTCCACAACATCCCTTTGGACCAAACCCTAATCCCCCATAGCCTAATGTGAATTGCTGATGGAACTCAGGCCAAGAAGGGAAGGGGGGATGATACAAAGGGCAGAAGTAGGCAGTACAGCAGAGGAGGTAACCTAAAATTAATGTGCATGAAGTAGACAACTACGCTGGAAATCAGAGAAGGCCTTGCACAACCACTGATGCCATCAAGGCAGGACTCTAGGGCAGGGGTGGAAGGCAGCACTCAGCAGAATGAGCAGAAAAGCTTCTAAATAGAGCAGGGCTGGGCTTGCTAGCATTTTGGCCCCATCTGCACTATACAGTGGTACCTCAGGTTAAGTACTTAATTCGTTCCGGAGGTCCGTTCTTATCCTGAAACTGTTCTTAACCTGAGGCACCACTTTAGCTAATGGGGCCTCTTGCTGCTACCGCGCCACCGGAGCACAATTTCTGTTCTCATCCTGAAGCAAAGTTCTTAACCTGAAGTACTATTTCTGGGTTAGCAGAGTCTGTAACCTGAAGCGTATGTAATCTGAAGCATATGTAACCCGAGGTACCACTGCACATTCAAAGCAGTACTATACCACTTTAAACAGTCACCCCTTCCCACCCAAAGAATCCTGGGTAGTTAAGGGTGCAGAGAGTTCTTAGGAGACCCCTATTCTCCCCTACAGAGTTACCATTCCCAGAGCAGTTTAACTGTGGTGCAATGGGTCAGTGGTCTGGTGGTTAACCGGAAGGTTGGTGGTTTGAACCCACCCAGGGACAGCTGTGGCAAGATTCCTGCATTCCAGAGGTTGGAGCAGATGAGCCTTGGGGTCCCTTCCAATTTTACTTGTGATTCTATGAATTCCTCTTCCCGGGGAACTCTGGGAATTGTGAAGTATAGGACATGAGGCAGGAGTTGGTAATGCAGGTGAGCTGTGCACTGGCGAGCTGCAAGCAAGCTGCCGTCTAGCGCTGTGGAGGCTCCTTTTATTGGCACAATATGCAAAACCAGTCAGATACATTTTGGACTATGACCTTTACACAGCTTCCAATCCCGAGATTGTGGGGTGGTACAAGGTTATTTTGGCACCTGTTTCCACCGTGTCATTTTCCCCTTGCACAATGTATGATGAAAGAGACAAAGGTCACAGACAGGGCACAGCAGACTACTGAGACCGCAAAAGGTTAGACACAGGGCAAGATGTTCAGACAGCTGTGGTTTTATCTGTGAGGGGGAGTGTGCTCCACACCCCAAGGTCATGCGTGCAGAAAGCTGAGGCTGCCCGCGGGCGGGAGTGTGCTCCACAAAGCGTGTTCTCACTAAAAGGAGAGCACGGGTTGCGGATGGGGCTATACAAGGCACCCCATGATTGCTAGGCAAGTTAAAGCCAGGGCTTGTTTAGATGGGAGGATCTGGTTATCTGGGGAAAGTTGATGTTGCAAACTTAGGGGTGGGGTCAGTGGCTATTTAAGCAAGGTCCACAGCTTTCTCTTTCTCTTTTGCTGTGGACATCGGATCTCATCGGATCTCTGAGTGACTACAGCAGAAGTTTGGGTCGTATACCTTTTCCCTTTGTTTTTCTTCCTCCATTTTCTCCTCTTTCTTTAATTTGTTGCTGAAAGATCCTTCCCCACTTTATTTAATTTTCCTGTTTGTTTTAATTCCCTTTAATTTAGTCGGGGGGGGGGGTGCTCGGCCTGGGCCCAGGGGCCGTGTGGGGAGGGCTTCCCTCAATTCCCCTGCCCTCTTGCAGGGTCGATCCCCAGTCAAGGGAACATTTCTTCTCAGTTTGTCCTTGCTTCTCCCTTCCCCACAGGCTTCTGTTGGCTGCCTGGCTAGGGGTGGCTTACCTTGCCCTGTAGCAGGCCCTGGGAGGCCGGCCTGGTGTTGCTGGGGGGCTGGGTGCCGCTGGTTGTCCCCAGAGGTGCATTGATTTGAGCGGAGAGCTGTGAGGCCTCCATTTTGCAGCCTCATTAGGCGGGAGCGCCATTTTGATTCCTCTCGGCCACGTGGCGGCCTCTAGCGTTCAGGCCTAGTAATTGCAGGGCCTGGTGGTTGCTTTATCCTAGGCTGAGTATAATTGGTACTACTGCGACCTCTTGTGGCAGTTGATATGTTTGCAGGCAATTAATTTCTTCAATTGCACGCAGCCTGGACGGCTAGTGTAGGTGTGTGTGCTGGTAAAGAGCACAAGGTTGTGGTTTGTTTCCGTATTGGACAGCTTCTGATTTGGTGGCTGGTGCTCTTCCCAGCTGCTCCTGGGTTACCGATCTGTTGCATAATCTGTAAGCAAGTGGTTGCCTCCTGTCTACTGGTGCATCATTTTATAGTCTAGGTCTTAGTTTTAATTAACTATTTAATTCATTCTGCTTCATTTTCTTGCAGATTCTAGCGTCTTAAAGAACTTAGTTGGTTTTTTTTTTTTTTTTCTCTACTTAATTTTATTTTCTTTTCTTTTCTCACCAGTAGTAGGAATGGCTCCTAAGAAGGCAGCAGGAAGGCCTGTTCCAGCCCGCTCCTCGAAGCGGCCTATAAAAGGCCCATCCCAGGCCTTGCGATCTCCGCAGCCTGGTCAGTCCTTGAAACGCATCCAGGCTATGGTTTCAAGTTTGTCTGGCGACCCGGTGACACTGGCAAGGGTAGAGGCGGAGATGGATGGCCTGCTACACCGTTGCTCGACCCCGTCAACGTCATCAGCATTCCCGCCTCCCCCGGTGGATGTTTCCTCTCCTGCATCATCATCTAGTGAAGAAGGGGAGCCACTGTTAGCCGGAGTTGGCTTACCTGATGCTCCGCAGGTCCAACCTCCGGTGCTGCCTGTATCGCAGGATGCAGTGCCTAGGGGCCGTGGTCGTGCCAGGGTCGGCGCCAGAAGAAGCGCATCGACCCGGGGCCGCGCTGTACGGGGCTCACCTGTACGGCCCCCAGCGCTGGGGCATTCTAATCCAGTTCATTCACAAGTTGTCTCTGTTCAGTCAGCCCCAGGTGCAGTGCAACAGGGTGAAGCGTCAGATTCTTCGATTGAAGACAGTCTTCCTCTTCCTCCAAGGTCCTCTTCCGGTGGGCATCGTCGCCGAAAAAGGGGCTCCAGGAGGCACTCTAAGAAGAGACGGAGGGACACATCGTCCTCCACTTCAGGTACTTCCTCCATCAGCTCTAGCAGTGATGAGGGGGCCCCCCTTAAGCTTTACTGGGGCTACGGGGAGTCGTCGGGGCTGCCAAAGTGGGTTTGGGAGCGTAGGGCAAATTCTCATAGGGCCAGGTATGGCGCCGTACAGGAGTGTCGAGAAGGGGTCCTGGTGCCTGACGTAAGAGTCTCCACCAATTCTGCTAGGGATATTATTCCTGGTGCCCACTTGTCTTCCAAATTGCGGTCTAGGATTCTGGATGGCCGCTACGTGGATATTTTCAGCTTGGCTCCTCCGCTTGATGGTCAGGAGCCGCTGGACAAGGGCCTTTCCGTTCCCAAAAGACGGACAATTGTAGCAAAGGCTGACAGGACTTTTGAACGTTGGATGGATAGTTTCCAGGTTTTTGCTGGTGTGATTTCTGCAGCGTATCCCAAGAGGTCTCTGCACCTCTGGGTTTATCTGTCTATTGTCCGTTCAGCTTTCACGATGGCTGGCGAGACTGCTGCATTATCATATGACCAGAACTTTAGGCGTAGGGCGGCCAAGATACCGACGGCCCGCTGGGACAGGAAGGACTTGGATGTGTGGACCACTTATGTGGCACCACGTATTGAGAAGAAGGCTTCTGAGTTGCAAAAATTCAAGCCTGCCACCCAAAAAGTTGGGCGCAAGTGGTTCTGCTGGGACTTTAATAAGGGCATTTGCCAACGTCAAGCCTGTAAATTCGCACACCTTTGTGACAAATGCTCTGGGAGCCACTCGGCTTCTGCTTGCTCCGCGGCCAGGCGGCCCTTTCGCAGGGGAGGGGGCTCCCAGCAGCCCCCCAAGGTCCCTGCCCAGCCTCCTGTTCCCGGAGCAGGAAAGTGATATCTTTTCTTTGGCCTATACTCCGGTTCGGCTACAGCCGTTACTGGCGTTACTGGAATCTTACCCAGACAGAGAGTCAGCGTCGTATTTGAGTAATGGTTTTTCGCTGGGATTTAGGATCCCAGTGGTCGTGGCCCCTGTAGCCCAGAATCCTAGGAACCAGAAATCCGTTAAGGACATGCCTGGTGTGGCGCGTAAGAAAATTGAAAAGGAGCTGGCTTTACGTCGTATGGCTGGTCCTTTCGCCACCCCCCCCTTTCCTAATTTGCACATTTCACCCTTGGGAATAGTTCCCAAGAAGGCCCCGGGGGAGTTTCGCCTAATTCATAACCTCTCTCATCCTAATGGTACGTCGGTTAACGACGTAATTCCCCCGGAGCTCTGTTCGGTGAAGTATGCCTCTCTTGATCATGCGATCAAGATGATAAGGAAGTTTGGGCCTGGTGCCCTATTGGCCAAGTGCGACATTGAGTCGGCTTTTCGTTTGTTGCCAATTCATCCTGAGGATTTCTGGCTGCTGGGTTTTCAGTTTGACGGGGGATTCTATTTTGATAAGGCTATGCCCATGGGCTGCTCGGTAGCTTGTGCGGCTTTTGAGTGTTTCAGCTCATTCCTGGAATGGGCCTTGCGCGACAGAACCGGTTTGGGCGGGGTTACGCATTATTTGGATGACTTTTACTGGCCTCCGCGAGGGACACGGGGAATTGCGTGGTTCTGCTGCGTGCCTTTGCGTCCCTGGCTGAAGACCTGGGGGTTCCATTAGCGGCAGAGAAAACTGAGGGTCCCACTACGCAACTTACCTATTTGGGTATCTTGTTGGATACCGTGGCCCAAACCTCTAGTTTGCCGCCAGATAAGTTAGTTGCTTTAAGGAAGGTCATTGAAGAACTGCTCCCATTGAGGAAGGTTACCTTGCGACAGCTTCAGTCGTTGCTAGGTCATTTAAACTTTGCTTGCAGGGTGGTGGCGCCGGGGCGCCCGTTCTGCTCTCGCCTGGCCAAACTTACCTCGGGGCTGCAGGCACCGCATCATAGGGTTCGTTTGTCCGCCCAAGTGCAAGCCGACCTCCGTGTGTGGCTGGAATTCCTGGAAGAATTTAATGGCGTATCACTGTGGCAGGACACTTTGAACCTCCACAATGATTTTCAAGTGCATTCGGACGCGGCAGGGTCACTGGGGTTTGGTTTGTTTTGGGACGGCAGGTGGTGTGCTGAACCTTGGCCCCAGGCTTGGTGTGGGGAAGCGATAACTCGAGACCTGACATTTCTTGAGTTTTTCCCCATAGTTGTTGCGGTACACTTGTGGGTCGAGCATTTTAAGGACCATCGGGTTTGTTTTTGGTCCGATAACCAGGCAGTAGTGACTGTTTTAGCTAAGCAGTCATCCCGGTCGTATAGGGTTTCGGCCTTGCTTCGGGTGTTTGTTTTGCACTGTCTGCGTTTTAATATTGTATTTTCTGCTCGCTTCGTTCCGGGTATTTCTAACGAGATTGCTGATGCTCTGTCCCGTTTTCAGATGGAACGATTCAGGTCATTGGCGCCAGAGGCTCGAGACCGTCCGGAGATTTTCCCGGATCATCTCTGGAACCTTGGCAACACTTAGTTTCACAGGGAGTAGCAGCATCAGTCGCCCCTTCCACGCTAAGGTCCTATAAGAAGGCCTGGGCTGATTTTCTGTCCTTTAATGGCCAATCGGCGGGGGCGGTCATCACCCCTCATTCTACTGCCCAGGTGCTTAAGTATTCTGGCACATTTGTTCCAGATGCGCCGGGCGGCTAGGACCCTGCGACTTCACTCGGCAGCAATTTCTTTCTTTAGCAGGGCCACTTTTGACAAGGACCCATGTAGGAAGTTTGTGGTGCGCCGGGCATTGGAGGGATGGGGACGGCTCACCCCATCGAGGACTGTTCCCGGAAGTCCCATCACTTTTGAGTTGCTGATACAGATGCGCAGTAAACTGCGGAGCATCTGTTGGTCCAAGTTTGAGGCCCGTCTATTTTCAGCAGCCTTTTCCTTGGCATTCTTTGGGGCACTGAGGGTAGGCGAGGTGGTCCTGGAGCAAAAACGGGATGGAGGTTCCAGGGGTTTGCTGTTGCAGGACGTGAGCATGTCACAGTCGGACCTGAGGGTGCATATCAGGAATTCGAAGACCGACCAGGTGGGTAGGGGAGCCGTCATTCGGCTCTCGGCAACGGGAGAGAAGGGTCCTTGCCCCGTAAAGGATCTTAAGAGATACTTGTCCTTGCGGCCGGCAGGCGAGGGGCCTTTGTTTATTCATGAAAATGGGCACCCTTTAGTCCGGCATCAGTTCACTAAGGTGATGCGCAAGGTGGTAGTGGCCTGCGGCCGCAAAGCATCGGAATTTGCTCCTCACTCCTTCCGTATTGGTGCCGCAACGACAGCTGCCCATTGGGGTTTGTCTGCAAGGAGGATAAAGGACCTGGGTCGCTGGAGATCGGATGCATTCAAAGTATATGTGAGGAAATAATGGTGGTGTGTGTACTGACATTTTTGTGTTTTAACCCTAGGTCTGGCCGCTATCCGTATTTGGATAGTGGGACACAGCATTGTGCACTGGGCCGCTGTCAGAGCTCGTCAATCTGGTCTGGGAGCTGGCTTGGGCCTTCCGCAGCACGTGCAGGTGTCCTGGATTTCCAGACGAGGGATGCAGTGGAGAGAATTATTGCCTCTCATGCACAGACGGGTCCTCCACGCTGGCCCCCCTACAGCGATAGTGGTGCAGCTGGGGGAGAATGATATGGTTTCCTCTTCCTGCTTTGGGTTGCGTGCTGCCATATTACTGGACTTGAGGGATTTGGCGGCCTTGGTGCCTTCAACCACACTAATTTGGTCGCAGCTGCTGAAACGCCGCATTTGGAGGGGTAGCCCTTGCCCGGCGGCCACCGAAAGAGTTAGGAAGCGGATTAATTCCGCGGCAAGCAAATTGGTGGTTGGTTTGGGCGGATTTGTGATTCCTCACCCTCTGATTTCGTTCAAGGCCTCTGAATTATTCAGGGATGATGGGGTGCATCTTTCCCCGTTGGGGAATGATGTCTGGTTGGATGCAGTGGTGTCCAAGTTG
This sequence comes from Podarcis gaigeae, assembly GCF_964106915.1. Taxonomy (NCBI): domain Eukaryota; kingdom Metazoa; phylum Chordata; class Lepidosauria; order Squamata; family Lacertidae; genus Podarcis; species Podarcis gaigeae. The sequence continues at coordinate 76,314,147 of NC_139681.1, forward strand.
AGGGTGTGGTTTAGTCTGTGAGTGGTTGGCGGCGAGCGTAAAGGGCTCGGGTGGCGGTTAGGCATTGGTTAAAATTGGTTGGTGGAGGGGTATGGATAGGCTGGGCCTGCCCCTCCAATGCTGCACGGGTATTCCGTTAAAGGAATTCTGGAACTTACCATCCCCTTCGTCCAAACCCTTGGTGCAGGGTGCGGGCCGTGTAAGTTCCAAGGAGCATGCGGGGATTAGCTGAGGGTCTGTTTCGCAGCTCCAGTTGACCCTGATCTTGCTCTTCCGCACTGACTACGGAGTCAGGGCTGTCCCCAAGGCGGGGAGGACAGATAGTCTAACCAATGCCTAAGCAACCACTCACAATTTGTATTGATAATAAAGTTGTGGCCAAAATTATGCCAAAAACCTTAAACAAAAATAATGTGTGAAGTTTGAGTTATTGGGTTTGGGGTGTCTTGGGGACCTCAGCACGCAAAGCGTGTTCTCACTAAAAGGAGAGCACGGGTTGCGGATGGGGCTATACAAGGCACCCCATGATTGCTAGGCAAGTTAAAGCCAGGGCTTGTTTAGATGGGAGGATCTGGTTATCTGGGGAAAGTTGATGTTGCAAACTTAGGGGTGGGGTCAGTGGCTATTTAAGCAAGGTCCACAGCTTTCTCTTTCTCTTTTGCTGTGGACATCGGATCTCCCGCCCGCCCTCCCTTGTTGGGCTTCGCTTGACCTTGCTATGCCTGTCATGGGGTCGTTCGCCTTGGTGCGGGGGCCCAGTAGGAATTTACCTCTTGGCTGATTAGTGTGTGCCAATTGGGTTTTGCCTACTGCGTAGCAAATCGTCACAACTTGTAAGGTTGGCGGTTAGGCATTGGTTAAAATTGGTTGGTGGAGGGGTATGGATAGGCTGGGCCTGCCCCTCCAATGCTGCACGGGTATTCCGTTAAAGGAATTCTGGAACTTACCATCCCCTTCGTCCAAACCCTTGGTGCAGGGTGCGGGCCGTGTAAGTTCCAAGGAGCATGCGGGGATTAGCTGAGGGTCTGTTTCGCAGCTCCAGTTGACCCTGATCTTGCTCTTCCGCACTGACTACGGAGTCAGGGCTGTCCCCAAGGCGGGGAGGACAGATAGTCTAACCAATGCCTAAGCAACCACTCACAATTTGTATTGATAATAAAGTTGTGGCCAAAATTATGCCAAAAACCTTAAACAAAAATAATGTGTGAAGTTTGAGTTATTGGGTTTGGGGTGTCTTGGGGACCTCAGCACGCAACCCAGTGATCATTCCTACAAATTGTAACTGTCTAAGAGTCTTGTAACATGTCTCAGCACTATTAATAAGCAACGGTTTCTGGGAATTTCTGTAGTAGGCCGTAACAGCTGATGTGATATGATACGGCTTTCAATTCACAGTGCAGATGGGCCCTTGATACGAGTGAAATAATGCACGTTGCAATCTAAAGGGGGGCATCAGAACTCATCTAGGGAGAAAACCAGGGCAGAGCCTTTAGCTACTGACCCCAACACCTATTTATTTCTTCTTCTTTTGAAGACATCCAACCAAATATGGAATAGAAGTGGGAATATTTGCTTCATTTGGTTATAAGACCCGCTGAGTACAATCAGTCCAGAAGTGTTTTGCTTAATTTACACGAAACATATTCCAGACAGATATCATGGTTACAAATATACTTTGACCCTCTGCCTTAAAATACTCCTTTTGATGTCAACAGCACCTTTCTTCTGATGTTTTAATGGAGAGCAGCAAAACCTATTTTTGTACTATCTCAATGAAACTTCTCTTTTCACAGGATTATGAGATTTAGAGAGGAAAGTGGGCCTCTTCGCCCCAGGCTTCCAAGAACAAAAATGAGAACTTTTAGAAAGAGTTGCTTACCTGTTATCTGCTCAATCTGTCCTTTAAAATAGAACTTGGCTCCTCTTGTATTTTAAATAAAACTTTCACCCAGTCACTGCCACACATAGCCCAGGACAACCCAGATATTCTGAGCAGTGATCCCACCTCATAGTAGTTCTGATCTTAGAGGAACAGCTGGTCTTGTTTCAGCATCACACTTTTTAGATGGGCTGAAAGTATAATTCTATAATGTCTCCTCAGAAGTAGGCAGGATTCGCCAAATGAGCCCCATCAGGAGAAGCCCTGAACAAAGACTTCCAGTTGCACAATGGGGCTTTCCCCCTATCTCCAAAATTGGCCTGGGGGGGAGTGGAAGAAACCCTAAAGCAGCAGAGAGTTTAACTCTTTATTCTCCTTCTGCAATCCCACAGAACCTTCCCTTGAATTGCCTAGACCTGTTTGTAGAACAAACTTTTTCCCACCCTAGCTAGTGAATAAAAGATATCTGTCTGGAATTATGTAACACATCTCTAAATATATACAACAGCAGGTCTTCTGTATTGCAAAAGCATGTTTTAGTGTTCAGCGCAATGAAGTGTTTGTGTTTATGGGTCTTAATAGCTGATTAACACATGTTTTATTTATTTAAGATATTTATGTGCCTCATTTCAGGCAAACCTTTGATTATTTATTTGTGAATAAATGAGAACATTTTCACTTTAGTTTGTAATCATAACATAAGCGAGAAGTTGCACTGCAGCAGCTTCTGTGGATGCAGCATGTACAACAGGTGTGGAGAGTCTTTGGCCTTCCAGATGTTACCAAACTACAAACTCCCATTATCCCTCTAGCCATAGGCCATGCTTGCTAGGACTGATGGGGATCTTCAATTACACAGAACCCTTCAGTAGTATTGGAATAATTACGGTATGTACTGCTCAAAAGTATGCATATTACTGCACCTACAAAAGTTGGTTGGTCACCTATGAGAAGAGTGCTTCTCTTATTACCATCAGTTGTGCAAAGAGTGAGATCTGTTAAGTATAACTGGTTTAATTGACACCAAAATGGGGATGGCTGTGTCTATTGCTGAAGGTGAACATGGGAAAAATCCATTATATACTGTGGGACTCTAAGCTCCTTAATGGTTTGATAATTCACTAACTGTGTTTTCTGCTATCACTAAACTGAAAGTAACCTTTGATTATGTGATAAAGCTATTGAGTTGCAATTGCCATCTTGGAAGGGTGGTGGCTGGTTCTTTGTTTTCTCCCAAACTCCATGGAAAGAGTATGTAAATGAAGCTGGCCAGGTGAATAGCCAAAGGTAGAAAGCAAATATGGTCTGAAGCTCAACATAAAAGAAACTAAGATCATGGCCACTGGTCCCATCACCTGCTGGCAAATAGAAGGGGACGAAATGGAGGCAGTGAGAAATTTTACTTTCTTGGATTCCATGATCACTGCAGATGGTGACAGCAGTCACAAAATTAAAAGATGCCTGCTCCTTGGGAGAAAGGCGATGACAAACCTAGACAGCATCTTAATAAGGAGAGACATCAACTTGCCAACAAAAATCCATATAGTTAAAGCTATGGTTTTCCCAGCAGTGATGTATGGAAGTGAGAGCTGGACCATAAAGAAGGCTGATCGCCAAAGAATTGATGCTTTTGAATTATGATGCTGGAGGAGACTCTTGAGAGTCCCATGGACTGCAAGAAGATCAAACCTATCCATTCTTAAGGAAATTAGCCCTGAGTGCTCACTGGAAGGACAGATTGTGAAGCTGAGGCTCCAATACTTTGGCACCTCATGAGAAGAGAAGACTCCCTGGAAAGACCCTGATGTTGGGAAAGATGGAGGGCACAAGGAGAAGGGGACGACAGAGGACGAGATGGTTGGATAGTGTTCTCGAAGCTACCAACATGAGTTTGACCAAACTGCGGGAGGCAGTGGAAGACAGGAGTGCCTGGTGTGCACTCGTCCATGGGGTCATGAAGAGTCGGACATGACTAAACGACTAAACAACAACAAGAAGAAGAATGCAAATTGTGGGAAGAGAGAGACTTCTTTTTCTAGGTCTGTTTGGATTATTTTATATTTTCTAAAATGCTGAGCCTGTGCTGAATATGCACAAGACATGGATATTTTAGATGTATCATTTGGAATTTTAATTCTGTTATGAAGAAAGTTATGCAAGTAAAACTTTGAATAATATTTTTATGGGTCTGGACAATGTTTACTTCCAAAAGAAGTCAGTTCTCATGCTTCCAGTTGCTTCAAACTGCACAGTATTTATATGTGCAATGAGATCTGGGATGATCTGGAATAAGATAAAAAAAAAAAGGTAAAGAATCCCTGGATGGTTAAGTCCAGTCAAAGGCAACCAAGGGGTTGCAGTGTTCATCTCGCTTTCAGGCTGAGGGAGCCGGTGTTTGTCCACAGACATCTTCCCGGGTCATGTGATCAGCATGACTAAACCGCTTCTGGTGCAACAGGACACCGTGATGAAAACCAGAGCACATGGAAATCGTGTCTTCCCTAAAAGAGGGCATGTGTTGTGGTGAGACCTGGAGACTGACCTCCTGTGTTGTGGGTGGGTTGGATTGGTTAGCCACAACACCTGATTGGTAGGTCCTTCATTGCTGGGTTCAATCTGGCCAATGGGGTGCAGTCTAAAGGTTGCAGTTATTATGCATGTTTTCCTGGAAATATGCTCCATTGGTGATAGTGGGACTGACTTCTTGAATAAGCATCCATAGGATCGCATTCCATGCATTTAAAAAGGCATCAAAGTCCACTGGACAAATGCCAGGACAACAACACATTGGTGGTGTTTTAGAAAACCAGAACATGTAACTTGGAATCTCCTAATCCAGGGAAAATAAGAAGAATTCTATAAGTACTAGTTTGGTTTTCTTGCAGCAATATTCATTAAAAGAAATTAAGGTGGCCACATCTTTTGAATCTATGCAAAACTATATGAACAATGCAAGATGCATCTGGAAGGGTGTGTGGGATTAGCAGCATAAGGACCTTTCTAGTTTTTTCAGATAGTGGCAATTGATTAAATTGGTTTGCAGTGGAAATAAAGTTTTTTTAAAAAAAAATATTTAAAACAAAGGCATCAAAGAGAACAATTTAAATGAATTACAAAGAAAGGCATCATGTTTAACTGAGCAAAGTATTAGACTTAAATTATTCGCCTCTAGTGACCCTTGAAAAAGGCTTATATTTGTGACCTGCATATAAAAAGCTTAGAAATGCTAATCATTCCATCTGGAAATCAAAATCATAAACGGTTACATTAATGAATACTGCCAGTTAACTCTCACATTCAGACATTGTTAGCAATTTTGTTTTGACAAAAAGCGATTAGAATATTTATTGTTGCCTAAGCTTTTTTCTGTGCAGCGGGTTACAGAATGAAACATGTTTTGAGTTTAATTCAGAAAAGCACAAATCTTTATTAAAACACAGTTAGTCAAAAGTTAATTATATGATATTCCTGAACAAAGGGATAAATCAGCAAAACCTTTAAGTTTGTAATCTAAAAGGCAAACAATACTTTGTTGGGCTGACCTGTGGAGCTCTTTAACATTGATGGGAATGAATAGAGGGGTGTTTATATGTTCTCTGTTTTAGATTAAAATATTACAATTCACATTTTTCCTAAGACTTTCAGATCATAATATTTAAACTATTAAACCCATTAATATTATATTGATACTTGTATCTACACTGCTCTGGAATCTGTTTCCCATGAAAACAGTTTAGAAAATTTCAAAATAAACGAATAAATAAGTTCAGATTGACTTCCAGCTCAGTAATAATAATAATTTAAAAAGCTAAACCACAACAGAAAATTTCAAAGTAAATGAATAAATCAGATTGACTTCCCGCTCGATAATAATTTTTTAAAAATCTAAACCACAGTCCTTCAGTGTTACAGTGCATTTCACAGTTTGTGCATTTCAGAGGTTTGTGACACTGAGTTCAATGGAACTTCCTCTCAGTTACATGTGTATAGAGTCTAGCCTCTGTCATTGACCAATATGGTTTGTATACAGCAGAGCCATACTTAAAGTGCACCCATCAAACTTAATTGTCACAACATGCATTCAGAATTCACCAGGCACATTTTGCACCTGGCTATCAACCAGTTGAGACCAAGTGAAGATTCCTGGGCACTAGGATGGCACCTAGTGTTGTCTCCCCCATCAGAAGGTGCATACCTGGGGATCCCTGGAGCTTGCCTGTTTTCACACACTAAAAACACGTCCTTTAAAATTCCATCTGTGATATTTTATCGGCACAATCGGAACAAATGTCAGGAACCAAAAATTTGTATCGAAAAAAATATGACTTTTGAGCTGCCTGGCCCTAAAATGGCAACTAGACATTCTGTTTCGGCGACTGTAACACTGGATTAAGGAGCCACTTGGCACCTTGCTTGTATATCTGAGTTTCTAACACTGGGCACACCTAACCAGTGAGCCCACTTCAATCCTGTGTCTCTTATTCAGAAGCAAATCTCACTGTTTTCTATTAGGCTTTTTCTCAAGCAAGATTGCATAGGCTCATGCTGTTACTCAGTAATACTGTACTGCATTGCCACTGGTGTACTTGCCACCTTGGCCCCTTTGGGAGGAAAAGTGGGACAGAGATTTAGCCGTCAACTTCGTCATCATCTATTTTTGTAGTTGTTGTTATTCCTGCCCAATTGCAAATAAGGATTTCTGCCTTGAGGCTGAGTGAGTAGCTGGGAGAGAGCATGCAGGCTGACCCACCAAGCTCCACCTGCTTAAACTCCAGTTGTCTCTAGACTGTCAGTATTTTGCAGGAGGGATTCGAGCCCATACCAGAAATTAAGTTTTGTGCAATTAAAGTGGATTAAGGCACTCTGTTGCCTTGGCACAACAAAGCTGTTTTTAATAGACTATTTGCAATTAGGATAGTGAGGGCAAAATGCATTGAAAAGCATGGGATGGGGAAAAAATGATTAACGAGAAGCGATATAAACACCATGCAAGCAAATCAGGATAAATGCTCGGTGTCATATAACCGCCCCACAAATAAATCAGAATGCATGCTGAGAATGCATAGGCAAACCACACTATGCGTTTAATACAGATATAAAGCACATTGTTCCACCCCCGGAAAATAATCCTGGGAACTATAGCTTGTGAAGGGTGCTGGGAATTGAAGCTTCTTGAGGAACAACGGATCATGGGTTTCTTAGGAAGAAGTCATCTGTTTTAAGGACACATTAACTAGATTTTAAATGTAAATTCATATGCTTTAAAAAAAATGTATGATGCAGGTGTAAGACCATAGTTTTAACTCCATGTAAGTTTTCTGCAAGCAAATTTTGGTTGTCTAGAGAATCCCTTTATCTCCTATACAACAGTGGTGGTGCAGCATCCCTGATCTCTTTTTCACCTGGCTATTCTCACTTGCACCTATTTCTATTTCCTTACATTGGGGTGGACCGTTCAGACTGCTGTGAAACGTTTTTTAACTGGGTGAAACTGTCCGGCAGTGTCATGTAAACTGCTGCAACTGCAAGTGTATTTCAGCTAGTCTTTGTGGTCTGCATTGGGGTATCTAAACCCTAATGAAATCCCGGGCCTCATCCTACAGACATCTAACAATTTCATTGCTAAGGCTGCAGTCCTAAACCCATGGGTAGAAGAATCCAAAGGGTGGGGAGGAAGAACTGGATCACCTTTTCCTTATGGTCTGCCAGGCTTTCACTGGCTGGGTGAGAGCCCAAGGGACATGAGAAGAGCCTGCTGGATTAGGCCAGTGGCCCATCTAGTTCAGCATCCTGTTTTTGCAGTGGCCAACAAGATGCTGGTGAGAAACCCATAAGCGGGACCCAAGCCCAAGAGCTCCACACACACTCTTGTTTTCCTGGTCTCTCTCTTTTTCTTAAAACTTCCCTTCCATTTGAATCAGCAGAAGGAAGACAAATCATGACAGCTCCTGCAGATCCACAGTCTTTCCCTTTTCTTCTCTCCTGTATTACAGAAAACCCTGCTGCGAACCTTTCCACTGCCACGTTAGAAGGCGTATCCCATGTCTAATCTCCCTTTCCAAGGGTGGACCTCTCTATACCCTGCCTTCAAATCAGAAGGGTTCCTCTGAGTGTTGAGACTCCCTCCCAGAGACACCAGGATAGCAGCCTTAGTCCAAGGTAATCTAGGACTAAGTCACTTGACTATTGCCTACATGCACTTGGCTCCATGCATTGTCGGTCTCCTACCAATTTTGTATGGTCAGTGAAGAACCACTTCAAAAGATACTGAATTTGGGATTCGTATGTTTAACCAGGTTACTGTATTACAGCCGGGAAACTCAAACTCCATATTAATTCAACCATTATGTATGTTGTGGTGGTGATTTTGAATTCTTATCAATGTTACACAGGGTGAAACTAATTTCCTTCTCCAGATATGCCTGCTCTGTTGTACAATGTGCTTTTGATGTGGCCTGCATGCTTTTTTTGCGTTCCACAGCTTCTGTCCCAGGAATTGTTCGCATAAGCACTCCCTGCACCCGGTTACTTTGTGTGTAACCATCGCTCCCGTTACACACCAGCATGGGCCCTCTCTTTGAAGCCCTGTTCACAAACCATGTTAACACTTGCAGTACCACACCATTCACGTAACAATGCTTGCAAGCTCTCTCTCTCCACATATGCCATCCTACCTACGCCATTATCTACAGGCTGTACAATGGGTATTCTGTGCTATTTAGATACCTTCTCCAAACCTCCAAGCACTCATGTCGTGCCAAGAAGATCTCAGGGGGAAAACCAAGCATGCAAACAAAAAAGAATAAGGGAAACTATAACAGTCTGGCAGAAGAATTGTTTCAGACATCTAGCTGCAAATATCAAAGAAGGGCTAACATGTGCTCATGAGGGGGCCGGAATAAGGGAAACGGATGAAAAGCTTTTAAGTATTGCTGATTGAGAAACAGAGAAAAACATCATTTAAAGGCCTTTTAAATTGCCATTCTTTCCTTTTGATACTAAATTTCTCTTTGTTTTGTTGCATGCAGCTGGTGGAACGGTTTGCAAAGTGGTTCGCAATTACCCGGGTGACATTAGAATCCATCTGAAATGGACACTAAAGGAAGAAACCAGGGTCTCCCATCTGCAATTCCGGCTTCGTTTGGCACCAAACCAACTTCACAAATATACATTCCTTTCTCTCTCTCCCCCCCCCCCAATAAATCCCATGGCCAATGAATGCTGCTATGACAACCAAATCCTGGGAAGCCGGGGGGCTTGGATATAAACAGAGTTTTTAAAAATATTCTGGAAGAATTGTGATGTAGATTCACATAAGACTACAGGGCTGATGACAACCTACAGGTTTTCAAGAGATCATTTATCAAAGATGTGTATCTGCATCCTTGTACATGCACAGATCCGTGCCACAAAATCGGGCTTAAAATGTGTCAGTTTCCTAATTTTCGTGATGGTTTTTTTATGCTCAAGTCTTGCATAGTTCTTTCACGCAGGTACATTGTCACTGGTTGTATGAGGCTTCCTAAAAATAGACTCTCTGAAATAGCATTTATTATGACTGCTCCCTTCTATCATTCCCCCCCCCCTCCACCCACAATCTATTTCCATGACAGCTATATGCAAGAAATGTAAAAGTTATATTCTTAGATTAGCGCACTAAATAGTTCATACCAGTTTAGTAAATCAAATATTCCATACTGCTAGCTTAATAAGATGGGGAGTCATGCATGAAATGACTGCCAGGTTAATGACACAGGCATGGGGGTGTGTGTATTTGCATAAAAAAGCGTAGAATGTTCTCCTAAATCCATTAAATTAGTCATCAGTTCTTAAATAGCCATTTAACTAAGTCCTTGCCCAGAATCAGAAGAAAAGTAAAGACCCCTTGCATTTTTAAAAAAGTGACTCAGAACAGCTAAACGCATTAGAATGCTCTGTATTGCTTCTTTCTTGCTTACAAAGCTCGAAATTGTTAAGAGCAGCTAATCAGTATAAAATAAACAAACTGCCAAAGATAGAATGATTTTCTAGAGATAAGAACATATGGAACAGGCTCTTCTGTCTCTTGTGATTCTTCCCGGTAAAACATGAATAGATTTCTAATCAGGTGACATTCTGGCCATGCGGTGGAGGGAGTAAGTCTGAAATAAAATTTTAAAATTACTTTCATTTGTTATCTTCCTCCTCCTCCTCCTCTTCCTCAGAGTTCAGCCAAATATACAAAGAGTTCTGTCCTAACCCTTCCCTGACACCTAGGGCTGAAGGAGAAATTTGGTTCAGTTTGCATTAAAGGGAAATCTACCTAAGTTGCACTCCACAAATCACTATGTGAACTGAAGCCCAGCCAACCTTCGAAATTTGCTCTTGCCTGAATTTTGCAATGCAGTTCCCCAACCAATAATGCATATGCTAGGGGAAATAACACATCTGGGGAAACTGCTTAGGAAAATGTGGATGCAAAATTGCATTCCAACATGCATATTAGGACTTTTTTATAATAATAAAATCTCAAACTGATGTGGAAATGTAGAGAACTGAACTCAAGACTGGAAAAAATAAGAAGTTGAGAACAAAAAAGCAACAGATTCCCCTATACCTACCACACTTAATCCTCATAACAGTCGAAGGTCATCCAGTGAGCTTCAGGGCCAAGCACAGATTTGAACCCTGGTTTTACTCAGTACTTGTAAAGTGTCCTTAACAGATACACACGGTAGAAGGAACTTTCTGTATGCAGTTGAATTTTTTTTACAAAAAATGTCCAGTAGCACCTTAGAGACCAACTAAGTTTGTTCTCGATATAAACTTTCATGTACATGCACTCTTCTTCAGATACTGAACATCTGAGTATCTGAAGAAGTGTGCATGCACATGAAAGCTTGTACCCAGAACAAACTTAGTTGGTCTCTCAGGTGCTACTGGGCAATTATTTATTTATTTTATTTATTTTGACTGCGTCAGAACAATACGGCTACCTACCTGATTTCTGTATGCAGTTCAGCTATACCACCATCAGAATTTACAGACATTCCCTTTTTTGGGACCCTGGGCAACCCTTGCTTGAAGTTGATAATTTGTATGCAATTTGTCCTCCAGGCATTGCTGGATTACAGTTTCTATCCATTGGTCATTATGGATAGGGATGATGGAAGGCTGCTTATATAATACTTTGAACCTCATGAAGCTATTGTCCTACTGCAGATTTCGAATTATTATTTTTCCTAATGTACCTACATGGCTACCCATGGTTTTTATGGGTGTGTGATTTCTGAGGAAGGAAACATATTTTGCCCAATTACAACTTCTGATGACTGCTAACAGTGTGTCCAGTGCAATGTGGACTGGAAGGAGCAAATGCACATCTGGATTTGACTGGTTGGTTGTTTCTGTTCTATGGAGATAAGTGTGCTGGTCCTTTAGTGTTAATAGTGATTACTTCTCTTTTTGTGTTGCTACATAGAAATGACGACTTCATTCTGATTCCTTTAAAATAATATTTTATTTCAGTTTTAAAGTAGGTGATGTAATAGTATACATTTGCTCTATATTCAGCGTGTGCTTATATATTTTCCAGAGGGGTAGCTGTGTTCTTGCTTCTGCAGCAAAAACAAGGAAGAGTATTCTGGCAACTTAAAGAATAACAAATATATTTTGGTGTAAGCTTTCATGAACTATAGTCCACTTCATGTGTTAGCCTAATTTATATTTAAGTGGACCCAGAAAATCAGTCTCATCCAAGAGTGACAAGGCTTATCAGCCACCACAAGCTCAAGCACTTTGCCCAAATCAAACCATTAAAATAATAAAAAGTTGACGCAACATGAAAAAAAGATCAATAATTGCAACACCTGGCAATTTGCTTAATGAGGATTTTTTCCGAATGCTGTAGTTTAGTTTAATTTTTTATCAGAATTTTTAATATTTATGCTACTGGAATTAATAGCATTAGAATTGTGTGATATTTTTGTTGTTTAATTATTTGGTGTATTGTTGTTGGCTGGGGTTTGTTAGGCCTTGTTGATAAATTGCACTGATCATACCTCAGCCCACTCATTTGTCATAAATTTTGTAGCAGGACAGTTGTAAACATGTAGACCATTCACATAATCTAGTACCATGTGTTTTCCACCATGGCACATCCGAAAAAATATTGCCTTGTGGTGAATTGTCCCTTCCCCTCATACAATAATGGAGACTTTTCATTGTCAGAGGAGATTTTCTTATGCTTTCCTAGTATATGCCTAACAGTCAGAAACACTGAGTCAGTTGAAGCCAGTAGGAACCTTTCCTTAATGGCTGCTCTAATACACAGCATGTTGGAAAACTCTTCCTAAGTTACAAGGGTTTTTTTATCACAAGTTAATCACAGGTGCAGCAGTCAAGCAGTGTCTGAACTTACTAGAGAAGGGAACACAAATTTCTCTCTCGGCCATCACTGCAGGTGTTAGACCATGACCTCTCTCAATTTACTATAAAGCCAAGAGCAACTGAAGAATTCTACAGAGCTTCTGTGGTGCAGAGATAACCTTCAAGAGAATGGGATTCCCAGCTCTAGCAGATCTTTGAAAAGAGAACATTGGAATAATTATAGTAACCCACACCTACATTTTGTGTTCCTTCTTTCTGACATAATGGTGAGAGACTTACGACATCCTTGTCAACTCTCCTCATCAGCAAATGGTCTTGTTGAGAAGGAACAAGAAGGATGTAGCAAGCTCAGGTAACATCTGTTCCGAAAGAACACCAAGTCAAATCTCAGGGTCCAGAAAGCCTGACACACACTGGCTGCTCCATTCAGCCTCTCTTTCCAGGGTCAGAACAGTAGTTTTAGCTTCAACCTTCATTTCCACCTCATACAAGTAGGGGTTGAGGTTCAGGAAGTGCTGCCCTAGGAATATCCCAAGTGGCTGGTGATCCAAGCAAGTTGACGAAGAGCTCAAGAGAGTTCACAAAATTCACTGAGGAGAGTAATACTCTAACCCAAACTCCAACTATAAGACCCTAAAGCTATTAACTGGCTCATGACATAGAAAATTATCAGTATTAATACTAAACATAATTTACTGGCATGTCAGAGAAACAGTATGCTGGACTAGGTGGAAACTAGAGGTTTTTATGTTTTTGTAGTGGTATTTTTTAATTTTGCATTTTATACAAACATCCTCACATAGGTTCATATGTATAGTTGTTCATGTTCAAATAAAAATCATGTTAGATGCCATTTAATTGTCACTTGAATTCTTGTGACTTTGTATTTCATTTCTGATTCTATATAGGACAACTTCCTATCTTCTTTTACTGTGAACATTTGTCTTCTGGATACAGATAGGTAGCCGTGTTGGTCTGCCATAGTCAAAACAAAAAAAATTCCTTCCAGTAGCACCTTAAAGACCAACTAAGTTAGTTCTTGGTATGAGCTTTCGTGTGCATGCACACTTCTTCAGATACACACACTTCTTCAGTGTGTATCTGAAGAAGTGTGCATGCACACGAAAGCTCATACCAAGAACTAACTTAGTTGGTCTTTAAGGTGCTACTGTAAGGAATTTTTTTTTATTTGTCTTCTGGAGACATCTTTACTAGCTTTGCTTTCAAAACACAGTGAATTTTAGCACCCACACAGAACCTCCAGTTTAATTTCATTTTAGATTAGGGTTTTTCAGAGAATTTAAGTTACTCTCCCACACCAAGTATGATATACCTTCTGCAACACTGGAGTTGCAAACTCAGGTGTTCTGTCAGTTGGGTCATTGTATGAATTCCAATATTTGTGTGACTGTGCAGGTTTGGCAATGCTTTACAACCACATTATCTGAAACAATGTTATCTGAAACAAAGGAGAGCTTGTTTGAGGTGACTGAGCTTTTCTCAAAATAATTACCGGTATACAACTTCCCAAAGAAGAAGAAAAATTGGTGTCCTGGGGCAGGGAGTTAAAAGATCATCTGAAACGCAATGGAATATGGTTTTTCTACCTCTCAGAGCCTATAAGCTGGAGAAGGGAGATTTATTCACAATGAAGTATTTTTCATATATTCAAGGGATGTATCTGTCCAGGACAATCTCTACTAGAGAGAAAACCACAGTCATCCTCCATGCAGATGGCCACTCCCAGTGGAAAATAATCCAGGAGGAGTACGGCAAAACAGAAAGGAAACAAGCCCTGATCCTTTTTTGCATTCTCTAATGCACAGCATGTTTTAGTAAAGTAAGGAAAGTTAAATATGGAACTGAGCCAATCTGTGTGCAAAAATGCTCTAAATTCATTACTCTCAATTAAAATGAATGAGGGTAAGGATTGCCTGCAAGTGTATCAATCAGAGAAAGTACTTGTAACAGAGAAAAAAGAGACAAGGTGTATACACTGAGGAATTGGGTTTGTATGTTAGCAAAATAAAGCCAGCATAATCTACATAACAGATTTGTCAATTTATTACTTACCTTGTATGTGAATATTTAGAAATCATAGCCACAACTCTTGATGAAGAAGAAACAGTATTTAAAAATGCCAATCTGCCTGCAATGCTTTGATGCGCCTCATTTGGTGAACATGAAGAGAAACTGCAGGCGGAAATGCTAACATTTATGTATATTTGATATGTTTATTTGTGTGAAATTTGATCAGCCTACATGAAATTAATGATGTCTTATGATTACCACTTATGCATTTGTCGAACCTAATAGTTGCCCTCAACTTGTAAAACGGTTATTGGAAGATGATGTATATATTTCACATTCAGAACCAAATGGCCCGTATTTAGCTACCAATCTTCTTTGTATGGAGAAGGGACAGGATAAAAACATCACCTCCTATCACATACCTAAAGTAACATGATCTCTCGGGTGAAAGAATCACAAGCATTGGGGTTCCATATCTAGGGACCTCAATGTGGAGTTCTGGCCTATATATTACTTTAGGAGTTCAGTGGAGAGGGGCACATACCCCCTCCTCTCCTAATAACTGATCACCCTCCTGGGCTCAATAAGGAATTGCACGATCATCCAAGTTATTCCTGTTTGCACCCAGAAAATGGTTCGGTTATGTGTAACCCATATTTCAGGGAAGGATCTATTTGCTGTCTTAATGCTACCACCACAACCACAGCTGTGAGGGAAGGAAGGGGTAACTGATTGGGTGGGTGGTGGAAGGTGAGCTGGCAACTGAAATGGGGTGGGATGAGAGAGTTCTTCTCCGGTTCACATTTCAAGTCCAAGCCAGAGAAGAATTCTGGCATTGCGATGATCGCCATGGATTGGGAATCAAATTGCTGAACCAGGTAATTACAAACATTGGCAACATCACTGTATCTACCCCATATGAAGAGCAACCTTGGCTGACTCAAGACCTTCTAACAATCTCAAAACTTTGCAGGAAAACATCATCATGTAATATCATGAAATAATACAAGGTAACAGCATTGGGAACATGCCAGAACTACAAATTACTTTTCATATCAGAACCTTACATTCTTGAGTTCCTCATTTTGATATATTCTACAAGCCTGAGCTTCATCGCCAGTGAAACTAATCCCTCAGGGAAATCACAACCAATTTCTCCTCCAGTGTGGCTTGGTATCATTCCAAAGATTTCATTGTAAACACAATATGCTCTGCCACTGGGTCAACGGGGAAAATAAAAATGGTCAGTGGGAATACAACAACTTGACCTTATTTAAAATGTTATGTACTAAGTCTTTCACATAGATTTTTGTATTTCCCTACAAGTTGTGCTGTCGCAATTCTTTATTAGAATGAGAAGCAGAATTCTGAACAGTTGCAAACATCTGTGACCACAAAGAAAGCAAAACAATGTTTTTAAAAACAAGTATTGTAGTAGGACAACTTTAGAGACCTGGGTTTGTGACCTCCCCCCACCCTACTCCAGGAAAAAAAATGAAAAGGAACTGTATAAATAGTTCCCACACTAAGACCCACACTAATTCTAAACATCCCAGAAGAATCTTCGGACGTTATCATTGCATATGGATAATCCATTCAGGTTCCTCCACAAGCAGCCTCTCTGGTATGGGAAAATTCCAAACCATTTATAAAAGCAACATGATAAGCATGTACAGTGGTACCTCAGGTTAAATACTTAATTCGTTCCAGAGGTCCGTTCTTAACCTGAAACTGTTCTTAACCTGAAGCACCACTTTAGCTAATGGGGCCTCCTGCTGCCACCACGATGCTGGAGCACGATTTCTGTTCTCATCCTGAAGCAAAGTTCTTAACCCAAGGTACTATTTCTGGGTTAGCGGAGTCTGTAACCTGAAGCGTATGTAACCTGAAGTGTATGTAACCCAAGGTACCACTGTACAGCAAATATTGAGAAACTGTGGCCCAGTACAAACAACTTTTCACAATAGAAACAGCCAGAAAAGACGCATGTGAATCTGATGCCATATATACTCCTTGTTTAATCAAGAGTCTACATTGCTAGCATGCATGAGAATGCAATCCATTGCACATGCTTGAGAATCTGCATCATCTGTGCCCCAAGCCCACAAACAATTACAGTCCCTTACAAGATCAAAGCACTAAATCCACTTAAGAATCATACATCACTATGGAGAGTCCTTTCACAAGTACTCCATCTTCAAATATCTCAAGGGCTGTCACATGGAAGAGGGAACAAGCTTGTTTTCTCCTACTCTGGAGGGTAGAACTCGGACCAACAGCTTCAAGTTACAAGAAAGGAGATTCCAAATAAACACCAGAAAGAACTTTCTGACAGATAGAGCTGTTGAACCGTTGAATGGACTCTATCAGAAGGTGGTGGACTCTCCTTCTTTGGAGGTTTATAAGCAGAGATTGGATGGCCATTTGTCATTGATGCTTAGGCTGAGATTCTTGCATTGCAGTGGTTGGACTAGAAAACCCTCAAGGTCCCTTCCAATTCTACAGTTCTATGATTCTATCAAATCCTGTGCCATATGGGTCACATTTAAAACTCAAAATTACAATTTTGAAAAACAACATTTAAGAAGAAGAAGTGAAATTCACTCAGAATCAAAATAGCAGTAGACATGGCCAAGTAACCCAGCCAAGGTCATTAAGTCCTCATAAAAGCATGTGGAATAAGAGAGTTTTCAAATGATGTGTAAAACTCGTCAGAGTCGGTGCCAGCTGAATATGGAGGGCATTCCATAGGTGAGCAGCCATTGGACTTTAAGCTTTCTCCCTGGTCATCTCAAAACAATTGTCCCTCAGCTGCATGAGCATCAGGTGATTCTCACCTGCTGATATTCAGGCAGATTGGAATGGGAGAAGATCCTCCTTCAGCTTTCTAGGACTCATGTTGCCCTTTATTATAAGCCATTACAGCACCTTGAACCGAGTTTGTCCCACTTAAATCCATGGGACAATTTCATCTTAATTGAATGGTAAATCAGGCTTATAACCGAGTCAGAAAGCCAGCCTAACTCAGAACTAGTGTACTGTATATATTGACACCACCTGGGGACTGCTTTAAGCTGCACCATGTGGTAGCTGACACCATGTGGTACATCATTTGGGTATAATAACCCACCATGCAGATTGAGCTATTTTTCTCCACTTTTCTACAAACTGGGGAGAGCGGGGAGGAGGGGTTGGAATATCTGTGACCGGGGGGGGGGGTCACCTGTTGACAGATGCTTCTTAGAGAAATAAAGGGCACGCTACATACAGTGCCCATGATGTGTGAACCAACCTTAGATGATTGGCCTGCTTGCTTATTGGTGATAATGAGAAATTCCATTCTAACCAAATTAATTGAGAGGTTAATTGAAGGATATTTGTAGCTGATGTATGGATTTGTTGTGCAGTTTGTTTTCAGCAGAAGTCAGACACAAAACACTGGCAGTCTGGTGCCAAGTGAGAAACACACACTGCAAATGCATAATGGAGACACTTAGCCATTAGAAGACTTAATTATTGTTGTCCATATACATATTACAGCTCCCTAGATAATACCCTTACTGTCTCTTGTAAAAACATTATGGTGCTGTCAAAGCAGGGGACAGTTAATTATCTGAACATCGGTAATGTAGTGAGCCTACAGACTCACCCATCCATTTCAAGGATCGAATGTGTAAGGTGCATCAGATGAGAGTCCTCATCATATCTCATAGTTGATTTAAACTTTAAAAACTTTAAAAACCAAATTAGTTTCAGTGCCACATAGAAAAATTGTTTGCAATTGGCTTCCAATTCTAATTATAGGGAAAATGTGACTTTGTGGGAAAGCCATTCCTGGTTTTACTTTCCAAGGTCACAGTCCTATGTTGCAGCAGCCTTCCATTATGTGGCCCCTGCCACAGGTTTTTGACTATAAGATCTATCGGGTTCTGTCAGCATTACAGAGGTGTGCATTTGTGTGCGTGCGTGTGTGCGTGTGTGTGTGTGCGTGTGTGTTTTAAAAACTAGAATGTAAAATAAAACAAATGCATTGACACTGTAGCTATAAAATGAGGCTGAAAACAAAAAGGAAATTGGAAAA
The DNA here is from genome assembly GCF_964106915.1 of Podarcis gaigeae. NCBI lineage: Eukaryota > Metazoa > Chordata > Lepidosauria > Squamata > Lacertidae > Podarcis > Podarcis gaigeae. Next base: position 76,332,506 of record NC_139681.1, read on the forward strand.
CAGATGTGGAGCCTAGCTATTCATTTTTTCATTATGTGTTGCTTGGAAAATGGAGGTCACACCTGAAATCTAGCAGTTCTGATGCCCCAGAGGAGTTGCAGATGCCTTCAGATTTCATGACATTTGAATTGAAAACACCCAAGCAGGAGAAATGCAGGCAAGTCTTCCATTAAAATCAGTGAGGGGATGGAAATGAAGGGGGAAAGAAAACAAAGGCAATTAAACCAAAAGTTGAAGTAAATGCAGGCGATCTCAAAACTGAAAACAAAAGGCAAAATTATGTTAACAGTACATTAATACTGAGAAAGTACAAAAGTCTATAGAACAACATATTCGTTTATGAAATTATGCAAAATGGACTATTAAGCCAAATTAAATGGTAAATTATGAGACAGTGAAGCAGTAATGCATATTGATTTCCACATTGTAACTTGTCCTCCAATAACCAAACAAAGAACCCCACACTTACAAATTTAGAAATTGCTGCCGACTGTCACTTAGTCTCACTGGTTTTTAACAATAGCGCTAATTGCCAAATTGTTCAACCTCTGCATGTAATCATTCTTGACTTTTTTTCAAATCAAAGTGTCAGTCAGACCTCTACTTCTGCTAGAAGGGGGCCAAAAGGCCCCACTCTAGTTCACCATCTCATTTGCATATTGCCAACTGAGGACTGTCTTTTTGATTATTTGTGGGTGCAAAAGGAGCCAAAGCTGGTGGTGAGCACAATGCCAGAACTCCTAGTGGTTGAGGGGCACCATTATTTACCCAAGATGCCCCTGACCAGGGGAGAGGAAACATTTTAGGCCCAAGATACACATTCCCTTCTCAGCAACATGCCAGGGGCTACATACCCACGACTGATGGTACCAGAGTGGGTGGAACAATAAATGCAATTGTCACCTTTGTGCTGGCCAATTTATATATACACATACAGTGGTACCTTGGGTTACAGATGCTTCAGGTTACAAACTCCATTAACCCAGAAATAGTACCTCAGGTTAAGAACTTTGCTTCACGATGAGAACAGAAATTGCACGGTGGCGGCGCAACAGCAACGGGAGGCCCCATTAGCTAAAGTGGTATCTCAGGTTAAGAACAGTTTCAGGTTAAGAACAGACCTCCAGAGTGAATTAAGTTTTTTCTTCTTTCTTTTTTTATTCAAAATTAAAACAAAATGTATTATCCAGAAACATATCATCCTTATTCCCCCCCCATTTCCCCCTCCCCCCACCCTCCCACACAAAACCCACCCACCCCCACCACCCCCGGCTTCCCTCAGGTCCAGTCTTTGATTTCTCTGAGAATGTTACAAAGTTGTATAGATCCTCAAACTATTTAGCTGATTATTATCAATAAAAAGTTTGTGAATGTTTATTCAAAGCCAGCCAAGGAGTCCAGTTCGCTTTGTTGCATCTTCAAATACTTTGTAAAGGATTCCCATTCATTTTTAAAGTCACAGTGAATTAAGTTCTTAACCCGAGGTACCACGGTACACTTCCTCATCCTTCATCCTGTGAAGCAAGAGGCATTATGAGAGTTCAGGGACACTTTCCAGTTAGCCAAAAACACCCAAGGAGGGTGAAAAATAGGGTTTGTGGGAAGTGTGACTGGAGAGGATGTCTGGCCTGGGAAGAGTCCCAACAGAGGTTTGAAAGACCAACTGTGGCACCCAAGCCTGAAGTTCCCCACCTCATCCTTAGACTATATGAAGTCTGACCTCGTTCAGATCAGCTTCATGACAACTGTATGTTATTGTGGCAGGACTCCTGTGGACACCATCATCACTACCGCCAGCACCAAATAGGCAACAGAAGAAGAAGAAGAAGAAGAAGAAGAAGAAGAAGAAGAAGAAGAAGAAGAAGAAGAAGAAACAACTACAGTCCCCAGCAAACAATCAGTGAGCTGCTGAGTGACTTCAGGAAATTCTTTGATCCTTGTATGCACCAAATTTCCAGTCAATAGTTATTGGAACAGAACTTTGGACTCAGCCCAAATTAGCATACTCATGGACACAAAGCATTCATCAAGCCTTACAAACAAAGGCTATGTGAGCTTCACAAAACTGCTCCTGAGGTTGCTTGAGCATCCTGAACTTGGCCATTCCCCCTACAGTAGCAAACAAGTAATTGCATTTACCTGCTTTAGGCTAGCACTATTAATACACCTTGACATGACATATCACCTGGGAAATTTGAAAAACTTGTTTTCGCCTCTCAAATATGGCAGACACTTCAGCTTGAAAGGGGGAAAGATATAAAGATTTTTGTTATACTTTACCACCTGCAGTACAGATGCACAAGATTTCAGCTTGATGTTTCATACAGAGAACTCATGGGGTGATTTATCCAAGATCCAGACCCCATTGCTGCTGCAAAGCTTTTTGCTCTCTGCCTTGTTCTATTCCTCATTAGTAAAAGGAAGAGAAAAAAGGCAGCACAAAATGATGTGGGATCCCCTTTTTAACTGTCTACACCATTAAAACACAGTGGTCCTAATCCTTGTACGGGCAAAGGCTGTGTGTCTACAGAAGTGTACTCCTTGTACTAGGCAGTGGGCTACACAGAAAAATGTGTGCATTTCTGATTTGATTGTGTTCATTTATTTTCTGACTACTGAATTAGGAATGGCTCATACAGAAAATGTTTTCATCTCCAGAAGCCACTGTTACAAGGGTGCATAATCTTTGACCCTCCAGATGTTGTTGGTCTCCAACACCCATCTTCCCTGACCATCAGTGATGCTGGCTGGAGCTGGTGGAATCTGGAGTTCAACAACATCTGGAGGGCACAAGGTCCCCCAATGTTGCACTATTACTACTGCTTCTTGTCTTTATTTTATCCCCCTTCCCACTTAATTTTAACCCATATATAACATAATAAAGTGTCTAAAAATCATAGAGTGGTGTTCAACTAAGTTTTACTCAGAGTAGATTCAGTGAAATTAATAAACACGATTGAGTTAGCACCATTATATGTAATAAGGGGAACTTAATTGAATACCTGTTGTCTTTGTCCATGGAGTTTTCTTGGCAGGGATACTGGAGTGGCTTGCCGATTCCTGCTCCAGGTGGATCACGTTTGGTCAAAACTCTCCACTATGACCTGTCCATCTTGGGTGGCCCTGCACGGCATAGCTCATAGCTTCTCTGAGTTCTCTGAGTTATTCAAGCCCCTTCACCACAGCAAGGCAGTGATCCATGAAGGTGACCCTTGCCAACAAAGGTCCGTATAGTAAAAGCCATGGTTTTCACAGTAGTGATGTATGGAAGTGAGAGCTGGACCATAAAGAAGGCTGATCGTCGAAGAATTGATGCTTTTGAACTGTGATGCTGGAGGAGACTCTTGAGAGTCCCATGGACTGCAAGAAGATCAAACGTATCCATTCTTAAGGAAACCAGCCCTGAGTGCTCACTGGAAGGACGGATTGTGAAGCTGAGGCTCCAATACTTTGGCCACCTCATGAGAAGAGAAGACTCCCTGGAAAAGACCCTGATGTTGGGAAAGATTGAGGGCACAAGAAGAAGGGGACAACAGAGGACGAGATGGTTAGACAGCGTTCTCGAAGCTACCAGCATGAGTCTGACCAAAGGGAGGCAGTGGAAGATAGGAGCGCTGCCTGGCGTGCTCTGGTCCATGGAGTCACGAAGAGTCGGACACGACTAAACGACTAAACAACAAATTGAATACCACCAATGTGTTGTAAAATAGAGTGTTGCATTAAAAATGTTTCTCAGAACCATCAATAATTCCCACTGCTTTTCTCAGCTAAACACAATTATAGTCCCGCTGCACACATACTGTTGCACTGGGACCAGATTTAGCTTTTTTTCCTTTTTGAACCAATCAGGGGCCAGGTAGTGAACATGATGACATCACTGCTTAATTACTTACTAAAGTCACAGTCCTCCGTGTGCCAGTAGTGGTTTAGTCATGCTGGCCAAATGACCCAGAAAGCTGTCTGTGGACAAACGCCAGCTCCCTTGGCCTGAAAAGCAAAAAGTTGTCTTTGACTGGACTTAATCATCCAGGGGCACTTTACCTTACCTTACCTTTCCTACTTAAGTCATTTTATATCATTTTATGTCAGCCTGGATAGCTCAGCTGGTTAGAGCATGGTGCTGATAACACTCAAAGTTGTAAGCTCAGTCATATGGATTCCCCCTTCATTTCAGGGGGTTGGACTAGATGATCCTCAGGGTCCCTTCCAGTTCTACAATTCTATGATTGTATGCCCCACCAAATATACTGCTTAATATGTCAAAGATATATTAAAAATATCTCTAAGCGGTGTACAAAAAGCAACAGCAACAGACAACCTAAGCAAAGTAATACAAAAATACACAATTACATGTAAAAATGTTACATTAATACAGATTATACACACACACACACCAATTGAAAAATCAGAAGGTATTTGGTCTTAAGAGACATGAGATTCAAAGTGTAAACCCCCATGCTGTTCATCCACAAAGCAGTCTGCACTGTAATTCCATCTTCACTGTCAAAAAGTAGTGCTATCATAGTCAAGAGCAGAAAACCATTCTTTCCTTGAGAATTAGTAACCAAATGCTCAGCAGTCAACAGAAGAGCTCAGAACCCCATAAACCAAGGCAACTGGTCCAGAGGAACATCAATGGGGGTTGCTCAGGCACAAAAAACCCCCTGATACATCAATATCAATTCATTTTCCTCTGACACACCCTTCCTCTCAGCCTCTGGGTTCTTACCCAGGGTCCTCGCCCAGGAGGAATAAGCAAAGTCATCATTTTAAGCAAGTTTATATTTCGCATCTACTTTCTGCAAAACATTCAGTTCAGCCAAGCAATATAACTGAGAAATGTGGGGGACAGGATTATGTAATCCAGTAATTTTGTAGAACATCAGATGCCATAAATTCAGAGGAACACTAGATGGCAATAACTACTCCCTGAAAATTATTATTATGCTTTTAAAGGATTTTAAAGTTTAATTTTCCACTTACAGAGAATCAGTTCGTCTATTTGGAAAGCAGCCTACATTGTTGCATCAGAGTTTTCATACTCAGAGAACTAGCTCTCTTGGAGACCAACTATAAGTGCATGTTCAATTAATAAGGCTAAGAACTAGTTCACACTTTCAAAACAGCCCCCAATGTACTATTCTGAGGAAAGCAGTAGTCACACACAGACCAAAAACAGCAGTATATTACTGATTTTGTTTGTATATGTTATAGAAGGGAAAGGCAGCTAGGCAGTGCTTTGAAACAAACATCGTGTTTGTATGCTGCCTTTCCATAGTTAAACCATGCTCAATTAACCTTAAGACATCCAAAGATAACATGATAACAAAAATATCAAAATTAAGTAGCTGCGAACAATAAAACAAGAACATCTCAATTAAGTATACAATGAAATGAAAACAATTGCCACATAATTCACAACACAGTCTAACAATACAGATGCAAAAGCAGAACATCAGTAACCGCAAAAATTAAGAATTTCTCTTTTTTTGAAAGTTTTTTTCTTAGGCTTTTCAGCATAACATTTTATCAAAAATACATCATCCTCATTCCCCCCTCCCCATTTTTTCCCTCCCCAAAAAGGAAAAACCCACACTCCCACCCCAGTTTCCCTCAGTTCCTCTCTCTGGTTTCTCAGCACCTGTTATTCTCTGCATGTTATAAAATTGTAAAAATCCTTAATTGATCTATCAATATGTTACCAATAAAAAAATTGTGTATGTTTATTCAAAACCTGCCAAGAAGTCCAGTTCATTTTGTTGTTTCTTTAAGTACTTTCTTTAAGTACTTTAAGTACTCTTCTTTAAAGTCACAGTTGTCTTTATCACGTAGTTTGTGTGTCATTTTTGCCAATTCCGCATAGTCCATCAGTTTCTCCTGCCACAGTTCTTTGGTCGGGATTAGAAATTAAGCATTTCTAATAGCCTGATTCCCAACAAAAAAAGCCCAAGACTCTAGGCATTCTGAGCAGAAGGTCTTGTCAGTTTCACAGCTGATGTGATCTCCAGCTCCTTCAGCCATAGCAGCAGCTTTTGCAGCTGGAGTCAGTCAGGGCACCTCCCTCCCAGGCCAGTTGGAAACATGTCTGCAAATTGGGCAGTAGGTCTTTCAGGACTCCGAACAGGTGGTCTCTTTGCTCAAAATCACTCAAACAATGACTGGTTTCCCTCACTCTTGCATATGGTTATGGTAAATTTTGGAACTTCAAACTTCCAGTGATAACTCTGTAGGTAGATAATTCCCTTTGATATACCATGGGATCTGAGGTCAAGGGACAATCTTGCAGCACCAGGGCTAAAATGTACTAAAATCCTGTTTACTAGAGCCATTATGGCATAGTAGGCAAAGGGTGTTGAGCTTGCAAGCAGGAAACTGCAATTCAGATCTCAACTCAGCCAGGAAGCTCAACGGGTGATAGGTAGAGGGCACTCCATTTCTCTCAACCTCCTCTTATCCAGAGCAGCAGATTATTAAATATTGCTGTTAATATTAAATAGAGGGTTATGCATTTTATGGCTTCTCTATGGTTGTGCTGAATATTCAGCATAATGAGAAGTCCAAGGAATCTGAGGCAAAAGTTTGCAAAACCTGGAATAGAAACAACAATCTCGGCAGTACATTCATCTTAATAACAGCAATTCGGCCTAACAAGGAAAGTCTTAACCTAGACCATATGTCAAGATCCTTCTTCACTTCCAACCAACATTTCTCATAGTTGTCTTTAAATAAATTCACATTTTTAGATGTTAAATTCACCCCCAGATACTTCACTTTTTTTGTTATTTCCAAGCCAGTTTCCTTTTGAAAATTTTCTTTTTCCCCCTCAGTTAGATTTTTTTCCAGCACTTTTGTCTTTTGTTTGTTTAACTTAAAACCTGCCACTCGACCAAATATTTCAATTAGTTCTAAAACCCTTTTTGTACTATCTTCTGGCTGTTGCAATGTCAAAACTAAGTCATCTGCGAATGCTCTTAATTTGTACTGTCTAGCTCCAACCTGTATTCCTTTAACCAGCTGGTCCCTTCTGATCATATTTAGAAAAACTTCCAGGACCGATATAAACAGTAGAGGGGATATTGGGCAGCCCTGTCATGTCCCTTTTTCTATAGGAATCTCATCCATAACCACACCATTCACAATTAACTTAGCTTTTTGTTCTGTATAAATTGCACCTATACCGTTTTCAAACCTTTGGCCTACCCCCATCCCTTGAAGATTCTTTTTCATAAAACTCCAACAAATGTTGTTGAAGGCTTTCTCTGTATCCACAAAAATCAAAACAGCTTTTCTATTTATGTCAGTCTCCAACAGCTCCAAAATGTCTATAATGTTCCTCACGTTATCTGACATATGTCTTCCTGGGAGAAAGCCTGTTTGGTCTTTATGAATCTCCTCTAACAAAACTTTTTAAAATCTTTTTGCTAAAATGTTTGCAAAGATTTTATAATCCACATTCAGAAGTGATATAGGGTGGTAGTTCTTAACTTGATGTTTTTCAGTTTCTGTCTTCGGTATAAGTGAGATGAATGCCTCCTTCCACGATTCTGGCGCCTTCTTCCCCTCCAGGATTTGGTTACAAACTTCTTTCAACGGTTGTATTAACCATTCTTTCAGTGCTTTATAGTATCTTGCAGTCAGCCCATCTGGTCCTGGTGACTTTCCCAGTTGCATATCCTGAATGGCACCTTCTAGTTCTTGGTCAGTAATTTTCTCATTCAGAATTCTCTTATTTTTTTCTGAGATCTTTGACAGTCCATATTTATTTATAAATTCTTCTATTTCTTGTTCATTTTTTGGCCCTTGTGCATATAGTTTCTTAAAGAAACTTTGAAAACAGTTACTAATCTCATTTGGTTTATTTATAAGTTTCCCATCCACTTCGAGAGATGTTACAGTGTTCAATTTTTGTCTCTTTTTCAGTTGCCATGACAGCAATTTCCCACATTTATCTGCTGATTCAAAGGTTTTTTGCCTCATTTGTTTTATTTTCCATTCTATTTCTTGGTTCATCAGTTCCATGTATTGTGTCTGATACAACTTTATTTCTCTTAGAATCTCCTGGGACTTAGGTTTAGATCTAAGTTTCTTCTCACCTTCTTTCATTAGATTCCAAATTTTTTCCTTCTTCTCATTTTGTTTTTTCCTCTTTATAGAGTTCTGCTGAATTAGGAAGCCGCGCATCACGGCTTTACTTGCGTCCCAAATTATTCTTTTTTCAACATCTGTTCCCAGATTAATCTCGAAGTAGTCTTTCAATGTCTTTTGGGCCTTTTTGTATATTGCATCATCTTTAAGTAGGGTGTCATTCATTCTCCATCTGAAGGTTCCAGCTGTTGTTAGTTTCATTTCCATCTTTACTGCATTATGATCAGAGCAGGTTTTTGGGCAGATTTCTGTTTTTTTAACTCTTGGTGCCAGGTTACTGGTAATCCATATTTGGTCGATTCTAGTCCATGTCATTTTTGCTTCAGAGAAAAAGGTCCCCTCCCTTTCCAGAGGGTTCCTTGTTCTCCAAATATCAATCAAGTCCATGGTGTCAGTCAGTTCAAAAAAAGTCTTTGGTAGTCTCCCATCTTTGGATATTACTTGTCTTTGGGCCTTATCCATATTTGTGGAGACCACGCCGTTCATATCGCCAATCATTATAATTTTTAAGTCCAAAAAATCCATCAAAGTCTCATGCAACTTCTTGAAGAATTCGGCCTTCCCCTCGTTGGGTGCATAAACTCCTACAATCAAATTTTTTTCTCCTTGAGTTTGAATTTCTACTGCCAGGTATCTTCCTTGGTCATCCTTAAAGACCATTTTCGGTTCCAATTTTTCTTTAACATAAATCACCACCCCTCTTTTCTTAACCTTGTCTGAGGAAATAAATTCCAGTCCTAGTCTCTTATTTGTCAAAAGTTTCCTGTGTATCCTGGCAATATGGGTTTCTTGTAAACATATTATGTCTAATTGCTCTTTCTTTAATATATGAAACACTTGGGCCCTTTTTCGGGGGTGGTTCAAACCATTACAATTCCAGCTCAGGAGTTGCAGAGACATTTTTATTACTAGTTTACTTTACCACCAACTGCACCAAGTTCTTGCTCCTCATCAGTCGGTGCTGGATTGAGTCCAAAAGATAAGTTTGCAATGTCTGGAATTTCCCTTTCACTCGCCGTTCCCTTTTGGAGGTCCTCAAAGTTTCTTTCCAAAAATTGGTCTTTGTCCTGGTTAGTTTTTATTTTAATTTTCTTCCCTTTGAAGTTAAAGGACAGCCCCTGTGGAAACTCCCACCTGAATGGTATTTTGTTCTGTTTAAGTAAGTCTACTAGAGTTTTAAATTGAGTTCTCACTTCCAAAAAGTACTTAGGGATGTCCTTGAAGATCTGTATTTGGGAATTTTTAATGACCAAGGCCTTCTGGAAATGCAGGTTCAGTATTTTGTCTCTTTCTTCCTTTGATCTCAGAGAGATTAAGCAGTCTCTAGGTTTCTTGCCTTGCTTTCTCCCAATCCTGAAGGCTGTAGTTATCACAAATTCATCCTCTTCTTCTTGTAACTCATCATTCCAGAAATCTTGAAATTTATCTGTGAGAAATTCCACAAGGTTGTCCTCTTCCTCCTCTGGCACCAGTCTCAATTTCAAATTCTTACTTTTCCTCTCTAATTCCATAGATGCCAGAGCTGCATCATGTTCATAAACTTTCTTTGCAATGGGCGCAAATTTTCCCTTGGTTTCCTCGGCGGTGCTCCTGGCGCTCTCGGCTATTTTCCTTGTTTCCGTATTTTCTTGAATTAAGCGATTTATAGAGTCAGTGTGAGATGAAATTGTCGTTGTGTTCAGGTCTAATTTTGTAGTCAGTTCGGTCAATTTCTTAGAGTTCTCCGTAGACTGCTTGGTAAGGTCTGCAGACTGTTTAGTAAGTACTTCTAAAGATTGGTTTATTCTGAGCAGAGCCTGTGTCATTGAATCCATTGATGCTGTTGTTACTTTCTCCTGCACAGCTGCTGCTCCTGATATAGAGCCTCTTTTTTGCGTTTGCCTTTGCGCCTGCTTTGTTTTGCTTCTTGTTGAAATTTCATCCAGTGGAGTGCTCATAACTCAAGGTCATTCACACAGGAAAGTTACAAGTGGAAAATCCCACTGAATCTACCGCAGTGCAACTGTAATCCTCTAGAGGGAGAGATTGTATCCATGCATAGGTAGCAAAAGAGAATAGAAAGTATCAAAGTCCCAAAAACAATAGTCCATCCAATAACCTTACTTAGTAGCCACTTAAGATGTTAAAATTTTCCTCCACTAAAGTCCCGTTATTATGTTTCCAATAGATCTTACTTTATAACCAGAGTTTGACAGTTCATTTGACAGTTCGTTGTCTAGGCGCTCGCTGCTCCGGCAGTCTGGCCAGGGGTGTCGGCGATGGGGGGTTTCCCTTTCATTAACTTTTTCCTTTTAGCAGGTTAAATTTAGTTCATTCCCCCCCCCCCTTCTCCTGCTCTGTAGAGGGGGGAGCCTTTTCAATGACAGGTTACGTTAAGTTCAAAAAGATTTTTCTTTCAAATGCAGCTCAGTCTTTCATTGCTCCAATAATCATGCAGTTTCGGGGGGGCTGACTTCCTTAATTTTTGCCTTCCCCGTTTTCGGTCAAATCTTCATCAATTCAAAATCCCATTCCTTTAAAGTTCCCGGTTCTTACTCATGGGTGTTGTTGCCAATTGTTAATTTCAGGAAGGAATCGGCGCTCTCCGTCAATGGCGACGCGGCTTCACTCCGTAAGCTGGGTAGCGATCCTCAGCACCGCGCTCACTCCCGATGCCGCTCCGGAGCCTTTAAAAAGGCTCTTTCACAGTACCGGGGGGCGCAAAGGTGCCCACCGAATCTCCTTGTTCCCAGGCTTCAGCGCCTGTGATTTTAGGGGTCCCCCGCTTGCCGTAGCGGGTAAGACCCAAACTTACGGAGCCGTCCTGCCTCGGAGCTCGAGGCTAGGACCGCCATTAAACGCTGGCTGGACAAGATGGATTGCTTCAAGAGGTGGCAGAAAGAGATATCTAAATTTATCTGGCAGGGCAAAAAACCCAGAATAAAATTTAAGATTTTGACTGATGCAAAGGATAGAGGGGGCTTTGCTCTGCCAGATTTAAGACTTTATTATGAAGCAGCAGCGTTTTGCTGGCTGAAACAATGGCTACTTCTTGAGAACACAGACATCTTGGATTTAGAGGGGTATGATAACGATTTTGGCTGGCATGCATATTTATGGTATGACAAGGTAAAGACCCATAGAAAGTTTAAAAACCACATTGTCAGAAAAGCACTGTACAATGTATGGATTCGGTATAAAGAATTGCTGGAACCTAAAACCCCCAGGTGGTTGTCACCAATGGAAGCTAAGGTGTTAAAAAAACTTAATATGGAATCAGATTGGCCAAAATATAGTGAAATCATAGAATATGATGGTGAAAAATTGAAACTACAAAGTTTTGAGAAACTAAAACCTAAAGTTCGGGATTGGTTACACTATTACCAGATTAATGAAACCTTTAAGCAGGACAGAAAGTTAGGATTTCAGAAGGAGAGGTCAAAGTTAGAAACAGAATTGTTAGAACCCAATACTAAAAATCTATCTAGAATGTACAATTTGCTGCTGAAGTGGAATACACAGGATGAAATGGTTAAATCAGCTATGATCAAATGGGCACAAGACATCGGTCATGATATCATGTTTGCTGACTGGGAACAGTTATGGACCACAGGTATTAAATTTACGGCATGTAGTGCCTTAAAAGAAAATATAATGAAAATGATCTATAGGTGGTACATGACCCCAGTCAAGCTAGCAAAGATATATCATCTGCCCAACAACAACTGTTGGAAATGTAATGAATGCGAAGGAACATTTTATCATCTTTGGTGGACCTGTCCTAGGATTAAGGCATACTGGGAAATGATCTATAATGAAATTAAGAAAATCCTTAAGTGGACTTTTGTAAAGAAACCAGAGGCCTTTCTCCTGGGTATGGTCGGCCAAACAATTCCAAAAAGAGATAGAACATTTTTTATGTATGCAACTACAGCAGCAAGAATACTCTTGGCGAAGTATTGGAAGACCAAAGAACTACCTACTCTGGAAGAATGGCAGACTAAGGTGATTGAATTCATGGGATTGGCAGAAATGACCGGCAGGATTCGTGACCAGAGGAGAGAGACGGTGGAGGAGGACTGGAAAAAATTTAAAACTTATCTTGAAAATTGTTGTAAAATTCCGCAATGATAGTTGCCAGGGGATAGGATGTAGAGAATTACAGCTGTTAAAAATTAACTTTTAAGAAAAGCTTTTAAAGGACTTTAATTATAAAAAATTGGACAAAGAATTGCTAAAAAATTTTTTTTAAATAAGGATGCAGTGAAGGGGAGGTCTGGGGAAGTCGTTTTGTGTTTTTATGTGTTGTGTTCTGTTTATGTTTCTTATGTTGTAAAATTAATAAAAATTATTATATAAAAAAAAGAATATATCTCTAAGCAGTGCCAATATAATATCATATAACATGATCTATTTTGACTAAATTCTCTATTCCAAAACTTTAGAAATAAATTTCAATTATTTGTTTAAAAAAAAAAAAAAAGGAATCTGAGGCAAAAGTTCAAGGTGCCAGAATTTTGAAGTAAGTGATGTTATCATCTGAAAAGAGCCTTCTTCCCATAAGAGCTCTAACTCCAGAGTTTAAAATTACTTAAATGTGCCACCGCCTAAAAATCATGGGACGAAAAATAGTAGGATCCTTACAAGAGAATTGCAAACTCTCCACAGATGTCTGCACATTCCATCATTTCTGTTGGAGCCATATCAGAAATGCAGACCTTCCACACGGGTTTCTCTCCTCTGTAAATATATTCTCCTCTCGTTCTCCCCTCAACGTGCTGAGAAACATCAGGGGGAAAACACACACCTTTCACTGGAAAGAAATCAGATGGGTATAAGTACAGCAGATGGAATGTTGTTTAGAACTCTAGTTTGTGGCCCCGAATTCAGCAGCCATACTGTACAGTTCATACTGTACAGTTCTGTGGGATAATGAAGAACATCTACATACATTAGAAATGACTATTTTGAAAAAATGTGAACAGTCATTTTATAAGAGGTATAGGAGGATGCAGAAGGCAAGCAAACTTTTTTTTATAAAAGTACAAATTCAGAAGAGTATGAATAAGAGTATTGATTATACTGGGGTCACAAGAGGGCACATAGATCAAGCAATCATTACTTTTGATATGTAATATTTTCAAAGAAATATCCAGCAGGAATTCTTGCATCATTGCACCAGTCAATTCTCTGCTACTATTTCATTTCCTATAAGTTCTCCCCCCAAGTCACAGGACAATTTCCAGCACAAATGTTATAATTCAAGCAATCCAGATGTTGCATTTTGCAAATGTGTCCATCTATTCTTTGTTCAGAAAGACACAACAAGTAAACAACAAGGTAAACAATACTTGTGATATTATCAAAGAACATTAAAATGACTGTCCAGTGGTTCTTTCCTGTTCTCCTGTTTTTGCAAAAAGCGATGTCAGATTCCAAGTAACAGAATCCACATTTCTCTAAGTGAGAAATTATTGCCTTATAGAGACATCTACTGGTAAAAAGATGGTTGTGAAGCTCAAATATTTCCTCTCTCCAATCAGGGCAGAAATCCCCAGAGTATTATCAGAATGTTGAAATCCATTTCCTCCCAATCTTTCAACAGTCACATCTGTCACAGTTCAAAGGGTAACACCGAAGTCTTACTCTGTGTTTAAATTGGCCTAATCAACTTTCAGAGGAGACGATGTTTTTAATTTTAGTATTATCATTAATTTAATAAATAATGTGCACCATTACAGTTTTGATAGCATGAATGCCATCAGTCTTTAAAAGTGTTTCATTAACACAAAAGAATGGTTCTGATAAGACTACAATTTAAATTTTCGCCTCAGCAGGAAAAGATGACTTAGCAAAGTGGGGAAATAGAAAATAAGCAAATGCAACAACAGGAGGATCAGGAGGGGCAATATGTATTATTAGATGCAAAATCAATGCCCCTTGATGATGATGATGATGATAATGATGATGATTTTGTTTATTTATTCAATTTATATACAGTGGTACCTCAGGTTAAGTACTTAATTCATTCCTAAGGTCCGTTCTTAACCTGAAACTGTTCTTAACCTGAAGCACCACTTTGGCGAATGGGGCTTCCTGCTGCTGCTGCACCGCCGGAACACGATTTCTGTTCTCACCCTGAAGCAAAGTTCTTAACCTGAAGCACTATTTCTTGGTTAGCAGAGTCTGTAACCTGAAGCGTATGTAACCTGAAGCGTATGTAACCTGAGGTACCACTATACTGTATTTTATCAAAAGATGCATAGGCCATAGATTAATTAGTAACGATAGGCCTGGGTAAAGAGGAATGTTTTTGCCCGGCATCTAAAGAAATTTTATGATGGCACCATGTGAGACTCTCTGGGGAGAGCATTCCACAACTGGAATGCCATAGAAAAGTCATGTTCTCTTTTTACCACCCGTTGAACCACTCTGGGAGAACTTTCTAGCACATTCCCACCTGGGGCTCCATGCTCCACGCTCCCCACTGACTAGTGTAGGCCACACACCAAGAGGAAAATAATGAAGAGGAGATGAAGTGAATAGAGTGGAACAATAAAGTGTGTGTGTGTGTTTTAAAAAGGAAACCTGCTCCATCACACTATTGACACTCCTAAAGAAACCACTTAGACAGGATTCCTGCATTTCAGGGGACTGGATTAGATGACCCTCAGGGTCCCTTCCAACTCTATGATTCTGTGAGTGCTAGGCTCCAACTCTATGATTCTGTGAGTGCTAGGCTCCAGGCCAGCAGACTAGCTCTTTAAACCAGAGGTGCATTTAGGGCAATGTGACTGGTTCTAAACCACTGCACCACAGCTATGATGTACAGTGGTACCTCGGGTTAAGAACTTAATTCGTTCTGGAGGTCCGTTCTTAACCTGAAACTGTTCTTAACCTGAGGTACCACTTTAGCTAATGAGGCCTCCCGCTGCCACTGCGCCACTGCTGTACACTTTCTGTTCTCATCCTGAAGCAAACTTCTTAACCCAAGGAACTATTTCTGGGTTAGCGGAGTCTGTAACCTGAAGCATATGTAGCCCGAGGTACCACTGTAGTGAATTGAACAGAACAGAAGGCCAGAGGTGAGGAGGGTGCCACTGAAATTTGAAAGACACCAGCCCACCCCTGCTGTAAACTTACCACTATCCATAATAGAGCTAGTTTGGGCTGATAAGGATGAACAGCTACATTTGGTCTCCAGACCTTGTCACAAAGTCACTTGCTTGGAGCTGTCCGAGGTCCTACAACTGAGGTCCTAACTGCTTATCAACAGGGGTGGCCAACTCCCAAGAGATTGAGATCTACTTACAGAGTTAAGAACTGGCAGTGATCCTTTTTGGGGGTTCAGGTCAAAGTTGTTGAGCATTTTTTAGGAAGGAGAAAGGCCCATTTTTTAGGGGTTCAGGTTGCTGAGTTTCTTTGGTGGGAGCCACTGGTCTACCAGTGATCTGCCACAGACATCCGGTGATCTACCTGTTGGACGTGCCTGAACTAAACTATATCAGGTGACTGAGTGTGCTCCATAGACCTCTGTTGAGTGTGCTTACTCTGTCATCTAGCTACTAACTGTTGGTATGCAACTTTAAAGTCCCTGCTCTGGTCTGAAGGATTGTTATGGTTATGTATATTTACACTGGACTAGAGGGCTGTCCCCAGCAATGTTGTACACATGAAAAGAATAGCTAAATGCACCAGGGTGGTTTCTGGTTACTTACAGCTGCCACATCCTTAGGTCATACAATGCTTGCTACCATTTGGGCATCAGTGGTCCACTGCATGTTAGCAGGTTCCTCCAGATAAATCCCACCCCCCGTTCCTTTCTCCCTGTGGCATCAAACTTGTGGGCACAGGTAACAGATTCTGCATAAAAAACATGAGGAATGGCTTGTTAATTAACATAATGAAGCAGAACTGAGAACTGAGAAACCATATAAGAAGAAAGCAACAGAATTCACATTTTACACCCTATGAGCTGTTTCGGAGCCCTTTAAGTGCCACTGGTTTTAATAGCACTTACATGCAGTAACTAACTAGTTATAGCAATCCAGAATACTATCTCCTTTTTCTCCCCTTTACATTTCCTCTCTGCTTTATACAAAATGACATTATTTTCATTATGTTTTTAGGGGGGGTGGAATGAGTCTAGGTAGTTTATAGAGCTAATAGATAAAGGTACATGAAAATAGGGGTAATCCTATAAAACGTGAGAATATATGATACGGCTGTAGTGGTTTCGAGGATATTAGTAATGCAAACTCCAAGAAAAGATTTTAAATTATTTACCTTTCTAGTTGAGCACATGTGTCCTGCAGCCAATTATCATGAGATACTGCCTGGAAATTAACCAGTCACGTTGTGTTTCTCTCTTCAGATTTACAATTAGTAATGCTATTAATGTTGTTCCTGTACTTAGTGTTACTAATTATATTGCTATGAACTAATGGTGTTAAAAATAGCAATAGCCATCAACTACCAATTAATGCTTAATGAGAGCACATAAACCCTGGCATTGTAATGAATATCCAGATTATTGCTCCTTTTGTTTTTCTTGGGATTCTGCAAAAACAGTAAGGTAAGAACCAGTAACTGGGGATGAAGGGCAATGATGTACCAAAGATAAAGAGGAAAAGGAAATGGGAGAAACCTAAGGTCCAGTTGCTACAAGAATGTCCTGATGATGGTAGTTTCAGGGCATCTTTACATGCAAATGACGACTGTAAGATGCCCATGAGCTAGGAAGGTTTTTTTTTTACAGGGGTTAAGCAATTCACGCAGGGGTGGTCCAAGGTATTTTGACACCTGAGGTAAAACGCCCCACTGCTGGTGAAACGCCGTGATGGAATGGGGGATGCAAAGGGTGTAAACTCCACCCACTAGACAGAGAAGATCCATTCCAGATCTCCCCTCCCTTACAGCATTGGGTTCCCATAATCCTTTGGCAGGGGTGTAACAGGGCCTGATCCTTGTAAAGCAGGTATCCTGTCACTCCTTCCCTTTTCTGCTAGACCCTACTATTGGGGGGTGGGGGAGAGAGAGAGAGGATGGTGGTGGCATTGCTAATGGTGGTGATGGTGTATAGGGAAATGGTGGAATCATAGCATCATAGACCTGGAAGGGACCCTGAGGGTCATCTAGTCCAACCCCCTGCAGTGCAGTAATCTCAGCTAAAGCACCCATGACAGATGACCATCCAGCCTCCACTTAAAAACTTCCAAGGAAGGAGAGTCCACAACCTCCCAAGGGAGTTTGTCCCACTGTCCAATATACACATAAAACCACTGGCTGCTCACTGTGGCCTGCCACTGCTGTGTTCTTTGCCTTTTTGAGTGGCTGCAGCACTGAAAAAACCATTAAAATAACTCTCTCACATGCACACGCTTCATAAGAAGCACTCTGTGACTTCCATTCCCCCCCAGCAATCCTTGCTGGAGATGGGGAAAATCCTTAGGCACCAACACTACCACTGGAGAACACAGGTGGAGAGTGTGTTTTGCTCACTTCTCCAGCTGATCTCATTGCAGGAAGGGTTGCTGGGCCCGATGTAGCATGGGCTGTCTTGGACATGCGGTTTTGACTGCTCCTCATGCTTCACTGGGAAAGGTTCCCTTGGGCTGTCTATTAACTAAGAAGAAGAAGAGTTTGGATTTGATAACCCACTTTATCACTACCCTAAGGAGTCTCAAAGTGGCTCACAATCTCCTTTCCCTTCCTCCCCCACAAGAAACACTCTGTGAGGTGAGTGAGGCTGAGAGACTTCAGAGAAGTGTGACTACCCCAAGGTCACCCAGCAGCTGCATGTGGAGGAGCGGAGACGCGAGCCCGGGTCACCAGATTACAAGTCCACCGCTCTTAACCACTACACCATGCTGGTTCTCTAACTAAGCAGGCAAGGAGGAGAGATCACATGGAAGGAAGTTTTAAACACCCTACTGTCTCTCTCCCTCACACACACTCAAGTGGGGGGGGGGGCTGTGTGTGCTGTGTGTGTGTGTGTCAGAGTATGTGTTTGACCACTACACATAGCTAACTAGAGTCTCTCATTGATCAATGTACATGCAGTTCAGCAAATTCAAACTATGACCCTCTTGCCTTTGGTGTCTCAAGCCTCTTGCATACTGAAAATTACATCAAGGCTGAATGCCTCAGTAACACCAGTGGCTGAGACCACATTGATCTTCCACGAGTTGGTATCTTTGAACTAATGATGCACCAGGGCAAGTTTTTTTCCACAGCATCTTCTCAAATATAGTACTGTTTGCTTTATACTTAGCCAATCAGTGAAAATCCAAGGACAGAGATCAAGAAACCATCTCTGTGCGCACATACAGGATTCTATGGCAATTTTCAGCATAGCTATATGACATAACAGAATAACTCGGGTTGCACTATTTAGCATTAAAATGTAACTCTGACAGCCCCTAGTGAAAACTTGCCAAAAGGCAGCTGTTCTTTCTTTTCTCCCTTTCCAAACAGGAGCTTTGAATAGCGATGTGACACCTCATCAAAACTGTCAAATACAGGAAGCAACAAGATAAGAGTTTTAGACTCACCAAGAGAAATCCAAATAGATGGCCTGTCAGCCAGAAACTCAAAGCAGTACAGGAGGAAGGAGAAACATTTAGAAAGAATGGAATGAACCATGAAGGAAAAGCTTGGGCTGGACACCACAAACAGGGTGTGTTAGGTTTTTGTGTCAGTGTCCCATGAGTAGGTTCTCTTTCTATTCATTAATTAGTTTTCTTTAGTGGTGACAGAGGTGGGGAGGGCATGTTTGGTTGTCTTCAGTGACTGCAGTGAGTTCTGTTTGCATGTGTTAGGAGGAGAGGAGTTTGGGGTCAACTTAGCCACATCTATTCATATACTGTCAGTGGGTTCTTGTTGTCTTGTTGGGCTGTGTATGCAAGAAAGGGGAGCCATACCGGGATGAAGGAATCCTCTTTTATTTGTCCTTGTGTTAGTTTCATTGAGGTAGGTTCTTGTGTTTGTCCTTGTGTTAGTTTCATTGAGGTAGGTTCAATGTGAGTGAGTGACAGGCCCAAGGTCACCCAATGATCTCTTGGCTGAGTGGTAATTTGAACTCAGGTCCCATGAACTATTGATTACATTTGACAAAACTGATTAATGCATCTCTTTCAAAAGCGATACAGTTTGATTCTGCCAAACTGGCCCAGAGTTCTTCAGCTCCATTTAACTATAATTCCTAAGCACTTAGAAATGTTCTGTTATCTCATATCAAACAACCTTATTCCTCCTATTTTGCACCTTTTTGAGATATCACCATATTTTAAGAATTAATGAAATGTGTTCAACTTTATGTTCCCTTTAGAATTGGTTGTAAAAAAAATCAATGAAACATCTGCACCTTAGAAATAATATTTATGAGTGATAAGCCTGCGCTGTCTAATGAAAAAATAAATACTTCAGTGTGAAAAAGCATGTGTAATAAATCTACATAGCCTCAAGGTTATGAAATACCCATTTTGCTGCATAAAAACCAGTCAAATATTTAATTCAACATATGTCTATTTAAAATATGTTAGCCTTTCACTAATGCAATATTTTGTTCCAATTCAAAACAGGCATCCATCATTGTGTTGATTGTGTGTTTTCAGTTCATGGGACTAGGAACAAAGATAGTAACATGGCAATTAGGGCTGAGCTCAAGCAAAGGTGCGTAGATATAATTCTTAGAGGCCTGGTTTGCATGTCAAATTAAACCATAGTTTAAAACAAACAAATGTGAATGAGCAGTCTGCCGTGCTCCCAGCTCCTACTGCGGCTGCACCACAAAGGAAACAAGCTCTGGAGCAGGGGTGGCTAATGTAAGTGCCGTCCGCTTTGATGAAGTCAAAAGTTCCATGGCATGTTCCAGCTGCTGCTTGTTCACATGAAACTATTCATTCTGAACACAATCAGTTAGTAAGATTTGTTCTTGTTCCAATTTGCCTTCCTGATGGCATGACATGGGCAAATCTGGTTGGCTGCTGGGTGTTCTGCTGTGACATCATCGCCACATAGGTTAAATGATCACAACTTGGCTGGATCACACAACCAGCAAGAAGAGTTCTCTTTATTTTTTCAAAAATTGCCAAAGCAGCTACTGAAAGAGGAAGTGAACAGGGGTGAAATGATGCAAAAATATAATTTTTTAAAAATTAAAAAAAGGACTTTAGAACACTTCAGGGAGCCTGGAAATCTTCTTTTGCAAAAAAAAAAAAGAAAAAAAAAAGTTCACCCACACCATGATTCAGTTGAGCCATTGTGTCAAAATATACATTTAATTAATTTGTACACGGAATGAAAAGAATCTGGTCTGCTCTGTTATAGTATTAGCTTTTCACAACTAAACAGTCCTATTCAGGTACCTGTTCTGGTACCTAATCAAATTGAGTCAAACACAGAAGGAATAGTCACAATGTGTTATTTTGTTGTTGTTTTTAAAAGTCTGATACACACTTATTTATCTGCCCAATATTTTCCCAGCTATCCTTAAATATTGCTTGTTATCGGTTGTGTTGTAAGCATAATGATGCTATTGGCAAGACGCTATTGGCAACACACACCTATATGTATGCTTAGATTCATGGAACACTCTTGAGCTAAAGGGCTTTTCAAGGTGTAGTAACTTATCAACACAAGATGGTGCTCTATTCTTAGAAAACAGCCCTCTGTCTAGCTTGTCTGATAAAAGCAAGGGTCAAATGTTTGTAGAACTCTGACCACTAAAAGAAAAATAAAACACTGCTTTAGGAGACCCCAAACTTCCACAGTGATAGCTTAAGAAACAAACCTTGATGACATTTTTTTCCGGAGAACTTTTTCATCTCTTATTGTATTTGTCAGCTCTTGTTTTGACAGCAGCTGGCTCTGGGTTCCTTATTGATGGCTCCTACCTACTCTCTCAGTATGAGTTGCCTTTTGATATGTTTGTCTCCTCCTTACCAGCTGGATGTCAGCAGGACCCTGGTGTCCAGCTGGAAGAGAACAACAAATGTCTCTCTCTGAGGCTGCCAAAAAATCTATTTTGTGGATGGGTATCAAGGGGTAACTGAAAAACACAGTCAAGAATCCTCCTCCTCCTGCTGCTGCTCCTCCTCCTCCCAGAAGGGATGGCATTGTCTCTTTGCAGTGCACCTGGAACCAACCAGCGGAATGCAACAGTATTCTTCATAAAGTGCAAATCACAGCCTTTTCAAAAAGCACAGTGTACCTTTTGTGGAACTGCAGCAGCTACGGTATTTAAATTCCATAGGTAACCACAATTTCTCCTGGCAAGAAATAGAGGACAATTTGAAAATGTGTCCCTGGAGGGCATGCATGGTTTTGTACATATTGCATTTGTACATTTCCATCCTTCAGAAATTCCTTTGCGCAGGCAGAAAGGGGAATGAGAGGATAGGGAAACCCCTTCTCATGTCTAGACACTGAATAAATAAAGGAGTGAGATAGTAGTATCAAACACAAGAGTATGACAATCTTGTTGCATCAGACCCAAAGTCCATCTAGACCAGGGATAAGGAAGATGGAATCCTCCAGATGTTGTTGGACTAAAACATCAGCCTAGCCAGTGTGACCGAAAGCCTGAGGTGATGGAAGTTGGGGAGCTCTACCTATATATGTTAGGTGATGCCTTTTTTCAGTATGGACGCCTCTTGATTGGGAGGTCCATTTGTAAGTATCCAAAAATTTGATCTTTTCATTGGAGGCTCCAAAGTTTGGTATGGCAAACATACAACTGAGGAGAAAATATCAGGAAGAGTAAAGTGTAGGTAAAAGACTAAAAACACCCAGACACACCTATTGTCACATCTTCCTAGCAAATACTCCCTCTACAACATTGCCTTGCAGAGGAGAAATGACAGCTGGTGGTTCCAAGCACAAGATGAATCTGGAACTAATCATTTTGGTCCTAAGTCACTGAAAAACTTTTGTCTGTCCACCACTTCAAACCTCAAGGAGGCATAAGGGGCTTTAGTATTCAGTTCTTTCGATGGCTTTGCATCATTAAGACTCAGTAATTCAGTACAGTGGTACCTCGGGTTACATACACTTCAGGTTACATATGCTTCAGGTTACAGACTCCACTAACCCAAAAATAGTACCTCGGGTTAAGAACTTTGCTTCAGGATGAGAACAGAAATTGTGTAGCGACGGCACGGCGGCAGCAGGAGGCCCCATTAGCTAAAGTGGTGCTTCAGGTTAAGAACAGTTTCAGGTTAAGAATGGACCTCTGGAATGAATTAAGTACGTAACCAGATGTACCACTGTATGGGCAAATGAGTCTTCAGGTTGGGCATCCTTGACAACGGTGAATTATTTAGATAGAAAATCTAGTTACCTTTGTAAAATTCATCTCTGTCTTAGCACAATAACTGTCCACTGTATAAAATTGTATATTTTAGCTTCTTGTCAATAAATATTATCTGCATGGTTTACAAACAAAATAATGTTGAAAATACAATATTTGACAATTTAATAATAATTAAAAGATTCCACTAACTTGTCTTAGGGAGCAATTCAAAGTATGGAAAATCTGCATAAATTATCTCACTTTATGTTAAGCCGGTATAAAGTACTCCTGATCCAATTCAGGACAGAAAGTACAGCTGGCTGTCTATGCCTGGCAGAGAAAATACAAGCTCTCAAAATAGAGTTTGAGTTACATCACTCCTTCTGCTGGCTTCACTTAGGCTTGGTTGACAGATCAAGTGACCAAGCTGCATGGGTTTAGAATCTAGTCAAAGTTCCCCTCCCTCTGCCCTGCCCTGCCACTGCCCCTGCCCCATACCTGGAACACCCATTTAAATAAAATAATAATGATAATGATGATGATGATGATAATAATAATAATAATAATAATAATAATAATAATAATAATAATAATAATTTATTTCTACCCTGCCCATCCGGCTGGGTTTCCCCAGCCACTCTGGGCGGCTCCCAGCAAAAGATGAGAAATACATTAAAACATCAGTCATTAAAACTTTCCCTAAACAGGGCTGCCTTCAGAAGTCTTCTAAATGTCATATACCGTATTTTTCGCTCTATAAGTCGCACCAGACCACAAGATGCACCTAGTTTTTGGAGGAGGAAAACAAGAAAAAAAATATTCTGAATCTCAGAAGCCAGAACGGCAAGAGGGATCGCTGCGCAGTGAAAGCAGCAATCCCTCTTGCTGTTCTGGCTTCTGTGATAGCTGCACAGCCTGCATTCGCTCCATAAGATGCACACACATTTCCCCTTATGTTTTAGGAGGGAAAAAGTGAGTCTTATAGAGCAAAAAATACGGTAGTTGTTTATTTCTTTGACATCTGATGGGAGGGCGTTCCACAGGGCGGACGCCACTACCAAGAAGGCCCTCTATCTGGTTCCCTGTAACTTTGCTTCTCACAGTGAGGGAACCACCAGAAGGCCCTCTGAGCTGGACCTCAGTGTTCAGGTTGAACGATGGGGGTGGAGACACTCCTTAGTTTCAGATCCACTAGGCTCAGCTGAGCTGGGATGGGGAAAATACACCAGTGCTTCTCCAGCTGAGTCAGGATGAGGCAGTTACACCAATGTAGCCTGGCATAGCCAGGACCCTCCCATCTCAGCCAGAGATCTGCTAGATTCTAAAAGCTGCTCATCCCAGTAGATCTAGATTTAGGATTACAACTGTAGTCATTACAGCCCTAATCCTTAACTAGACTAAGAGTCATGAATGCAATATTCTACCCAGGAACAGTCCTGGAAACTTCCTCATAAAGATGGCATGGATGTGTGCAGGTATTCACTAGAAAATTTGGTATGTATGGGAATAAAAAAAATTGGCTTTATTTTCCCCCATTTCCTTCTTTCTCATCTAAATGTATACAAATCAAAGGCTTCATTAGAATATGTATCATTTATTTATTTATATCATTTCTCAGGACCATATCAATGGTCATGAATTTCCTCCCACAAATTCACATTTTCACATATACTCCAGTCAGAAATGGAAAACGAGCCTACATGAAACTAGCTGAAGTTTCTCACACGTATTATAATACAAAATTTGTTCTTTCACAAGATGCCTGATATCAGGCAATTGAGCATTGCCACATGTTTCATCTCCTCAAAGGATACGTTGTCTGGTTACTATAGCACTCCTTTCTGGATTAATTAGAAACGGAAATACGGATAAAATTAAATTTGAAAGAGAATGTGCTCAATAGCAGACTGATAATCACTACATTACGATTGCCTGGCTGCTCTGACCGGCAAAAAAATATTAAACTACCTTTGTAATTAGATGGAATAGTACTGTGCGTTCTTGAGGCTTGGTAAACACAGGCACCATAATACAACCACTTCTCTGCATCCAGCCTATTACTTGACCTTTCTTGGATTATTCTAATTAGACTGACTGCACAACTATGACGCTGAGTAAAGTACTTGTGTTTTTGAGTGAGTTTTTGTCCATTCTATCCATTTGGTTGAATCAGATTGTTTACCAAGCTCAAGCTGGTGACATAAAACGTTGACCTGAAAAGTCCTGACTTCAGGTGGTGGGGGCAGGGCTACTGAGCTGTGTGATGTAGAAGAGAAATTATCTTTGTTTCAGTGTGTATATACTCTAAAAGACTCTCCTGTTTTGCATAGAACAGTTTCACAGAATCATAGAGTTGGAAGGGGCAACGAGGGCAATGCAGGAATCCTTTTGCCCAATGTGGGGCACATAGTAATCGTTGAAGAAATTGGAGTTCTTGTTGGAAGTACACTGAAAAGGATATACCAAGAGCTCTGGCCAAAAGTTTCAATACAAGGAATAATTCCTACTCGAGAGTTGAAAAGAAAAACGTGTATATTCTGCTAAGAATAACAGTTTTAAACTAATAGTAAATTTAAACACAACGTATAAGTGCGACAGTTTTAAAATAATAGTAAATTTAAACACGACAATTGTTTTATACAAGTCTCAATGGCACTCAAAAAGAGTACATCTAATTCATACTCCGGATACTTCTTTTTGGCCCTATTTGATTCTTTATTCTGATTTTATATAATATGAACTTTTTTTGACTGCCATTGAGACTTGTATAAAACAATTGTTGTGTACTGGTATTTTATGTACCTTTATACTATATCACTGCATATTTGAAACTACATTATTTCTGCACTTAAACGTTGTGTTTAAATTTACTATTATTTTAAAACTGTCGCACTTATACATTGTGTTTAAATTTACTATTAGTTTAAAACTGTTATTCTTAGCAGAATATACACGTTTTTCTTTTCAACTCTCGAGTAGGAATTATTCCTTGTATTGAAACTTTTGGCCAGAGCTCTTGGTATATCCTTTTCAATGTGGGGCACAAGCACACAATCCTGAGATTAAGAGTCTCATTCTCTACCAATTTAGCTATCTACCGAAAAGTCAGTTAAACAGCATCAAGGCCACAATTTTAATTTGAACTTAATCAACTAATTCTTTAATGGACTAATTGGGTTGGTGTCAATTTTAATTCGTAAGGGCAAAATTTTATCACAATGTGATTTTTGTTTATGTTGCTGACCCTTTTTTATCCTGAAATTTTATATTTGTATATTTCATTACACTTAATGGACGATTCTTTATTCTTTAAAAACACACACACAGCAGCTTGCAGTAGACATAAAATGGTAATATATGATTATATCAACACAATGTATGTTAAAGCCAAATAATACAATACATAATCATAATACAGGAGCAAATACAAGACCAATGGCTCTTCACCCTGGTTCCTAAGGCAAGGGTGAATAAATAGGAATTAAAGTGATGGTGATGAAAGCTCAAGACCGAACATGCCTTATGTGCCTTCACAAACAAGGAGTTATACAAACAGGACAGCACAATGGGGAATGTTCCCTTTCAGATTCCCCACCCCATCAGTGTCTCTTTGTGGGATGATTAGAAGGGACCTTCAACAGGTCTCAGAAGGTTATTGGCAGTGTGATGGCAGAGCTGCAGTCTGCATAATGAGATAGAAGAGAGCCAAGCCAAACCCTCTTTCTTCTTAACTTCACTGTTTCTACCAAGTGGATCACTTTAATTTTTTCCCCTGGCAGCCTCCACTAAGTATCTATCTCATCTTTAAAAGACATCTGAAGGCAGCCCTGTTTAGGGAAGTTTTTAATATTTAATGCTGTATTGTTTTTAACACTCGATTGGAAGCCGCCCAGAGTGGCTGGGGAAACTCAGCCAGATGGGTGGGGTACAAATAAATTATTATTATTATTATTATTATTATTATTATTATTATTATTAAAAGTCCTTTAACTTTCCTGGACCTCAACGGGCCTAATTTACTTCCTATCTGGCATGACACTTAGGGATAAAGTCCATAGCGAAAGCTCAGCTATGATAAAACTGCAGGAGCAAACGGAATTTCTGGACATTCATTTTCGGTTATAAGATGGTCCTTACCTTTCAAGGCACCAACTGCGAATGAAAGCATACCTAGCCTAAGTGTGATGCAATGGCTAGAGCAGTAGATTAAGACCAGGACACCTGGGTTCAAATGGAGAGCTTTGTATCATGCAGCCCTGAGCTTCCATGAAGGAAGAAGGAGACAACAATGGATAAAAATAAACATACTGGCCAGGATTCAAAGTTTAATGTGCCTAATGGGAGCAACTCACTGTGAGAACTGCCCCATGTGCCACACAGCAAAGCACTTTAAAAATGGAATACTTTTCAAAACAGCTTGCCATCTAGAATGCAGAACTGCTGCTCAAAGAAAATAAAACTGAAATTCTCACTGGATTTGACGAAGGCCCTGGGCACCTTAAAATGCCTCATTGGATCCTAGCCACTGAGAATTCGAATAGCAATGGAAAATTCAGCATAGCAAATATTCAAGATGTTCCTCTTGCCAAGGTCTAGGTATTAAGATGGTGTGTTTTCTAATTAAAGATTGTGGAATTTTTTTCATTAGATTGTATTTCTCCACTAAAGTTCTGTTTTTAAGAGAAAGCTTTCCAGCATCAAGCAATTAGAAGTGCCTTAATCTACTTACATGCAACCTAGAAGGCTTAAGATACAGTAAACCTATTTTGCAAACCTTGTTTTTCCCACCTCATTGCCTTTGCCACTATGATTTTATTCTTAGATACTGATCGCCAGTTTGAGGATTATTACTTTATATACAGTATATAAAAACTTAATGGTTGGTTTCATGAGGTTACTGCACTCCCAACGATGACTCACCACAGTTTAATGCAATATACTGTATTTCCATAAAACCCTGAAATATCTCCTACAATGCACATTAGACATACAAAATAAAGATGGCGTGAGTGAGACTGACTTGCAAACTGAGCCCCATCAAATTAAACTGGACAAGTTCCCAGATAGATTGTATGAGACTGCAGCTTTAAGCTCTCTGAGATGCTGAAAAATAGTTTGCAGAGAATACGCCAGCTAAGAATTAGAGTTCCACCTTTGAACAAGGGCAGCATTGGGCAAACATTTAGTGAGTCAGTTTGGAGATTGTTGTCTGCAAGTTACTAAGGATCCCACAGCAAAATTATGTCTGAAGTGAAAGTAGAAATATAAGGAGCTGACTTATACTGAGTCAGACAATTGATCCATCTACAGGATTTTAGAAAGAGAAGAAGAGGAGAAGGAGGAGGAGGAAGAGGAGGAGGAGGAGGAGGAGTAGTTTGGATTTGATATCCCGTTTTATCACTACCCGAAGGAGTCTCAAAGTGGCTAACATTCTCTTTCCCCTTCCTCCCCCACAACAAACACTCTGTGAGGTGAGTAAGGCTGAGAGACTTCAGAGAAGTGTGACTAGCCCAAGGTCACCCAGCAGCTGTATGTGGAGGAGTGGGAACGTGAACCCGGTTCACCAGATTACAAGTCCACTGCTCTTAACCACTACACTACACTGGCTCACCCTATGTCATATCTGGAGACACTGAATATTGGTCTCAGACCTTCTGCAATCAAAACTGATATTCTACTATTGTAGGAGTCATGGAAGGGAACAGGCTCATTGGAACAACCCAAACAAGACAAAACAGGAGAAGAAAAGTGGAGGGGTAAAAGCTTTGCTGAAGAAGCACCCAACATGGACACCAGACCTTTCAGCCACACTTGTTTGGCTTCTACCACCACCAATAAGTGGGAGGGAGTTTCAGACCTGGGGAACTTTCTACTATCTGCCAAATTCCAAAGGATCATGCTAGTTCTGAAATGCCTTCAATTTTAAATACTCCTTTAAAATGGGTATGCTAGTAATTTTGAGAGTTCACTGAAAATGGGCTATGGAACACTAATCCTTGATTAGCTAGCATGTCCCTTGTTCTAAAAGGCTTCATTTGCACATAGTGAAACCTGATTAACTATATAGCATTGTGGTGTCAGCATAGCCATTGTATGATCCCTGATGGACTAGAATGTTTCAGGAGGAATAAAACAGGAAAAAATGGCTGTTGAGATAGCCATAAGAGTAGGGAGAATAGTGGGGAAACTGTTATGAGCGCAGTGACAAAATAGTAGGATTGAGGGACACTATTAACCAGGAGAACATTCAGTTTAACTCTGATTTTGTATTATTTTTGACATGACTCATCTTTCTGTTTTTTCTCTGTGTGTTTCTTTTCTGGTGCAAGTATACACTGCAATTCACATGCAGCTGAACAGTGGCAGATTGGTGATATGAAAGTTAAACCTCACCTTCAACAGATAGGAAAACAGGAAGGCTATGTGTTTTCTTCATTATGAGTCTTTGGAGCTAGATTTCAGGTATTATGTGCATCGTTATTCTGTGTGACATTTTTAGTTTAAAAGTTATATCTATAGTGCATAAAACGATACACTCCTATTTTCTAGCCTTCATATACCCTTTAATTGTACTCCCTAATTCCATGGCTTTAGTTAAGCAATTAGTGTAAGTAGATGTAATTACATATTTGAGACATGTGATTATGTAATAATTAAGATGTGCAAAGCAATTCAATAATTAGGGAATGTAAATACACAGGGCCATATTGTGCTAATGATTTTAAAGAGAGTTTCAGGCTCACTCAAATATGAAGTTACGTTTGAAACTTTGTGGTGCTAGATATATGTAACACATATTCCCAGGGGATCTTGTGGGACAATTTATATTTAACTGGCAATTGCGATTAATTCTGAAGTTCTCCATCCATTCTATCCATGTCGGGCAGTAGGTTAAGTGGGCAGCAGGGATGACGTGTGAAACTGGATCTAAATAATCCTGAAACTAGATGGTCCTGTGACCACAATTGCTGCATGCCACCCTGATATTTTATGAGAGGGAGCTATATACCTTTATAAGCAAGCAGATAAGCAAATTTTGGTTTTCTTGATGGGCGGTCTTCTGCCTATGCCACATGGCAATCTGAGGACAAGTCAGCTGTTCAGAAAGAAACAGAACTTCCACTAGGCTAGGGGAAAGCAGTGAACAGCTATCAAGAGTCTGGCTGTGTGTCATGGCTTCAAACCAGGATCCTGATGACACATATGATAGAGAAGGTTGGCAGTCCTCACTGGCAAACTGGACAGGGTTGGTACAATGCCTCCCTGCTCTTTTGTGCCTCTGCTACCTATGCTTCTGCTCCATCAAAGGAAATATAAGATTTTTGGAAGCTGCCTTATATCATAGTCTATCTGTCTATCTAGTGCTGGGATAGCCAATGTAAGGCCATCCAGATGTGTTTGGACTTGGACTCCCATTAGCCCAGCCAGCAGGCTAGTGGGCAGGGATGATGAGAGCCATAGCTCAGCAACATCTGAAGGCTACTATGCTGGCTATACCTTCTAGTACATTGTTGTCTCCTCTGACTGAGAGTGAGTGCCCTCAGAGTTTCTGGCAGATGCATTTCACATCACCTCCTGGTCCTTTTAAACTGAATATGCCAGAATATGCCTGGCCAGTCAGCCCGCATCTTTCCGGCAGCTTACCACTGTGCTCAGAGTATCTATGGCTTTTTATTAGAGAGAGGCCAAAGGAATGGGGCTTGGGATGGAGGATTCCTATGGATTCCTGGAAAATGTCCATCTGAAAGTTATTAAGTGCTAGGATGATTGACTGAATGACCTCTGTGTTGTGGGAAAGTCCAACTTTGGATGGAAATGAGGCAATCTTCAACTTGACTACATTCTTGAAGGAGGAGGAGAAAGTCTTACATGTGTTCCTAAAGAGGATATTTGCAAGATGAAAACTGAGAATATGGGTTACCCAAAAGCTGGCTTCAAGTTACTAAATGTTGTTGGTATGATAGATCAGTAGTTTGCGAAGAAGGAGAGACCCTAAATATTTATGGGAGGACAGATAAATATGTCTAACATCCCTACTCATGGCTAATGCTTAAGCAGGATGATCTGCCCTGCCACAGATTGCTTAGGCAGACTAGCATGCCTTGAAAAATAATAATAATTAGAAATGCAGTTCTGTGGGCCCAAATTATCCACCAGCAAAGGAGGGAACTTGCTGTATCCCTGCATGACTAAATACTCAGATTTTCTCTCCTTTCAAGAACTGGCTCCAAGACTGATGGGCTGCCAGCATAACAACCTCTATGAGTCCTCCAGTTAGAGGCCCAATTAAAAATTTGTCACAATGCTTCAGAGTGATACTACATTGGGGGCACTGGGGAAGATTTTAAGTGACAACATGTGGCTGTCCTGTGAGGGGTTCCAGGGCGAGTGCCAGTCAGCCTTGTCAGAATGTTGGGGCTTTGGCAAATGTCACACTGAAAACAGGTACACACTGTCTCTACACACGTACAGGCATTTGTGTGAGTGTATGCTTGTTGATTCTTCATGGTCTCAGAGAGTTTGTTTGGACCTTAGGTGAGAACCCGGAGGCTGAGAGGGAAGGTGTGCCAGAAGGAAAATGAATGTGTGTGTGTTTGTGTGTAACTTTGTATTAATGTAACATTTTTATATGTAACTATGTATTTTTGTAATACAGTGGTACCTTGGGTTAAGTACTTAATTCGTTCCGGACGTCCGTTCTTAACCTGAAACTGTTCTTAACCTGAAGCACCACTTTAGCTAATGGAGCCTCCCGCTGCCACTATAATAATAATAATAATAATAATAATAATATAATTTATTATTTATACCCCGCCCATCTGGCTGGGCCTCCCCAGCCACTCTGGGCGGCTTCCATAAAAACCAAAAATACAGTAAAATATCACACGTTAAAACTTCCCTGAACAGGGCTGCCTTAAGATGTCTTCTGAATGTCAGGTAGTTGTTTATCGCTTTGACATCTGCTGGAAGGGCGTTCCACAGGGCGGGCGCCACTACCGAGAAGGCCCTCTGCCTGGTTCCCTGTAGCTTTGCTTCTCGCAATGAGGGAACCGCCAGAAGGCCCTCGGCGCTGGACCTCAGCGTCCGGGCAGAATGATGGAGGTGGAGACGCTCCTTCAGGTATACTGGACCGAGGCCGTTTAGGGCTTTAAAGGTCAGCACCAACACTTTGAATTGTGCTCGGAAACATACTGGGAGCCAATGTAGGTCTTTCAAGACCGGTGTTATATGGTCTCGGCGGCCGCTCCCAGTCACCAGTCTAGCTGCCGCATTCTGGATTAGTTGTAGTTTCCGAGTCACCTTC
The DNA here is from genome assembly GCF_964106915.1 of Podarcis gaigeae. Classification (NCBI taxonomy): domain Eukaryota; kingdom Metazoa; phylum Chordata; class Lepidosauria; order Squamata; family Lacertidae; genus Podarcis; species Podarcis gaigeae. Next base: position 76,364,227 of record NC_139681.1, read on the forward strand.
AAAGGTAGCCCCACGTAGAGTGCATTGCAGTAGTCCAAGCGGGAGATAACCAGAGCATGCATCACTCTGGCGAGACAGTCCACTGCGCCGCCGGAGCACGATTTCTGTTCTCATCCTGAAGCAAAGTTCTTAACCCGAGGTACTATTTCTGGGTTAGCAGAGTCTGTAACCTGAAGCATCTGTAACCTGAAGTGTATGTAACCCGAGGTACCACTGTATTTTGTTGAGTTGTCTGTCATTGCTTCAGCTTTTTGTATACCACTTAGAGATATTTTAAATATATGAAGTGGTTTAGAAATTAAATGATCATCATAATCATAATTATATCTTCTTGGAAAGAAATATAATTGAAGTGACCTGGAAGGAAAGAAGGATTTTGGCCACCTTGCCACGAAAGCTCTATTTTCTTTTGTTGTTTTCCATATAACAGCTGAAATTAGCTCTCTTGCTACAGATACTTTATATCTCAGTCGCTGGGCTGGCCTCAGATACTTTTAGAACGGCTCACCAGAACTCACTGGGAGAAAGGAGGGAAAGTACTTTTGTATGTTTTAAATTTGACGCTGCCATCAAGATCTATTCAATTAAGGTGTCATGTCTCATCTCAAGTGGAAAAACAAAGGTAAAAAGCCAACTGGTTCAATAGCATTTAACAGCTGATAATAGTGTTTCTGCCTGATTTAGTCTAATTACACAGATTGCCATGCTCTGTGTTACAGGCAACCATGAATTATCTGTTCCCTAACCCAAGTATATATTTTTCTCAGATTTTTTGTGTGTGGTTAAGGTCCAAATGAAATTGCTGCACACACAAAAGTTAACCTCCTTGAAACTGAAGAACTAATTGTTGCTTTATTACTTTGGATTCTACGCAGGCATCCCTCAGGTTTAAGGTATGCCTGCAACCCCCATAATACATTAAATAAAATCAAATTGAAGAATGAGAGGCAATAACAAAGACCCCTCCTGAAATATTGCATTTGCTCTGATTATCATAAAATTAAAGGAGTCACTTGAAACCAGAAAACATATGGGCGAAAGTAAATAACATTCTTCTTGCAAGGTCTGAATATTGCCAAAACATAATTCACATAAATTGATTATTGCATTGATAGATACAAGATAACATTTCATCCAATATTTGTTATTTTATTACACTGATATCAGCAGCAGCAATGCAGAACCATTAATGTGTACAAGAGTACAAAAGGGAATGGCCCTGCCCTGGTGAATTTACAGTCCATCATTTGACCCTGGGGTGGGGGATGACAGAAGGAGGGGAGGAAAGGGGGGTAAACAAAAAGGCAATCTTCATCTGTAGCATTTGCTTAGGACTAGGCACTTATCCACACATCTTCTTGATTTATGTAGGTTCTTTGACACCCAAATTAGTGGCCTGGTTTTCCTTATATCAGATACCCCCCCCAAAAAAAAGAAAGAGAAGGTGAAAATGAAAATGAAAATGAAAACAGCAGCAGCAACACCTCTTCCATTAATGCTTTGGCACAAGCCCCTGGTTTCCTGTAACTCAGTCTATAATGAGTCAAATTAGACATATTATTATTTTTTAAAATTTGTATTCCACCCTTCATCTGAGGATCACAGGGCGGTTTGCAACATAAAAATACAAAGTGAAAACAGACTTATTGTCAGCTCCATATCTGTGCCCTTAAATGTGTCAGGAGGGTTACACAAACTGTCAGTCCCGACTGATGGGCGGATCCAGATCAAGAGCGCAATGTGTTAATTTGGTTAATGGTTAATTTTGTGGTCTTATTTTATGACTTTAATGTAATTAATACTTCCTTTAATTGTGTGTGAAGGGGGTTGTAACCTACCCTAGGACTATTAGTAGAAGGATGGGTTGTAATTTCCGATAATGAATTGATAAATTAATTGCCCAGGTGTGAAGGGGTGTATGAGCTTTCACTGAAGCAAATCAGGATTCCCCCCTATGCAAATTGCCTGTGCAGAGTGCTTGAGGTGGCTGAGGACTGTAGCAGAGGCAAAGGGTTAAAATCATATTTCTCTGACCCATTCATGGAGGAGAAGGCTATCAACGGCCACTGGCCAAAATGGCCATGCTCTTCCACCACAACTGAAGGACACAGAATGATGTAATAGAGGTGGCATCACTCTGAAAACACTGAATACAGTCATTGTTCTATGTTTAATGTCTTTTTGTATTTTTATGCCTTGTTGGAGACTGTTCTGGGATCACTTTGAGGTGATGAAGTAATTTAAATAAATAATATAAATTTATGTAGCCCGACAACATCTGGAAGGCACCACACACACACACACCCCGCTGCTTACCTCAGAGTTATCTGACTGCTTCTTTGACTCATCCTGGCCTGAGAGTAATATGTGTGGATCACTACTCTCCCAAACCCACACAGTCCAAAAAGAAAGAGAGAGAAATCCATATCCAGATCTAAAACGAAAAGCAAAGAAATCAATTCACTTCTTCCCAAAAGTGAATATTATGCACTGGTTAACCTTGGCAATGTATCTAATAGCACTATTCTTTTATTGTTGGTTCCTCTCTCACCCCATCATAATGTTCTGGGTTCTTTTCTTTTCCCCAAGCGAAAAGCCTGTTATTCCTATTTTAATTGTTGTTCTGCGCTTGCCTCTTACGACCACATTTGTTCATCATAAACACTCTAGGTGAATAATAACTCTAGTGCGCAGTCAAGGGAATTTCTAGGCCGCTCTGTGGATACAGATCTTTCTCTTCTGCTGCCTATTATGTTTCAGCACAGCACAGCAATAAATTCCTATCAATATTCCTAGTCAGGCTATCCTCCAGAGAGTGCCTGTGTGAATTTGCTCCAGTTGATTGTATTCCCATATAGATTTAACATGTGAGCTAGGAAGATTTCAAAGTTTCACTTGCAGCAATATTTAAATAGTCCTTTGGGTAGAGCAGTATTGCTGATCTGTTTATTGCTTTGTAATGATCCTCTGCAGGGAAAAAAGAGTCCTTGGGGAAACATAGCTTCCTGCATACCCCCCATCTCACATTCTGAAGATTTCTACCTCCTTCTCTGGAGAATGGCAATCACTGGCATTCTAGCTACTACCTTTGCATTTATCACATATTTCTCTCTCTCTCTCTCTCTCTCTCTCTCTCTCTCTCTCTCTCTCGCACACACACACACACACACACACACATACACACACAAAATGTAGGCTAAGGTAAAGGTAAAGGGACCCCGGCCATTAGGTCCAGTCACGGACGACTCTGGGGTTGCGGCACTCATCTCGCTTTACTGGCCGAGGGAGCCGGTGTACAGCTTCCAGGTCATGTGGCCAGCATGACTAAGCCACTTCTGGCAAACCAAAGCAGCGCATGGAAACGCCATTTACCTTCCCACCAGAGCAGTACTTATTTATCTACTTGCACTTTGATGTGCTTTTGAACTGCTGGGTTGGCAGGAGCAGGGACCGAGCAACGGGAGCTCACCCCGTCGCAGGGATTCAAACCGCCAACCTTCCGATCAACAAGTCCTAGGCTCTGTGGTTTAACCAACAGCACCACCCGCGTCCCTGAAAATGCAGGCACACAAATTCACAATAGATTATGATGGTGATAATGATGATGATGATGATGATAAAAACAAAAAAAAAATCCTTCCAGTAGCACCTTAAAGACCAACTAAGTTAGTTCTTGGTATGAGCTTTCGTGTGCATGCACACCTCTTCAGATACACTGAAACAGAAGTTTCCAGACCCTTCTATATAGTGAGAAGGTGGGGAGGGGTATTACTCAGAAGGGGGGTGGGAATGGGTGATTGGCAGATAGCTGTGATGATGAGCCTGTTGACGACTCTTAACGACTGCAATAGGTCTTACAGGAAAAAGCAAGGGGTGAGAAGGTGAAAAATGGCTTTGTCATGTATAATGAGATAAGAATCCAAGGTCTTTGTTCAGACCAGGTCTCTCCATGGTTTTAAGTTTGGTGATAAGTTGCAATTCAGCAGCTTCTCTTTCCAGTCTATTTCTGAAATTCCTTTGTAGTAAAACAGCTACTTTGAGATCTTGTATAGAATGTCCTGGGAGATTGAAGTGTTCTCCTACTGGTTTCTCTGTCTTGTGATTCCTGATGTCCGATTTATGTCCGTTTATTCTTTGGCGTAAGGTCTGGCCTGTTTGTCCAATATAGAGAGCTGAAGGACACTGTTGGCATTTGATGGCATACACAATGTTAGACGATGAGCAATTAAATAGTCCCGAGATGGTATGTGTGATGTTGTTGGGGCCAGTAATGGTGTTGTCCGAGTGTATGTGGCAGCAAAGTTGGCATCTGGGTTTATTGCAGGCTCTGGTGCCAGTGTCCGTGTTAGGTCTGGTTGTAGTATTATTGTGGGTTAGGTTTGGGTGGCTGTCTGTAGGCAATGAAAGGTCTTCCTCCCAGAGCTTGAGAAAGAGAACTGTCATTGTCCAGGAGAGGTTGTAGATCTCTGATGATGCGTTGTACTGTTTTAACTTGGGAGCTGTATGTGATGACTAGAGGTGTTCTGTTATTTTCTTTTTTGGGTCTGTCTTGCAGCAAGTTCTCTCTGGGTATCAGTCTGGCTCTGTTGATCTGTTGTCTGACTTCATCTGCTGGGTATTTTAGTTCTAAAAAGGTTTGCTGTAGATCTCTTAGGTGAGAGTCTCTGTCTGTAGAATTGGAACAGATGCAGCTGTAACGTAGTGCCTGGCTGTATACAATGGACTGTTTGGTATGTTTGGGATGGTAGCTAGAGGCATGTAGATATGTTTGCGTGTCGAGGTCCCCAGGTCCACCCCAATAACTCACACATCACACAGAATTTTTGTTTAAGGTTTTTGGCATAATTTTGGCCACAACTTTATTAAAATACAAATTTGTGAGTGGTTGCTTAGGCATTGGTTGCGACTATCTGCCCCCACCATGGGGGACAGACTGACATTCCGCACAATGCGAAAGTCAGAATGGGGGAATACACTTGGGGGTTACGCGGAGCAGGGAACCTGCCCTCACCCCAAATGCAACCAGGAGCTCATTGCTATGGCCCGAGCCCCCTTGACAGAGTGGACAAGCAATAGTTAGCCCCCAATTCCTTTAACGGAATCCCTTGCAGCAGCAGCATTAGAGGGGCAGGCACAGCCAATCCATGCCCCTCAACCAACCAAACCATAAACCAATGCCTAACCGCAACCTTACAAGTTGTGACGATTTGCTACGCAGTAGGCAAAAAACCAAATGGCCCCAGCCAATCAGCCAGATGGACAAAATTCCTACCAGGCCCCCGCTCCAAAGCAGACGACCCATGACAGGCATAGCAAGGTCAAAGCGAACAACCCTATTCTAGGGAGGGAGGGACGGGCAATCCGCTGCACGGGCGAAAAGAGGAAGCCCTAGCCTCGTGCAAGGAGTTTTAGCATTTCTGGCTGTCAATCAATAAATGGCAACATTAATTTCTTCCCAACAACAAGGGAAGCCCCAATCGCATCAGTGGCCAACGATCAGTTAGCCCGCCCCCAACTTTGGAGTGTCCTGGTGGCCCCCACCGCAACACGTGCTCTCCATGAAGGAGAACACGCTTTGTCGGTCAGTTGGTTTACGGTATAAGGTGGTGTCTATGTGCCCATCCTGTATTTTTATAGTAGTGTCCAAAAAATGTATCATCATCATCATCATCATCATAATTTTATTATGCATATGCCGCCCATATGACCATGTTGCCCCAGCCACTCTGGGCTGCTCCCAACAAAATATTAAAAACACAGTAAAACAACAACCATTACAAACTACCCTGAATAGGGCTGCCGTCAGTTGTCTACTAAAAGTCAAATAATTGTCTTCTAAAAGTCAAATAATTCTAAAAGTCAAATATTTGACATCTGATGGGAGGGCATTCCGCAGGGTAAACACCACTACCAAGAAGGCCATCTGCCTACCCTCTGCCTGTAGCTTCATGTCTCGTAGTGAGGGAATCACCGAAAGGACTGTCTAGTGTCTGGCAGGACGATGGAGTTGGAGATGCTCCTTCAGGTATACAGGGCCAAGGCACAAGAGGGTGAATCCTATTTCAGTACAAGATAGTCTTCTCCAAGGATGGTACGTGGGTGGCGCTGTGGTCTAAACCACTGAGCCTCTTAGGCTTGCCGATCAAAAGGTTGGCAGTTTGAATCCCTGTGACAGAGCGGGCTACTGTTGCTCTGTCCCAGCTCCTGCCAACCTAGCAGTTCAAAAGCACACCAGTGCAAGTAGATAAATAGGTACCACTGCGACGGGAAGGTAAACAACATTTCCGTGTGCTCTGGCTTCCGGCATGGTGTTTCATTGCGCCAGAAGCAGTTTAGTCACGCTGGCCACATAACCTGGAAAGCTGTCTGTGGACAAACGCCGGCTCCTTCAGCCTGAAAGCAAGATGAGTGCCGCAACCCTATAGTCGCCTTTGACTGGACTTAACCGTCCAGAGGTCCTTTACCTTTTATCTTTGTCTTCTCCACCACACCTGAAGGGAATGGGCTAGTTACGGAGAAGCAGGACAGGAAGCATAGCAAATTCAGAGGGGTAAAGCAAAAAAACAAAACAAAATAGCAGAAGGGTACAGCCAGGGAGCTCAAGAGAAATAGGTGCCCCTCAGCATTTACCACTTGAGGCAGTTGCGAAATGGTAGGGCCATTCCTGGAAAGGGGCTTAAGACAGCTTCCATTCATTTCATTTGATCTTGAACAGCAGAATTTCAAGGTTCTCTTTAAAATCCCAAAGGGATTACTTCTCAGGACAAAATGCTTGCGCCAATCATGCCTCGTACTAGATGCTTTTGAGGAAGTCATTTAAGAATACAGCTGGTCAATAGACTGTGTTCCAGAGGTTTGTAAATTAAAAATAGGTGTTTTCTCACCAGATATCCGATGGTACATATTTTGGAGGGGGGGCAAGGGGAATCAGTAATTGGTTATATAAGATGTTGTTGAGTTTTTAAAACCTGAAGCATTATGCATCAAAGAAAGGTTATGTACGACAACCAGCTCACAGTTTGACTTTATTATGTTATTTCATTTTCTCATTGCTTTCCACATAAAATCCCTCATGGTGACTTATGAGATAGTTCCAGAAAATACACAAAGCTTACAAACATTTTTAAAAAAATCAAGAAAATATGACAAAAGATGGGGGGGGCAGTTCTTTCTAAAAAGTGCTCATCCAGAAATTTTGTATAAAGGACAAAGAATGCCCCACCTATATAAAAGGATTACCATTTTATTAAAAGCATATGGAACTTCTATTTTTAAAAAACAAAATGAAAACAGGCCTACAAAATGTATGATGTAGCAGCCAGCATAACCTATCAGCCTATTCCACCTGCTTACCTTGTTTTCTTTTCCTTGGACTGCCAAAGATAGAAAAACCGGACTCAGGAGGGTCAGTGGGTTTCTGGTAGGTTCCCATACACCTGGTGTGCTGCATTCTGGGTCTAAACAAAACTAATGACATGGTCTTGATTTGAAATAATAATAAAAAATAAGAAATAGGGCTTTTATTTTGCTAATCCTTCTGATTACCCAGTACAGTGGTACCTCAGGTTAAGTACTTAATTCGTTCCGGAGGTCTGTTCTTAACCTGAAACTGTTCTTAACCTGAAGCACCCCTTTAGCTAATGGGGCCTCCTGCTGCCGCCGCACTGCCGGAGCACGATTTCTGTTCTTATTCTGAAGCAAAGTTCTTAACCTGAAGCACTATTTCTGGGTTAGCGGAGTCTGTAAACTGAAGCGTATGTAACCTGAAGCGTATGTAACTCGAGGTACCACTGTAATGGAATATGCAGGAGGGGAAGTGTATCAGGTTCCTAGTAACCAATTAGAACAATTACAGAATCTTCTTGCTGTGGAGAAAACTACCAGAAACCCAGCAAATCACTTACTGGGTGCCAAGGTAAATCAGGCTTCTTCAAATGTATGATAAACTTCATATGAAATGACAAGCAATATGTCACTGTGTTCAAAATATAAGTTGTGACCGGAAAGTTCAGTGATTGGTCACAGAAATCGGATACTGAGAAATCATCGAAAATACATACCTTACAGGCCTTCAAAGTAGGCCCCCTCTGATACGATGCACCATTGACAACGTTAGTAGAACTGTTGGAAACTTCTGGAAAAGTCCTCTTTTCGTACTGCTTTCAGTTCCCTCATCACAGCAGCTTGGACGTGTGAAATATTGGAAAATCTGTGCCCTTTCAGTGCAGATTTTAAGTATTTTTGGGGAAAACTGGTGGGGCCAGATCAGGAGAAAATGGAGGGTGGGACAACTCAGTAACCTCAGTAACAATTTCATGTGGAATATACAATTCTTCCGCCATCATTCGAATGGACAAACGTTGACCCCGCATCAATAACACTCAAACTCTGTTGACATTTGCTGCCGTTCTGTTCGTCGACGGTCTGCCAGACTGAGGGTCATCTTCGATGGTTTGCCACCATACACAGAAATGCTTAAACCACTCATACACTGTCTTTCAAGTTACAACTTCATCTCCATACACAATTGTGAACATTTCATGGGTTTTCGATGTGTCACTGTGGGTTCACAACTGGTTCCTTTCTGTGGGTCCAGCAAAAAAAAATATGAAGCCAGCCAGCACTGTTTCACAATAATGCTATATTTTTTAAAATATGCACTCCTTCATGATGCCTTGATGCATAAAAGGCAGCTGTTTGCATTTTTCTTGGATAAATGACTGCACAAATGCCCATCTAGACTTGCCTCAACCTGTTTCCTTACATCATCATTATTGCCACTTTGAGTGCCAATTCAGTTATTTTATTCAACATAATCCTTCTAATCTTTCTCTCCCCCCTTCCGTATGCAGAGAATGTTTAAAGCAGCTTTTACTGAAATTTTGCTACTTGCATTCTAACATGCAATACCTCTTATACTTTGTGTTTATGGCAAAATAACTCAGGACCAGCTCCAATGACCAAGACTGAACCCTGGAGACTAGAATGATGGTATGCTGAACTTTGCGTTCCCACAAGCCTGCCAAGTGTTTTGCCCCCGTGCAGCCGTGTAGCTTCTGCAATTTCTCTGGGGTGAACAGAGATAATTGTCAGCAGGGGTGGGGCGGGTGAAGGGATGCAGGGAACCACAAAAAAACATGGAGAGGAAAACACTCACTTCTGTCACAGGGGAGAACCTCCTCCTGCTGTAATCTTCAGGGCTCATTCTTGGGCTTCTCTACATTTATAGCAATTAGGAATAGAAAAATGTGCTTCACTAGTACATTGCTTATTTAGTTATGTAAGACCGAATATAGATTCAAAGGACACAGTCTTATGTATGAGTGCATTTTTCTTCACATTTTCAATGCACATTATCCCCCTTTCTCCTCCCCCGTCTCTTGCTTTTTCCTCTTTGCATCAATACTGGTAACACATAGAGCATGGGGGGGGGGGGACCTTGGGCTTATTTTGGTCCATGAGACTGTTTTGGTCAAGCCTTCAATCACCTGATGTCATAGGATGTCAGGTGCATGAAGTGAAATCTGCTGCTACAAAGGAAAAATGAGGAGATCACTCCCAGTCGTTCCTTTGCAGCCATAGCCTGACATCCACTGACAAAAGGTGATGGTTTGGCTTGCCCACTTTTACCCTTGACTACCCACCAACTGTTGAAATGTGGTCTGTCACAGCCAGAAGTACTTTGACACAACCCTAACCTGGAGGTTTACAACAAAATTCAATAATTAAGGCTGTCAGACAGACAGACAGAGAGAGAGAGAGAGAGAGAGTTGGTTGAGCACATGGGTTTCAGTTGAAAGCACCCAGTGCCATTTTTTTAGAAAAAGAGGTGTTGGAACTCACCATGAACATCTTCCTCGTTCTCTTCGAATGGCAATGGCGCCCACCTGAGAGGTGCTGAAACTGAGTTCCGGTGAGTTCCAGCTAAAAAAAAAGAGAGAGAGAGAGATCTGAGAGCGTCTATACATCTACTTAAAAGCAAATCCCACAAGTTCAATGTGAATTATTCCAGGAAAGTGAATATAGGATTGTACTCTTAAAGTTTGATTCAATTATATAAACTAGTCTTATCAAAAAGTATACACAAATTTTATTTAGAATTTTAATGAAATCTACAGAGATGCTTACATGTAGACAAGTAAATTACTTGGATGTAAATATGCCAAGGATTGAGGTGAAATATAGAAAAGTTTCTGATTTAGAAGATTTGATATACAAGAGAGCTCATCAGTTTAAAATCAGCTTTCCTCCCTTCATTACTCTCCCCATAAGTTTTTATTTTTCCTGGTGCCAGGACTGAAATACTGCAAATTGTACTCTATGCGCTTAAATGATAAGACATAAGAAACCCAGAGGCTTGATGTGCTCAGTTGTTTAGTTTTCTCACCTCCGAAACTGTTTTGCTGTTTCTGAATTGATGGACATTTTAATTATTCTGCAACTAGAAGTGTTAATTATGCTAAAGAACAAGGTGATAATTTGCAGGTACTAAAAAGTTCCCACACTGGTTTTCCCAAGGTAAACTTGAGCACCATTAACTCATTTATAAACACATATACACTTTACAGATGCTTCTGGAAGCAAAGTTATCAATCACAATGTGGATCTAAAATGGGCTGTGTTTATATGGCGGGGGCGGGAACCTCAAACACATTTGATACTTCAGTAGGCATGTCTTCAGAAGCAAATCTTTTCCACTGCACTGCCATTTTTTGTGAGGCAGTTATCTCTTTAAACACACACACATGAGCCCCCAAACCATTTCTCCTGGATGGAATATCACAACCAGTAAATTCATGTGAAGAAATTTCCCAGAATTCTCTCCTGCTTTCTGAAGGTAGAATAATCTATTACTAGATTAGAGGCTGTTTTGCAAAAGTACAGCCGTTCTTTGTGATTCTGAGGAAATAAACACGCTTTTGGGGGAAGGCGATGTTAGAATTCCTGCTCCATGATTGCAGTCATGGGATTGTTGTCTATCATATGATTGTATATGTTTTGACTCCACAGAGTGGGAAGTGACGGAGACAGGATGTTTGTGTTACTGTGTTCCGTGAAATGAGACTATTGTCCTTTGTTCTTTTTCTCTTTGCTGTCTGATGCTAGAGAGGGAGCCATGTTGCAGTGTTCCGTGTGTTATATGTAAATAAAGTAGATTACCCAAAATGCTGAGTTGCTGAGGTCTGTTACGCAACTGCAAAGACTCTGCAGATCCCTAAGTGTGCCCATGTCCGTTGGCATCGGTCGCTGTGATGTTCGGGCAGAAGAAAGCTTTTGAAGCTCCCGAACGATTGACCAGGAGGGAGAGAACATGTCAGTCAGGCTTGTGTCTCTACCAGGGTCCTACTTGAGTGTAAGACGAGCTCCTAACAGGCTACTCTGCAAGAATGAAGCAAGACATAGCACATAGCACAGCTAGCCTGCTCATGAGCATAAAGCACAGGACTAACCGGCATATAGCTGGCTTGCTGGCATCAGCCTGTCTTAGAAGACAATGGAATCTGTTCAGTCTCTTCAGTTCATTAAAACACACATATACCGGTACCTCCACCATACAGAAGAAGCCTGATCTAGTTGAAATACCTACAACAGTGGTGTACTTTAACTTATTAGTTATTAAGCTACATCTCTGCACAGCTCTTCTGGTAAGTGATGTTCAAGGCAGAAATGCAACAATCTCCATGTTCTTGGGCTTATTCAGCTGCTGCCCCCACCCAATGCCTCTGCTGCTGTTGCCAGTCCTGTGTCAAACAGGACACGTTAGGTACTCTTCCATGCCAAAGTTAAAAATGCATATGTGTAGTTCCCTTGGTTGGCACAAATAATATATTTTATGCTAGTTCTGGGAACTAACATAAGGCTGCCCTAGGAGGCTTCTTCTTCTTCTTCTTTTTAGCTGAAGAGAGAGATAAAAATTCTTCAAATCAGTCAACCTGAATGTGATTCCTGTAGATTCATATACCTTCCAACATTCTCTGATGAAAATAGGGGAATTCTATTCCATCACCATCACCATAATTTTCCTATTTATATCCCACCCATCTGACTAGGTTGCCCCAGCCACTCTGGGCACCTTCCAACATATATAAAAACATAATAAAACATTAAACATTTTAAAAGATTCTCTATACAGGGCTGCCTTCAGATAGCTCAGGGGGTCAGAAAGCTCTGATATTTCTCCAGTGAAAATAAGGAAAAGCGGGATGTTCCGGGATCAAATCAGAAACTGGGACGGCTTCTGTAAATCCAGGACTGCCCCTGGAAAATAGAGACACTTGGAGGGTCTTGAGCAGCTTCAGGTGTCATTTTCACTTTTGGCTGATTCTTCCAAATATCTCCCCAGTAGAACTTCAAGCCCCACTCCCAAGGGCCTAGAGGGCAGGATTAGAACTGTTGAGTTGTAGCCAATGTTGGTTCCACTCAGTGAGTGAGACCCACTGAAATGAATAGACAATACTAGCTTGTGTCCTTTAATGTCATTGGGTCTAAACTGAGTCAAACTTAGTTGACTACAGCCCACCGGACAGAAATAGCAGGGGAGCAGGTTTTGAATGCATATTAGGAGAAACCTTCTAAAGCTAAGACCTGTTGAACAGTGGAAGAGATTGGAGGTGGAAGACTCCTTTAAGCAGAGCCTGGGGAGCTATCTTTTAGGGATGCTGTAGTTACATCCTATATTGTAATCCTGCACTGAGCAAGAAGTTGGAGTTCATAGAATTGTAGCACTGGAGGGAACCCAAAGGGTCATCTAATTTTAGCCCTGAGATCTTGTGATGAAGGGTGGTATGTGTTGTTGTTGTTTAGTTGTGTCCAACTCTTCGTGAGCCCATGGACCAAAGCACGCCAGGCACTCCTGCCTTCCACTGCCTCCCACAGTTTGGTCAAACTCATGCTGGTAGCTTCGAGAACACTGTCCAACCATCTCATCCTCTGTCGTCCCCTTCTCCTTGTGCCCTCCATCTTTCCCAACATCAGGGTCTTTCCAGGGAGTCTTCTCTTCACATGAGGTGACCAAAGTATTGGAGCCTCAGCTTCACGATCTGTCCTCCCAGTGAGCACTCAGGGCTGATTTCCTTAAGAATGGAGAGGTTTGATCTTCTTGAAGTCCATGGGACTCTCAAGAGTCTCCTCCAGCACCATAATTCAAAAGCATCAATTCTTCGGCGATCAGCCTTCTTTATGGTCCAGCTCTCACTTCCATACATCACTACTGGGAAGGGCGGTATATACATACAGGTAAAGGTAAAGGACCCCTGACAGTTAAGTCCAGTCGCAGACAACTCTGGGGTTGCGGAACTCATCTCGCTTTACTGGCTGAGGGAGCCAACGTTTGTCCGCAGACAGTTTTTCCGGGTCATGTTGCCAGCATGACTAAGCCGCTTCTGGTGAAACCAGAGCAGCACATGGAAATGGCGTTTACCTTCCCGCCGGAGCGGATACATAAAATTAATAATAAATAGTCTAAACTCCTGCAATGAAGGAATGAATGACTTCCAAGATTTCTTCTAACTCTGATTCTATAATGCCTTCTTATTCCAAGGCAACCTCGGAATGTTGTTAGCTCCTAGCAATCTTACTGGAATGCATGAATCAGCGGTGTATTACATCATTACTTTATACATATAAAAGCATATCCATAAAACTCCCATCGTTTAAATAATCTAAATCCTATTAAACCTGCCAGTGGTTTATAGGTGGAACAGCCATCAACACACATGATGTTCCAGCAGAAGAACCCTGAAGCACAAGAGGAAGAATATAAGAAACTGACCAACAAGAATCACAATTAAGGTTAATATGCCCAGGAGAGTTACTGCACTTCACTGCATTGATTTCCCTTTTTCTTTTTAGTTATCGGTCTTACCACCCTGAACTGCTCAGTATTGACTGATTCCATCAAGCAGATTTAATACAGTTCTTACAGCTTTAAAAATTGTAGACAAAGAGGGGCAAATGTCCTATTAAAGAGATGGGGATGTGGCACAATTCAGTTACAGGAAAGAAGGAGAAAATCAGGGTTTAAATTAAGAGGTCAGAATCAAAAGAACAGGGATCATTGTGGAGTATTTCACAAACACATGAGTGATGATTTCTGATCAATAGCTTTTAACAGCAAGGGGCCAATCTGGAAATTGATTTGGAATTTCATAACGTAATAACATCTGAGGAGTAAAAAGAACTTGGATCCACACTCTAGTTTTGGAATTGGTAGGCTTGAGAATATAATTCATCGGTTACTCTCAAACGTCTAGTGTGAAGGAAGCTGGTCGTTATGCCTTCCTTCAGTCTTGCCCCAGCAAATTTTGGAGACATCAGAGGCAAATCTTCAGACCAGTAATAAATTAATTAGACGCCGTCCACAAAAGAAGGGGTTGAAAAAGACAATAAATGTCTAGAGGAGTAGAAAAGAGTTTTTCAAGCAGCAGAAATCAAAAAAGGCAAAATGTACAAAAGGAGAAGAAGAAAAGCATAATACAAAGAAAACATGCAGTGCACCATGGAGGGAGGCAGAGCAATAGATTCTTTAAAATAATAACACAAAGGAGACCAGAGAAAGAATTCGGAACTTTAAAGGTTCAGAAGAAAAAGAATTAAAACAAAGAGAAAGCTACAGAAGTTTCAGCGGGTAGGAAAAGGAACTTGAAAAGGCACCAAGTTTGACTGTTAGCCAATTACAACAGTAAGCCCCCATCTTTAACTTGCGAAGACTTTGAAGACATAAAGCTCAACAACAGTAATCATCAGTCAACAAGTTACGGTTGCAGAATAACAAGGTATGATATAAATAAATGATGCCTCCGCAACATAGGTCAGAAAGGATGCACCTGAAAAGGATCAATAATTTTAAATGGAGGCAATTAATTCGATTTGTGTACACAGGGTGTGATTTGATGGCATCTGTTCTTTGTGCTTTGCTGTTTCAAAGCAGTAGACAGAGCACACAGTATGCCACTGCTCATATTAGGCCTTGTGTCCCATGCTAGGCATGTTTACTCTGAAGTAGACACCCCCCACACACACAACGACCTGCAAAAAATCAGAGGGAAGTTATCCCCTTCATGTCCTTCTTCTGATTATACCCCCCACCCCTATTTACAAAAACAAAAATTGGAAAACACTTCCATGATTTATTTATTTTTTTACTTGCTTTTGGAGTGAAATCTTCTTAAGACAATCTACAGCATTATTAAATCATTCCTAGAGAGACGCAAAGCTAAAATCCAAAAGGCACTGCTATCTTCATGAGAAGAGAAAAAGAATAAAAGGGTAAATAGCTCATACATCACATTTTGCACAAGCCCAACAAGTCTGTGGAAGTGACAGTTCCTCTACTACTAACTCCCCCCACCTCCATAGGATTACTCTGTAAAGTATAAATGTTGCATTTTATATTACTTGAGCAGCAAATAAGTTTATGTTTAATAAGAAAGTAAGCATAGTGTACATTTCTATTTCACACACTCCCCAAACAGAGAGTGGAACCAATCCCCAGTCACTGGCAGAGGTGCAGGGGGAGCGCAGCGCCCCCGGTGGCACGATCCCAGTGGGGTGCCATCACGGCTCCCCCCTGGGACACGTGCCATGACCCCACCTGCTGTCCGTCCCCCCGCCAGAGCTTGAAGCTCCACCACTGTCCCCAGCCCTGCCCCAGCCTTCTTCAGACACTTTACATCTCTGCTCAGAAGTGAATCCCACTGAGTTCAATAGGCCTAACACTCAAGTAATTGTACATAGGACAGCAGAATCAGTATTCTAACTGAAACAAGTGATCTACCACAACTGATTTCCCCCCCCCCCAAAAAAAAATTGCCAATGGAATTCTACATATATTGTTTCAAAGTTAAAGCAATATATGAATTTTGCCCCCAAACACTCAGCTTTATATATAGATATGTTTGTGTGTGGGTTTTTTCATTCTGAAAAAAATCATCCAGATAACAAGGGGTAGAATTTAAAAATAGTGGTTTTGCTACATGGTACTGAAAATGCTGCCACATGGAAGACATAGGGTGGAATCCAGTGTAGCCCTAAGTATCTCATTCCATCTGTACAAGGATTTCTCCTTGTGCAGCAGAAGGTTCTCCTTCCTTCTCTTCCCCCCTTTTTTTTGCCTCCTAAAATCTGTTCTAGGGTTCCCAAAACCCTGGAGCAGATTGGGGGAGGTGCACATGATGCACACCAGGGAATGAGAGGAGGGAACTCCCATTGCACAAGAGGAAATCTTTGCACTGATTAGATTTGGTAATTTAATACTAGCCATACAAATGTGCATGATTCAGTTACACAACGCATCCCTGTTGCAGTCCCATCAGTGTCGGAGGAACTACCCTATTGTGGGAAAGGCTTTGCCATAAAACCCACCAGTGCCAAAACCCTGCAGGCATCTGGAAAGGCTTTCAAGGTTTTCAAGTTCCACCATTGTGAAGCTTTTATGATTGGACATGGCAGGGCTGCTTCTGTTTTTCGTCTGATTGTTTTACCTATGTGAATTCTATATAAGCTTATATATATATATATATATATATATATATATATATATATATATGCTTTCGTAGATTTTCACGGGTACAGGAATGCAGGTTTTGGTGTCCTCGGGTGTCTTCCCGTGTAAAAGTTGGGGTGTCTAGGCGACGTTTCGACGAGGTCTCACTCGTCATCTTCAGGCTGGTGCTTTCGGCTTCTTGTTACTGGAACAGAGCGGGATCTCAATGTTTGAGTTCCTATAAATACTGTAGAGGGGGTGTGGTGTCTAGCCTCCAATGTTCTGGGCAGAGAGGAAGTTCCCAGGCTAGTGTGCCTTTTCTTCTTTTGTTCCTTAATTACTTGAGAGATACCTTGAGTGATTTCTTGAGTGATATCCTGAGTACCACTTAGGTGGGTCATTAGGTGTGGATTAGTTGCTAAGTTTGGATTAGTTTGGATTACGAAGCTAATCCAAAAGGAAACACCCCCCAAAAACCAAGACACAGAAGAAAACAATGGCATGGCCCTCCTTCCTTATATCAAGGGCACTACAGATAAAATTAGCAAAATCCTCCATAAACACAATATCAAAACAGCCTTTTGCACCAACCAAAAAATAGCCAATATCCTCAGAAACCCCAAGGATAAAATCCAGTTGGAAAACCAAGGGATCTATGAAATACCCTGCAAAGTCTGCCCAGCCACGTACATTGGACAAACAAACAGACGAATAAATGCACGTATCGCAGAACACAAGAATGCCGTCAAAAAAGAAGAAAAAACTTCCTCTCTTTTCCAACACATGAAAGAAACAGGACACGAAATTAATTTTGCAGATTCCAAATTGCTCTTTAACACGGAACATCACCACAAGAGAATAATCATGGAAGCCATCGAGATAGAGAAACACCCTCACAACATGAACAAGCGTGACGACACATCCCGCTTGCCAGACATCTGGAAATTAGCCCTCCCCACAAAAACTGACACCAGATCCAGAGGCACACAGAACGCCAACACCAATCAACCACACCAGACCCAAACCCAGACCCTCTCCACAGATGAATTACTGACACCATCCAGTAGCCAATCCATGGTGGCACCTCCGGATGCTGCACCCCCCTGCAATCCCTACACAGATCTGGCTGACACAAGCCACAAAACCACAGCTCGCCCCTATACACGAAGCCAAGCCAAAGCACAACTAAGTGCAATACAGCCATCTTCTCAGGAAAACTCTTCACAAAGTTCAAGAGGTCAAGACACAAAGACTTTAGCAACTAATCCACACCTAATGACCCACCTAAGTGGTACTCAGGATATCACTCAAGAAATCACTCAAGGTATCTCTCAAGTAATTAAGGAACAAAAGAAGAAAAGGCACACTAGCCTGGGAACTTCCTCTCTGCCCAGAACATTGGAGGCTAGACACCACACCCCCTCTACAGTATTTATAGGAACTCAAACATTGAGATCCCGCTCTGTTCCAGTAACAAGAAGCCGAAAGCACCAGCCTGAAGATGACGAGTGAGACCTCGTCGAAACGTCGCCTAGACACCCCAACTTTTACACGGGAAGACACCCGAGGACACCAAAACCTGCATATATATATATATATATATATATCACATTAACCTGTTGGGTAGAGTTGCTAATATAGAGCTTACCTTCAGGTTTTATTTAGATGGAGACTTTATATTTTAACCCGAAACAGCAACTCACCAGCATCCCTTAATCTGCCAAATGAAGCAGTAGATGTTCTCATCATCTATGTAACTGCCTAATCCCTTTACAATCCTCTTAAGCTTCAATGATATTGCTTGTTCTGAGAGCCACAGCTTAATTATTTGCTGCACAGTGCCGCATTTCATTCAACACATTTTACATTAGATGCATCTTAGCTACATCAAATGGCTGCTGGTAATACACCTCATGGTGTAAAGATGAATTCCTCATCACTAGATACACCCCCATTCATAAAAGGTGTGTGTATTGTTTCCACCAATCACTCTCCCCCAAGATTGTATTTACCAAAACCCTGAGAATCTGTACAGTTTCCAAGGGGCGGGAGAAGGAAGTACAGAACTTTTCTTCTTCTTTAATAGCCTCTCCATTAAGACCAAATGTGTGTTCCATTTGAGAAGCTTCAACGGAAACAGCTGGAGATCAGCCACACCTCCAGGTCAGTGGTGACACTGGATAGAAGAAGAAGAAAAAGAGTTTGGATTTGATATCCCACTTTATCACTACCCGAAGGAGTCTCAAAGCAGCTAACATTCTCCTTTCCCTTCCTCCCCCACAACAAACACTCTGTGAGGTGAGTGGGGCTGAGAGACTTCAGAGAAGTGTGACTGGCCCAAGGTCACCCAGCAGCTGCATGTGGAGGAGTGGAGACGCGAACCCGGTTCACCAGATTATGAGACTACCGCTCTTAACCACTACACCACACTGGCTGTCTCACTGGATAGACAGGAGAAGCATCTCACAGTGTCTGCCATGTTTTGTTTTTATTTTACAAAAATCTCCGTCAGTCTTCCTTAACACACTCCTCAAGCTGAAGGTACCACTGGCAGTCTATAACATTGAAGTAGCCCATGGACATGCAGTGCCAAAGAATCTGGAAGCTGACGCAATAAAGTCATGGCCTGCTTAACCCAGTGAAATGTTGGCTTTCTCCTTTCTCTGCCCTCCTTTCTCTACCCTCTATTTGCTCTGTTCCCACACTGCCAGCACACTATTAAATGCAGGCCAGGCACTCTGTAGGTCATTGACTGTCCTCATAATTATCTCCTCTTTGCATGGCTCTCCACATTCCAAATGATAACAACAGCCAAACTGTCTACTGAAAAGCATTTCCCCACCACTGGTATCTATGATGGATAATAAACAAAACATATTTTTTTTTTGTCACAAGGGGCAATAGGATAGATCAGATCTGTCCCTCTGACACTGGAAACAGAGATTGGATTCTGAAGAATGAGATCTGATGTCAGAATCTCTCTCCGCACCTTGGGCTTCTTGATCACCCTGGCCTAGCTAATGCCAGAGCTATGATGTTGATAGGGCCATATAGGAGATGTGTCAGGAAGCTGTTGGTTCCTGACCTGTCTTGTTCCCTCACCATACCCACAAAGTGCGGAGAAATTGAGTCACATTCAAGAGGCATCCCTGTCAAGAGTGTACATAAATCACCCTCCTCTTCTAAAACAGTTTTCTTCCCCAGCCCCAAGTCTGGAAGCATATGGAGGAAACCAGAGTGTTTCTCCACTCTTATTTCTGCTCCACTGATACAGCCCAGTATGGTGTGAGACAATTCAGTTCAACTGCCTTCAGTTCTACCCAACACTGGAAAGCTGGAATATGATGGGACATTGTGTGTCGGCCACAGAAAGGTGGTGAATATTGTGGTGAATATTAAATTCTGCAAAGCAGGCTTCTTCTTCCAGGGGGAATCAGAATGGAAAAATCTCAGAAAGAATGTTTCCGAGAAATTTTAAGCAATGCAAGCCAGAAGGAAACATTCTGCTATATATATTGTGTGAATGGCAGCTATAGCAGGAGCTTGTATCGGGGAAAAACTTGTTTTTCTCCTTGAAGGGAAGAATAAATGCTATCAAACAGAAGACATGGACAGCACTGACAATAAATGCCACAACGTTTGCCATCTATCTGTTTTTCCTAGAAAAATTGTGCATATGGTTTTGATTTTCTGTCACCTTCTAAACTTTAGTCTCTGGAGATTTTTCTGCCTCTCAAGATATAGCAGTTACTAACTGATCAATCTTTTGGACAGATTTATTTCTGAACTTCAGAACTAAGGAAGCTCAAATATTTGATGTAAGTCAAATTGGGCATCACTTTGTAAAACCCACTGGTCACTTCAAAAGTGAATTTAAGACAATTTATGGCATGAACCATACTTCCTACTGTGCTCAAACCCATGTTACTGGCTGAACTTAGGATACTGAACTCACCATTCCTATCAATTGAGTTAATTTCTCTTTCTCTCTGCCATTATTATTATTATTATTCCTTTAATTCCTCTCCTTTTTCCAGATAGAAGACACTGCTTCTTTCTACATCTTTCCAATTCCCCCTGCATTGGCTTCAAAATGGACACCCTCAGAGTGAGGGCAGAATTAGGAACCAATGCTTCCAGTCTGATTGGATTTTCAGTAACAACAGGTTATTGCTGATGAATGGGAAACCTCACAACTAATGGCATTCCTCTTCACCAGAATGTCCCACCCACCTTTGTAGCTTGTGAATGGGGTGCCAACTATGAAGATCCTTCCACCCAGTCTTTCTGTGTCTACCACCAATGCTTGCCCCTAACCACTGAGTTCATCAAAAGGAGGAACTAGGGTTGGAGTGGGGTGAAGGACACCTTGCTCAGGGCTCCCTCATACCTGTAACCAGTCCTTCTAATTGGTAGTATTTCTGCAGACTCTGATACAGGAATCTTTCCTAGGCCTGCATGTAGATGTCATGACTTGAGCCTGGGATGTTTTGTGTGCAACTACCACTGAGCTACAGTCCTTCCCTACCAGTTCCTCTGCAAAAGGTACCAGTGATCCAAACTGAACCATGGAAGGCATGAAGTATCATAAGGGGTTGTGGTTCCCACTAGTAAGTCTTCCCACCAGTCTCAGGAATGGATGAATGCTATCACACAGTAACTGATCAAAGGTATATCAAGCGTTTACTATCTTTTATCAACCTGTACTAACATGTCACTACACTGGTGTGTGTGTGGAATGAACCCTTTGCCTGAGAGCATGCAAGAAGATCCTTTCAGTGGCCTAGCAATCTGTTGAAGGAACACACTGAGAAAGAAAGAAAGAAAGAAAGAAAGAAAGAAAGAAAGAAAGAAAGAAAGAAAGAAAGAAAGAAAGAAATCCACCATATTAAACAGTGCAGAGTGATGGTTATACTGGCTGTTTTTAATTAAAAAATTGAGGAAAACAAATCATAAATGTTCCTGACAACCCAGTGCAGAAGTTTTAGATTATATGTTAGAGTATGTTTACACCAAGTCAATTGAAGTTCATGATAAGCAAACATTTGTTTTCTTATTAAGGCATAAGCCACTGAACTGAATCACCAAGGTAACCATCTATGACAGGTGAAAACCTGAACTGAGGTCTATTTAGATGTGAGCTGTTGTGACTCAGTTTAATAGCATAGATTTTTGAAGTGCTGAATCTGAATGTTGATCATAATCAGCTATTTGAGGTTGCTATTCTTCAGAAATCGCCAACACTGCCATATTTGTTAAGATAAAAGCCTTGCCACATGACACCAATGTATGTAGACTGCCTATCTTCTGTGATACCTTAATGTATACCACTACATGTCATTATTGTATTTGCTCTGCAATGTTATTTTTTATGTACTGCAGCAGAAGTAGCAAATGTGGTGCCCTTAAGATTTTGTTGGACTACTATTCCATCATGCTGGCTGAGTCTAATGGAAGCTGTAGCCCAACACCTTCTGGGGAGTTTCACGCTGGCTAATGCTAGCTAAAGCTGGTCTTTTTGATCCAATGATGATTTCAGTGTCAACATTTGTTGCTTTTATTTCCTCTTTGCAGACAATCGATACGTTGATTGGAATAGGAGAGATGAATAAATCTGTCCATTTCAGTTTCTCTACGTTTCTCATTTTTTCAGTATTAAGTTCAATTTGCTGCATTTCTACATTAGTTTGTGATTGTTTTTCAATCAGAAAACATTGTCTACATTTTAGTGCCCATTTCTCTCAATATACTTGTTTGTGTGTGTGTGTGTGTGTGCGCGCGCGCGCACGCACACACAAAAACACACACACTTTTTGTTGTAATTGGCTATCCTTAATATGATGCATTTTAATGTTCTTTTCATTAAAATATGCATTTTTGCACACTTTCTTCTAACATACAATTTTGTACACATCTTTTTGCTTGAAGAATTATGTCGCAAAATTCAGAAAAGTGCACATTTTCAAAGAAAGTTGCTTGCAGGCTTCCCACAGGCATGTGACTGGTCACTGTGAGAACAGGATGCTAGACTAGATGGGCCTTTGGCCTGATACAATAGGGATCCTTAAAGAAGGATAACTCTGTCATACTGTGTTCAAAGTGGCAATACTGAAGGACTTATTCTTCTGTTAAAACATTTCCCTCTATCAATCAAATGCTCATCCTGGGTAATAGGGATAGAAAGCAGGCAGCGGGTGAATTTTATCTGTGCAAGCCCACTACTACATATGATCCCAAAAAGGCCTGTTGGGCCTGCATGCTTTTCTTGTAAATGGGTTGGTTATTTGCGACCACATAATTTTAATAAAATAAAGATGTTCTTTCTTCAAAAAAAAGAGAGAAGAAGAAGTTGTGGTTTAAGTTAATGAATAAATAATAATTGCCGGACATTTTCATTCAGTCAGAATCATCCAGGGAGCTAGAAGATCTACAGTTGAAGAAGTCCTGGGAAGTTTTGTGCTCATAACATGATGTTAGGGACTGGACAGAGGAGGAATGGTGGAGACCGTCTCCCTAGCCTGACCCTTCCAGAGAAGAAGAAGACAGTTCAAAATTACAACGGGGGTTTGAGGGACATCACAGCTCAGAGGCAGATGAAGGGGAAAGCTGGGAAATAATGGGAGAGGAGGAAGAAGAAGCACCAGCTGATGGAAACAGTGTCTTTAGAAAGCATTCTAGGACCTCCCTCTCTCAGAACCCGGTGGGCATTGAAAGTAGGAGAGCAGAGATCTCAGAGGCAGAGGGCACATCACATAACCCATAGTGATGACGCATGAAGGGAGAGAGGGAGGGGGTGGGGACTCACCCGGAGCAAAGCCGTTATTCCAAGAGTCTGGCGTTCCAAGCCTCTCTCTGTGAATATTGAATGAAAAGCAGTTGGTAAAAACTTTTCTTTGTCTTATCCGTTCCTGGCGACCTGCCGGGGTGTTTGTGTGTGTGGATCCACTGTCGCCTGACACATACAGGCAAAAAAATACCACAGTGAATCAGTCACTGCCTCTGCCGGGCTGCTCCATTGAATCTATTTTGCTTTCTTTAGGAGTCAGCGGCTCTGTTAGCTCTGCCAAAAAAGGGAAGAGGCACTGCTGTTCCTGAAGATGAGTGGGGATTTTTGTGTGTGCTTAAAAACACTAGCAGTCCCTTCTTTCATTGGGTAGGAAGGGTAGTGGAAGCAAGGGAGGGTGGATGGGGAGTCAGGTGGGTAGGCAGGTAGCTGGTGACACATTTGAACAGGCAAACTACAAGGTGCTCCTTGCATGCTCTGTAGTCAGTGTTCATGACTAAGCAAAAGGACAGTAATTGTGTGAGGCTACTTCTTGTTCAGATCAGGCACTTCTGCATTTCTTGTTAAGTACAGTGGTACCTCGAGTTACAAATGCCTCAGGTTACAAACTCGGCTAACCTGGAAGAGTTACCTCGAGTTGAGAACTGTGCCACAGGATGAGAACAGAAATTGTGTGCTGGTGGTGCAGCGGCAGCAAGAGGCCCCATTAGCGAATGCACGCTTCTAGTTAAGAACAGTTTCAGGTTAAGAACGGACCTCCGGAACGAATTAAGTTCATAACTAGAGGTACCACTGTAACTGTTTTAATAAAGAATAATCGTAATTGAGAGTTGCATCTTGCGGTTTTCTAGTACAGGCATAGGCAAACTCGGCCCTCTTCAGGGGTCAGCAACCTTTTGCATCCATGGGCCGGTCCACCATCCCTCAGACCATGTGGTGGGCTAGACTATATTTTTTTTTGGGGGGGGGGATGTGACTGAATTCCTATGCCCCACAAATAACCCAGAGATGCATTTTAAATAAAAGCACACATTCTACTCATGTAAAAACACCAGGCAGGCCCCACAAATAACCCAGAGATGTGTTTTAAATAAAAGGACACATTCTACTCATGTAAAAACATGCTGATTCCTGGGCCATCTGCAGGCTGGACTGAGAAGGCGATTGGGCCGGATCCGGCCCACGGACCTTAGGTTGCCTACCCCTACTCCAGATGTTTTGGGACTACAACTCCCATCATCCCTGACCACTGGTCCTGTTAGCTAGGGGTGATGGGAGTTGCAGTCCCAAAACATCTGGAGGGGCCGTGTTTGCCTATCCCTGTTCTAGCAGATCAAATTTTCATTTTAAAAAATATATGCCTAGAAGGAACAAAACAAATGGTTTTGTTTGAACTTCAGCATATGAATATTCCAATGGATATTAATGAATATAGATGGGGCTGTAAGTCTGTGTCTATCTATACACATGAACACATGCACACACATATAGGAAGATTGTTTGGTTTTGTCTAGCTAAAAGCTGTAGGACAATAACAAAAACTTTCAGAGTTGAGCCACAAATTTAGTTCTTAATTTCCTGGCCAGCAGTAGAAATAAAGAGACACGCAAAGTAGCATAGTTTTCATTATTGAGCAGCCTATGAAGTTCAGACAATACCAACAAAAATGAAAAGTGGGAGGAGACTAGAGAAACTGGTGTGGCTGCATAAGGAGCTTGCAGGAATGTTATGGGATACTTGCCTCCTCTGCAAACGCATAACACTATTCTATAGCTTTTAAAAAATGGAGAGAAAACCCACACATGTTTCAGTTGCAAGGTGTTTAAAAGTTCAAGTTTGAAAGCAAATCTGCCAAGCTGAGTCATGCAAAGCTAAGCTACAATTGTGAGTTTTAAAAAAAGAAAAAATATGCAAATTTTTTCATATTCAACACAAACAGCAATCAATACAGCAACTGGGATTGACAGTTGCTGTCTCTGCATCAATACAAGACAACACTAGGCATTTTAAACAAAAAGTAGCATCCAATGTCTGATAACATAATCACTCATATTTAGCACCCAAAATCTGTGAAATGAGATGTTTCCTATACCTTCTGAAGGCATGTGACAATTGTCTTTTTTTCTCTCTCTGCAATATTTATAAACCGTTTGCTAAGAAAAGACAGCAAATTAGACTCAGTGTTTGGATTCAGCAACTCAAAATCCATCAAATGAGTTGGACCATACTTATTCACACTCCAGATGATATCTTTCTAAGAATTTTTCCCGACTAATCAGCCAAATAACCTTCTGCTTAGAATCCAACATGACAGAAAATGCACATTGCAGCTGCAGCCAATGATGATTCACTACATGAATATTTGTGGAAGTAAACAGTTATATGAATGCCATTCTTAACTGGAACTAAAAATGTTATATATTATGAGGAAAATCTGGCATTTTATAGGCCAATTTAACTGATTTTTACCATCTTTGTTTTATGAATTGGTCGTATTAGTGCTTCAAAAATCATGGTGAATGTAAACAATGAAAAACATAGGGTACGGATAAAAAATGATTTGGGAAGCGTGTAAAGCCTATATGTGAGGGTATGTAATACAACAAATGAGGAGGATAAGGAGAAATAAAGAAAATAATATTATGGAAATAAACAAAGAAATAAGGGAGAAAGAAAAAGAAATAGTGAAAAACCCCCAAAACGAAGATATCCTCCAACAGATAAAGAACTTACAAGCCCACCTATCGTATTTAATAAACAGAGAAGTTGAGAAAAAAATTATATGGAAAAACATAGATAATAGATAGTTCAGTCAGTATAGCATGAGGCTCTTAATCTCAGAGTTGTGGGTTTGAGCCCCATGATGGGTGAAATATTCTTGCATCGAAGGGGGTTGGACTATATAATCCTTGTGGTCACTTCCAACTCTATTAGCCATCATCCAAAATAAAATCTGTCCGGTTTGTTGGTTAAGTTTAGAATGCTACTTTAGGCATTGCAGGGGAAACTACTTACAGGTAGGTAGCCGTGTTGGTCTGCCATAGTCGAAACAAAACAAAATAAATAAAATATTTTTTTTTAAAAAAATCCTTCCAGTAACATCTTAAAGACCAAGTAAGTTAGTTATTGGTATGAGCTTTCGTGTGCATGCACACTACTATTTGCACTCTAATAACAAAAAAGATTTGCAAAACTGTGTATGTTGGGAGAAACCAACATATGAGGAAAAAATTGTACTGATGAATTTTCATGCAGACTTTTTAAAAATGAGAAAGTGGAAAAATGTGGTTATGACTTCAGGATTTTAAAAATTAGAATCTAAAATTGATGGATTTACCCACCCCTAGGCCCTGAAACATTTGAGCTGAGAAAACATCTCTCTGACAGGTAGAGGGAAAGCAATCTCCCTACATTTACTCCTTCTCAGGTCAATGGCCAAGATGTGTAATATTGGATTTTGTTTTGGCTATACGTATGTTGTAAGCCACCTGGAGGAACTTTAGATTGAAAGGCAGGATATATCTTCAAATATCATCTATTTATAATGTTCAGATGCAAAGCAGCACTAGACTGCAATCTTAGGCACATTTACTTGGCAGTGATTCCCACTGACAGATGTTGTTCTTACTTCTGAGTAAAAATACATATGACTTTGCTGCATGCAACCTCAAGCTGTGACTGCATTTTGTTGTGACTATGCAATAGGAAAGCATTGCAAACACACATGGTAAAGCTTAATCCTGATGACAGAGCATATGAAATCTGGGCTTACAGCAATGCCAAGATGAAGAAATGCAGAAGTGTATCAAGGGTTGTTTGTATGACAAGAAATCAGTAACAAAGTTGAGAAATCAACTGTTCCACTTCAGCCTTTAATAAATTATTGCAGAATGTGGTCTGGGAATACTTTTGTGACAGTCAAAATGTGTTTTTAATCTTCTGCAACAGTGAGATTTGGATGTATGGCACTAGTTCTTCTGTAATGCAGATTTTACGCTGATTTAGTCCACTAATAGTGGTAAGGCTACTTCGAGCTTACACCAACGGGTGTTCTAGGATTCGGATAATGTGTTTACAATTAGCATTACCAATATGAGACAGATTTTTGCTTGTTAACAGATGAGTCTTATCTCCTGCCTCCAGCACAGGAAACTAATCTTGGCAGAACCCACATTCTGTTGTTCTTTCTCCAGATGTTTACAAAAGCTTGCAATACAGCTAAGAAGATATATTTGTTTAATAACATGGGAGGTGGCTTCCCCCATTTTCCATGTCAAAATGTATTGACTGGATGAACATGGTCTACACAAACTGTTATTGTGAAAACTTGTGTGCTTCTGAGACACAACTCAGGTTCATGTCCAGTTCTGAGGGGCCATCAGCAATGTTACCTGTGCTCAGGGGAGAAGGGCTGTATCTCAGTAGTACAGTATCTGCTTTGCGTACAGAAGGTCCCAGGTTCATTTTCTAACATCACCACACAGGGCTAGGAAGAACTCTTACCTCAAACCCTGGAGAGTCACTGCCAGTCAGTGTAGACAACACTGAGCTACATGGACCAATGGTCTGAAGCAGTATAAGACTGTTTCCCACCATCCTATGTAGGTGAGAAATGTCAGGATTTCCCGGTGGCAACTAGGGATAGATTAACCTGTTAATTTGGGTTCTCTTGGTTTCTCATTTTTTTCTAGTATTCAATTCAATTTTCTACAACAATCTTGAGTTTTAAAAACTCCTCATGAAAATCCGCCTGCATTTTAGTGTTAATTTCTCCTAATAAACACATCTGTGTATGCAATTTCCCCTAATATGCATGTTAGCAAAGTTTATGAGGTAAAATGGGCAGGTAGACTGACAGAGATACAGGACGTGCTTTATACATTCAGGATGTGTTGATTCCAGGTGAGCATGGGTGTTCATGCATCCCATCAAGGGGCAGGAAAGTGAAAAAGGACAGGTGTTCTACTTGAGCATGGTGTCAAGCCTCGCATCTGAAGGAGGTGTCTAGGGATCCAAATCAGAGATCTCTGACATATCTAGTTTGGCCTGGAATAGAAACATAAATGGTGTCTGTGTAAATGCCTCGCTCTCCCTCTCATTATACAGTTCCTTGGTTCCTCCAGCAGTGAGAGCTTAGTAAGCTGAAGAGTTGAAACTAAAAATTATCAATTTTGGTTTTTCCTCTCTTAGATTTTACAGTCGGATCACTTCTGAAACCCAACTAAACAACCCCGTTACACTTCTGCCTCAAAAATAAACATGTCCCAAAAGTTACTAAATAAAGCCTTACAAGGACATTTGTAATACAATGTTCAGTCGTATGTCCCCTTCCTGCCTAAATGCAATGTGCCACATTTTTAATGTAACTTGCTAGGGGGTTGAGGCAAAATATAACTCTTCCCATAAAGGATAAAGAAATCTTTCTGTGAGAAATTCATCTTGTGACCTTGGTTGTGCTCCAGTGTCCCACAAGATATCCTTTTACCAGGATGAATCAGGTTTGTGCCAAAGCAAAAAAAGTTTTCAGTCCTTTATTTCCCTGAGCAGAATGTTTGTGTGTGACAGCTTGTTTTTATATACCATTATAGCCAAGGAACACAAGGTTCTGGGGAGGGAGAATGAGAGATCCGGATGAATTCTCAAAGTGGAGAGTAAAACAACCCTCCAGAGAGAACAAACCTAATAAGAGAACATTCAGATACAACATGCACCTGTAACCATCCTATTACTCACATTTTCATGTTACATAAGGAGAAATTGACTCAAACTGGTGGCAAAGTTTAGGGCTGCCGTTTGTTAGAGTTTGGGCAACTTTAACCATCATGTTGAAACTCACAAAGGATGCATGGGAGCAAAGAGATTGGAGACCCAAGTGGTATAAATCCATTGCCCTCAAACATTTAGCTATTTAGTTAAGTACCCATGACCACTGACAGAGGAAGGGTAGGTACGGTCCGCCCTGGGTGTCATCCCTGAGGGAGGGTGACATCGCTGTGCTGCCCCCCATGGATGCTCATCCCACCCCCATGTGCAGCTAGCCCCACCCCTGTGGTGTGCTGGAGCAGCTAGCGCCTTCTCACCTGTATGCAGTATGGCAACAAGAATACTTATAATACCTTACAAAGTTATTACAAGATTCTAACCAGGTAATATTCACGAAGCACGTTGGATACAAATATTATTATTACTGCCCCTTTACCTCCTGATAAGCAGCAGTGACATATCCGACCAGAGATCAGGTGAGTGGCTTCTTCTTCTTCTTCTTCTTCTTCTTCTTCTTCTTCTTCTTCTTCTTCTTTTGGCGATCACTCGTAGCCGAGTAAGATTGTCTTCCACGAACACTGTCTTAACAGTGAGTTTGTAAGTGACTGTGGAGTCCAATTCTGGATCCACACATCCTTCCACAGTGGGGACATAGGTTTCCAAGTGGGATGACGGTGAGAGTTTGCCAAGCATGCCTTCCTCTTAGCACATTTCTCCCTTTTGTCCTGAGTTTGAGCGTCTTCAAAGTCCATGACACCTTTGATAAAGGCTGTTCTCCAATTGGAGTGTTCACAGGCCAGTGTTTCCCAGTTGTCAGTGTTTATACTACACATTTTTAGTATAAAAAAGTGGCATCGCACCACCCATTACTGGTAATATGTTACATGGGAAGGGGACCATAGCCCAATGGTAGAATACATGCATTGCATGCAGTTGGTTCCAGTTCCAGTCCCCAGCATCTACAGTGATAAGGATCAGGTGATGGGAAAGATGTGCATCACATATACTGGAGACCATTGCTAGTCGTAGCAGACAGTACTGGGCTAGATTGCAAAATACTTTGATCTGGTATAAGGCAGCTTACTATGCTTCTATGGTATCATGCCTTGAACACCAATTCATAGGTGCTACTTAAAAATTTTTCAAACATATGGCATTCAATTATATTTCAGAAATACAAGTAGAAGCATATTGTCTGCTAGGCCTTCTGGCAGATGGTTGCTGTTTAGTCGTTTAGTTGTGTCCGACTCTTCGTGACCCCATGGACCAGAGCACACCAGGCACTCCTGTCTTCCACTGCCTCCCACAGCTTGCTCAGACTCATGCTGGTAGCTTCAAGAACACTGTCCAACCATCTCGTCCTCTGTCGTCCCCTTCTCCTTGTGCCCTCCATCTTTCCCAGCATCAGGGTTTTTCCAGGGAGTCTTCTCTTCTCATGAGGTGGCCAAAGTATTGGAGCCTCAGCGTCAGGATCTGTCCTTCCAGTGAGCACTCAGGGCTGGTTTCCTTCAGAATGGAGAGGTTTGATGTTTTTGCAGTCCATGGGACTCTCAAGAGTCTCCTCCAACACCATAATTCAAAAGCATCAATTCTTCGGCGATCAGCCTTCTTTATGGTACAGCTCTCACTTCCATATATCAATGTACAACCCCACAATTTGAACCGAGCGTTAGATGT
Organism: Podarcis gaigeae; assembly: GCF_964106915.1. Taxonomy (NCBI): domain Eukaryota; kingdom Metazoa; phylum Chordata; class Lepidosauria; order Squamata; family Lacertidae; genus Podarcis; species Podarcis gaigeae. Next base: position 76,394,934 of record NC_139681.1, read on the forward strand.
TCAGATTAGGTCTAGATGTAACAACAGAATATAATTCAACTATGTTGTATTTCCAATATATGCTCCTATAGTACTAAACTATAGTACTAAACTAGGACTTTTACCTTCTGTTGCTCTTTTCTTTGTTAATAACAAGTGCCTACTCATTTCATAACCCATTTTCCAAATAATTAACAGCATGGAGGTCCAGATGACCTCTCAGTTGCAAACACTCTATTTTAGCCTTTAAAATGAAATCACAGATGAGTCATGCCTAAATTTCTATTTCCCCCACTTAGAGAATTATTCAGATGTACAGCTTTTGGAGGTGATGATTAACACTAGGGCCCAATTATCATCCCTAAAAGTCAACTAAACACCACCTACAGAGACTCCTTTAGTCATCAGGTTAACTCTCATGTCTGCAGAGCATTTATTTACAGGTTTGTGTTGCAATAGCAGTATATCAAAAAGCTGCTAATGGATGAGTTTATTGATGGGCTACTTTTTTAAAAAGAGAGAATTATTGAGTCTCTTGTATAAAGCTGAATGTATGTTCAGATTTTTATTTTAAAAGCATGATTATTATGTTGGCTGCTGGGCTCTCTGGAAAATCTGTAGCTTATAGATATATTCACACATTCACACTTTTCACAAACCCTTGTTGGGTTTGAGTGAACCACAAATACTTAGCCACAATATTTCCTTTTGCTAACTGCTCTTCTGGAATTTATCTCATCAAGTGGAAAAGCCAATGGGTTGACCAAATATGCTCTTTTGTGGTCAATTTACTGAGTTAGGTTTGTGAGTGAAGTAAACATCTTTTCAGTGAACTGAACATATTCCGTTTTGTGGTAGTAGCAGAATGTAGCTGGAAATCCAGACATTGTGCAATGGATTCCCTTGGTCCCTTGGTTATTCCTGAATCACTTGGATATATTTTAAGTTCCCATCTACAGGTGAGAAATGACATAAAGCTTGCGCTGATATATACGGGGGTGAAGTAGCAGCTACAGTGCTTTCACCAGCATGGTGAGACAGATTATTGAGGTTGTAGTGACTTCAAAAGAACTTTGGAGCATTGGTACTAGAGGAGGCATCCCTGACTTTCGGCCCTCCAGATGTTTTGGACTACAATTCCCATCATCCCTGACCATCGGTCCTGTTAGCTTGGGATCATGAGAGTTGTAGGCCAAAACATCTGGAGGGCCACAGGTTGGGGGTGTCTGTACTAGAGATTCTTGCTGCTACCGTACGCATCACTCTTCTGGTAAATGCAAAACTGTACCCCCTCCACTCCATCACATGCCACTGCTGCATATAGATTTGGGAGGCTATAATTGCCCAATAGTATTCTGGACCAAATGTGTATGAAAACACAGGTGAGGGAGTACTCTTCCAGGCAGTGCTTTTTTTCTTAAAAATTGTTTAGGGTTACTCTCATTTTGTCTCAAGAAAATCACTGGGTAAGGAAATGAAGCAGCCGTTGGAGGTGGTAACTGACCAATCACCATGCTAGATTCCAACTCCTACTTCACACATTAAACACTTGCTTCCATCTGAGATTCAGGAAATGAGGCCGCCATCGGGGGTAGCAACAGAACTGACGATTCACCGTGCTAGAGAAGAATTAGATTCACAAAATATTTAGGGGTATGCATACCCCTGTGTACCCCCATAAAAAAGCACTGCTTCCAGGTATTATTGGGCCACAGCTCCCGTCAGCAATTATATCCCAGGGTATAACACAATGTTTAAAAGAAAAGAGCCACTTAGAAATAGCTGTTTCCCCATGCAAGGGTAGCGTTTGAGTAGAATTGTCAACAACATAGTCCAAAGAATACTCCTTCCCTTCATTCACTTTGTTCCAGTTCAAAAGCAAAATATAATAATAGTAAATCATTGCCCAGATGAATTTTTATCTCTCACATTTTAATCTATCACATATGTGCTTAAGCTAATAAAAATAGTTCCATTTGAAGATGAAAATTTGTTGCTACTTTTTTCATTTGAGAGATAAAATTCAATCCATTTCCCTTTATGAAGCAGGTCAGTGCTAGTAAACCCACAACATAAAATTCTGCTACTGGGATTGTGCTGCCCTCTCCCCCCTATAATCACTGGCATGTACCTCCCTTAACCAAATATAGCAAGCTTACAAAATATTACTCCTGCTTATAAACTTAAACGCAACATCCACTCCTATGTATCTGCTGCTTTTTCTTCCTCTCTCATGAACCCAGAACCCAGGGAGTCATTCAGTATAGCAGAATGATGGGAGATTCAGAATGGACAAAGGAAATACCAGTTGCCTCAAGATGGCTGCCATTTTAGATGGCTTTTAAATAGGATCAGATAAACACATGGAGGATAATGCTGTACATGACTACTAGTCAAGCAATGCCTCTGGAGGCCAGTTCCTGGGAATCATGAACAAGTGTACAGTGGTACCTCGGGTTAAGAACTTAAGCCGTTCTAGAGGTCCGTTCTTAATCCGAAACTGTTCTTAACCTGAGGTACCACTTTAGCTAATGGGACCTCCTGCTGCTGCCGGAGCACAATTTCTGTTCTCATCCTGTAGCAAAGTTCTTAACCCAAGGTAGGTACTATTTCTGGGTTAGCGGAGTCTGTAACCTGAAGTGTCTGTAACCTGAAGCATCTGTAACCCAAGGTACCACTCTATACTGTTGAGCTCATGCCCTGTTTGTGGGCCTCCCATAAGCAATTGGTGAGCCACACTGGGAATTGGATGCTAGGCTAGATGGTTCCAAGCAGGGCTTTTTACTTCCCAAATTTAATTCCCCTCCCCTAAAGTATTTTTAACTGCTTTGTTGAGGTGGGGTGTGTGTGTCCAATTTCTTAAAATGCTGTTGTTGTTTAGTAATTTAGTCGTGTCCGACTCTTCATGACCCAACAGACCAGAGCACGTCAGGCACTCCTGTCTTCCACTGCCTCCCACAGTTTAAAATGCTACTGAATTAAAAAATTCATCAGGAACATTGAGTGGATGGCAATGCAGAATTAGATAAGCTTGGCCGTTTTCTAGTTTTAATTAGCATTTCTCAAGAACTGTCCCACTGAAGTGTGTGAGAAGAGAGGTACGTGCATGTTTTATTGCTTTGTAAACGAGGAGATAAAATAAAACCACAAACCCACATCGTAATCCAAACCAAGTTCTGAATTCAGCTAATGGGTTTTTCACATCAGATCAAAACCAAAGCTAAAATTCTTATTTCATCTCAAAATGCAAATGCTTTTAGTTCTGTTTACTCGTTGTAAGGCACTATATTTTTTAAGTAGCAACACCACTTCAAAGACTCCTGGGAACAGTAAGTTTATTAAGAGTGCTCAGAGTTATTAGGCAGCCCTCATTCTCCTCACAAAGCTACAATTCTCAGTAGAGTTGCCACACATCCAGAACTTCCCGGATATAGCCAGGATTGGTCCGCCAAAAATGGCTCAACAACTTTTGTGTCTGGATTTCCACTTTTTGAAATATGGCAACCCTAGTTTAACAGTCAGTTCCACTTCCCAGAGAACTCTGGGAATTGTAGCTCTGTGAGGGGAATAGGGGTGACCTGAAAACTCTCAGCACCCTTAATTCCCAAGGGTGTTTTGTAGGGAACAGGAAGTTATGCCTGTTTATGCCTGGTTAGGGATGCGGGTGGCGCTGTGGGTTAAACCACAGAGCCTAGAACTTGCCAATCAGAAAGTCGGCAGTTCGAATCCCTGCGACGAGGTGAGCTCCCGTTCCTCGGTCCCTGCTCCTGCCAACCTAGCAGTTCAAAAGCACGTCAAAGTGCAAGTAGATAAATAGGTACCGCTCCAGCGGGAAGGTAAAAGGTGTTTCCGTGCGCTGCTCTGGTTCGCCAGAAGCGGCTTAGTCATACTGGCCACATGGCCTGGAAGCTGTATGCTGGCTCTCTCTCAGCCAATAAAGCGAGATGAGCGCCGCAACCCCAGAGCCGGTCACAACTGGACCTAATGGTCAGGGGTCCCTTTACCTTTATGCCTGTTTAAAGTGATATGCTACTGCTTTGAAAGTACCGTTTATTGCAGATGGGGCCTAAGTCAACACATTAAAAGATCTTGTAGTATTGAGGGTATTTCAAAATGCCCTATTTACCGGAAGACCCACATCCCTTAATATGTTAAATCTACTGTTGTTGACCATAATAACTGTACTGTAAAATGCCTTCTTGGGGACTGAGTAAAAAGCAGTGTCTGGTTTGGTAGTGTTAGAAAAAAACGAGACATTAACAAGAGACATTAGTTAATATCTTAGGGCCAAATTAAATGTGGAAGCTAGTACAAGAAGCACTACCAGGGTAAGTACATCATATGGCAAGCATAACATTTAAAAGGCTTTCCCTTATGTGCCAACTGATAGGAATGCAGTGTTTGAAGCCAGAGTGCTATGGACCAGGCAGGCAGAAGTTGTTCTAGAATTCCTATTGATGTGAAAATATGAAACTCTGCCGAGGAGTTAAAATTCAGGAGATTAATCTTGACACCTTGGACCCGAAATTTAGAAGCACATCTCACCATATTAGAACATTTCCCAACATTTACATACCTCCCGGCTTTTCCAAAGGGCATGTCTGTGTTTAATAAAAAGGCTTCCTCACCTTTCCTCATCCAAAACCCATTTTCCTCACACATTCCAATGAATCCCAGGCAGACAGATTAACCGCAGACAAAAATAATTGCTACATGGGGTCTTTACTTTATTGAAACAAAAGCAACAGGTTACATAGTTAAATAGAAACAATTGTTATGGGGGGAATGCTACTTCAGAAGCTGTCTGGAAGATCTGTCAGGGAGATTCAATTTTCCGAGGAAAACGGCAGAGATGGAATCATAATAGAATGCTAACATTTCATGATGATAAGAAAAGATTATACAGGAGGTTGAATAATCCAGAAGAACTGCCCAAGTCCATCCAGATATTCCTCACCTTTAGGCTGTCGGGAAACTCAAGCGTATTTCGATTCCTTTTGTAAATACAGTGGTACCTCGGGTTACATACGCTTCAGGTTACAGCCTCCGCTAACCCAGAAATAGTGCTTCAGGTTAAGAACTTTGCTTCAGGATGAGAACAGAAATTGTGCTCCGGCGGCACGACAGCAGCAGGAGGCCCCATTAGCTAAAGTGGTGCTTCAGGTTAAGAACAGTTTCAGGTTAAGTACAGACTACCGGAACAAATTAAGTACTTAACCCGAGGTACCACTGTATAGAATAGCAAAATAGCTTATGTTGACATCATACCGAACACCGACATTCCATAAAGGTGGGAAGGATTCTATTAAATCGACAGGGGATTGAATCAAACAGCCAGGGAGGCCACTCAGCCATTGAATTTCCCACCCTTTAAAAATACCGGGAAATTCAAATGCTTCTCAAACATTCCTTTGTAAATGCAAGTGTCTTCAAGTACTGTCTTTTCTAGCCTGGATTATCAGATACGTTCTTTAATAAATCCCAGAAACGTTCTTAACTGTGTTAAGAAGAGGCAATTACCACATTTTTCTGTATATAAGACTATATTTCCCCCCAAATTTTTGAAGTTTAAAATAAGGGATTGTCTTATACACAGCATTTTCTTAATTTTGGATTTAAAAAATAGGGGTCGTCTTATACATGGGGCGTCGTATACACGGAAAAATTCGGTAATTGTTTCAAGACGTTTACATGCATTAAGAGGCAGGGGTGGCTCCCTGTCTGTAAAAAGTATTAAAAAGTGTCTGCCTTTCACATGGAGCTACCTTTCTTTTCCTCTAAGACTGGTACTACTAGCTGTCAATAAAAGATCTCAGTTAAGGGACTTTTGCTTTAACCTGGGAAAGTTAATTTTCCCATGACACTATGGATCCGTGCCTTGGTGAAGAGTAAGGATAGGGGAGCAATTAAATTCAGTTCCTGGTTAAACCTACCTAATTCAGACTTTCCAAAATAATGCACAAATCAAAACACAGCCATCTTTCGAAATTCACATTTCTCCAAGTTTTGTAGCACAGTTCTCTGGCCAAGCAAGGCAAGTAATGCAATATAACAGGGTAAAGGATGCGTTAACATTTCATTCAAATAGTAAAAATAAGAAAAATGCTTGGGAATATATTGATATTGCCTTCAGAATGTGTATATTAGGAAAAAGTCACACCAATGAATTTTCATGAGAACTTTAAAAATAATAATAATCAGAAAGCTGGTGTTGAAATGTGGAGAACTGAATTTAAGATTAGATAAATGAGGAACTGAGGAAAACAGAGTTGGCCCTCCCCAGTTAAGTGTCAACGGTAGGTTTGCTTATAGCAGAGGTGGGTAGCTTGTGCTGTGGCCCTCCAGATGTTGTAGGACACGAGAGTCCTTCAGCTCCAGTCACTATGACCAGTGGTCAGTAGTAATGAGAGCTGTGGTCCAGCAACATCCAGAGATGTATCCCACCCATGGCTTATATGAATAAGTACTTCTCAAGATTTTCCACATGGTGGCTGTCCTATTTAAACTCCTTGGCTGACATTGTTGATTGACTGATTTCCTGCAAGGAGCTCAAAGTGGCATACTGTGGTACCTCAGGTTAAGTACTTAATTTGTTCTGGAGGTCCGTACTTAACCTGAAACTGTTCTTAACCTGAAGCACCACTTTAGCTAATGGGACCTCCTGCTGCTGCCGCGCTGCCAGAGCATGATTTCTGTTCTCATCCTGAAGCAAAGTTCTTAACCTGAAGCACCATTTCTGGGTTAGCAGAGTCTGTAACCTGAAGCGTATGTAACCCGAAGCATATGTAACCTGAGGTACCACTGTATATGGTTCTCCTTCTCTCATTTTTTCCCCTCATAACAATTCTGTGAGGTAGGTTAGGCTGAGAGGCAGTAACTGGCCCAAGTTCACCCAGCGGACTTTATGACCAAGTGGGGATTTGAACCCTGGTCTCCCAGGTCCTAGTCTGCACCTTTACATCACCTCAGGTACTTGGGATACAAGTTCTGGAGTTTTTCTAGGAAAAACCAGCTTATGGCCTGAATTCCATTCTGCTGTACATTGCATGGAATGTGCTTCTAATTCTATAGAACAGCCTTTTGACTCTTGAGACATTGTTGAGGAATTTTTATAAGTTAAATCTCAGTTCCTTGTCTCCAGTTTCAGTCACATAATGCTGGGACAGATGGTTTTAATTAAGCTATTCAAAGAAATATTAAGAAACAGGGCAATCTAACAACAAATGCACACACACAGAGAGATTTGCTTTACCACATTTTTATCTTTAACAAACTTCATTATCCCAGTGTCAAAACAGTACCAGCCACACAAAAGTCGGAAGGATCAGCAGACCTAGGGAAACTACACAGTTGGAAAGAAGTGCAATAAATCTTTAGGAGGAAAAATGACAGGGCAATGAAAATGCTAACTTGCTCCTGGAGGGAAGGATGATGGGAGTTGTAGTCCAAAAGTTATGCATCCCTATCTTGCAGTCTATTACATTACCTGAAATCAGAGAGTTTGCCCTGGTTTACCTTCCATATTGCTTTTGTGAAGGGTTAAAGAAAGGGGTCATAACTAACCAATCACTGGCAGCATATATGCTACTTGATACAAGCAGTATCCTAATTTAAAAAAACTCCATCATTCTGTTAATGTAAACAGAAAGCTAAAGTATGTTTTCAAGTTTGAAGGCACATTCGTTGCATTCCTAAGCTTTTGTTTCCAGTGAATGTGTATTCAAGCCATTTCCATCCCAAACAGAATGTCTGCCTGTCTTCACATTTAGCCAGCTCTGCATGGAAGTATTTAATACCACCAACTTAATCAGGCATGAGTTTGGATCTACATGCAATTTCTGCTTTGTATATAATATAAGGATTAATAAATGGTCTGGTCTGCGCTGTACTTAGTACTTCATACATTTGTTTCCACAAAATATCTTGTATTTTTAAACACTTGAAAGCAATTCCCTCTAATACATACACCACATAATAAATCTATTATGGTTAACTGTAAATCTCTAGACAGTCTATTGCTCATGACAGGCTTCCTTTGAAATTGTTAGCATTTCACTTATTCAGAGGAACCTGTGTGAGTGTTCCCATGGCAGAGCTAAGCTTAGCTCATAGTAAGGAAAATCATTGCATCATCAACCACAAATAAATGATTTTCCTCAGATATGGAGAAATTATCCTGTTTCGGGGATAGACCTGGAATAAACCAATACACACACACACACACACACACACACACACATCAGAAGTCTGACAATTTGTTTTTGCACAGCTTGGCCAGGTGTTTATTTTTCCTATGACACAGAATCAGGGGGAAATTAACTTATTTTTATCAAATCAAATACTGCTCCATTTTTGAAACTGTGCAGAAAGAGGATGGGCACTTTTAAAAGCCAGGAAACAAGTAATGAGGAAACTCTCAGATGAGGTAGAAGAATGGGGTAGCTTCAGGAGACATAAAATGAGGTTGGGGTCATAGATGGTTGGTTGACTGTATTGGACCATAGATCTGTGTTTCATGCAAATCTCTGGAGAACAAAGAAAGGGGACAGAATCTGAGTTCAGTGTTGACTAATCCCCAATCCCGAGGGTCTTTGAAGTGTAAACTGAAATTATTTAACCTGACAATTTCCATGAGGCCTAATTTAACTGACAGCTCCTTACTTGCATGGTGAGGGAGGATGTAGCAGTGGTTGGCAGTTAAGAATTAAGAAATCTATTCATCACAATTACACTCTAACTGGAATTTCTGTCAATCTAGGACACATGTAGAAGAGTAGCCAACAGTAATCAATGTGAGGGGTGGTGGAATAGCCCAGTGTAAATGTACTATCTGGATTTTATAAACTATTGTGGAATTTACAAAATGAAGTGTCATTGGAAATTATGGAATTTCTCGGCTTTAGATAATGTGAACCAGCATTCAGTGAGTCACGTTTGTCAAAATGGCCTAGCAAAGAATGAGGGTGTTGAGAATGCTGAGTTCTAATCTGTGAAGCAGATGCTGTCTAAATCTTGTTTATATTTTCATTTTCATTTTCATGATTCTGTATTCTGTGGATAAAAAGTCAGCTAATACTGTTTTCACTCATGTAAAATAGATTGATTCAATACTACTTATTCATGTTTATTATTACTACTACTACAGTAAACCTCTGCCATGAAAATAAGCAAAAGAAGAAGTATCACAACCCAGAGGGATAGAACAAATCAAACCACTGTAAAAGAGCTTCCACAGTCAAAAAATTATTTACTTTGACCTGCAAGACAGCTAGAGTTCAACCACCCTTGACAGTGCCTCATGAAATGCAATAGAAATTGAAATTATGCTTCCTGATGATGCAATAGATGATATTAAACATGGTCAGACCAGTATCCATATGAGGGCACAGCCACTGCTATAATAATCATACCAATATGAAATATGATAGATATCTTCATTCTTCATATGACTTGAGGATATGTGGCAAAGGCCTCACTAAAGAGCGGAAGAGCATTTTACACACAGAGAGAGGGGGGGTGCAGGGAGGAGACACACACACACACACAGAGAGAGAGAGAGAGAGAGAGAGAGAGAGAGAGAGAGAGAGGAACTGGATGTTCTGTGCCTGCTCAGACAACAGAAGGGAAGAGAAGTTTTAAGGCTGCAATTCAGCAAAGTTAATCACAACTAAATCACACCAAAAGCAATGGAATAAGACTTTGTCATGACTAACAACAGGCACGATCACCACTTGTTTCTAGTGCCATATATGCCAACTTTGCTTGCACTCAGCAGTGCCTGTCAGGGGTGACAACTTGAATAAAATATTGTGGGGGCCCAAATAAGCCCTGCCCCACATAATCGATCACATGACCTAGCACACACCCCATTTGAATGGGAATGCCCATCAACTTTGTGGGGGTCTGGCCCCCTCAAATATTGTGGGGGCCAAAGCCCTCACAGCCCCTAGGAGTTGGCTTCTATGGTGCCTGTCATTCTCAGCACTTATCCGTAAACAGACCCCTGTGTTGCAATATAGACAAGCTGAACAATATAACACAACACAATGGCCAATAACAATGGCACTAAACACTATTTATAGACTAATACAAATGATCAGAAATTGCAACCAAAGTCTCTGAATCTTCTTCACCAGTCAAGGTAGAATAATTCAAAAGTTTGATATATACATAATCTGTCACAATTATCTCTGCAACAGAGTTTCCGGTTAACCAATCTGTTTCATTCAATGCTTCATCAGCCAATCTTGATCAATTCTTCATCAGCCAGACTTGTAAGAATTGATACGAGAAGGATGCAATTCAATTTCTTAACAAGCCAGTCTTACATGTAAGCAATTATAAACGCTGTAGAAAATATGCTCTGGATCAGTGCTCATGTAGTCACTGTAGTCACTGATCAGCACTTAGCCTTAGACAGCAACACCATGATAAACTCCTGCCTTCTCTATTTAAGTTAAATATTTATGTTGCATTGTTATCCTATATTGAGTAATTAAATCATTTGCCTTGACAGATGGCAAGGTGCATTTGACAATTCTCCATGGATACCTCACAGGCCAAACTGTTCCCCAGCCTTGTGGTGAAGGCAACAGGTAGCAACAGAAATGGACTTGGATGAAACCCATCAGCAAGTGTTGGGGCAATCAGGCAGGATGCTAAAGTGCTGCTTTTAGGGGTTGTAGACATTATTGTTCATCACTACCACTTCCTAGGACAGTGTTTGCAGCCTGGGTTATGGCAAGGGGTGCAAAAAGGGGCCAACTTCTATTCATATTCATTGCATGCAGCAATGCTCCCTTACTGCTGGAGTTTAGCTTCTAGCAAAAACAACATTGTTCACCTCACTGTCCACAAGGCTTTATGCAAATAATTATGTAGTTAATTAAGCCGCCATTACACTACTCCACACTATTCATTTTAATGCAAAGGAAACACAATGCAAATTGGAGGAGGAGACCTCAATTATGTATTATTATATATTGTTTACAGATGAAACAAGAGTGAATGCTGATTCTATTCACTGGATTGATTTCAATTCTGGACACAGGATGAATATGTAAACTATTGCAATTTCTGCTCTCATTTGTGCTTTCTTTGGAATTCTCTGACAGGAAGCAAATGAACAAACAGGGAGGCCATCTATATAGCTGCTCATTTAAGTGAATGGGCTTGGCGTGAGTGCCACTGCCATAAGTGAATGCCACTGCCATATTCCACCCCCCACTCCCTGAAAAAAAGCTCAACAACTGTGTCCAGATTTTCACTTTTGGGAATATGGCAACCCTAATTCAAGGAAAGATTGAGGGCACAAGGAGAAGGGGACGACAGAAGACGAGGTGGTTGGACAGTGTTCTCGAAGCTACCAACATGAGTTTGACCAAACTGCGGGAGGCAGTGGGAGGCAGCGGGAGGCAGTGGAAGACAGAGCCTGGTGTGCTCTGGTCCATGGGGTCACAAAGAGTCGGACACGACTAAACGACTAAACAACAACAACAACAATTCAAGTGAATGACCTTAGGGCCAAACAAGCGTACAGTGGTACCTCAGGTTACATACGCTTCAGGTTACATAAGCTTCAGGTTACAGACTCCACTAATCCAGAAATAGTGCTTCAGGTTAAGAACTTTGCTTCAGGATAAGAACAGAAATCGGGCACCGGCAGCGCGGTGGCAGCAGCAGAATACCCCATTAACTAAAGTGGTGCTTCGGGTTAAAAACAGTTTCAGGTTAAGAACAGACCTCCAGAACGAATTAAGTACTTAACCCGAGGTACCACTGTATATCTTAAGTGTATGATCAGATTTATTTATTTTTTAAAAAATCAAGTATTTTTTGAGGTTGAGATGCTTTCTTTTTCTGAACTTCTTCTTCCACTATGGTGCCCTCTCTACTGAGCCATCTTTAACACCTACTGAAAACTCCTTTACACTCCCATCTCTTTGCTGACAATTAATACCAGTGTCTTCTTAATCTGTTTGTTTTGGATTTACTGTTTGTATATTATATATTATATTATATTATATTATTATATTATATTATATTATATTATATTATATTATATTATATTATATTATAATATTATAGTCACAAGCCTACTACCACATAGATGTATAGCTTCCCATATTGATTTTGAACTTCTTTCCTTTGCAGCTGTAATTATTATGATAATCACAATAAATGTTCTTGCTTTTAAATCACTTGCTTTTTACACAATTTATTACTGAATTTTCCCAAGCATGGACATCCAAACATTGATGGCTATAAATCTTATATTTTGAACCCATTCCACCTCTAGCCATGTGAAATAACTTTGGGGTCCCAAATCAGATTGAGGAGCCTGAGCCAAGCCCTGCTAATTAGGTGTGCTGTCAAGGTTCAAGGAATCCTATCCTTCCCCCAGAGAGACAAAGGAATGTAGTTCTTATTTCAATGATGGCATTGCTCCGAGTAAAGCCCCAACCCCCTCCATCTCTCTTATCCTACGTCACCCCTGTGCCGGCTGATATGGGCTTTCTGCCTCTGAGCTTTCTGTTCTACTACTCTCACTGCACGCCTGGTCCTGGGAGAGGGGGGCTCAGAAATGCTCTCCAAAGACACTGAGTCTATCAGTTGTCGCTCCCCCAGTGTTTCTTCTTCCTGCTGTTCCTCTTCCAATATTTCCCAGCTTTTACCCTCTGCAGCCTCTGAACTACGTCCTTCTGCAAACCACTGTTCTAAATCTATACTGTCCTCCTGATCTCGGGAAGGTTCAGGAGAAGGGACGGCAGCAGAGGTGGAGCTAGCTGCTCCGGCACCGGAGGTGAGCGGCAAGCATCCCAGGGGGCAGCGTGACAATGTCATCCCCCCTCAGGTATGACATCCAGGGCAGGCCGCACCTACCACACACCCCTTCCTCCACCAGTGGGCGGCAGCCCCCACCATTCCTCCTCAGTCCAGCCCCTGACATGTGCCAGGGCTCACCCATTTTGCTTGTCTGGTTATTTTGGCCAAGCTATACGCATCTGCCCTACATGTTGTCATCTCTGGTGTCAGGTGTGGTGTAGGGAAAGACCTGACTCAGCCAATGTGGTGTTTGCAGGTATCTGCACAGCTGGTTGTCAGGTCTTGTGAATTCCCATGTAAAGCTTTCCCCAAGACCCCGCTACAGTAGAACCTTGACTTAGGTTTGTTGGAAAATTCCATTCCACCTTTAGTTGCAGACATGGAACTGTTGCATGTCACATGACTCTTTACAGACCAGCACAGCTTGCTGGGAACTTCCGTTGTGTGTATAGCTTTTGCTTTTCTCTGTCTCTCTGAGGAGAAGAAAGGGAGACAACATGTTTTATTTGTCCTGATTTATGCTTAATAAATCTTTAGCTATTAGTATGTTTCCACAAGCCTCACGCCTGTTCCGTTTGCACAGTATGCTCTGCTAATATATTGTGCCCTGGCTTTGAAGCCTGGGTCGCTGATATATGTCGCACCAGAGATCGGGGGATCATCACAGCTGGAAGGGCATGATCCAGCTGGGGGCTAGCCAGCTGGCATCCCGACCCCCGAAGGATGCCGACAACGTTACCCTCGGGTAACGTAAACTTCGGGTTACGAAAGCGGCAAACCCAGAAGTATTTTTCCAGGTTTTGCTACTCACGCATGCGCAGAAGCACTCTATGCGCAGCGCACATGCACAGAACAGGCACCTCCAGTTATGAAAACCTTGGGATCCGACTGGCGCTCCGGAACAGATCCCATCCACAACTGGAGGTACCACTGTATAGTGATTAAAAGTTAGCACAGTGACGTATGTGAAATGTTGCACTTTTTAAAAACCAAAAGTAAAAGATTTTCCTTCTTAACAGAATATTAACTAGATCAATCAGAATTTCCCTTAGATGTTATTTCCCTCTGACTTCCACTTATTTGTTCCCAATGACACACCACATGGACATCTAATTATCTGCCTGCTGAGCATCTATCAAAGAGCTAAGTTCGGTCCCTCTGGTAGAAAGTAACTTTGTAAGGTTGATTCCAACAGGAAACATAATAGATTTATGTCCATTAGTAACAAACAGGTGCATCTGCAGCAAGTGCAATTTGGGTTCTTCTTCAGGTTTTGTCTGACACCAGCTAGCAATTTTTGATGGAACTTCTGATAAATGTAGCATTTGTAGCTATAAGAGGTTAATTATCAAAATAGTTTCACCCTGCCTAGTCAAGTGTGAAACCTATAGGAAGGAAATTGAATCAAAATGTGCAGAGCAGGGATTTTGATAGATTCTTTTAAAAAAACACTGCAGGATTTATTGTTTAAATAATTATCCGTCCTTTTTATGGTGGTCACCAGACAAGATTTAGCTCAGAATTGGAAGACAGCTGCTAATTTGACACTGAAGGCATGGTACAAGAAAATCTGGAACATTGAGTTCATGGAAAAACACTAAAAAAAAAAAAATGCCCCAAACAAAGACAATTTTGAGAAACATTTTTATTCAGCACATCAGAAACAAGAGCAAGACCAGGACTCCGCCATCAACTGTTGGCAATCTCTGGAGTATCTGCTGAGACAATGAACATGCTATTACTTAATGCCTACGTCTGATCTCAGTATTGACACACGATTTGTTAAATAACTGAACCTCTATGTGAATGATATTCCGTGTGTATATACACACACACACACACACACACACAGGGAATGGATGGGGAGGAGAAAGGCAGGAATAGGGAGTTTTTTGAGTTAGACAGTTTTTCTGCATTTAATTACTGTTTTTAATTACGGGGTTGCTTCAATGGGATTGTTTTATTGCATATTTCACATATGGATGTTTACATTATAATGTTTGCATGTTTGTTTTTCATCCTTATAAGCCACTAAGAAGCCTGGGTTGGGATTAAGTGGCATATAAATTAATAACTAATAATAGTAACAGGCTAAGCAACAGCAAGAAACAGAGTAAAGATGAGATAGAAGCAACAAGAGAGGGCTAAGGACAGAGTTGGGGAAATCAATTCAGTTCACATTTAAAGGCAAACCTACCCAATTCACACTTTTTGAAACAACACAGCCATCCTTCAAAACTTTGCCTGGATTTTGCAGTGCAGTTCTTAGGCCAGGCTACATCTAGAAAAATGCACAAACTAAGACAACGTGTGCATAGAAGTGCATTTATTAGTGAAAATAACACACACACAAATGCATTATATTAGAGCAAAATGCATTTGCAAATAAGTGTATATCCGGCAAAAATATCATGGGAAAATGTATGCATTTGGAGGAATTTGCTAAAATTCTGATGAGTTTTCATGGGGACTTTTCCCAAAAATGCAAACTGAGGTTGAAATATGGACAGGTGAAGCCGAGATCGGAAAAATGGGAAACCCAAACTGACAGATTCACCGTCCCTAGTGGGGGGCTAGCTAGATACACTGTGGGGATTCATATGTCTCTGTCTCGCTGATGAGGGCTGGCAGCTCTACTGCCTGCTAGGAGGGCTGTGCTGTTTGCTTTCCCCAATGCTCTGCTGGTGTACTTGGAAATAAACCACATATTTCAAAAACAAGTCTCCAGGGATCTCTCCTGCAAAAAGGAAGCCAAACCCCGGAGCTTCTCACCGCCTGGGGGATGCAGGGAGCATGTAACAATATTGTGTGGTGTTTTGTTCTTGTGTTTTTTTAGATTTTCCTCATCTTAAATGCCATTCCTCATGTGAAAGATGTGCTGCAGATGGCTACAGTGCTATAGGCATACAGGCACCTTTTAATGTTGAACAATAAGGCTTCAAAGAGCCACCATCACAGACCCACACTGTCCTTTAGTTCTAAATTTTAATCTGGTGGCCTTAGAGAATATATTGGTCTATTTGATGCCAGTTCTGTGCATTTTCAATGTTCTCTGTGCTATATATTCTCCCTTGAGTTTGTTTGTACCCTCTTTGCAAAAACAGTCTGGCATACTTGTTTACATTATGCATTTTACTAGCACTGGCCCCATGAACTGAGACCTCTATATTCGTCAACCTAAACCATACCACTGACCTCTAATGCTTATGGGAGATGAAGAAGGAAGTTGTCCATCAGCTGTCTGTAGTCTAGAGGCTCTGTTAATGATGAAGAAACAAAATGTACTTTTTTTTTTAGTAAATAAAAATAGCATCCAGCAGTAGGAACATATTTCCTGTTCGCTGTGGGAAATGTAATTATAGGTGACGCATTAACCTTGGTTTATTTCCATTTACTTTTGTATCATTAAATGCAGTTGGGCAGTTTTGTAGTTTTGTACCTTCCAATTTAAAGTTTTCAGCAGAAGCTCTCTCCCTGAGAAATAAAATTTAGCTTGCTCTGGGCTGTTAGCATCCCTGTGACGAGGAGGTTTTATATTCTCCCGCTTTTAAAGAAAATCAGCAGAAGGCAGTATAGTTACTTGCTGTGTATGTCCCCATTCACTCTTCATTTCAGGTGCGATATCACCTGTCTTCAGGCAAAGGGACAATCATATGGATTGCTGGTGCCAGAAGCAACCCATTAAGGTCTAATACTAATTTATAATAATTGATTATTTATACCCCGCCCATCTGGCTGGGTTTCCCAGTTGAAGAAAGGGGAAACAGAAAGTTGAGAAGGCAGGAAATTATTATTTATGCATCATTATATACTTATCCCGCCTTTCTGCCAAGGAGCTCAAGGTGGCATGTGTGGTACTCCTCCCTGCACCCACTATTTTTAGTCTCACAACAACCCTGTGAGGTAGATCAGACTGAGAGGCTGCGACTGGCCTTTGGGCACCCAGTGAACTTTATGGCCAAGTGGGGATTTGAACAATGATCTCCCCAAATCCTGCTCCAGCATCCAAACCATGATGAGTGTTTTGCAAGCTCTGGGTCAGGGACCGACAATGAATTTTAGTCCACTTCCAGGTGGGCCTCAGCATCTCAGCCTGCCTCTTGGTTGTGCACTAGCCCTTTGATTGGTACTGGTACTGGGAAGCTCTCTGTCTACACAGTGCATAGGCACATGTAGGAACGGGGATTGATTCAAGAACAAGGTGAGAGTGAGTGTAATTCATGCTGCTATTGAGCTGTCCAAGCCATCAGGGTTGGGTCAGTCAACCAGCTACAAATCCACCTAACAGTTACATTATTCAACCCACATTTTACCAGCTTCCTCACAAGAATATCATGGGGACTTTGTCAAAAGCCTTACTAAAATCAAGATACGCTATGTCCATAGCATTTCCCTGATCCACTAAGTTTGTAATTCCATCCAAAAAAATTAGAAAAGAAATCAGATTGGTCCGGCATGACTTATTTTTGAGAAACCCATGCTGGATCTTAGTATCATAGCATCCTTTTCTAAATGCTCACAGACTGACTGTTGAATTATCTGTTCTAGGACCTTTCCTGGTATTGATGTCACACTCCCCGGTTGGTAGTTACCTGGGTCTTCCTCCCCCCCCCCTTTTGAAGATGGGAATAACATTTGCCCGCCTCCAGAAAATTTAAAAGGGGGAGGGAGAAAGGGATAAACTCTTCTGCCATTGTAAGACCCTTCTTTCTGAAACTATTGGGGAACCCCTGAAACAGCACCCAAACAGCAACCAGTGACTGGCATAGCATTGTAATCTATTCCTATGACTGAAATGTTAGACTAAAAGGAAGACAGGCAGCTGTGCATGACAACTCATAATTACATTCATTGTAGGATCATCCCAAATATGAATGTAAGAAATAGTACTGTAAGTCAAAATGCAGATCTAAACTGCAAAGGGAAGCAGTGGCCATGCATGAGGAGAGACAGGGGGACATGTTTTGGGAGAAGCAGGTTAAAGTGTGATGATCAAACAGGCCTTCAGTTGCAAGTTGCCCCAAAGCACTGTGCACAACTCTACTTATTGCAATAAAAATGTAAGTTGCGGAATGGACAAAGCTGGAGTTGTTGCGCTTGGATGCACTGTAGAATACAAGGCACATCTCTATTCTTGAGGAGAAGAAGACAAATCCCCAACAAATATTTGAGAAGGCAGGCGATTGTCAAAATTGAAGGGTATTGCCAGCGGAAGTTCAAAGGGGTGGGTGGCACTCATCATTATTTGTCTGCAGTGTCACATTGCTAAACTACCAATTTAAACAGAGAAGTGTTTCCACAGAGACGGAATCTGCTCTCACATTTTCTGAAGTAATTGACTAGGACATGTGTTTGAAGAAGTACATTAAAGACTTGTTGTGTCTGCAAGGGCTGACATCTAGGAATTAAGTTATTAGCTACTTCCTTCTCCTGCTACCCAAGAAGCTCAGTGATGCCAAAGTGTCAGGAACAGTTTACTAGTGTTACCCTCAAGAGGGTACACTTCGGAAAGGGAAAGGAAAAAAAGGGGGGGACAATAACCACCCAGCTGTTATATATTCAATGTTTTTATATGATTAATGTTGTAAAAATTGTAACTCCCTTTTGCAATTTTAATGAAGCTCTGTTCGGGAGGAACAGCTTGCAGCAGTTTCGCAGCTGTTTACATACTCATTACCCTGAGGTAGCTGTAGACTTCAGAAATTAAGCTTCCTTTCACCTTCACTTATGCTTTTGTAATCCCCATAAAGTCATTAGGCTGCATGCATTTCCCACGCAGCTGTAACTGGGAATTGGAGAATAGGCCCCTGTTTAGTTTCCTCCCGCAAAACTGCCCCCACCGAGTAAGGCATCAACTGAGCGTCATCTTTCATTTCATCTGAATTGTTTGCAGCCTGCCTCCGTTCCAAAAAGTCAGGCATATAGAAGTTAAAGCATACATATAAAGTAAACCAGGGGGAGACAGAAGGTAAATTGGGACCTTTTGGGACATCTCTGGATGGTATAACTCCCAAAAGTTTAACAGCAAGCGAAATTGCAAAGGAAATATATATATATATGGCATGACTGGTCTTGTGCTATTCACTTAACCTCCTTGTTCCTCACCTGTAAAATATGGACATTAATTAGATGACTTTTATTGGGTCTTTTGAGCAGCTTTTCTGGCCAGGTTTAGATTTTTTAAAATTTATAGTTTTATTAAATTTCAAAAATTTCACATGTGCACCCCAAAACATAGATTTTTCTTTAGGTTTTTTTTTTTCGATTTTTGTGACAGATTTGAAGGGAAGGGCTGTAGCTCAGTAGCAGAGCACAAACTTTGCATTCTGAAGTTCCCAGGGAGAGTGCAATGGTTGGGGCAGAAATTATCTGAAACCTCTTTTTTTTTAAAAAAAAAAAAAGATATTTATTAAAGTTTTCAAAAAATTATATAAAATAGAAAAAACAAAAAACAGAAAAAGCAAAAAGATATACATACAAAACACATACAACAACAAGTATAATTTCAATCCCTTATATTCGTAAAACTTACTTTCCCGACCTCCTCATACCTCCCCTTTCTGTATTCCAATCTCTAATTAAATCAATTCAGCAAATCCTTCCCCTAATTTCTGTTTAATTTTTGATCTTTCTTTTCTTAATTACATAATCATTACAGCTAAAAAACCCTTAATTTCTAAGTCAACATCGTTCTAACATTCAATAATTTTACAATGTTTCTTAAGATAGTCCTTAAATTTCTTCCAATCTTCTTCCGCCGTCTCTTTTCCCTGGTCTCGGATTCTGCCGGTCATTTCTGCCAATCCCATATAGTCTATAACCTTCATCTGTCATTCTTCCACGGTGGGTAAATCTTCTGTCTTCCAATACTTTGCGATGAGTATTCTTGCTGCTGTTGTGGCATACATAAAAAATGTTCTATCCTTCTTTGACACCAATTGGCCTACCCTACCCAGGAGAAAGGCCTCGAAATTATCTGAAACCTCAGAGAGCTGCTGCCCAGATCTTTCCCAGACTGCATCTGTATTAGAATCATTCTTAATCTGTTTTTAATGTTTCATCCCTTGTTGTTTGCCATCCTAGGCTCCTTTGGGTGGAAGGGCAGAATAGAAATTTAGTAAAGAAGACCTCAACGTAATAGTCATTCACAAACATCACATAATCTTTTCCTGGAAGAAAAGGTATCCCAATTAAAGCGTATCAGCTGTTGTAAACTGTATAATGTGTTTTTGCCTCCCACCACTCCAAATAAATGTATAAACCAGTTCTTGGGGATACAAATTGCGTGCCAAGTGTTATGTAGACAAATAACATGGGCAAAAAACGTCTTTTAGACATACAGATTATCTTTTACAATCTGAATCAGGTGAGGCGGAAAAAGTGCTGAACCGCTCTTTGAGAGCAGTAATGAACTTGATGAGGACCAATAAATGTAATCCTGAGAAGATCGCTGGTGATGAATGGTTCAGCTGTGCACACATTGCTCAACCAGTTAAGCAGAGGACTGTAGTCTGCTTCTTTTAGATTCACTGTCACATGAGGCCAAAGTAGACTTAGTGGCATGGAGTGACTTCTATCAGCCAATGTTCCAGCTATGGTGCCCTCCTGGATACAGACAGCAGACTCATGGCTTCCCATGATTTAGAAATTTCAAGTTGAGAGTTACAGCAGAGCACTTTACGTGATTCTGCCTGGGGAGAAAGTTCAAAAGCTGTCGCTAGTCCACAATACTGTGGCTCCCATTTCATTTCTGTGGTTCTAACCTTTAAAGCTCTACATGGACGGTCTCCTCTCATTCTGGTCTGTTCATTAACTGAGATAATCATTTGAGGCTCTCCTCCAGGTATCTCTGCCTTCTGGGATGGAAACTGAAGAGAGTCTTTTCTGTGATGGCCCTTCACCTTTCCAATGCCCTCTCCAGTATGGCTGCGAACATCTCGTCTCTGATTTGGGGGGCAGATTCTGCTCTTTGCACAGCTCTGAGCTGAGGTGATTTGGGGCCAATCTGACACAGATCTGGGGGCGAGGCTCCAACTAATTCAGTGGCCTTGCACAGTATCTAATGATGATTTTCAACCCCAATTAAATATGTAATCAAGTGGCAGGTAGTAGAACATGTATGCAGACTGCCTGTGTGTGTCTCCTCCCCATTCTTCTTTCTGCCAGGCTACCCCTGTTTTGAAAGCTGATCCAACTCTGCATGGAGCTGATCCAACCTGAGGCAATCTGACACAGCCTCAGCCTTCTCGAGCTGAATCCTGCATCAACCCATACTTTCCCGATTCGGTTCAGGATCCAGGATTTCGTCAGAGTCCATATGCAAGCTTTACCATAAGAAGTGGTACAGGGTGACTGTTTGAATTGGTGGAGCTGCACTGTTTCTTATCACTGGGCTTCTACAACATTTAGTGAGAAGAGTGTGTGGGCTGCCATTGTCTGCCCACTAAAAAAATATCAGTTATTCTCTGCACTTCCATAGGCAGGGGAAGAACTTCCACATAAGAGGGTTTCCATACAATATTGGCTCTTTACCTCCCGTTCAGTAATTGTGCAAATCACATGACATACATTTTGAATTCATGTATTGCCTGAGGGGAAATCTGATCTACAGATCCATTGCCAAAAGCTAAACCAGCATTCCATTTATTTATTTATTTTAATGTGAGGGATGCTTTCTTCTAGCCATACACAATTTTCTTCCCCTCCCTCAAAAAATGGTTTAAGTTTTCATTAACTAAAATACTGCTTTCTGTAAACTGAAAGAATGATGTGTTCCATCCAATAGAGAACAGAAGCCCTTGGACTATCCCATAATGCAGTGCAAATCTTCTGCTGCCTCCCTCCCCAATAAAAAAGTCCACCAAGGGGCGGGAGCAGGAATGGGGCAAACATTTGATACCATCGATAGTAACAATAGCATAAACAAACAACCTTTTTAATGCTTTTTATTGTAAGCCATCCCGCTAACTTTGGGGTATTAGAAAGCATGAAATATAAATGAAGTAGATAAATGAAGCAATCAAACTTGGGCCACTGCATATTGTCTAAATTATAACAGGGAGACCTTTGTGCTTACATTGCCAGTATTTATTCATTAAGAATTCTGACTATTCATAAAAACCAAAGGCACTGTGTTACTATAGCGCAGGCTGCATTTCTATCATTAAATGCCTCATCAAAAGTTGCTTTATTCCCAATATTATTCATTCTCTTAGTTCCTTGCAAACTTCCTCTCCTTGCAATTTGCAGATGGAAATGTGATTACGTAACCTTACTAAACAGTACTTTGGAGGTGAGAGCAAACATCACGAAATGTAAAATAAATGTGGAAGGGGCTTCTGCATTCCTGGTTGCTTGGAAGTAAAAATGTGTGTATACAACTGTAAATATTGCATTTTATCCTCCGAGACTCATGAAGAAACTTCTACACCTGCATGCTTGCAATTCTGCATGGAGCAATTCTTGCTCGTCCAGGATCACATTTAAATCATGACTAAATACTGTGATTCATGCATTGTTCAAGTAAGCTACTTTACTAAAGAACAGCAGTAACAATGAGGCTGCTCTGAATATTTTCAATCTCAATTTTCAGTCCCCAAAAAGGAATTATAGAAGGCGAGGGGGAATATTTTCTCCAAACCTCTGATTGTTAGAATGGTCAATTTATTCTGCACCTGTTCAGTTCCACTGTTTCACTTACCTGCTGGTGCTTTAATTCCACCCCTTCCATTAAATGCTTTTTCCTCATCCTTGATTAATCATATTCACCACAGTGACATCAGCACATAACTCATCAGATTTTGCAAAGCGATTATGTCACTGAGGGAAATCACTGTCAACTGCGAGTGAGGAAAGAGAAGGTGCAGAAATCATCCCAGCTAATCAGGGGTTGGAAAAGAAATGAGATGATGTCATTACACTACCTAGCCAATCCTGATGTGGTTGCAGGCAAACAAAATCACACGAAGGGAGCACATTTCAAGACTACCCAAAATGCCTAAAGTAGTGCATATTTTTAGCTTAGCCCTAAATTACTACTAGATATAGATTCATATTTATTAAATTTATGAGTTCTGGTATCTTTCTGTAAAGAGCTTTGAGGAGTTCCTGTTACAACCAAATGGTATATTAATTATATGGATTTTTATGAAAGAAATTATATGAAGGTAATGAACAATGGAAATATCACACAATAGAAACAAAAAATACAGCAAAATAGTCACATCTGGTAAGCACGTCAGAAGCATACCCCACCCAATGAACATCTTTCACAATCACCACAAAATAATCTACGTATTGAAAATTCCCCAAAACAATAAGACCAGCATTCAAATCCCAGATAATACAGAACTGTTTTACCTAGTGCCAGAATGATGTCAAAACTGGCACCAGGTGAGCCTACCTGGGGAGAACTTTCAATAAATTAATACCAAGACTACTACTAGTGTTAGCATCATTAGTGGCTAGCTGGATATTTTTAGGGGTGGTTCATAGCTACACTGCAACATTGTGTTGCAGATCCCACTTGTAACTAACAAATTCCTATTTAGTTGCTTAAAGGAATTCATTAGTGGGGAGGCGATGAAGTGTTTCAGGACACTGTTTTTTGAACAAACAACTGATAAGAAAAAAATCCAGCAAATTATCATCTGGGTCAGAAAAAAAGAGCAATGCTGCAGTTGGCCAGGAATATACTTTAGCCTCAGTCTCTTTGCGAATAAGTACTAAGATACTTTTGAAGTCCCATATGAATCAGAATAGCTGATAAGGATCACACTTTGAACATCAGGGCACCTTATTCTCTAGCCAGGAATCCTCTCCTTCAGTCTGCATTACTGATTTTTTCAAACTATGAGAAAAACTCCTGCAGCATCTACCATCCCAACTGCCTTTTAAAGAAGTAAATGGTATTAGCAGAAGAACCAGAAATTAGTGTCTTCAATATATTCATACTGAAGGGTTCTTATGAATTAATTAATGAATTCAGCGAATTATGAATGTCAGACAGATCTGTTTTGTTTTGCCCTTATTTTTGCTAATGAAATATAATCCAATAACCAGTTCTACCCTTGCAAGAGTCTAATTCACTTAAGAGCCAACTGTCATATTAATTATGTTTATATGATATGTGTATTACTGTTTAATTTCACAAACACACACTCTTGTGACCTATGTATAAAATATAAAGATTCCAGTTGCTTTAAGAGGACCCCCACCCTCTAATGCCCCCCCTCACATTTTTCATCCAGTGTGTGGTCTGAGTAAACACTTTTCCCAGTGCTGATTTGCATGCAGCTACTAGAAAAGTAATCATCATTTCATAAGGAAGTATTTGATCTACACCACAAGTCAATGTACAGCACATGTTTCACAGTGCAGTTTTTGGGAGGCTCTCAAGAAAATGCAGGTCAAATATAAAAGAGTTACTGTGTCTATACTTTGTTGAGACTGTAGGCCACACATGGAAATATCTAGCAGATGCTGAAATTTACCTTTTTGAGGTTTTCATTGCTAAGGATCAAGTTTCTAGTCCTCACAGCCACAAAAAATAAATAACTGAAAACAGCTTAGGCAAGACTGCTGAAGTCTCAAAAAAACAACAGATCTTTGGGGTAGACTTTTAGGGATATTCCGTGCACAAGGTGAGAGTCCCCTACTGCCTCTGACATTGTTACATTGTTTGTTTATAAAATGCTTTCTGTCACAAACTGAAATGTATTATAATCAAGATGAGATAATGTTGGCTGATGCAGAAGCTTTTGTATAAAATAGTTTTGGTTCCATTTCCTAACCTTTGACTTAGCTTGGAAGTTCTTGCAGCACAATCTGTTTACTTAGATGTTTGGAACACACTCAGCAGAAAATCTAAAGCAAAAATGAGAAGCTCTCAGTCTACCATGATTTTAAAAAATAATAATAGAGCAACATGGGATTTGAGAGCTCCTACAACAACTTTGTAGGGACGCGGGTGGTGCTGTGGGTTAAACCACAGAGCCTAGGACTTGCTGATCAGAAGGTTGGCAGTTTGAATCCCCACGATGGGGTGAGCTCCCGTTGCTCGGTCCCAGCTCCTGCCAACCTAGCAGTTCGATATCATGTCACAGTCAAAGTAGATAAATAGGTACCGCTCCAGCGGGAAGGTAAACGGCGTTTCCGTGTGCTGCTCTGGTTCGCCAGAAGTGGCTTAGTCATGCTGGCCACATGACCCGGAAGCTGTACGTTGGCTCCCTCGGCCAGTAAAGCGAGATGAGCGCCGCAACCCCAGAGTCGGTCATGACTGGACCTAATGGTCAGGGGTCCCCTTTACCTTTACTTTTTACAACAACTTTGTAACCCTTCTTGATTCCTACTAGCATGCCTTATCTTCAGCTTTTGGATGAATTCCTCATCCAAGTGGCCTTGAATTTGTCTTGTCTATCCAACACCTGGCAATGTTACCTAGTCCATGAGCACATTATTGACATGACCTAGGGTGCTTACTGATATTGGCATGCATGATTCCATTTGCTACTGAGCCCACCAACCAGAATACTCTATTAGGTCAGATGCATAGAAATGATTTCCCATGGTCTACTCGTTCATCCCACACATCTGATAAACTGTAAATGTAACCTGGGGCACTGCTGTTTAGTATTGGAGAAGTCAAATGCAAATTGACAGAGGAAATAAACAGTAGGCAAGAATAGTGTCAGGTATCAGTGGATGTGTTGGTAATGTAAGATTTCTAGAATACAGCATCAGTAATGGCATTTAATGCACGTGTCGTGGGACTGTGCCAGTTTTTACTGAAAGTGTAGATTCTGTCATGGAAGGCTTAAAGGACACATGAGACAAGAAGCCAGATAAGAACTTCATGGTTTGTCTCCAGCAAGAGCAGAACACAAAATTTCTGACTCCACCTGTATCTAGTAATACATAGGAAGCTGTCTTATACTGAATCAGACCATTGGTCAATCTAGTTCAGCTAGATTTGAGAAGTGCATATTGAGGAAGGAGGCTGCTTCAGGTAAAAGGAACCAGAGCTGTCTCCAGGTTTATGTAGTCCTTTCACTCCTGCCTGTCATAGCCTCTTCGCTGAGCCACAACACACAGAGCTCAGTGGAGTGGAAGGCCAACCAGGAGAGTTTCTGAGCTGTACTTGCCTGGAGGCAGAGTCATCACCCAAAGTCAGGTCCAGTCCTAGGGTCAGGCTAATAGCAATCCACAGTCCAGGGGCCAGGGAATCTGATGATCAAGGGTCAAGATGGGCAGGCAGCAGCAAGGTAGGGCTAGGAACTACAAGCGTTGGTACCAGCATCTGACTGCTGTTGGAAGCTCTTCTTAAAAAGGGTGCATCCAGCTGGTTCTTCTCTGTGCCCCTGAATGCTAAGCAGCTGCAGGTGGAGTCACTCTGCCTTCTCCCCCTTCAGGCTACTGCTCTTCAGGCAAAGCTGACTCCTGGCCCACGACTGCCACCCTATAAAGGTCTGGGGCATCTTCCTAGAAATAGCAGGCAGAGAGAAGGAGAATTCTGCATTGTTGCCAACTGAGAAAGTAGAAGTAGAAGCAGCATAAAGGAGGATGCAGGGCAGAGGCAAGGAGGTGTTGCAGGACCATCAGCAACTGGCTGACTGTGCCACCTGGTACCACCAGGCCTTTAAGGAACCGCCCAGGATATAGCCGAGAGAGGAGAAGAAAATAAGGAAAGCCAATGGGAAACAAATCAGAGTGAAGCAAGAAGATTGTATGGGGCGATGAGAGAGATTTGTGCACTTAGAGATGCAACCCATTGCAAGTAAGGAATACAGAAAGCACATTGAGTAAAGCACTCTTCGCCAACCTGGTACTTTCTGAACTTCCCTTAGTCTTGGCCAGCATGGCCATGTTGGCTGGGGCTGAAGGGTGCTGTAGTTCTGGATAGCATAAGATTGTTGAAGTCTGGACTAGTTGGAGAAACCATTTCATTATCAGTCACTGTAACATAATCATATTGGCACATTGGGAGAAAGCTGGTGTGCACTCCCCCACCCCCTTAATTTTTTTGCCTGCCACAATCCCTTGAGTAAAAAGTTCGTTCCTGTTTTGAAAAATACAGATAAACTGCTTTATTAATATTGCATCATGTTTTCTCTGTCTCACAGCTGTAATGTATTGAGACCCACCACTGTTTGCAAGCTATTATGTAAACATAGCAAAAACATTGCTTACAGTAATTAGGGTAGCTTTTTTCCAGCCTCTTTTTCCACTTTCCTGCTAATTAAATTTTAGAGATTACTGTAAATAATGTACTTTCCGGGAAACCCCAAATGCTTATCAAAAAATAAAACCAAAGACTTAATCTCAAATGAATAAAACGGATCCTTCTTTTTACCCTCATAAAAAGCTAGTATATCTATACCTCTGTGTGGTATAAAAGCAGCCAATGGAAAGATACTGTATTTTCCCTTCAGGGGTGGGTGGTTCATTACACAAGGGAATACGAAGATTGGAGAAGGAAGTGGGGGTGTCAGGTACAGGCTAGACTAGCAGGAAAGAATTCTGGTGAAAAGGATAATGGTGTATATTCCAGAGTTAGTGTAAGGCCCAGTTCACACTCCCCACCCCGCTGTGTAGGCTTTCCAAATCAGGAGCAAGCCTCAGACTCCATACCCACCTCCCAGCTTCAATATCTCATGTCATCGAGGTCATCAGGAATAGTCTAAAGGCACAGGATGCATCTCTCTAACTGAAGGTGAGTGCATGCTACCTGGTTGTTACCTGGATTGGAGTCAGCCAAATTTCCTCCAAGGAGTTCAAATGTTGAGGCAAGGGATGGACAGACTTGTCAATTTCATTTTCTCTCTGTTTCTCATTTTCCCCAGTTCTCCACATTTCTGCAGCAGTTTGCATTTTTTGCTGTGCTTTTTTAAGTCCTCATTAAAATTTGTCAGCATTTGTCTCTCTTTTTTGTGGTTTTCATTATTTTTGTTCTAGTTTTGTATGTATTTTTTAAAAAATTGCTCAATAAAGATATTATAAAAAAAAATTGTCAGCATTTTCGTGCAATATTCTTCTAATGGACACATTTCTCTATGCCATTTTACCTGATGTGCACATTTCCCCGAGCAATTTCCCCATATGTAATGCATTTTATGGGGCACGGGTGGTGCTGTGGGTTAAACCACAGAGCCTAGGGCTTGCCGATCAGAAGGTCGGCAGTTCGAATCCCCCCAACAGGGTGAGCTCCCATTGCTCAGTCCCTCCTCCTGCCAACCTAGCAGTTCGAAAGCATGTCAAAGTGCAAGTCTTTTAGCTATTAAAAAAAGACTAAGGTTTTTTAATATATATATATACACATGCCCTAAGAAATTTCTAAGTATTAAACAGACCTCCAGGGGAAAAAGCAAATTTACACCAACCATGTAAGCTCTTGTTCAAAAATGATTCAAGAATGCTGCCACCTAGCAATTAGAGGTGGAAGTTTTGCAGATATACAGGGCTTGGCAAGTTAGGATTCCCTTAGGTATTTTTTGCCTCATTCAGTAAAGAAATGCAATGGCTGAAGTGTTTAATAAAGCCTCACTCCTTTTCCACTATACACCAAAGATCTGTAAAGAAAACCAGGGATGTCGACTGGGAAGGGCTGTACTTGCCATGTTTTGTGAAGGCAAAGGGCTGTGACTTGGAGGTGGCAAATGCACTCAAATACACCTGACCTTTGCGTCTGGACAATTCATGCTGATCTCCTGCTTATGTGCGAGCAGAGGATATAATGACATCACTGAGACCAGTGTAGACTACATGTTGGCAAAAACAGCCCAGCATTAGGTTTCCCTGTGCCGTATCATTGCTCCTGCCATTCTGCCTGCTCCCATTTCCTACAGCAACGTACCAGCTGAAAAGACATGCAACTTGCTCTAATAGCCAGGAAGAAAACACCCCCCCACCCTCTGATCCTTAACTGCAACAGATGCAGCTGCCTGGGAATGGGGTGGAGGAGCTCCCATTGTCAGAGGAAAGTGGATCTGTGGCCCATTGGCATCCTTACAAATAAGGTCACACACTTGGGGAAAGGGGCTGTAGTTCAGAAGCAGAGCACCCACCTTGCATTCAAAAGGTTCCAGGTTCAATCCACAGAAGCTCCAGGTGTAGGGCTATAATTATTTTTATTTTTTATATGCTGCCCATCTGACTGGGTTGCCCCAGCCACTCTGGGTGGCTCCCAACAAACAAAAAAATAGCAAAAACACGATACAACGTCAAACACTTATCCAATCCAAATAACTTTATTGTACTAGCAATTGGAAGGGATGAGGGTGGCGCTGTGGGTTAAACCACAGAGCCTAGGACTTGCCGATCAGAAGGTCAGCGGTTCGAATCCCCGTGATGGGGTGAGCTCCCGTTGCTTGGTCCCTGCTCCTGCCAGTTCGAAAGCATGTCAAAGTACAAGTAGATAAATAGGTATCGCTCCGGCGGGAAGGTAAACAGCATTTCCATGTGCTGCTCTGGTTTGCCAGAAGTGGCTTAGTCATGCTGGCCACATGACCCGGAAGCTGTATACCAGCTCCCTCGGCAAATAAAGCAAGATGAGCGCCGCAACCCCAGAGTCGGCCACGACTGGACCTAATGGTCAGGGGTCCCTTTACCTTTACTAGCCATTGGACATGATAAATCAGGATCAAAAATAAACATAAGCAAAAGGGATGCTGCGCCACAAATAATAGGTCTCTGCAGTGGTACCTCGGGTTACATACGCTTCAGGTTACATACACTTCATGTTACACACTCCGCTAACCCAGAAATAGTGATTCAGGTTAAGAACTTCATTGCTTCAGGATAAGAATAGAAATCGGGCTCCGGCGGTGTGGCAGGAACAGGAGGCCCCATTAGCTAAAGTGGTGCTTCAGGTTAAGAACAGTTTCAGGTTAAGAACGGACCTCCGGAACAAATTAAGTACTTAACCCGAGGTACCACTGTATTAAGAATCAAACACTAAAAACTTTTCTGGGAATGTTATCTGCCTAAAACCCTGGTGAGTCACGATCAGTCAACCTAAACACTGGCGGAGGAAGAGGGGGGCGGGGGAGTGCACGGCCCCCAGCAGCACGATCCTGGTGGGGTGTCATCGCGGCTGCTCCTGTGCACGCTGGGTGCCACACCCCCAGGACATGCGCCATGCCCTGTGGACGGCACGCCACACCCCCGGTATGCATACCACACCCCCATCATGCCCCCAGGACGCGTGCCAGCCACGCCCCAGCCTACTTTCTGCCCCCCCCCCCCCGGTGCTAGAGCATGAAGCTCCACCACTTAACCTAGAGAGCACAGAGCTAAATAGACTAATGGTCTTGCTCAGTATAAAACCAGTGTATGTTCCTAAGATGCAGAAATGCAACACCAAAAAGCATGTGTTGTACTTTGGGTCAGTAGGTTTATCACTTTTCCTTCTCGGATTTTGCCAAGAACACTTGGCATGCCCCATAAATGATTAGAGCTCTGTTAGCAGAGCACTGTCTCCCCTGAACCTATCTCAAAAGTTAAAAATATCACAGACTTTTGCAAACGAAGTGCTCTGGAAACATGAGTTATGTTTCTTTTTTTAATCAGAAGAAGTGGTGGATGAATGAAGGAGTCACTAATGATCAACAAGGTGCTGCAACTCTTGTTAAAGCTGCCAAAATCTGAACCATCCCTTTCTGGCTGGATTTTGATTAGGAGAGGGACAAGATTTTCTGCACATCCACAGGACGCTTAATCTCATCTCAGAGCCTTCAATAAAGGTCAGTGTGAAATATCACATCCAGACAAATAAGATATAGATTGGCAGGGGTGGATAATTGGAGATTTATATACTATTTAAAAGTGCAAGGAAGACCCAAATAATTGCTTTCGCCCTCATGGGCTCTGCATTAAGGGATTGGACTAAAGGCATCTTTAGCTGAAAATATCTAAATCAATTATTTTCTGGTCTAGCCTGCCTCAAAGGGATCGTTTTAATTAGGGTACCAGCATTAGTAGAGATTGCAGATTGTATTTCATTTGAACTTTTTCACTTTATAAATCCCTTTTGGATATTATGCTTATTTTGTGTTCTTATTGTTTCTCTCTCCAGTTTGTGTTTTTCGGTATCAGGCTGATTAAAATGTACAGTATTCAGCACTGATTACAGCGTGTATAATACTCCCACAATGTCAAACTTAATGACGAACATCTGCTTAACATCTTTAAGTACATTAATTGTGCTCACCACTTTGGCCATACATATTCATTCACAACCATTTCTGAGCTATTCCACAGAGCTTGCAACATGAATTAGGGGCTGCTCGAATCTGAAGTTAATTGGCAAATGAATATATATAATAGTTTTAACAAAGAGCCATATACGTACATGAAGTGCAAATAAGGAAACTATGTGATGGGACGAGAGACATACAGAGACTGCTGGGTGAACAGCGGGTTAAAGCCAAAGCAACATCATAAGGTTTCTTAAGAGAAGGGAGGAATCAGTGCAGTTCAAATTTAAATGCCTATCTAGCTAATCTGCACTCAAACCTAAACACAGCCATCCTTCAAATTTCCTGCCTTTCTGAAGTTTGAAACGCAGTTTTCCACCCAGTCCAAAAATGCACCTACTGGTGAAAAACAACGTACAAAAATGCATTATGTTGGAGAAAACGGTTTTACAAAAACGTGTCTAGTAGGCAAAATTGCAAAACAAAAAAATGTGTATGGTAGGAGAAATGGGCATGAAAATCACTAACTATTACACATACAGTGGTACCTCGGATTAAGTACTTAATTCATTCTGGAGGTCCGTTCTTAACCTGAAACTGTTCTTAACCTGAAGAACCACTTTAGCTAATGGGGCCTCCTGCTGCCGCCACACGATTTCTGTTCTCATCCTGAGGCAAAGTTCTTAACGTGAAGCACTATTTCTGGGTTAGTGGAGTCTGTAACCTGAAGCGTATGTAACCTGAAGCGTATGTAACCTGAGGTACCACTGTATTTGGAGAACTGAACTTAAGACCGAGAAATGAGAAATGGAAATACAGTGAAACTGACAGATTTCCCCACCTCTAGCTGTTACAGAAATATACTTAGGCCTGCACAGGAGCCACTCATTGGAAGAACATCTGCTTTGCATGCAGAAGGTCCCAGCATCTCCAAGTATGACTGCTGGGGTCATTCAGCATAGATAATACTGCGCTAGATGGACCAGCCTAGTAGCTAAACTGGGGTTTTTGAGTGTTTATACTGAGCTCTTGGAAGCCCAAGGCTTTGCAGTTTATAACTATGAACACTCAAAGATCCCAATTTGTCTTGGGGCAAGCAACATCCCTAGCCTGAACCCACAAGTTGAATTCCCAGCAGTCAAATGAGTGTATCGTAATATAATTATATAGCTTCCTCATGCTATCTGTTAGTTCTCCTACCAACAGTCAATAATATAGACGTGGTGGCCATGCTAATCTTCTCTGTATCATTCCAATTTTAGTATATGTGCTGCCAAAGCGCAGCACCACGTCTTAGCCTTTTGGCTAAGATCAAGTGTAATAATACAGATGTGGAGGGCTGCAGAGACAGAGAAGTTCAAAGGGCAACTAGCAAGGGGAGTTAACTGTACGTGACCTGCTTCAAGCAAAGCATCCTGGTAGTTATTACCCTTCAACACTTCCAAAGCACTGGGGCTGGTTGGTGTAGGTTGCCTCTGAACTTCGAAAACCTTGATATCTGGCTAGTGGAAAGCTGGATAAAATCTAAGGAGGGAGGCAGAATATATTCCCACCTCTTACCAGACAAAATCGCCATAGCATTGACATTAACAGCCTCAGCTCTGCTTCCCCTTCAACAATGACATAACACAGTCTTTGCTAAGCAATTTTTTCCCCCTTTACTTGTTTTGCCTTAAGCAGACAGTATGGTTTTTATAATCAGTTAATTTTATGACAGGGCACTTTAATCTCGTTACAGCCTTCATGATCCAGTGGCTATGTTTGTTGCCACTAGGTAATCTGGCATTTGAAAGCTGCAGTTATAATTACACCTCAGGATCAATTAGTGCAGCTATTTGTTAACATCCAGAAACTAAAAGCACTTAACTCTTCTGTTTCCTACTTCTTTAAAAGGGTGAACATTCTTTCTCCAGCTAGGGGTGTGTGTACAGTGGTACCTTGGGTTAAGTACTTAATTCGTTCTGGAGGTCCGTTCTTAACCTGAAACTGTTCTTAACCTGAAGCACCACTTTAGCTAATGGGCCTCCCACAGCTCCCGTTGTACAGTGGTGCCTTGGGTTACATACGCTTCAGGTTACATACACTTCAGGTTACAGACTCCACTAACCCAGAAATAGTACCTCGAGTTAAGAACTTTGCTTCAGGATGAGAACAGAAATCATGCAGTGGCAGCGGGAGGCCCCATTAGCTAAAGGGGTGCTTCAGGTTAAGAATAGTTTCAGGTTAAGAACAGACCTCTGGAACAAATTAAGTACTTAACCTGAGGTACCACTGTATATAGAAGCAGGTTCATAGACAGACTAGGCTCAGGGAGTCACAGGTTCAAATCCCCATGTGGCTGTGAAGTTAATGACCTTGAGCTAATTGCTACCTCTCAGCAGGGCCTACCTCACAGGGTTATTGTGCGAACAAAATTTGTGGTGAAGCATGTATACAACCCTGAGCTCCTTGGAGTAATAGTAGAATAAAAATGAATTGATTAAAAATTATTTATCTTTTTTAAAACAGAGCATTTGTTTTATTGTGGAGCACTATGGCAAGCATATTGCTGGACTGTCTGTCGTTTCTTCTGATTCCTCAGATCCTGATTTGCTGTTCTTTTGCATATATATTTTGTATGCTTACCTGTAGGGGCCTATACTTTAGCTGTAATGGGTGGGAAGAATATATTTTGACATTTTGGTGCTGTGTAACCTATTACAAGACGAAAGGTGTATGATCATATCGTAATACAAATATTTTCTCTCTTTTTTTTCAAAAAAACAAGCAAGCAAATAGCACATGCTATAGCTACAGTGTCAAGCCAAGCACATGCTCATTGCTGTGTTTTTAAGCAGTGATTTCTCTGGGAATGATTGTGAGACTAACATTATAGGAGCAGGCGACAGAAACTTACTGAATTATCATAAAGCTTACAGAGAAGCACTCTGGCCAGAGTGACCTACTGAAAACCAGCACCGTTTGTTTGCTTTGTGCTGCCTTCCTTCTGGCATTCCACTTAATGTGCCCAGAATAGAAGCAGGCGACAGGAACATTTGGCACGATGCCCCCATATGAAGGATAACTGCTGTGCAATAATAAGATAGCTGTGCCTCTGTCCACATTGACTGGGCAAGGAATTGCCATGGCATCCAAGTGAGTTTGAAGAGCAAACTGAGATGTGCCAACCAAACCGCCCGGGAGCGAGCAACCTCTAGTTCGTTTCAGGCTCCCCACTTCTGTTTTGCTGCTGTTGTTTCAGTTTATGGCAAATAAGAGCAGCTGTAGCTGACCATCCCAAGGACTGGACCCTTCTAGCAGATCCAAAGGCAACAGCAGCCCACTCCAGCTGCACCCCAAAGTACCCCACTTTGGGTCTTTGTCATAGGCTATTGCCATTGGGGGAACTGCTGCCACTAGCAGTTGAGCCATGGTCATTTTCTCACAGGTTCGCATTCTTAAATTCAGTTCTCCGCGTTTCCACATCAGGTTGGGTATTTATTTATTTATTTTGCAAAGGAATTCCTCATGAAAATTTATCAGCATTTTTAATGCACATTTTTCCTAATATGCACATTTTTGTATGCAGCTTTGACTAACGCAAACATTTTTTTGAAAAGCATTTCCTCTAATATAACACATTTTTTTAAATGTCATCTTCACTAATATATGCAATTCTATGCACACTTTACCCCAATATATCAGTTGTGGTACACATTACTTGGCTGGAAAACTGAGCTGCAAAGTTCAGAGAAGTGCAAATTTTGAAGAAGGGTGCTCTTTAGGTTTCGGAAAGTGTGAGTTGTGTAGGTTTGCCTTTAACTATAAACTGAATTGAATTCATCCCCCATTCCTACGGAGCCACCCCAATGAACACAACATTAGCCTCAACAGTGACAGAGCCTCCAGCCACTACTAGAACTTGGCAGATAGGACCTTGGTTTATCCTAACCCCCTTGAGTGATACAGATTAAGGATTAGGACTAAGTGATTTCATGCCATCTTCATGAGTATCCAGTAATTTCTAGGTGCCTACATTTCACATTTGAAGCACTGTTTACTTCCCCCACTCCATATGAAATTTGATTATTGGATTTGTTGAAAGCATGCCCACCAGTGTCCTCAAACAGATTATATCACTGTACTCCTCTTAAAGCGTAG
The DNA here is from genome assembly GCF_964106915.1 of Podarcis gaigeae. Taxonomy (NCBI): domain Eukaryota; kingdom Metazoa; phylum Chordata; class Lepidosauria; order Squamata; family Lacertidae; genus Podarcis; species Podarcis gaigeae. Next base: position 76,430,069 of record NC_139681.1, read on the forward strand.
CATTACTGTTATGTATTCAGTGGTCTGTGTTTGCCTGACCTTCAGTCTGGACTAAGGATTCTGAGCCCCTGTGTTCTGATTCAATACCTGATATCCAATCACAGAACATCTCATGATTTGGGCCTCTGCCATTGGCCCTTACACTCTGAGTCATGATTCGCAGCTTGGAATCTTAGACAGCCAATCATGGTGGGAGTGGGAGTGGCCTAGGCCTTCAGAAATGTATATAAGCAGATGCTTTGCCCTTGTTGTCCAGTTCTGTTAGTTCAGTAAAAGTTCTTGTTGTTATCATTGTGTCTTGCCTTGTGGTAACCCACCTACACTACAGTAACAATACAGGGTACATTAATTTTACTCTTACAATGGCACCTCGGGTTACATATGCTTCAGGCTACATACGCTTCAGGTTACAGACTCCGCTAACCCAGAAATAGTACCTCGGGTTAAGAACTTTGCTTCAGGATGAGAACAGAAATTGTGCTCCAGCGGCGCAGCGGCAGCGGGAGGCCCTATTAGCTAAAGTGGTGCTTCAAGTTAAGAACAGTTTCAGGTTAAGTACAGACCTCAGGAACGAATTAAGTACTTAACCCAAGGTAGCACTGTACTGGTAAAATTACTGCATCAACAGATTGCAAATAGTGCCTGCCTTCTCTGTACTGGGTCCTTTAAACTGGTAAGCAAGTTAGTGGAAGAGGATTAAAAATGAAGACTTTTTCTCTCCTTGTTTAGTATGTTTGATAGCAAGACTTCCACACACACCAACACATAAGGAATTATTTTTGAGATGTGCTCTGTAGCTGCTTTAATGAGAAGCTTATCACTTTCCTGGAATGGATTTATCTGAGGACAAAAAGTCCTAAGCCCCAATCTCTTCGTGGCATTTCAAATGCAGCAGACACCATAGAAACATTTCATAAAAGCAAAAGCCTAACTAGCCTCGCATACTTTTTCTTGTTAGTCTGGCCTGTATATTAGAGCAAATTTCAGCATGGAACAATATGTTAATGACGCAGCTGGCTGTGTGTAATGAAACAAATGCGTTTGGAGATGGACTAAAAGCATTTCAATTGAGCCACTCGCTATTTCTGATGATTGCCCAGTCTCCGGCAATTTGTTTTGCAAAGTCACAGGTCATGTCACGCCGTACTCCTCTGCTCCTCTACAATGAAGCGTAATTCTGAAGAGAGAAAGGCACAAATTTAAACTCTGGCTCTGCCGCAATGGCCAAGGCCTTGAAGCTTGCAAGAACTTCAAAACTTTTGTAAAAAGAACATAACTACTGCATCCATGCTCTTGCCTGCCTGAAAACAGAATGGACTGTGGTTCTTGCCTGCCACTAGCACCACATTATCTATATTGCACACCCCTTGGAGATCAAGCAGTTGCTCAACCTTCTAAATAGATAAATAAATGCACAAAAGCAGATCTCTAAAATGAGGCTGAACGTAGAAAAACAGGCTGGTTCCTCTAGAACAGGGATAGCCAATAGGGCACCCACCAGAAGTTATTAGACTCCGACTCCCATCATTGCAGACCTGACCATTGACCAGGTAGGTGGTCACAGCTCTAGGAGGTGGCAAGGGAGAAGAAAGGGTAGCAAAGGGGAATGATAGGGGTGCACATGAAGCAAATGCATGTGGGGCCAAGACACATGGTAATCGCAGACAGGCAAGAGTCCCAAGGCCAGGGTGCATGGGCCAATAACCCACGAAGGACAAATGCTACCAACTCTATGAACCAGCACTTGGGATCAATAGAACTTTCAGCCAGATGGAAGCAAGCAACTTTTTATCTGGACTGAACATCCCCAGACCCTGGCTTTTTTTGTTTTGTTTTCATCATCCACAGTCTCCACTTTTGCTATCACCAGAGCCAATCTTCTGGCATCACAAGGCCCCTCTTGGAGACCTGGCAACTCAAAACAGCAGCTGTTTAACAGCAATCAGTCAATATATTGACGAGCAAGGGGAACTGGTGTTTCCAGCCTATGCTGCTGCACTCAAAAAAGCACGGAGAGAGAAAGAGAGAGAGAGAAATCCTAAATTCACCCACCCACCCCCATTGAAATGAGAAGTTGCGCAACATAATACTAATAAATCTAATGCAGTTCCCTTTTTTATGTTTGCTTTTAAAGATGTTCTAGCACTTCTTTCCCATATTTCATTCTAATGTGACTTTCCAGGAATTTTATGTGACTCTCTGAACTATGAAATGTGAGCCCAAATTGTTCAACATTTTTCTCTTACTTTGTTCCAAAACGTAATATGCAGTCTCAGGTTGAAGGGTAAAATAATGCATGGTGTCCTTTCTAAGCCATTATGTTTTGTTATTGTTTATCAGAGAAATAATAAATAAAGCTCTGCTTCCTCCTTCATGTGACTTGGTTATGGGTAGCAAGCAGTGTCTCAACTCTTACACTGGCAATAGTTATTAGAAATCCTCCTTTAAAGAGCGCATGTGTTGCGATGAGACCTGGCAACCAAACCCTATGTTGTGGGTGGGTTCGATTGAGGAGCCACAACACCCAGTTGGTAGGTCCCTTGATGCTGGGTTTAATCAGGCCAATGGGAGGCATGCTAAACAGATCAAGGGACCTATATATACCTATGCACGTGACCCAGAGCTTCCTCTTTTGGTGCGTGCATCGGAACACCCGCCCACCTCTCCCTACTTTTAGGGCTGTGCGCTTGACCTTGCTATGCTGTCGTGTGTCGTCTGTCGTTGGGACAGGGGGCATGGCAGGAATTTTCCCCACTTGGCTGATTGGCTGTTGCCATTTGGGTTTTGCCTGCCGCGTAGCAAATCATCACAACTTGTAAGGTTGGATGGGAGGGACAGTCTTGCCATCCCTATGTGAAGGGTATTCCATTAAAGGAATCCAGGGACTTGATGGTTTGGTCAACCCCTGTGAGGGGATGTGCCCGAGCCTGAGTCCAGGGGGCATTTGGATGGTGGAGATAGCCTGTTCCCAGCTTTCCGCTTATCCAGGTGTTCACCCTAGGCTGACCTATGCTGGTGCCCTGGGTCAGCGCTACCTGCAACGGTGCAGGGAGCTAGTTGAACCAGAGCCTATGCAACCACTCACTTGCTGTAATCAATAAAGTTGTGGCCTAAATTCTGCCAAAACCAGACCAAAATTTGAGTCTTGTCTGAATTTATTTAAGGGGGAGGTTTAAAGGTCTGAACACGCAAGCGGATACACAATTCAAAGTGGATTACAAAACGGGTTGTATCCAGCACTGCAGAGACTATTAACAGAGTCTCTTAAATAACGCAGAGAGAGTCCAATGAGAAAAGTATTCACTTTACTAAGGAAACTGAACAAAACAGTGTATAATCTGAGGAGAAATAAACCAACAGATTTTTGTTATTCTAAGGCCTTGTACACAGCAGGAATACATTCAACTCAACTTACAGAGGAAAAACCCACTCATAACTATGCAGCCAATCAGGGCATGCACCACCTCAGTGAAGATCATGCTACTCTTCCTGGCTGCTAAGCAACACCTCCACCCATCTTGGCTGGTTGACTTTAACGCTAACGGAATTAATTCTTAAGTTGCAAATTGATTGATCTCACATAAACAGTGTTTGACTCATGCAATGGGACTTCACCTTCCTCTTCTCTCCTCGTGTCCTCTCCCTCAAAGAAATCTTTTTTAAGGGGTCTTCCAACCCTCTGGAGCAGATTTTGAGGTACAGCGACATTGTGCAAGTGGAAGTCTGTTGCGCAAGCAGAACGGAAACATTTGATACAATGCAGATAGTGTCCCCAAAGAGAATAAGAGATAAAGGATGGAATGGTGGTTAAGGGCTAACTAAACCCTGACAGCTACTTGTTAGGGAAAAGTCACTCCAAGATACAGTGGTACCTCGGGTTACATACACTTCAGGTTACAGACTCCGCTAACCCAGAAATATTACCTCGGGTTAAGAACTTTGCTTCAGGATGAGAACAGAAATCGTGCTCCTGCAGCGCGGTGGCAGCGGGAGGTCCCATTAGCTAAAGTGGTGCTTCGGGTTAAGAACAGTTTCAGGTTAAGAACGGACCTCCGGAATGAATTAAGTACTTAACCCAAGGTACCACTGTATATTGCAGTGACCAGAACAAAGAAGTGCAAGAAATGGAATGTTTAAACCATTTTCCACCATGGGGAAAAATTGAAACTCAATCTTGTAACTTTTTCTTTCTTTCTTTTTTACATTTATATCCCAACTTTATGTCATGGTCAAGGAACCCTGGGCATGTGGTTTTGAGGAGGTAATTTCTCCCATCAATGACCAGCGCCAGACCTGCTAAGCAGCAGCAAGAATAGTGGCCTCATGCGCCTTCAGCCCATACCCTGAAACCATATTTTAGCATCAGTAAAATCTAATTATGTATCATGTTGCTGAGAGGTGAAAGGATGGCATAAAATAAATTATGCTTTATGGATGTTTTCATGCTTTCCCTATGCAATACTAATCTTCTACTGGAAGAGACAGACAATATACAGACCATAAAAGTTAATTCCACTCAGGCTAACATTTATTATTATTGTTGTTGTTCTGATGAGTGTTTCTCTTTTATAAAATGATATTTAGAATATTAACAACACATTAGCCCGACATCAATTGTAGAAGAAGTCAATTATTAAGAAGTCAAACATCATTGTGAGTTACTGATAAATAATAACTGCTGTTGAATATTCCAGATCTTCTTCTCATTTTATGATCTCTGAAATTTGCAAGGATGTGTTGCGCACATCAGTTATAAAGATTTAACAAGTCTGCTCTAAATTCTCTTTCTAAAACAAACTGCTTTATACACAGCGATAGATGGGTGAGATTTGGTAAATTCATTCCTAACAGTCTAGACATTAACTTTCATTATACCAACATAATACTTTTGCTTTGTTTTTGGTTTTTTAAGTTGTGTGTCTGTTTGTTGCCCTGGGCTCCTTGGGGAGGAAGCACAAGGTATAAATTCAATAAACAACAACATCATGATAATCAATGCCTATGCATCTCTTGGGAAATACAAGCTGTATCTTCATATCCTTTCTACAACCAATTGTACTACTGGACATTACGCAACATTTCAAGATACAGTGACAGACACCCTCACTTAAGATGGCTGTTGGGTAATGTGGCCACAATATTAGGGTGAGTTATTGGTTAAATCCCTCCTTGTATTCCTGCTATTAACAGTTTGTGGTACCATTTTGATTTACCAGCAGCAAGATGTTACATTTATTTATTTATTTAGTATTAAACCCCTCCCCCCCTTCATTCCTTCTTGAGGGAAGAGCGGAGTAGACCCACTGCGACCTAAATAAACTTTGGGTCTGACCTCCGGTTTTTAGAATGCTAGATTTTCTAGGAAAATACAAAGTAGTAAAGAACCCCTGGATGGGTAAGTCCAGTCAAATGCAACTATAGGGTTGCGGCGCTCTTCTCACTTTCTGGCTGAGGGAGCCGGCATTTGTCCACAGACAGCTTTCTGGGTCATGTGGCCAGCAGGACTAAACTGCTTCTGGCACAACGGAAACACTGTGATGGAAACCAGAGTGCACAGAAATGCCGTTTACCTTCCTGCCGGAGCAGTACCTATTTATCTACTTGCACTGGTGTGCTTTCGAACTGCTATGTTGGCAGGAGCAGGGACCGAGCAATGGGAGCTCACCCTGTCGCTGGGATTCGAACTGCTGACCTTCTGATTAGCAAGTCCAAGTGGCTTGGTGGTTTAGACCACAGCACCACCTGCATCCCTAGACGTATATGTATATGTATATGTATATGTATATGTATATGTATATGTAATGTATGTATACACACAGAGAGAGAGAGAGAGAGCCACACTATATCACATTGTCTCACCAAAAATTTCCATTAAGACAGCAGTTTGTAAACTTGTCAAGCAATGGTTTACGATGAGAGAAAATGGGGAGAATGTAAGACTCACAAAAAAACAGTTGCCCACCAAACATTCTCCCATACTGACATGTTTGGAAGAAGAACTTTACTATACATTGCTGGTTATTGTTTATATTAGAGGCTATGTGGGATAATATAAAAGGAAATTGGAAGTTCATTGCTGGAAATCTGTGTTTATGATTAGCACTATTCAGTGATTTTTTTCTGGACGGATGCAGGGGATGCATACCCCTAAACATTTTGTGAATCTTCATACTTTTGTCCATTTACAGTGGTACCTCAGGTTACATACGCTTCAGATTACATACGCTTCAGGTTACAGACTCTGCTAATCCAGAAATAGTGCTTCAGGTTAAGAGCTTTGCTTCAGGATGAGAACAGAAATCGTGCTCTGGCGGCACGGCGGCAGCAGGAGGCCCCATTAGCTAAAGTGATACTTCAGGTTAAGAATAGTTTCAGGTTAAGAACGGACCTCTGGAATGAATTACGTACTTAACCCGAGGTACCACGGTACTGTATTTATTTTTCCTTATTTGAACTATAAAACGGTGATTTTCTTGAGTCAAAATGAGAGTACCCCTAAACATTTTTAGGAGGAAAAAAAGCACTGGCACTATTCCAACAAGCTGTTTGATTGGCAAAGCAGAGCAGAGCAAAGGTAGAATGGCAGCAACTTCATTTGCTCCAGTAGAGTTTCATCCGGGATTAATTTAGCCCACTATTGTTTGCAAATGATGGATGTCCTATTTAATTCAGACTCAATAGAAAAACAACAGAGTGAACCAGACCAACCACAGTGAGGTACAAGGAAACAATTAGGGCAATCATCCCCATCCTCAAGATGTGCTAAAATAAAGGTTGGAGAAATTATCGGCAAGTTGGGTTAATAGCAATACTGGGAAAAATACTCCAAGCACTAAGTAGAAAATTGGTGTGGAAGAAGATGCAAGAGAACATATTAATTAATTGAAAACAACCAAAGTGTACTTGAACAAGACCAGGTAATATAAATATAGAACATGTTCCAGTGACAATGACTAGCTGCTCTCTAGGCTGGGCTCCTTCATCTTGAATAGTTTTATAGAAGAGAGAATTTGAATAAGAGTAACATGTTTGCTGAAATACCCTCTTCTATACAATTATTTGAGGTGCAGTAGTTCTATTCCATTTTGCATCTAGTCCCCTAAAACCAATCATTTTAAAAAAAAAAGTCTAATTTATTTCAGTGGGAGAATGTGTAAAGGTAAAGGGACCCCTGACCATTAGGTCCAGTGGTGGCCGACTCTGGGGTTGCGGTGCTCTTCTTGCTTTACTGGCCGAGGGAGCCGGGCGTACAGCTTCCAAGTCATGTGGCCAGCATGACTAAGCCACTTCTGGTGAACCAGAGCAGCACACGGAAATGCCGTTTACCTTCCCACCGGAGTGGTACCTATTTATCTACATGCACTTTGATGTGCTTTTGAACAGCTAGGTTGGCAGGAGCAGGGACCGAGCAACGGGAGCTCACCCCGTCAGGGGGATTCGAACCACCAACCTTCTGATCAGGAAGTCCTAGGCTCTGTGGTTTAACCCACAGCACCACCCATATCCCTAAGTACATGTGTAGTTTTCTCCTATTCAGATCAGTAGGATGTACAAGTGCTTAGCACACAAAATATTAAAATATGCCAAATTCAGGTTAGGTCGTGTAATCCAAAGCCAGAACTGAAAAACCATCTTCTTGCTTCCAAAGGGTATGGGCTACCACCCATCTCCCCAAGCCTATTGAAGGGTAAAATTTTATTTTAAATCCAGTTCTCCATATTTCCACATCAGTTTGCATTTTGTTAAGTTCTCAGCATTTTAGGGTGCAATTCTCTTAATATACACATTGATGTATGTGATTTTGCCCAATATAGTCATTTTTGGGAATCAGTTTTCCTAAATATTTTTGTATGTCATTTTCACTGTACACATGTTTATGTGTGCTTTGTTGTTGTTGTTGTTGTTGTTGTTTAGTCGTTTAGTCGTGTCCGACTCTTCATGACCCCATGGACCAGAGAACGCCAGGCACCTCTGTCCTCCACTGCCTCCCGCAGTTTGGTCAAACTCATGCTGGTAACCTCGAAAACACTATCCAACCATCTTGTCCTCTGCCGTCCCCTTCTCCTTGTGCCCTCCATCTTTCCCAACATCAGGGTCTTCTCCAGGGAGTCTTCTCTTCTCATGAGGTGGCCAAAGTACTGGAGCCTCAGCTTCACAATCTGTCCTTCCAGTGAGCACTCAGGGTTGATTTCCTTCAGTATGGAGAGGTTTGATCTTCTTGCAGTCCATGGGACTTTCAAGAGTCTCCTCCAGCACCATAATTCAAAAGCATCAATTCTTCGGCGATCAGCCTTCTTTATGGTCCAGCTCTCACTTCCATACGTGCTTTACCCACGTATAAGCATTTTGGGCACATTACTTAGCTGGAGATTGTTGATATCCATCTGTCTTGAAAGACAATGGAGTGTGCTTCCAGGGGTGAAGTCAAATTGCTGCATTAGCAGCACTGAAGTGACCTCCCTGAGGCACAAGCCTGGGCTGTGTATGGAGGTCCAGGGCTACGCTACCCAGATGACAAGATTATCCTTCTTCGCATTGCCAACATAGTCCAAAGGAAAAGAGTAATATGTTTGGTACCAGCTTGGCTTCAGGAGTTGCCGTAAGGAGGCATACAAGCACTAGCCAAATGTCTTAGGGACCCCACTCCAGATTTCTGTAGGGTTTACTCCTTAGCCTTTTCTTCTCCTGAAGATAAACCACAAGGCAACAGAAGTTGTTATGTACTAAGCTTGAATCCTAGAACAATAGGCAGGTAGGATCCTAGAATCCAACAACTGATTGGCTTGCAGGAAAAGACCAATCAGGCTTCAGGAGGAAGTTAATCAGCTATTAGGCTGATAGGATCATAGAATGCAACAACTGATTGGCCTGCAGGAAAAGACCAATCAGGCTCCAGGAAGAAGGTAATCAGCTATTAGGCTGATAGGATCATAGAATCCAACAACTGATTGGCTTGCAGGAAAAGACCCAATCAGGCTCCAGGAGGAAGTTAATCAGCCTATTAGGCTGGTTGTTGTTGTTTAGTCGTGTCTGACTCTTCGTGACCCCATGGACCAGAGCACGCTAGGCACTCCTGTCTTCCACTGCCTCCCGCAGTTTGGTCAGACTCATGTTTGTAGCTTTGAGAACACTGTCCAACCATCTTGTCCTCTGTCGTCCCCTTCTCCTTGTGCCCTCTATCTTTCCCAATATCAGGGTCTTTTCCAGGGAGTCTTCTCTTCTTATGAGGTGGCCAAAGTATTGGAGCCTCAGCTTCACAATCTGTCCTTCCAGTGAGCACTCAGGGCTGATTTCCTTAAGAATGGATACGTTTGATCTTCTTGCAGTCCATGGGACTCTCAAGAGTCTCCTCCAGCACCATAATTCAAAAGCACCACTACAGTGGTACCTTGGTTCTCAAACTTAATCCGTTCTGGAAGTCCGTTCCAAAACCAAAGCATTCCAAAACCAAGGCGCGTTTTCCCATAGAAAGTAATGCAAAATGGAGTAATCCATTCCAGACTTTTAAAAACAACCCCTAAAATAGCAATTTAACATGAATTTTACTATCTAACGAAACCATTGATCCATAAAATGAAAGCAATAAACAATGTACTGCAGTCACACAATCAATCAATTAGTAGCTGAACTGGGTTCCACACAGTCAGAAAACAAACAAACAAAAAGAGCCTCAAAAACAAAAATGCAAAATAAATAGCAAAAACAGGCAGAAAAATAAATAGCAAAAACAGGCAGACCTCAGCATAATACTCAAAACGGAAGTGTGGCACTCAAAACGGAGCACATTAGGCTTCCGAAAAAAGTTCGCAAACTGGAACACTTACTTCCAGGTTTGCAGTATTTGGGTTCCAAGTTGTTTGAGTACCAAGGCATTTGAGAACCAAGGTACCACTGTATTGGTCTCTTCAGCCTCATCTTATTGGCTGGAGAACTGCATGGCAAAATTCAGAGAAGTGTGACTCTATCAGAAGTGAGGGAGAAGACACCATACCAGGGCATCAGTGTGATATGGCACTAAAGGCGCCAGAGGGGCCAAGAAATTCAGACTGATTGGGCACAGTGAAGTCTGGTCCAAACTCTGTATCTGTTTGAAAACCTGTACAGCAATGCCTAGGTACTGCTCCCACTCAGGTTGATGACAGAGAGACTTTGGAGCAGACGTGAGATTTGTGACTCTCCCTTTTCCTTTCCCTTCCCTTCCCCTCCTACATGCAGCAAGAATGCCTTTCGTAAGAAAGTGCTGAGCATGCAAAGAGACTGTAAAGAAAAAGAATCTTGGCATTCATTTCTCATTCCAGTGATATCTCTAATAAGAAGTTCAACCAAATCTGACTGCAGCTCTGGATAAACAGTTCTGTGTTAATAAATACAAATTTGTTCTATGCCCAGCTCGTTAATCATGGAAGAACAGAGCTTACAGCATTGATACATTTAAACAGAAGGGTCTTTTCTTTGCAGATCTCACAACATAACTCTGGTGGAATTAGGATTCCCACTCCCTTCAAGTTAAATGAACGATATTACATCAGCATCGTGTTACACAGAAGTGTTGGGTGTGTGCACATCAGTCGCTGTTGACTCTGCATCGCTGCTTGAAGAAAATTCATCTTGGGCAAAGATGTATTCCAGCTTTCCAGAACACCAAGGTGTCCAAGGCTTCATTGCTAGACACAGAAGCCCAGGATCTGTAGCTTAAGAACATTCAAAGACCTATTTAGTACCTATATTTGTGTCTCCAAGTTGGCTTTTTTTACTGCTGGGGAGGAAGACCTATGAGTCTCCTTGGAAGAAGTTCTAAAGTGCATTTCAGTTTCTAACTTAGCAAACAGATGTGTGAACACATGCTGCCAGACTACTCCCCATTGAATATACATGAACAGCTGCTGAAAAACATATGTCACCCTAGTTTCAGCATCAACAGCAAACTGAAGAAGTGTACTTGTATCAGCTTGATAGCATATATCCATCACTATCACCACCAGCATAATTTTATAAATAATGTAGGTGTTGATTAAAGATCCCTTATCTGTACAGTCATACCTCTTGTTACATTCAGTTCAGGTTACGTCTTTTCAGGTTGCGTCCCCCGGCGACCCACAAGTACCAGAAAGGGTTACTTACGGGTTTCGCCGCTCGTGCATGCGCAGATGCTCAAAATGACATCACGCGCATGCGCAGAAGCGGCGAATTGCAACCCACACATGCGCAGACGTGGGTTGCGTTCCGCTCATGTTGCAAATGGGGCTCCGGCACAGATCCCGTTCGCAACCAGAGGTACCACTGTATTTTGTTTTCATGCTAACCATATACCCATCATTACGTATGATGGGTTGTTGTGCACAGCCACGGCTTATACACTTGCAAGCAGGTCTGTGATGGGGTTGGGTGCTATGCACTCCTATAACCTGATGCAGACATTCAGCACCGGGAGATTCCCGCCTGCCCACGCGCCGTCCTCTACAGATGAAGGCTACGTCGACGCGTGATTTCCCCCTCCCAAACCCATTGTTGGGAGGGCTTCAGAGGCTGCCGGGCGGCGGGGTCCGCGAAATAAATGGGCAGATCACAACCCACATGGAGTGCCCAGACCCTACTACGTCAGGGAGGTCTGGCTGAGCCTCAGAAACCACGGGACTCTCGTGGGATGCTCAGCATAGCGTGTGTTAGACTCAGCTTAAGGTGTGAGCAACTTTCTCTTTCTGCGCTCTTTCCCTGCAGTTTCTACAAATCTGTGCGTTTCGCTCTTGGTGGGATCCGAGCGCCCCGACGCCAGCATCATGCCTTCCTTGCAACTGGGGTGGTAGAAACACATACACGAGTGGGAAACAAATACACAGGATTTTTCAACTTTGCAAACGGCACTTTCCGTGTCTTTCCTCACTGGTCGCTCTCCCCCTCCCCTCTAATAAGTTATGGAGAACAAGATGTCCCCTGATCTAAACGCGGTGGGGGATCCAAAGCGCACCTGAAACAGATCGACCCCTTTCCTCGCAGCGGTAGGGACAGGAAGCGGGAGCCTCGGGCGGCGTTAACAAGCGGAACGGGCGGAGGCGTGTCCATCGGCCGCGATTTCATTAGCGGCGCTGCTGGGCTGCGCTGGACGGGGAGGGGAGGGGGCGGCGGCGGCGAGGGCGAGGAAGCGGGTCTGAGCCGAGGCTGATTCATTCACGTGTTGGGAGGGGAAGTGAGGCGGGGGGAGAAGCGAGGCTCAGAACTAGGGGCTCTCCCAGGAGGGAGCGGGGCGGGTGGAGTGTGAGCTGGAGGGGAACGCAGCCGCGCAACGAGCAGCCGCCCTGGCTATAAATCCAGGGGGGCGAAGCCAAACGGATCCAAGCCTTAGGACAGTCCTGCGCGCAGCCACCCAAGGGACTGAGGCAGCTGCCTCCGCCGCCGCCTTCTCGCAGCAGCAATAGTAGCTGCAACACACCCAGGAAGGTGAGACGCGCGTGGCTTCCCCAGGGTGGAGGTTCGTGGATGCCGAGCTGCCCAGCCCGGCCGAGAGACAGAGAAGAGACCGAGAGAGAGAAGAGAGGGAGAAATCCGCAGTTGCACAGCCGCTTCCAGCGCATCCTGCCAAGCCTTGCAAGTTTCTCCTCTCGCCTTGTAAGTTTCCTCCTCCTTCCACGCGTCTCTCTGCTGTTCCCTTTCCCCTCCTGCCCTACCAACTCCTGAAATTTGGTTTTTCTTCCTCCTTGCCCACATGCAAACTGCTGCCTTGGTTGTATTTATTATCATTATTTGTTATCACCGTCCCTGGAGGGAAAGTTTCCACCACCACCCCTTTCTTTCTGAGAAAGGCTTTTCGCTCTTGCTTCCCATTTTACACGAGAAAGCTGAAAGTTTTCTGGCATAGACTCCAACGACGTGATTTCTAAATCTCACAAGCCCTAAGGAAATACGTGGGACTCAAGGATGGGTGTGTGTGGGTGTGGGTGTAGAGCTATAGAACAGGACCTTTTCTTTAATGCTTTTTCGAGGATAACTGGCAATCCTGTGATTTTTGTATGCATGCAAAATCATATTTGAGTATAAGCACAAAACTAAGTCCTCTTTTATATACAAATAGTTAAGCACATACTTAACCCTACTCTCTTCCACTCAATCATCAAAGTCAATGGCATTTAAAGATACTTAACCATTGCTAGGATCAGGCATTATTCTTTGGAAAGTTTATTGCTATCACATGACATTTTATTATGCTTTGCCTCAGATACTGAATTTGTTCCGTGCTTCACCAAAAGAGCGATGAAAGTGTATCCGTGGTTTTCCAAACTCTTATAACAGAGTGTGCATGTGGAAGGAATGCCTTGTTTACACTGTGCTGAAAGTGCAACTCCCTTAATTACTGCTAAAAGCAATAGTTTTAACAACCAGAGTCCACAAGGAAGACCGATTGCTTGTTCCAAGGACACCTCTTTGAAACGATGCCACAGATTTATCTGCTTGCAGAAGATTTGTGCACTCACAAGTCCTGTCATGTGAATCCTCTCATATTTCTTGTCAACAGGTCTAAGGCACCATTTAACAGAATCAGTGACAGACCTACCGCAAGCCGACAACTTTCCAGCTTATTTCTAGCAACGTTCCAATTTATTGCTAGCAACTAGTAGAGGCCAAGTCAAGCCATAACTTTGACTTGACAAATCAGTTAAGGGGAACAAACTGGCAAGACCTGTCCTATTTTCCACAACTTTCAAAATAATGTTCCTACTAGGTTTATATTGACTCTAAATTGCCCCTCTGTTTCTGTTAGATTCCTGCTTCTTTACAGAATGAATTTTGTTGGCATCCGTGCAAGGATCAGGATTTAATCATACTTACGGTGCAATCCTAGGCATGTTGGCTTGGAAGTAGAATGCCCCATTGTATTCACTGGGGCTTTAATCCCTGGTGTGTGTGCATAGGATCGTAGCCATAACCCTGTGCATCATAAGCAACTTGGTATAAAGCCTGTATCCTCAGTAAACAAGCATACAAAACCTCAGAGCACATTAAGTCAAAGTTTGTTCTTATGTTAATCTGGTAGCAATGGTTACTGTTGCAGCAGGTCAGGTTTCTACTATGTTGCACAGGGAACATCCGGGACCAGAGACAGTTTGCATGGCAACTCCACATTTCAGATATTATTACCCAGTGCAGTGTGGGACCTGACCGTGCAAACAGTGAACTGCAAAGCAAGGACCAGCTGTCAGTCATTGTGAAGTTGCTGTGAAGCCTGAGTAATACAACAGGATGGTCTCTGGTTTGTGTCAAGTAGCTTCAATATAAACACTGCGTGCTGTGTGATATGTGCAAATAAATATGCACCAAAGATCAAATGGCATTCCTTTATACCTCTGCCCTTAATCCGAAATTAATAGTGTTGCACCACCAGTGCAGTTGGCAGCAGAATATGTCCCATGACCTTTCGGATGGAGCTGTGACACTCCAGCAAGAAGCTGACATTTTATTTTTAAGGCAAGGTTAAGGGGAATGCCTGCAAATAGCAATAATCACGCAGAGATCATTTTAGAATTCTGAAAATGCCACAGGCAAGATGTTGATACCTTTTTAAGTGTGTAGAGTGGAATGTGTGTGGACATCAAAAGGGCTGAAATGGGGAAGGGGTGATGTATCAGGTGAGGGCAATGGCGGAGACTTCATACACTTGCAGACCCACCAAAACTTCAAATCTGGTCCTGGGGGAGAGAATACCAAAGCAGGCCTGGTCCAGAGGGGATGGGAGAAGAGTTGTGCTTGAGTGGGAGCACAGTCTACACCAGAAGCAACTCATTCCCTTATCCCACCACAGTTGGCATAGAAGCAAAGGAAGGCCGAGTCCTTTCTTCACCTCCCAAGCTACCATGAGGTGGGGACAGGAAGAAGGTTGGGCTTGGGGACAAAAGGCCCTTTAGCATTATTTCAGTGACTCTGAGCCCTGTTCCCTCCATCTCACCTGCAGTTGCTTAGTGGATGATTCCTTTTGACAAGTTATCTGTGTGCCCAGATGCCCTTTCTCCACCAATGCAGCTGTTCTAAGGGACACTATCTCTTTATGGCAGGGGTGGGGGGTCCCTTTTCAGCCTGAGGGTTGTTACCCCTTGCGGAAAACCTTCTGGGACCCATATGTTAGCAGTAGGAGGACATACAGGCACGGCTCCTTCCAAGCAGGCAAGAGGAATCCTGAAAATTCGTGGACACATTCCAGCCAGATAAACCTATTTGGAAGAGGGCACAGAGTAGAACTGGTGAGGAAGGGTGTGGCCTGGGGGGTGAGAGAGAGAGAGGGCTGGATGGCCACATTCCCTCCCGACCCCCCTGCTTTATGTGGAAGGACCATAACTTAGTGGTAGAGAAGCTACTTTGTGTGCCAAAGGTCCCAGATTCATTCCCTGGCAGGTGGTGGGAATGATATCTGTCTACATGCTGCTGCCAGTCCTAGTAGACAATTCTAGGTTAAATGGAAGTAACTATACCATCCAGCTCTGTCATTACGTAGAGAGGCAGGACTGTGTCTTAATCCCTCTTCAGGCAATCGCTAAATCTGTAGAGTTTTTAACATTACATTTTAACATCTGTACTGTTTTTAACATTTGATTGGGAGCCACCCAGAGTGGCCGGGGAAACTCAGCCAGATGGGCGGGGTATAAATTATTATTATTATTATTATTATTATTATTATTATTATTATTTTATTTATTAAGTCAATGCACAATGGGGGGCAGGGGGGACAAATGTGCCAGCTTCCCTCCTCCCCCCGTGTCACTATTGTTGGAGAGTGACTGACAGTTGGAGAGTGACTGACAGTTCCTGTGCTGCTGTTGGCTCCCTGCACATTTTAGAACCCTGGAAAACCACGATTCCAAAACTCATGGGGAGACTTCTTGCTTCAGAAGTTTGCCCTCCAACAAATGGTGAGCGAGGAGAATGATGGCGCGCACACACCCCTGCTGCATCTCCCCTACCTTCCCATCTTTTTAATCTTCACATTTAGTGAATCTTTGACAAGGACACTAAATATCCCCACACGAGCCCAAACTCACCAGTTGGCATTGTATCTGTTGCTTAGGATGTTCTGTAAAGTCAAATTCCAACTTGCTAATATTGGGACAGCCATGTTTTGGGGGAAAGACTGTAATTCAGTATCGGAGCACACAGAAGGTTCCAAGTTAATCTCTGGCATCTCCACTTAGAAGGACCAGGTAGCAAGAGATAGGGAAAGGCCTCTGCCTGACCCCTTGGAGAGTTGCTGCTATTCGTACAACGTTCTGTTACTTCCACAGATAATACTGGACTCAGTCCACATTCACCCTGTGATTAGGGATTGATTGTTGAACCACTCTGAAAATTGTAACTCTAGGGCTCTCCTAACAACTCTCAGCACCCTTAACAAACCACAGCTCCCAGAATTCTTAGAGGGAAGCCATGACTGTTTAAAGTGCTGTCAGAGTGCTCTAAATGTACCGTGTGAATGTGGCATGAGAAGGACAAATAGTCTGACCTAGTATGTTCCTTTATCATTTGTATTTTATTTGTATAGTATTTCATTTTGTATGAAACCAGATGTTTAGCTGACATAAGGTTTTCAGGCAGGAATTCTTTCTGGAAGAAAAAGGGTTCTGTGCAACTTGGAAGCTTGCTAGTGTCCTGGTGCTCAGCCTAATCCTTCAGCAGGTTTCCTGAAAAGTAAAGCCCATGCAGTTTTTTGGGCCTGCTCCCTAATTAACATGTGCAGGATTACAGCCTTACTCTTTGGATCCTGAAATACACAAATTGTGTGGAGGGGGAACATTCCCAAGATACATTTGATTGCACACATATTTCATATTTTCTTTTATCCATCTTATATCTTGTCCTTCCTGCGTATTTTAATAACCAGAAATTCTGCAGGATCATTGTTCCTAAGCACAAAACTAAAATCATTTAATGAATTGTTCTGGGGTGGTTTCTAACAGGAGACAGGAGTTGGCATTCTAATAGCACATCTTCACAAAGTTTGAATGATGTCCGATTACCACCCATAGCACTAAGACCATTACGTACCTCCTGAGCTCCTTTACTGAAAGGGAGAGAGTCTTTTCAGAAGGTTGGGGATTTGAATAAGCGGCTAACCCATTTTTCTTTCCACTTTAAGAAATCCGACTGGCTGAAATGAAGGTGATCCCTGAAAATACACGCTGGTGTATAAAAGTCAAGCAATAATCAGTGTGGCTTGTCTTGGAAGAGTGTCCCACATTCTGTGTTCGATCTTGCCAAAAAACCTGTTGGCATTGATGGAATTTATGACAGCCTAATGGATCCAGTGGTGTCCAAACTTTTTCCAAAGAGGGCCAGATTTGATGAAGTGAAGAGCTGTGTGGGCTGACCAAAGGGCTGACCAAAGTTGTTGACCTTTTTTTTTA
The DNA here is from genome assembly GCF_964106915.1 of Podarcis gaigeae. NCBI lineage: Eukaryota > Metazoa > Chordata > Lepidosauria > Squamata > Lacertidae > Podarcis > Podarcis gaigeae. The sequence goes on from NC_139681.1 coordinate 76,447,450, forward strand.
GGATTGAAGTTGTTGAGCTGATTTCAACAAATTTCCCCCAGGCCAAATTACGCCCCTCCCAAAACAGACATTGGGGGCATGTGGCAAGTGCATTTGCTGTATTGCAGGGTGGAGAAGTGGATCTGGCCCCAAGACAGATCCAGAAGTGGCCAAACCTCTGCAAACCACTTTGACAGGTAAATAGGGCCATCCTATCACATCTGGTGATTGTAATTTCCATCCACAGCTGGAAAGGAATAACTAGGAACCAGTGTTTGAAATTAGCCAGTTGCCAGGCGCATTTCATATTTCAGTGCCTAGGACTTGCCGATCGTATGGTTGGCGGTTCGAATCCCCACAGCGGGGTGAGCTCCCCTCACTTGGTCCCAGCTCCTACCCACCTAGCAGTTTGAAAGCACCCCTAAGTGCAAGTAGATAAATAGGTACCACTTTATAGCGGGAAGGTAAACGGCGTTTCTGTGTGCTGCGCTGGTGCCGGCTTGCCAGAGCAGCTTTGTCACGCTGACCACGTGACCCAGAAGTGTCTTCGGACAGCGCTGGCCCCCGGCCTCTTAAGTGAGATGGGTGCACAACCCTAGAGTCGGACACGACTGGCCCGTACGGGCAGGGGTACCTTTACCTTTTATTGACTACTTGAGGCCAAGTGAAGATGCCTGGGTGCAAGGATGTTACCTGACATCTCCATTGTCTGGAGGTGCGTGCCTGGGGATCATTAGTTTCACACACTAATACCCCATCCTGTAGAATTCTATCAGTTATATTTTCTCTGCACAATTGGGATGAATTTCAGGAATCAAAATGCTTTTTCTGGGCCACCTGAGCAGGAGCAGTGAACAATGTTACAGTTAATTGGTGCAGTTTGTCTTCACTTAATCAAGTGGCTTTTCTTCTTTAAGTTCTCAAAGCTCTTAACCCAGCTCAAGGCTTTCATCTGAACTAGCCGGATGTTTTACTGAGAATCAATCGCAGTCAGTCCGTTGTTTGAAAAATAATACATTAGAGCCGTCTTGCCCCAAAATGGCAGCTAGACATTCCATTTTGGTGACTGTAACCTTGGTTTACCTGGCATTTGGCACCTAGCTTATATGTCTGAGTTTCTAACACTGATGCAGATGGTTTTTTGTGTGAGTTGAAGGACTTTTGGATATCCAGGTCCCAATCCTTATAGGGCTTTAAATGGAGGAGGAAGAGGAAAGAGAAAGTCAGAAAGCGCCAGTATAGGAAACAGAGAGAAAATCTCTGGGTAGGCAGAAGTGTGTTATATTAGATTCAAGGCATCTCCAATTAGCATTTTCTTCAGGGCCACTCTTAAACACAGCAAATCTTATTCTTTGGTCTCCAGTGGCTCTTAGCGCAGCTCTTGGAGATACAGCTAGGGCAATCATTGTGTAAAAACATGAAGCAATTGTCTCTGTGGCTTTGGAGTTACTGAATTTATAGCACTGGGAAGTGTCACGAAAACGTAGATTTTCAGTGAGCAATTATTTCGAAAGCATGTTAAGGGATTGTTTACTCAGTCAAGATTCAGATTGTGATTTAACAGTTCCAGTGTGATGTGTACAGAAGCGAATCATGCCAGAGTCTGTCAGCTGCAATGACTCCTTGCTCTTTACCGCACAGGAGCCTATTCTCTGCATCTGATCACCCTTTACACCTCCCAGGTTCGCAAATTAAAAGGGCAAGCAGGATTACCTTTCCACTTAATTCTATGGAAACACAAAGCAGGAGAAAATCAATCACCATTCACGGGTTGCATTAGCTTGGTTGTGAAGATCATTCTGATGTAAAAAGGGAAGGCAAATGTTAATTTCATTGGTGACTTATTCACAGTATAGATTTATTTAGGTATTTTGCTATATTTTCACCTCACTCATTAATTGAATTCAGCACAGGTAAATAGTCCAAAGAAGTCTGGATTAACTTTTTGGGTAAAGGTCTGATTTCCATGAAGAAAATCTTAGGGAAAGTTGTATTTCCCCAGATTTTTCATGAAAATTGGATAGCACACCCAAGTTCTGCAATACATTATATTAATTACTTTTTATTCCATTCACTTTACAGCCCCACCCTCACTTCAGTTCATCATTACAACTACAGTGTGTGGCAAATCTCTGCATTTTATTTTTTCCAATGGGCAATTAAAACCAAGTAATGGGAGTATTTCTGTGGTCAAAAAATGGGAAAGAAAGCTGTAAAACAAAGACATATTTTCTGGGCCAATTTATGCTTTCATTGGTGAGCTGGGATGTATGTTCATCCAATCATCAGTGTACTATAACATACTGGCAAAACTTTTCAGAGTTTTCTGTTTTAAATTCTACATGCCCTCAGAACAGAAAGAGCCATATAAATGTGTTCCATGAGGTCAGAGTGTATGTCTAAATCATCACACGAACAGCAAGAACACTGGCAAACATAACACTTTGTCCATGCATATAGTCATGCTACTGAAGGGATGAATTTAGGAGTTAGCTGTTGCCATTTTCTGCAGCAGGGATCATTTGTTATTTTTCCTTTGCATAACACTTAACACTTGCCTTTCAGGAAGAGTAGCATTGCCATAATTTGCTTAGATTAGTGTTGAAGAGGGACATGTTGTTTTCTTCACCCTCTTATCCATTTGTATCATATATATTAGCTTGTGAGCCTGTGGACAGGGACTAAATCGCAGAAGTGTACACAGCAGCAGTGATTCCCAAACTGTGGACATATGAGAGTGCTGGGGGGGGGGGGGAGAGAGATAGCTATGTTTTGAAAATTGAAGACACTATGTTAGATGCATCCACCACCTATGCCCATGCTGTAGAGGTGAGGTTCTCTACCACACTGATCCTACCCCTTGTTAATATATGGGCAGCAACAACATCTCAAGGGAGGACAGATACTAGTCTGGGTTACTCTAGGGCAGGTGCAAAGGCAGAGGCAGTAATTAATTGCCTGCCTGGACCACAGATGTTGCAGGTAGACAACCTCCACATCCTGTCAAAGGAAACAAGAAGAGGCTGCGGACCTTTCTGAAGCTGCATGTGGTTTGGGGTTACCCAACTGTTGCTGGCCATGAGTTTGCCGTGAGTGTTGGGATTAGCTAATGTTGGTCAAGTGAAATCATGGGAGTGTGGTTAGACCAATCCTGGTCTTTCACAATTTAGTCACTTTACATGTGAAATATAAAGCTTAGAGAGAAACTTGGAAAAAGCTGGGATGGGCCTTACCTCTGCTTTAGATTTAAAGCTTTCTTATACTACCTTAACAGTCATAGATTCCCCATAAAGAATTCTGGAGACTGTACAGTGGTACCTCTGGTTGCGAACGGGATCTGTTCTAGAGGCCCGTTCGCAACATGAAAAGAGCACAACCCGCAGCGGCGCGTCTGTGCACATGCGGGTTGTGATTCACCGTTTCTGCGCATGCGCGTGACACCATTTTGTGCTTCTGCACGAGCAGCAAAACCTGGAAGTCACCCTTTCTGGTACTTCTGGGTCGCCGCGGGACGTAATCTGAAAGAACATACCATGAAGCAGACGTATCATGAGGTATGACTGTACTTTGTAAAAGGTGCTGAAAGTTCTTAGGAGACTTCCTTTCCCTTCAAGGAGCTACAATTCCCAGAGTTCCCTGGGAAGAGGAATTTGTTATGTACTGAAGTTCTCACCCTGGGCCAGCAGGGGGATACTGTAGATAGTTATGCAAATGAAGGATCGAAAGTGACGTTCAGTGATTGGATAGTTTTAGAAAGTTGTTACAGTAACAAGGTACTGGAACTCTATATAAGTAGGCTGACTGAGCCCTTCAGTTCAGTTCTGTTCTGGCATCGGAATAAAGAAGAGCTGTTTGAAGAATCGCTGTGTCGTCTGATATGTTCACCCACAACTTAACAGAATTGATTGTTCAGCTGCTCTGAGAGTTGTCATGACTGTTCAAAATGGTATGATATTGCTTTAAATGTATGGTGCAGATGAGGCTTATCTGGTGCAAGAGCCTAGGCAGAACTAGGCTAGTTTAAAAGCCTAAGCCAAGCCACTTGGCTGAAGCACGAGAAAAACACATTGAAAGGGGGACCTAGGCAAGCATCAGTGGGCCCTGCTAGGCTCCTAGTAGCTGCCCAGGGATGTTGTGTGCTAAATAGGGTCAGCAAAGGGATCACAATATATGTTGTTTGGAAAGCATGGTTCCATCCTGTAGCCTCGATTGGCTGGATAAAGGAGAGAGCAGGACACAGACAATGCTAAATGAGCCATCCTGCAATTGTAGAGAGAATGCCTCCCCATGGTTCTGGAAGGTATTGAAGAAAACAAGACAGGAAAATATACCTCCAGATTTTGTGTATGCCCCCATGCATTAAGTGCAAGAAACATAATTAGCCATGAAGGCATAGAGTTGTGAGGAAGGGAAAGGTCCATATCCATGGTTCCTGTTGTATATAAATCATCATATTTGCTTGAGAGGAGAAAAGGGAATTGGACTGAATCATTGGTCAAATGATTTACTGATTGCCCAGTCAGGTGGAATAAAAGATTATGACAATGAGCTTTTAGCCACGGAGCAGGAAAAGGGAAAAGCATTAACACTCCTTTGGTTTTCAAACTTCCAGTTCTCCAGGAAGTCCTTCAGCACTTGTTCACCTGCTTCTAAAATTCCTAGGATTCTAAGGTATATCCTCAGTTGCTCACATAAAGGGGTGGGCAAACTAAGGCCCAGGTTGCCTTCTAAATCCGGACGGTCCAGGAATCAGCGTGTTTTTACATGAGTAGAATGTGTCCTGTTATTTAAAATGCATCTCTGGGTTATTTGTGGGACATAGGAATTCATATTTTTTTTCCAAAATATAGTCTGGCCCCCCACAAGGTCTGAGGGACAGTGGACTGGCCCCCTGCTGAAAAAGTTTGCTGACCCCTGCACATAGGACAGGAACTGTTTTTATATATAGAACTGTAAAGACCTTTTCATGTGTTACTTGTGCACAAGAAAGTTCCTTGTGGGGTCATACTGCTGTCTCTGCCCCCAACACTGTGTGCCCAGGGCTAGTTTTGCTTCTGATGCCCACATGTTGACTAACTGATATATCCACTTTTAGATATTTCTGTTAAAATGTAAAGTGGTATACAGTAAGTAAAACTGAGGATGCCTCTAGCAATAACAGAAAAAGCAAGAATGAATTTCAAATGTAGAACCCAACCTGAAAACCTGAGAAAACAAGGGAATTCCAGACACCTCGCCTTAAAACTGGCGTATGCAAATAATTCCCCACAATTTCTGCACTTACACAGTTTATTCATTTCTAAGAATGAGGATTAATTGAAGAAACACTGCTTCTGTTCAATAAATCTCACAGGGAAGTGATTATAAACCTACACATCTTCACTATTCATCAACACAAATTAATGTGTAATCTGTGGTTGATCATTTGTTAAGACTCGTTATTTGTTAAAACTCATTATTGCCATTTGTAATTTGCCTTTAGTCATTCACTATCTCAATATTTAAATAACTATAGTTTCATAGTCCATGTCACTGTGATTACAAAGTGACAAATTGCAAAGCACTTAATTGTCAGTGGCAAAATGTGAATGGGAGTAAATGAATCCACATAAACTGAAGTTGTACAGGCTGCAATCCTATACCCGCTTTCTTGAACTTTATGGAAACTTACTTCTTAGCAGACTTACATATAATAGCATTGCTAGGATTTTTCATGGAAGGGCTTTATCTGAAGGAGCATCTCCACCCCCATCGTTCTACCCAGACACTGAGGTCCAGTTCCAAGGGCCTTCTGGTGGTTCCCTCACTGCAAGAAGCCAAGTTACAGGGAACCAGGCAGAGGGCCTTCTCAGTAGTGGCACCCGCCCTGTGGAATGCCCTCCCACCAGATGTCAAAGAGAACAACAACTACCAGGCTTTTAGAAGACATCTGAAGGCAGCCCTGTTTAGGGAAGCTTTTAATGTTTGATGCATTGCTGTATTTTAATATTTTGTTGGAAGCCGCCCAGAGTGGCTGGGGAAACCCAGCCAGATGGGCGAGGTATAAATTATATATATATATATACACACATACAAACATCAAGGGCTCCAATCATTAGCCTCCTGCACTGTGCTAGTAGGTAGCTCATTTGGTAGAGCATGAGACTCTTAATATCAGGGTCTAGAGTTGAGCCCCACATTGGGCAACAAATTCCTGCATTGCAGGAGGTTGGACTAGGTGAGTTGTGGTCTCTTCCAACTATAATTCTATGGTTCAAATAAACTTGTCTGCAAGATGCACCCAACTTCTTGAATGTTTTTGGCTGATCTACTTCATTACTCTATCTAGAAAATAATTCCAGCTGAGACATATTTGTAGCGATAAAGCAAATGTAGTATATTCTATTTGCTTATCTTCACTGGAGAATTTCATGCTAACAATGTAGCCCACAAACAAGTTATACTGGAGCTTTGGGAAAGAGGTTGATCAAAGCTCCATTCTACACACATAGCACTTGATAACTAAAATGCTTCAAACTTAATCCAGAGACATTAAGTCATGCTTTAATCCCATTGAAATAATGGGACAGGATTTAAGTCAGTTGTGACTAGGGATGGGTTTTACTTGCTCTTTGTGTGTTGGACCACACTCTTAGATATCCCAAACTTTCCTCAAAAGCAGAGCAGAGTTCCTTTTTGCTGAAACTGGGGCTAGACTGGGAGTGAGGTTTTAACTTTTAACTGTGTTTCAGTAATGGGGGCAGCTATAAAAGCACTTATCAGCTGCAGTGTATGGAGTAATTGATATTTTGCTGCAACACAAATGTTCCATAAAGCAGGTACAGATACAGCACTAAAAGCTGTTTTTCAAATAACTGTATCTTCTTCTATAAACACTGGCTGACGAGTGAGTAAAATGAGTTAATACAGTCATTTCATTATAATGGATCTTCTATTCTTTTCCTTTTCTTTTAATCCTTTGTAATTCGCTTCCAAATTGCACAACCACATATATATGTGTGTGTTTTGTTCAAATCATTTTGAACAAATTAGTGTTTTTTCCAACTAGCAATGAGAGCTGTGCATGGTAGTGATCATTGCTCTGTCCACTGGAAATCCTTCTTGACAACCTTCTGGCTTATGAGATTTCTTTAGGCATTGTCTCCATAAGTGCCTTTGTGTGGACTTTTGGATTGTTTTTGGTGGGTCTCAATGCTACAGCCGGCCTAGTGTCCTCTCTTTTGCCTGCCCCACCTGCTAGTTGTTACATAGCCATTTCATTGGGCCAGCACCGGCAAGTCCCTGTTTGCTAAGTAAAGTTGGGAGGGGAGTCAGAGAAGTTATGAGGGTGGGACAAGGAAAGCAGGTCTCCCTCCTCAGAAGTGTGGATGAACCCCAAGTCTTCAGTGTCTGCTGTGCCACAAAGCTCACTGGGTGCCATTTTCCACCCTAACCTACCTCACAAGGTTGTTGTGAGGGTGAAAGAAGGGAACATTTATGCTGCTCTGAACTGCTTGAAGGATGTGGATGGATGAATGAATGGGTGGATGGAATAAGAGATTGATGCTTTAGCTCCCTTTCAAATGTTGTGTGTAGCATGCTAGAGTATGCCATCCTTAGCCGTAGAGCCTTTAATGCCTGGTGGCACTAACTTTTTAAAATCGCGTTGAATGCAGTGGGACTTGCTTCCAAGTTAAACACCATGGAATTCTGTGGAACATACTTCTCAGTAAACATGCACAGAATTGTGCTGTAAGTACATTATATTTATTCATGAAAATAGTGTTTGCACATCTAGAAGGATGCCAGCTCTCCCCCCCCCCCCGAATCTGAGATATAACAGGCATGTTTACAAAGCCAAGGAACCTTCAAATTACAGCATTACATTCTCAACAGTTTAGTTAAAGATCGTCAGGCTTTCCATTGTACAATTTACTGTAAATTGTGCTTGCTTAAGAGGGCAAAAATTATGTAATTTGTAATCTGATTTTAAGACCGATGGTGTCTGAGGAAATAGAAAAGGCCTTATATGCTGATAGATTCTGAAGTGACGAGACGAGGGTTTTCTCAGATACAGAACTGGCCATTAGATTGACTTTTTTATTTGTAAAAGGCCTCCTCTTTCCAGGTTTCCATCTCGCTTTAAGGATTTAAGTTCAGCGCTTCGACTTCTTGTTAACTACGACCTTAGAATAATTACATTGGACAGCCTCACCGTTGGGGGGACCTTACTAAAATATAACACTTCAAAAAAGGAGATATTCAAAAGTAAAAATGTTAGGAATTACCTGAAGCAAAAAGAGAGAGAAAGGAAAAGATTATGAGCCAAAGAATCAGCATGGAGGCTTGTTAATGAATCCCTCATTATGGTCAAAGAAGTAAGCAGAAGGGGAGAGAGAGAGAGAATAGTCCTCTCTGCTTCAAATGCCTTCTGGGTGCCTGCACCAGCAGAGGTCAGGCATGCAGCAACCAGGGAGACAGGGTCTGCCCAGTGGTGGTGCCACCTAATTTATGAAGTGTCCTCACCAGACATCAAAGCTTTATGATGGCAGGTTAAGATCTTTCTATTCTTAAAGGTTTGGAGCAGCTGACTCTATTCCTGTTTTGATGAAACTAGCCTCTGGTTTTAGTTTTAAGACTCTCCAACATCTTTTACTTACCTTTAGCTTAAGTTTTATTGCTGTCTGCCTGCCGCCATTTTTTGCACAATATGCCTTTTTGTTTACTTATTGTAAGCCATTTTTATTTTTTAGTGGAACAGCAGCATAATTTAAAATAAAATATAATAATAAATGTGCATGGCCCCCAAGTAGAAAAATCTATTTCAATTTTTTAAAAAATAATAATAATTTGAAAATAGGAGAAGGGCCATAACTCAGTGCACATTTCTCAGATATATACATTTTGGCAAGCAGTTTTATCAACTATCATGCATTTTTAATATATTATTTCCGCTTATGCATTTTTACCACACTTTCCCTAGCATATGGAACTGTGTACACATCTTTTCTTTGGAGAGCTACATTAGAAAATTTGGAGAAGTGTGAATGATGATGGATAGCTGCTTTTCTGTTCATCTTTTGAGAAATTCAAATTAAAATGTGAACAAAATTGAATTCCACCCCCCCCAAAAAAAAAAAAAATCCTGGCAAAGACACACTTGCATATAACCCTTTGGGCTGGGAATATATTAATCAACAGTATTGAGGAATATATTGAAAATGTTACATATTTCAAAGTCCCCGTGTGCTGCATTGTGTCAGTGAATTAGCAATATTAGCAATTGTGTCCATTAGTGCAATATAGTAACGAACTCCAGATTCCCTCTATTCCCTAGAGGTCTTCTGCAGGCCTGCATTAAATGCCCTCCAAGTAAGCTGTATCTATATAACCAAGTTCCATAAGTGTTACTGACCATATCTGTATGGAACCTGCATGGGTAATCAAATACCAACAGGCAAAACAGTTGCTGAATAGGAAAAGGTTCCTCAAGGGGGGACTCAGTGTTGTAAGTGTGATTTCTTACCATTTGTTGACATTTTGTCCAAGCTTCACCTTCCTGAAGCAAGCAGAAGTTCTCAGTGGGTTTTCCTAATGTGTCTGGTGGATTACATACTGTGAAAGAATCTAGAAGTCACAAAGCTTCCTGTAGGTTTCATACAGGTTTAGCTCAAGTCTTTTCACTAGAATTACACACTATTCGCATTAATGTACAAGAATCAGATAATAAGTCAGTTGTTGTTTTTTTTGTTTGGAATTTTCTCCCCCTCTAGCTTTTGTGAAGGAGTGTCAGTTCAGGGAAGTATGTTACATCTTTGCCAATAAACAGACACGAAGCACATTAGGATGATATATCTTAATTGCAAAAGACAAAGAAATTTTGGGGCTACCTATAACACTTTGGCCAGCAATGATTAATAGGAAGGAAATAGTATGAGAAAAAGGAGTTAAATTGCATTTAAAACCACTTAGGGGGTGAGAAAGATAAAGCCAGGAGACATGAGGCTTATCTAAAGGACTGAGAGATCCAGAGTGTTATTAAATAGCAGACTTTCCCAACCTTGAGTCTCCAGCCAAAATGGTCAATGGTCAGGAATGATAGAAGTTGCAGTCCAACAACAACTGAGGACCAAAGGCCGAGAAAGCCCGCTATATAATAAGAGCAAATTTATTTTCTGAGAATGGTTCCTTACATCCCTCTTGAGAATGGATAGCGCAGTTTTGGTCCTTGGGAAAACTTCAAAGTTTTCAGAAGTGTAAAGGGTTTTTGTTATGTTTTTGCAGGGGAACCCCAAATGGAGAAACTCCCAAACCACCTAATGATGTGGGCATGGAATGCTTCCTGAAAAGTTCAACATTGTTTCATTAGAACGCCAAGTTTCTAGACCTTATTGTTTCAAATATATATACTTGAAAGTGCATGGGTTTACTGAAAAACCTGAAGCCAGATAGCTGACTGATTCCATGGCCAGCAAAAAAAGAAGAACTTATACAGTGGTGCCCCGCAAGACGAACGCCTCGCAAGACGGAAAACCCGCTAGACGAAAGGGTTTTCCGTTTTGGAGGCGCTTCGCAAAACGAATTTTCCTATGGGCTTGCTTCGCAAGACGAAATGTCTTGCGAGTTTTTCCAACTCTTTTTTCCTTCCCCCCCCTTTTTCTAAGCTGCTAAGCCGCTTATCAGCTGATCCTCTAAGCCAATAAGCTGCTAAAAGCCGCTAAAAACCGCTAAACCGCTAATAGCGCTAATCCGCTAAGCCGTCAATGGGCTTGCTTCGCAAGATGAAAAAACCGCTAGACGAAGAGAATCGCGGAACGGATTCTTTTCGTCTTACGAGGCACCACTGTACAAAATAAAAGGAAACTATGAACATTTGTATCATTCACATAGATGGTAGAAGTCACGCAGTTTACAGAATCCAGCTTCTCTTGGTACAGAATTTGGATTATCTGGATGCAGACTTTTAATTGTTTTTCATTGTGGGCATAGCGCTGGAGATAGGCCAATTGACAGCTTTTTGAAGCAGTTCACTACTTAGAAATGCTAATGATTAAGTAAGTAAATAAATTCCAATTCTTCTGGAGCATTTCAAAGGTACCGATACACCTCTGTTTATAACATATCAATGATAGTTGAAGCCTTTTTAAAAAAAAAAAATGGATGATGAGTTCAAGGACTATGTGGACTGCTCCAAATTCCCCATTTCTTTGCTCCTCCTCTCAGACTTTCTTTTTCACTGACATCCTTCAGTCTCTTGTTCCTCAGTCCATTTTGCTCATCTTCAACTACTTTGCCTTTGGACACCAAGCTCCCTTAGGTTCCTGACCTGCCGGACCTCTTTCCAATCTCAGGCTGCCTCATGAAGCTACCCTATCTCTAGGACCTGTTCATTGTTATAATCCCAGCTAAACTGATGATTTCCCCTTCCCTCAAAGAAGCAATACTACATATACTGTGTTCCATAAGCAGCTGGTGTATTTGCGAACACACAGGCACTCAGTTTATTGGCTTCAGTGCCACAGGCATAATACAATGCAGATAGATTAGTCCTCATTTAAAGTTCAGAAATCAAATTGTGATGTGATGTGCACAACTGAAAAGCTCTGTGCTCTCTGTCAAGTCTTCCTGTGGTCATCCATAGCCAGTTATTCTTTGTGTGTGAGAGAGAGAGGCTTTATTGCCAGAAACTGCAAAGAAGTCTTTTTCCTTTGCCACATTCTTTATCTTTCATCCCGCTATGATTCAGCACAACCTCACATGGAGTGCATAAGACTGCAGTTCAAATTTAATAGCCTTGATACACTTTTATGATTCAGCGTGAGATATGACATTTCCCTTAATCGTTGACTCATCTGCAGATAACAAATGCAGAGGGTGATAAAGTTGCCCAGCATGCGAAATGGGAGGAAAATGGAGCCTATAACAGCAACCTATTAAAATAACACATTTCTCTTGTTTATGGGGGCAGATATTTGTATATGTACTGGATTGATAGACATACGAATTTTTTACTTAAATCAGAAAAACGTATAGGAGGAAATGCTTGGGATTTTTATTGTCCCACTGCGTAAAGTATAGTTGAAATGTTGAGAGTGTATCTTCTGAAATTTCACCGCACGTCTCATTTATAACTACAGCCCAGCTTTCTCTAAGTCAGGGTGGGCTACATATGGTCCACCATGGGTTTTTGAGTGCCTCCCAATTAATCTCATTGGCTACAGTACTGCCTTTGACAACAACTTGTCAGGAATTTGGAAGTTTTTAAATTTTTTACTTTCCTCATTTACCTTCGTTGGGCTTCCTCAATTGCCCTCAGGCAGTTCTTAGCAGCTGCAGATCAACTGGTGTGTGGAAGAAGAAGAAGAAGAAGAAGAAGAAGAAGAAGAAGAAGAACCTTCCAAAACGTGTAATATTTTTCCCCTGCTTCTGGGTGCACTATTATGACATCACCACAGCTTGTGATGTTGCCAGCAGCCAATGGTTATAGATTGTTCCTGTAATGCTACTGAAGGCATCACAGTGGACAAACAGTTCAGTCAGCATAATTGGAGCCAATGAAGCTTAACTGACATTAGTTGTAATGCCAGAGAAGGACGCTTATCCCATGACGTGTTGCAGAGTCATGCTGCATATATTATATTATTATTATTATTATTATTTATTTATTTATTTATTTATTTATTTATTTATTTATACCCCGCCCATCTGGCTGAGTTTCCCCAGCCACTCTGGGCATAGCCTCCCGATGATGTGTCCAGCCTTTCCCAGTCCCTGCCACTACCTGCATGTTCAGCAGCATGTGAAGGTGTCCTACACCTCAAGGGACATAGGTGGCGCTGTGCTCTAAACCACTGAGCCTCCTGGGCTTGCCGATCAGAAGGTCAGTGGTTCGAATCCCCATGACAGGGTGAGCTCCGGTTGCTTTGTCCCAGTTCCTGCCAACCTAGCAGTTCGAAAGCATGCCAGTGCAAGTAGATAAGTGGGAAGGTAAATGGCATTTCCGTAAGCTCTGGCTTCCGTCACGGTGTTCTGTTGCACCAGAAGCAGTTTAGTCATGCTGGCCACATGACCTGGAAAGCTGTCTCTGGACAAATGCTCACTCCCTCAGCTTGAAAGCGAGATGAGCGCCACACTCCATAGTTGTCTTTGACTGGACTTAACCATCCAGGGGTCCTTTACCTTTTACACCTCAAGTGAAAACTTTCGGATCAAAATTGGGAAGTGAGATTTGAAGTGATTTTTTTTTTAATATTGGGATTCTCCATGACTGTTCATGTGGTGTTTTAGAAGTAGGGGGAGCACGGCTATGTGAGGAAGGGAGTGTTGTGGGAAGAGAATCTTTGAGTATATAGCAACGGTCTTTTCCCCCCCTGCAGTGACAAAATAAGCAATCTTGAGCAAGCTTAGACGTTTCACAAGGCTCAATCAACATTCTTGTACATTCAGTCCCACAAGAGAAGGAATTTGCTTTCTCACTCTAGCAACTTACACATCAACTCAACAACTCAAATTGTTTCTTTTCTTTGCTGGAAAGAAAATGAGCTCCCAGTTTGCATATCTATTTTTATATCAACCGAGAGACAGTTAATGCCGGAGCCATTATGACAATTTTATGGATTTAAATAGAAAGAGCAGAGAGCAGATCTGCCTGCCTCTATACGTCGCCCATCAAGCTAGACTGCTATTCCAAATATAGTGAAAAATGAATCTTGTGGTGACCTTAGGGCTCAATTCAGTGTTGGCAAAAGAATTCGCAAGAGCTTGCACCTAAGCTATCATGGCAGGGCCAAAGCCCAGCTGATAGAAGGAAGCAATATGTCTATGAATGGCAGTTCCTGGGAATGATGAGCGTCTGTTGCACTCATTTCCTGCTTGTGAACTTCCCATAGGCATCTGGTTGGTGACTGTGGGAACAGAATGCTGGATTAGAGGGGCCTTTGGCCTGATATAGCAGAGTTTATGACTTTGCTCTCTTCTGACCAAGCGAAACCATCCTAGTTGCTGATACTGACTTAGCACACTCAGCTTCTTCTACTTGCATCATTGTGGGAAATCTGTTCAGTCCAAAATCCAGCCTCCTACCATGTGCCGAGCTCAGGAAAGGAAGAGGGGCCGTGCACCACTGGGCTTCTGGAGGTCAGGGATCCTAAGGAGCGTTGGCTCCAGCCCAACATGATCTCTGTCATCCACAACTTCCTACACATGTGGGCATGCACATGCGTGTGTGTGCGTGCACATGTGCACACGAGCACACATACAAAAGCCTTCAATGATACAGAAATATATCTGGTATCAATGTGAATCAAACCACTTGCCAATCAAGCAGACTACAGTGGTACCTCAGGTTACATACGCTTCAGGTTACAGACTCTGCTAACCCAGAAATAGTGCTTCAGGTTAAGAACTTTGCTTCAGGATGAGAACAGAAATCGTGCTCCGACGGTGCAGCAGCAGCAAGAGGCCCCATTAACTAAAGTGGTGCTTCAGGTTAAGAACAGTTTCAGGTTAAGTACGGACCTCCGGAACAAATTAAGTACTTAACCTGAGGTACCACTGTACAGTCTTGTGGATGGTTAGAGGTACTGGAGATGAGGTTATCACAAGTGCATCATACGGAGCCACAGCAGTACAGGAAAAAGAAAGGATTCCTGCACTCACTGCAGAGGGTTGGACGAGATGACCCTTGTGGTCCCTTCCAACTCTATGATTTTCCCAAAGTGCCTCTGCCCACCATAAGGGATATGGGATGTCTAATGCTGTTTGCTAAATGAAGGTAAACTGGAAATGTAGAGGAATAAAGGAGGAGAGAAAAGGAATGAGTAAACTGAGACATTATTGTTGTTGTTACAGTGGTACCTCGGGTTAAGAACTTAATTCGTTCTGGAGGGCCATTCTTAACCTGAAACTGTTCTTAACCTGAGGTACCACTTTAGCTAATGGGGCCTCCCGCTGCCGCTGCGCTGCTGCCACACGATTTCTGTTCTCATCCTGAAGCAAAGTACTTAACCTGAAGCACTATTTCTGGGTTAGTGGAGTCTGTAACCTGAAGCATCTGTAACCCGAGGTACCATTGTATTTTACGTTCATAAATTTATTGCAACAACTTAAAATTCAGCATTAAATAAAGCTAAATTGCAGTCACGGGAGTAGGTCGGGTCCAGAAAAAACGACCCACATCTCAGGTGTTAATGGCCAGGTTTCTTCAGCATATGCCATGTACTATACAGTGGTACCTTGGCTTCAGGTTACATACGCTTCAGGTTACACACTCCACTAAGCCAGAAATAGTGCTTCAAGTTAAGAACTTTGCTTCAGGATATGAACAGAAATCGGGCTCCGGCGGCGCAACGGCAGCAGGAGGCCCCATTAGCTAAAGTGGTGTTTCAAGTTAAGAACAGTTTCAGGTTAAGAACAGACCTCCGGAACGAATTAAGTACTTAACCCGAGGTACCACTGTATAGTGAAGGTGCCAGGCTCTGTGAGGAGGGAATTCCACAACATAGGTGCTGCCACAGAGGATGCCCTCTACTATGAAGAACTATGAAGAGTGGCTGTCTGTAGGGAAGGAGGCTGTCTCTCAGATATTTGGGGGCCAAGGTGTTTATAGCTTTAAACACTACCTATGACTGGGCCTCAAAATGAACTGCAAGCCACTGCCGCTGTTTAGAAAAGGGGGATTAATACACAACTTACTTTCTTGAAGGAACCAGCATTTAGGAGAGAGATTCCATTTTCAGGCTCCAGACCTAATCAGGAATCATACTTACCTGGAAGTAAGACCTGATGAACACAACTTAATGCACAGTGGGACTTAACTCCTTGCACACAGTTGCCCTTTATATCAGTTGGATTTGCTTTCAGATGTATCTGTTGAAAGTAGTTTTGTTTCTGCTAATCTTGCTCTGCATAACCCTGAATAGTGCCACATAATTGGGGAGGGTAGTCATTCCATTAGCATGTGCGCACATGCCCCATGTGCATTTGCTAACATGTCTTGAGTCCAAGAGCTATTGCATAAGCTTGTGGTGCAGTGCTATTGACATGTACAACTTTTTCATGAAATTGTGTTCATCGGGAGCCACAAGTACTGGCAGCAGTAACCTAAAGAGCCCTTGGAAATTCCCATTCATGACTTTACGTGTTTACTACATTGCTCAACATAAAGAAAAACAGAGAGGAGTCAGCAGCTGGGGTGGCTGAAGGACATTATTTCACACACACCCTCTAATCCTTCCCTTCATCCTTACTGGGGACATAATTTCTACACATGGAATCACCCTACTGCAGATTTGTTTTAAGTGGTGTCGGAAACTTGGCATATCAATGTTCTTAATGACCCACTGAGGCATCATTAAATGCTATTGTTGATTGTAATCACAACAAGATGCTAACTCTCCCAAGCCAAAGCATTTCGGTATGGAAGTAGAAAGCTCATTCTTGAATCGTCCTGCATTAAAAGTCCTTGGAAGGGACGGGACTATAATGAATCATAGAGCAGGGGAGGAAGGAGTAAAAGGACGCAAAAGCACAGTGTCCAGGCTGTGCAATGGGGGTGGAGACGCTCCTTCAGGTGCATCTATGTTGTCTTTTAAATATTGCTGGATATCCCTGCCAACTAGCTGTGCTAGAACTGCTGGAAGTTGGAGACATCTGGAGGGTCTTGGTTTCCCTATGCCTGTTCTAATATACATAACACTTCAGGGCCATGGTGTCTGGTGTTCCTTGGGACTGGTAGGGTGGCAGGCAGGGAGCTCAACAGTAGGTGGCGCCAGAGCCAATAAATTCTAGTTTCATCCCTATCCTCCTCCACACTGTGGTAACACTGAAACTAAGGAGGAGGAAGCTGGCTCACAGTGCTACCCCTGGATTGGTTGTAAGTAAAAAGGCAGCCAGGTGGGGACTGGTTGAGGGCAGACTGAGCTGGAACAGAATATTCTCACATATGCCAATGCAGAATTTAGATTCCCCCCACATTAAGCTTGTTGCAGTACTTTCAAACTTAGGAAATCTCTCCAGCCACCCTCAAGCTGAATGACCCAATTCCGTTCTACGCTCTCTCTTTTTCTGTGATTGGAATCTTTAAATAGAAATATTTTCTAGTGTGGAAAAGTTAGTGGATGAGTAAAAGAAAATTCCTCAACAGACTTCCATTTCTAAAGATGGACAAAAACATCTCCCACCATCACTGGAACGGCGAGTACTTCTGAGTTGCTTTCCATCAAATAATGATATCACTTTGCAGCACCAGGAAATCCATGTTTTCCTTCTTTACCCATCATTTTCTCATTAGAAACTGGGGAAGGATCCATATTTGAGATCTATATCCTTCCTTGTGCTTCTTTTTCCCATGGACTGGTTACACCCATTCAGTTCTTACACCACAGCTGTGCAGTTTACTCTATTTTCTATTGCTTTTTCCAAGATTTTCATAGTTTTACTGGCTCTGGAAGGAGAAACCACTTGGTGCTCACTCTGTCATTTTTCTTCCGAATACAAATCCCCTCAGTGCACAAGTGTTCACTGGCAGACACAACAGCGATCCCATAATTAATACAAATGTGGGATGTGGTGCTGAAAAGTAAGAACAACCCATTTATGTCTGGTTCTCTGGCTTGAAGTGGTAAAATTCATTTTTGGTGCTTTTTGTTCCTCTGCACAGAGGTCAGGCACTCTTCCAGTTCCTTTAAGAATAATAAAGACACTCACAATACTGCTCTTTGCAACACTTGGATTCTCCCACCCTTCTAAACCAAAGGAACAAAGTTCAAATTACCCTAAAACAGTGTTTCTTTACGCTGCAATCCAAAGACAAGACCTGCCAAGACAAGAGAGTTTGGATTGGGCTTTTCTGTCTGAGCAGGGCTCAGGTTTACACCAATATAAGTCCCTCACCCCAGCTCAGCTGCGGCGCAACCTGCATAATTTAAAACAGTATAATTTCTGCCAGCATAAGACCCCAAAACAGGGCACTCCAGGGAAGAGCAGGATGGGGTAAGGAGGTACTTATTCTTATACCAAGCCAAGGCTGCAGGTTCAATCCCAGTACAGGACAGCTGCCTATTCCTGCATTGCAGGGGTTGGACTAGATGATTTGCAAAGTGCCTTCCAACTCTACAATTATATGATTCAAACTGCATTCAGCTCGGTCACATTGCCTAGGGCCGTCTTTGAAACTCAGGTCCACACTCGCCTACTAGCTCAGTCAGTAATAATAATAATAACAATAATAATAATTTATTATTTATTCCCTGCCCATCTGGCTGGGCTTCCCCAGCCACTCTAGGTGGCTTCCAACAAAATATTAAAATACAGTAATGCATCAAACATTAAAAGTTTCCCTAAATAGAAGCTGTCTTCTAAAAGTCTGGTAGTTGTTGTTCTCCTTGACATCTGGTAGGAGGGCGTTCCACAGGGTGGGTGCCACGACCGAGAAGGCCCTCTGCCTGGTTCCCTGTAACTTGGCTTCTCGAAGTAAGGGAACCGCCAGAAGGCCCTCAGTGCTGGACCTCAGTGTCTGGGTAGAACGATAGGGGTGGAGACGTTCCTTCAGATATACTGGACTGAGGCCGTTTAGGGCTTTAAAGGTCAGCACCAACACTTTGAATTGTGCTCAGAAACGTACTAGGATCCAATGTAGGTCTTTCAAGACCGGTGTTATGTGGTCTCGGCGGCCGCTCCCAGTCACCAGTCTAGCTGCCGCGTTCTGGATTAGTTGTAGCTTCCTGGTCACCTTCAAAGGTAGCCCCACATAGAGTGCATTGCAGAAGTCCAAGCAAGAGATAACCAGAGCATGCACCACTCTGGCAAGACAGTCTGCAAGCATGTAGGGTCTCAACCTGCTTACCAGATGGAGCTGGTAAACAGCTGCCCTGGACACAGAATTGAACTGTGCCTCTATGGACAGCTGCGAGTCCCAGGCTGCGCACCTGGTCCTTCACGGGCACAGTTACCCCATTCAGGACCAGGGAGTCCTCCATACCTACCCACCTCCTGTGCCCCCCAAAACAGTACAGTACTTGTCAGTCTTGTCAGGATTCAGTCTCAATCTGTTAGCTGCCATCCATCCTCCAACCGCCTCCAGGCACTCACACAGGATCGTCACCGCCTTCACTGGTTCTGATTTGAAAGAGTGGTAGAGCTGGGTATCATCCGCATATTGATGGACACCCAGCCCAAACCCCCTGAAGCCTCTAGCTCCTGCTAGAGGCTCCTGAACAGTGTTTGGAATAGGGAGAACTTAGGCTGGCATAATTTATGCCGGCATCCTGTAGTTAGGATTGTTCTGCCCTTCTTACTGAACAACTGCCAAACTTAAGTGAGGAACAAAGAACTGAGCAAGGGCCTAGGGAAGTACGGTGCTAAAGTGTTGGGGTGCAACGTGGAAAGATGGTGTTGGCATAAATAAGAGTGGTGGGTTGAGTAGATGGTTTGAAGCTGGTGTAATTTCCTTGGATTGCTCTCCGAGGCTACAATGCTGTGAACACTTGCCCATTGAATTCACTGGAACTTACCTCTGGGTAAAACAAAATAAAACAAAATCCTTCCAGTAGCACCTTAGAGACCAACTAAGTAAGTTATTGGTATGAGCTTTCGTGTGCACGCACACTTCTTCAGATACACTGAAGCAGAAGTCACCAGACCCTTATATATAGTGAGAGGGTGGGGAGGGGTATTACTCAGAAGGGTGGTGGGAATGGGTGACTGGCTGATAGGTGTGGTAAACCTGTTGACGACTGTTAACGACTGCAATTGGTTTTACAGGAAAAAGCAAGGGGTGAGATGGCTAAAAATAGCTTTATCATGTATAATGAGATAAGAATCCAATGTCTCTGTTCAGACCAGGTCTCTCCATGGTTTTTAGTCTGGTAATAAGTTGCAATTCAGCAACTTCTCTTTCCAGTCTATTTCTGAAATTCTTTTGTAATAAGACAGCTACTTTGAGATCTTGTATAGAATGTCCTGGGAGTTTGAAGTGTTCTCCTACTGGTTTCTCTGTCTTGTGATTCCTGATATCAGATTTATGTCCATTTATTCTTTGGCATAGGGTTTGGCCTGTTTGTCCAATATAGAGAGCTGAAGGCCACTGTTGGCGTCTGATGGCATACACAACATTAGAAGATGAGTAATTAAATAGTCCTGAGATGGTATGTTTGATGATGTTGGGGCCAGTAATGGTGTGTCCAGGTGTATGTGGCAGCAATACACCTGGTGTTGTTCGGGTGTATGTGCATGCTTACCTCTGGGTAAGCATGCATAGTGTTGTGGTCTTAAGAGTACAACCAACTACACATACACATACTGGGAAGCAAGTTCCATTGAACTCAGTGGGGTGGGGCTGGCTTCAAATTTAGACATATTACTTTGAAATAGACTTGTATAGGATTTCACTGAAAGTGATATAAATGAGTCCTTTATCGTTTAAATTCAATAGAAGACCCAGCAGACTTTTACTTTGGAAAAAGCACAAGGTGGAGAAGTGAACTATACATTTAGGAAAGAAATAGATGTTTAAAGAGATGAGTCTCTCATAAAATAAAATTGAAATCCTTAATACAACAACTTATTTTTATTTATTAACAATAAATGCAGAAGGCCGTAGTCCTAACCCCAGTAACCTGGGAGTAATCCTCGCTGAATTCAACAGGACTTACTTCTGAGTACACGTAGTTATGGTTGCACTGTAAGGCATTGCATGAGAAAAAATATGTGTGGCAAATAGGCTTGCAGTTATCTTTTAAAAATGCTCTGTATGGGTGTGGAGGGACTCCACTGTTTAATTAACAAAAGGTCCTGAGTGTTAGAAAGCATACAGGATATAATAATACCTTTGTGACAGTACTGTTCATTTGCAGCTCTAGTGAAATCTCTCCCTTTTTTCACATATGCCTTTTACTATGGCACAGGTCCACATTTTTTTCATAATTGGGTTCAGGATGTTTATGCACTACATGCTCTTAGTGGCCTGATAGCAACAGATGTCAAAATCTCAGGCCATAATTTACTAGGACAGGATATTCGGTTAAATGTCAGTAAATGAAGAATATACTAAAATAGCAGTAATTAGAGATGGAAATGGTCTATTAAACCCTCCAATCTACACTGGGTTCAAGTTTCTCCTCCCAGCTATTATTAGTTTTGAATTATGAAGAAATTTCAGAAATACTAGTATTGCGCAATGGTTATTCACTTTTTAAGGCAAAACAATCCCCCCCCCCCCTATCTCTCTGTCTCTCTAAAGTATGAAATACAGACCTCTAGTGGTCAAAGTCATGTATTTGAGGGGAAATAGATTTTGAAGCAGTTGAAAGCCAGTTTGCTCTGGATAATAGTATAATTATCCTCATTTTGCACCCAACTTAACGGTCAAAAGAAAAGGAGTGTGGCTCTAACCGAGAAGATCATCATTATTTCAACTCTCCTGTAGTCATGCTTTCAGCAGGCATTTTCCGACAGAGGACACAAAGAAAGCTGTCTTCTCCTTTCAACAGTTTAAGAAGCCAGGACTCAAGTGCAATTTTTCACATCTTCAGTATGTCTTGCCAGATGGGGTGGAGAGACTATGCTAGCTTCCTGGCAGGTTGGTCATTGTTGCTTACAGGGAGACATGGAGGAGTAGAGTGGTAGGGAAACCAATGACAATCTCTCTGGTATTTTGCCCCCTCTCCCCTTCTGTTGGGAATCTAGCATAGCGGCTCCACCCTACCTGGTGAGCTACTTCTGAGTGAAGTTTTTCAGTTTCTACTTCTCTGTCCCTCCACAAGGCCATTCAAAGCCCGGGGACCTCAAGACCAGCAAACCCCCACCCCTTACTGGAAGTAAAACAATTAACCTAAAAGAGAACCTTCCACAATATCACCCATCTCAAACCCTATGATTCACAAGTGTGGCCCTGCTGCTGGTGGCACTGAGCCATGGCAGGTCCTTCTTGGTGGTGGCTCTCCATTTGTGCTAATGCTCCCATCTACCCCCTGGGATGCACCTGTCTTCCTTGTTATTAACATTCAGGAGAATCTAGAACCATTCCTGTTCAGCCAGGCATTTTATGGCTGAAACAACTTTTCCTGGCAGCCTTGAAACTGTGAGGTGTGAGGATATGCAATTGTTTTTAAATGACTGAAGACTCACATGAGGAGGCCGAGCCCCCAACACCAGCACAAAATATCCTGAAATATCCCTCCCCCAGACCTGCCCCAGCCCATTTCCAAGCACAAATCAAAGTGTTGGTGCTGACCTTTAAAGCCCTAAACAGCCTCGGTCCTGTATACCTGAGATAGCCTCTCCACCCCCATCGTTCTGCCCGAACACTGAGGTCCAGCGCTGAGGTCCTTCTGGCGGTTCCCTTGCTGTGAGAAGCCAAGTTACAGGGAACCAGGCAGAGGGCCTTCTCGGTAGTGGCACCCGCCCTGTGGAACGCCCTCCCGTCAGATGTCAAGGAAATAAGCAACTATCCTATTTTTAAAAGACATCTGAAAGCAGCCCTGTTTAGGGAAGTTTTTAATATTTAATGCTGTATTGTTTTTAACACTTGATTGGGAGCTGCCCAGAGTGGCTGGGGAAACTCAGCCAGATGGGCAGGGTATAGATAAATTATTATTATTATTATTATTATTATTATTATTATTATTATTATTATTATTGGCATCCTTGGTGGGGACTGACAAATAAGTGGGGTGGGTATGTAAAAAGCCATACACATCAGCACTAAGAAAAATATACAGTGGTACTTCGGGTTACAGACGCTTCAGGTTACAGATGCTTTAGGTTACAGACTCCGCTAACCCAGAAATAGTATCTCAGGTTAAGAACTTTGTTTCAGGATGAGAACAGAAATCGTGTGGTGGCGGCAGGAGGCCCCATTAGCTAAAGTGGTACCCCAGATTAAGAACAGTTTCAGGTTAAGAACAGACCTCCAGAATGAATTAAGTTCTTAACCTGAGGTACCACTGCAATGAAAAAAGTAACATTGGCTTAGTTACTGCTATTTTTCTAGAAAAAGAGGTGCTGGAACTCAACATGAACGCCTCCCTTGTTCTCTTATAATGGCAATGGTGCCCACCTGAGAGGTGCTGGAACTGAGTTCCGGTGAGATCAAGCTGAAAAAAAATCCAGCTTAGTTTGTGCTGCCTCATTCAGATCCTGTTTCACCTCAGACAAAGCCCAGAATCCATCCAAAGCACAATGCTTTGCCGTGGGGTTCATCCAAATCCTCAGCAAAAACCTACTCCATACCTCCAAGCAAGGCTGTGGCGTATGAAAGAACACATTCTTTGCATGCAGAAGTTCCCAAGTTCAATTTCTGACATTTCCAGGTGGGGATAAGGGAGAAATTCTATTCAGGTCACATTTAAAAGCAAATCTACTGAATTTGTACTTTTTGAAACAATTTGCATACTGAAGCACAACCATCCTTCAAAATTCTACCCTCTCCAGTAGTGCAGTTCTCCAGCCCAATTAAAGTAAAAAAAAAAAAATGCATATATTAGGGAAAACTATACAAAAATGCATTTTTAAAAAATACAAAAATGCATTATATTAGGGAGATTGCTTTGCAAATATGTGCATATCAGTCAAAACTGCATACAAAATACAGTGGTACCTCGGGTTAAGTACTTCATTCGTTCCGGAGGTCTGTATTTAACCTGAAACTGTTCTTAACCTGAAGCACCACTTTAGCTAATGGGGCCTCCTGCTGTCGCTGCGCCGCTGCAGCACAATTTCTGTTCTCATCCTGAAGCAAAGTTCTTAACCTGAAGCACTATTTCTGGGTTAGCAGGCCTTAACCTGAAGTGTATGTAACCCAAGGTACCACTGTAAGTTGATTAGGAGAAATGTGCAATGAAATGTTGGTGGACTTCCATGAGGAATTTTTTTTTAATTGCAAATTGTTGTGGGATGTGGAGAAATGGATATAAAATAGGAAAGATGAGAAAACTGGCAGATTTGTCCATCGCTACTCTCCAGGTAGAGCTGGAAATGTCTTGTGCACAGAATCCTGAAAAGCTGCTAGCAGTCTGTGTAGACAATACTGAGATAAACAGGCAAATGATGTGAGTTTGTAGAAGGTCTCTCTCTCCCCCTCTCATTACTCCTTTCCCACCATTCATCCCAAGAAAGAAAAATCCAGCAAGCATTTCAACAACACCAGAAAACCTCTATCAAACCACAGAAGTTGTCTCGGGGTGGTAATGATGATGGGGCCTGAACATCTGAAGTAGGGACTCCATTATGGCATTAATGTTGAGCATGCTGGGTTGGATACAGAGTTAAGTGCTTATAATGGGACAGGTAGAAGCTGGGATCCCCTGCTGAATAGAATGGATGAGGACTGAGGAGAAATGGGAAACCCTCACAAATCAGATGGAAACCCCTTTGATGAACAGAACTGCCACTCACAAAAAATGCCTCTGTTCAGTTTTTAAGGATCCACTCTTCACGCTCAGACCCCTACATCACAGCCTATGCCATTCAGCATGACACCCTTGCAGCCCTCAGTGGAACAGTTTGGAGGGGCTGGCAGGCTGGCATATCTCTCCGCCCATCCATCCATTTTAAAAGTAATAATAATAAATTTATAAAACCCCACATTTTCTCGTGACAAGCACACACAACAACCCTGATTATGCTGAGTGTTATTGACTGACCTGAGTTCACCTAGTGAGCTTCATGAATGTGAAGCCATATCTCCCTAGACCTAGTCCATCACTCTAACCACTTGTTGCTATTGCCAGGGTGAGTAGCCAGGTGAGAAGGAATTGAGAATCTGGAGGACTGAAGGGTAAGAGCTAGGAAGGTCTAGGGCTGTATAAGCAGTGTGGATGAAGGAGTTAAATTCTCCTCCCACTATTAAAATCCAAGCCAGAGATTCATTAGGGGGTTGCAGCGCTCATCTCATATTTGAGATGAGCATTATGAACCCCCAAGACTCATATTTCTGAAACAGGAAACATAAGTTTTGGTGCTATTGCTAATTGTCAGGTCCATGAGAACACTCTTCCCCACTAGCTGGCCCTGGTGTGTTTATATACAGGAAATGAGGATAACCTTAGGATCATGGGATTAATAATTGTGGGAGTAAATATTTTTATTTTGGTGCATTATTGCTTCTAGCCATACAAGATAACTGCAGCAAGGAACTCAGAACATTATGTTTCTCACTGCAGCAGTTAGAGGGACAGCTAGGGGGGAAAGAAACCAGAAATGGATGAAAGGGAACAAAATCCCTAGTTAATTGGGGGAGGGGAATACTTAAAGCCAGGGCTTTTTTCCTGCCAGAACTCAGTTCCGGCACTTCTCAGGTGGGCGCCATTGCCATTATTATAGAAAAAGGGAGGCATTCATGGTGAGTTCTGGCACCTTCTTTCCATTAAAAATAGCACTGCTTAAAGCTATTCTTAATAGACATATTTCAAATGTTCTTTGGCATCACTTCTCACTTTGAAAATAATGATTACTGGCATCTTTGTCCAAAATCTTGATTCTACCTTTTTTGTGGCTGTTCACAGCCTGTGCTTCCCGGTTGTTTTCCTATTCTGCTTGTTGGGCACTTGGAAGCTTTCCCCTACCCCATTCTTCCTCAAGTGATCTTGGCCAAAAAGTGATAAGAAACTGGACATAATGATGTCATCATGATATGTAGCCAATCAGGATTTGTTGTGTGGTGATGTCTACTGAAGCCCATTAGACTGAGGACAATTTTCTGTACATGGGCAAACCTTAACAGTTATGGATAACTACTAGGCCTAGAGAGTTTATCAGCCTTTCCACAATAAACCCTGGGGAAGTGTTGAAAGGGTGGTCCTTTTCCATTGTAATGAATGATATGCCCACACTGACACCCAACCACCCATATATTTGGCTCAGTAATATTGCTGAATGGTTTCCATTCTTTCCTGAGGAAATTGTAGAATGAAGTTGGTATGTACTGTTGCCACTTTTGTGGAAAAAAGAAACATACCCCAACCATATAGGTAAAGGGACCCCTGACAGTTAAGTCCAGTTGTGGATGACTCTGGGGTTGTAGCGCTCATCTCACTTTATTGGCTGAGGGAGCCAGTGTACAGCTTCCAGGTCATGTGGCCAGCATGATTAACCTGCTCCTGGCGAACCAGAGCAGCGCACGGAAATACCGTTTACCTTCCCACTGGAGCGGTACCTATTTATCTACTTGCACTTTGACGTGCTTTCGAACTTCTAGGTGGGCAGGAGCAGGGACTGAGCAACGGGAGCTCACCCCGTCATAGGGATTTGAACCGCCAACCTTCTGATCAGCAAGCCCTAGGCTCTGTGGTTTAGACCACAGTGCCACCCGCACGCCAACCATATATGCACCCACAAAGAGTGACACTTTCATTCCATTTGCAAAAGAGAGTCATGGCACTCTGCTGACCTTTCGAAAGGCTCCATGACTGCTTGCTATCTCAAAAGTCCTTGTCAGAAAGCAAACACTGCAAGTTTATGTGAGCTTGAAATCTGGCTTGTGGCGTTTGGTTACATGATTATGGTTAATGAAGTTCTCGCAGGAAGCTGCAGTCACTGGCATCTCGTTTTTCATTCAGCAAAGAGCTGTTTACCTTGCAGAGGCCCAGCATCCTCCTCTGTTATCTCAGGCAGTTTAATTAGAAGGCATGATCGTCCAACATAGGAAATGAGTAGAGTGCTAAATAATGGTTGGTGGAACAGTCTGAAGCAGCACATTCTCATCAGTGACTTATCATAATCATTGTAATTAAAAATAAAAAAAATAAAAGGTCAAACAGGACAGTCATGTACAACAGGGATTAGCAGCTCCCCAGATAATTTGTTGAAAAATGGAGCCTCAAGCAGCCCCCACCACCGCCATTTATACTTGCTTGAATGTCTTCTCTGTTAACAAAAGCTTTCTGTGCCTTGCCAGTCCTAAAAAGAGGTCAATCTACTACTATTATATTGTTGCCAGGGTTCCAGTTGGAATTGTGTATCTATGGAATTAATTTGCACCCATCACATGCATTAGTCAAAAGATAACAGCAGCATATAAAAAGCAGTTTGGCATCTATAATTGTGATGATTGTCATAGTCTTGCCAACTAGAAGTTTTGACCTT
Source organism: Podarcis gaigeae (assembly GCF_964106915.1). Classification (NCBI taxonomy): domain Eukaryota; kingdom Metazoa; phylum Chordata; class Lepidosauria; order Squamata; family Lacertidae; genus Podarcis; species Podarcis gaigeae. Next base: position 76,474,489 of record NC_139681.1, read on the forward strand.
TTATCAGAATACTTACTCAGGAAGTTAAAAACAAAAACTAATCTACTGTTCCATTTTATTTTTATTTTTACTTTGGGGGCTTTCCACATTTGTCATTTATACTGGTATGACTTCAGGGGGGGGGCTCAGATTTTTTTTCATCGTCTTTATTCAGCTAGTCTTCTGAAATGATTCCCTGAGAAGAAGGATTGATAGTTAAACCACTCTTAGAATTGTAGCTCTATGAAGGGAATAGGGGGGTCTCCTAATAATTGTCAGCACCTCTTAACAAATTACAGTTCCCAGGATTCTCGGGGATGTGGGATCCATGGCTGCTTATAGTGATATGATACTGCTTTGAATGTGTAGTGCGGATGGGCTGCCACTCTCCAATAACAATGACATATGGCCAAAGAGGCAGACAATCAGCTACAAAGTCACTCTTTAAAATGTTGGATCAAACAGCAACTGTAACACTATAAGAGGCAAGTGCAGAAAAGTGTGAGACTGGAACCAGCACTGTTGCCACAAACTTTCAAGACGTTTCCCTTGTCCTTAAATAAAACAGGTGGGTTGTTGTTTTTCAACAACATTGTGGTGTCTTTATTATATATATGCAGCTGTAACTCACCAGAACTCAGTTCCGGCACCTCTCAGGTTGGCGCCATTGCCATAAGAAGAAAACAAGGGAGGTGTTCATGGTGAGTTCCAGCACCTCTTTTTCTAGAAAAATAGCACTGTATATGATATATGGTTTATTTATATACTATGTAAGAGGGGCTCACATATATAACACCCCAGAAGGTATTTCTTCTACCATAGCCAAAGTCTTGGATTCAAGCAGGAATCAAGCATGTTTCTCACTCTCTGGTTCCCGCCTTCTTCCTACTTCTAGTCCAGCTCTCTCACACACCCAATTCTGGTCTTTGTCCTTCTCACGACCCACCAGGTGAGGGAGGGGGCTACCTATTTGCCCTCTGGCACAGAGCAAACTTCTTATACCAACTTATACTTAGGGGCATTGTGGCCCTTGCCTGGTTAATTCAACAGTGGGATCTTCCATTAGATTCAAAGGCTTACTGAATCCAGGAATTAGAAGAAACTTGCGTCTACAGCCTAACTCCCAGCCCCTACCATGACCATGAAAAACCCCACCCTCACAACAATAATTTTAACTGTTTTCTCTGGTGGAGGCTTCTAGTGTATATTTAGAGAACCGTGAGTTGGATCCAGAAGCAGTTCCTCCAATGGGGAAATCCCCCTTCATTGGCAGATGCATCTCTGCGTCCATCCCAGTATTTTCAGGCTGTGCTGTGGCATTTGGAAGAACTTCATTTCCAAGTAGCAACCAACCATGGGATGCAAGTAACAGCTTGGTAATCCAGCTAGCTGTAATGGCCACTCTTCTGCTTGATTTTGAAAGGTTACAGTGACTATATTTTAGGCAGCACATTTATATAGATCAGATTGGGGCATTGGTTCCATGTTAAAATGAGAGCAACATCCAGTAACCTCTCTCTCTCTCTCTCTCTCTCTCGCCTGCATTTCACAAGTTCCAAAGCCAAAAGAAGCCCTACAGTTATTACTTCAGTCAGGAAGGCATTTTGCCACTATTCTTCTCTGGTCTGGAACAATATTTTTAATGTTTTGTTTCTACAAGCAAGTTTAGATTTAAGGCCTCCCCATGGTGAATCTTAAGTATCTGTAGGAAACCTAAATGGCACTAAGCCTATATTTTCATGAGACCTTTAAAAGCACAAAGACACACATTAAAAACTGATATGGAAATATGGAGAACTGAATTTAAGAATAAAAAATTGAGAAAACAAAATTGACACTTTTGCCTATCTCTGTTCTTTAGTAGTAAGTGTGCAAAAGATTGGACTGTCAATTCTTAAAGCATTTCTAAACATTCATGAAGAAAAGAAGATCGGGTTGTATCCTGCAAATTTCCCTTTATGACCCCTTTTTAAGTGTATTTGTTATAGTTAATCAACAAAATGGGAGCATGATGGGAAATAGAAGCAAATATGAACCCTGATGAAAGAAAACACAAATTAAATTATGTTCCTGCTTAATTGCTGTGTAGACTCTACACAGCTCTGCAAAGCTCATTAAATTAATTTCATTATAATAACTAATTACAGGGTGATCTATCAAAATACAAAGCTGTTGTTTTTTTATATATCTTTGAAAAGGTCAAGGCCAATTTCACTATTTTCCCTTTTCTATAGTTAGCTAACATTTAAAAAGCAAGGGGGGGGGGAGTTCATTATTGTTGCAGAATGCAAATTTCTGCAATTTACCTCTCAATGAAATACAGGACAACTATTGATGGTTTGAAGAGATCCAGAATGCATCACATAGGTATTTTGATCAGCACAGAATTATGCAGCTGGATAATCTGCCACTATCACTGATACCCAGAATGCAGCCATGAAATGATTGTGATCGTTTGGTCGGCTCTTAAGAACGAATGCTCCTCCCGATTTAAGTGTCTTTCATGCATTGTCTAGAGAAATTTTGCACTTTCCCTAGATTAGTGATAATGTAAATGAAATGTATTGCAGTAAATGGAGAAATCACCATGCTACAGTTTTTATAACTAAATCTTCATGTTTCCTGGCAAAGAAAGGGGGATAATTTAGTGCAAGGCGTAGGTATGTTCCAAGCTGTTATGCTGCATCACATTGCTGGTAGCTGCCATCTTGATTTTCCACTTCAGAAAGGATGTGTTTCTGCTTCAGTTGTTAAGCTTTTCACTTGCTTTCAGATTTTCATACCAGTGCAACAGCTGTGGATTTTCTGAAGAACATCTTTTATCGGTGCTACCTTTGGAAGCGTTAGAAGTTCCCTTGACTATAAAAATCCAATTTGGATCTTAGCAATAGTTCCTCAGTGCAGCTTAGACACTGGGCCCCTTGGCCGTTATTTCTCAAAGTAATATAACCTCAAAGAAATAGCTTGGCAAGGTCATACAGGTGATAAGGTTACAAAAATATCTCACTTAAACTTTATCGTGAGAAAGTCACACAGCTGTCCTGTTCCAGGAATCTACAATACCAAATAGTATTTCTTAATGAGCAAACAAGAAAGGCCGTCACTATACCTTGCATGCCCTCCAAATGTCCTGGGAAAACCAGGACACCCCATTTTTCCTCACAAGAGCATGGCAATAATTTTGGGTGCTGTGATCGCTTGCAATTTTGCACCGAGATCTCACCCCAGAAAAAGCACCCTTTTCAGGGCTGCGATCTCACACAGCTCCCCGAAACACACATTTTGGGGCACCATGAGAGCGCCCCTCAAGAAATGTGTCTTTTGTGCTCTCAAGCAGATCAGATGACTCACACAGGAGCACGGATGGGAAGACACACATTCAGGTTTCAGGACTTAACATATTGAAGGATATTATCTTGTGCTCTGGGAGCGGAACAGGGTCTCATAACAACTCTCCGCAGCCTTAGCAAATCACAGCTCCCAGAATTCTTTGCAGGGGGCAAGCCATGGCTCCTTAAAGTGTTATCATAGAGCTTTAAAAGCATGATGTGCTGGCAGCCTTATGATTCGCCAAAAGGCAATTCTCTTTATTCTTTTTTGTGGCGAACTGAAAGGCAATCCTGATTAATAATGAGGCTAATAGTTTTGGCACTAGGGTGTGTCAAATGTTGCACATGTTTAAAAACCCTAAAATGGGACCTTCTGTGGTCAGTATATTGCTTTATTTCTTCAAAGCAGGAATTATTGAGAAACCTCCGTTTAAAATATCTGCCTTAACTTTTTAAACTTCATAAAAATAACAAAGATTCTTTCTGAGAGGTGCCTAAACTATAATTTACAGTCAAATTTCCTATGAATAGGGGAAATTAAATTGTGGTCCTTGACAAAAGTTTGATATTCAGTTACACATAATTAGGTAATCAGTGCTAGCGCAATTCCTAAGAAACTGAATGATCCTTAGCTAATATAAGTGCATTCTGTAGCACTCGTCCTCTGTGAAACAACACTTTTGCTATAATGGAATTATATCCAGGAGTCATTGCAGATATTCAGAGTAAACATGCTCTTTTGCAATACTGCACCCCCACAATTTGTCAATTAAACAACAAGTAGCCATGGAATCACAGAGTGCAGTCAAGTTTCTATCCAGGAATAAATATAGCTTCAACCAGTGCTGCAGTTAGGCAATTCTAAGGGTGGTGTTCAACTAACTTTTATCAACTAACTAAATCCATCAAAATTAATGACCGCTCCCCGCTTAAAACGGGGGGCACCCTTTGTGTCGACGTGTGCAGCCCCTAGATCTGGAGCGGCTCCAACAGCATAGGCTTGGCTTTGCCTTCCCTCAGGTGGGATACCTGAAGGTCTCCACCTACCTCAGTCAGTTATACAATCCCTCCTGGGGGAAGCGTTGCCAAGGAGACCAGGCCAGGTAGGGGAGGGATTACCTTCCCACACAATAGAGGGAGGATCTTACCTGGGAATCCTCACTTGGGTTCCCCGTTAAAGGGGTTTCTGAAGGGAGGCTTTGACCGTACGCCGAAAGGTCGTCATTGCTCTCCCTTGCGGTGGCGGCGTAACGGGGGCAGCTATCTCTGCTTGAACATATGTTCTCCAGAGCCGGCCCACCCCCCACCCCCCCACACACACACACTGGATAACCCTGATGCTCCCTAGGTCCCCGGCTGGGGACTGGGGAGGGAGAACGCCCAATGCCTGAGCCAAGGTCTACCCACATTTGAAATTTAATAAAGTTGTGGCTAATTTAATCCCATAGCACGTTGTCTTGAGTCGTTATTCCACATGACGGGGGAGACCGCTTGGGATCTGGGGACTCCGCCTGTCCACGCAATGGCCCTACATTAGTCATGACCATGAATTTCAATGGGCCTACCCATTGAAAAATTAGTTGAGCACACCCCTAAATTTTTAAATTCTGGATTTAATGGTTTTAAGAGGGGGGCCTCTCTTTAGATAGTAGTGTCTATTACTTCACTTGCTTCAGAAATACCCTCCTGCTCATTTTGCTGAGTATTATACTCTCTTTATGTATCTCTTACTAAAGTCCTATTCACATGACATGGCATGCACATGAATGAATGTAGGTAAGGCAGGTTGGTATCCACTACCCCCACCCTGAGGTGCATGCATTCAACAGACCTTGTGAACAAACCCTACACAAGTATGAACTGTATGTCTAGAGCAGTGATGGCCAAACTTGGCCTTCCAGCTGTTTTGGGACTACAGTTCCCATCATCCCTGACCACTGGTCCTGGTAGCTAGGGGTGATGGGAGTTGTAGTCCCAAAACAGCTGGAGGGTCAGGTTTGGCCATCATTGGTCTAGAGGATCAGTCCACACATTCTGGGATCCTGTAAAACTCAGTTTGTACCTATTAACTATTCACAAGACCCTTCTGAACCTGCACCAACCAGGAATGTGATTACAGGGTGTATGATGTCATGTGAACAGATCTTATGTGAATTCACAATACATGGCTGCTGCTTCTGCCAATGGAACAACTAACTACTTTCCTGTTACAGGCAATACACCCCAAATATACAATTTCTTCATACTATTATTCCATTACAATCAGCAAGAAAACATGTTTGGTTCATTGATTTTGGCTCATATTTATTTTAATCATAGTGACTTAGCATACCCAAAGTGAGTTTAAGAATAAAGCCAATATGCTTGCTAATCAGACACAAATTAACTTTTGGCAAGAGATCCACATAAGTTCAGATAGACAAGTTTCTGAATGCCAAGAGGTTTTGTTTTCATTAACAGCTATTAAACTTCCATGATCCAAGACGACCTCTTAAGTGATTCACTAAAAACATATTTAATTGCGTTGTTTGTCTTGGTCTCCAGTGAGCAGCCAAAACATAGCCTATGAATGTTACTCAGATGCTGATTATTTTGATCCATAATATAACCTAAACAGAACACCAAGATATCTGGGATCTAGCAGTTGTGCTATATTTGGCATTTACATTGATAAGATACTGCAGTGGAAAGAACAACATTTCATTCATTTTTCATGATGTAATGTCCAGGTTGCTTAGGTCAGTCCAGTGCTTTTTTTTCTTTAAAAAAATGTTAAAGGGTACTCTCATTTTCCTACTCATATTGAAATACTGCCCCTCAATGAGACCAAACTTATATTCACAAAATGTTTAGGGGTATGTGTACGCCCAGGAAAAAAAGCACTGAGTCAGTCCCTTGTTCTTGTAGAGTGGAAGAAAACATTAATATACCTAAATTCAGGAAGTCATTACGATTGATATAAAATTGTTCTAAACAAGGATGGGGAACTTGTGGCCCTCCAGATGTTGATGCACTTCCACCAGCCCCAGCCTGTTGTCAGGAGCTCAGCCTACACTTGAGTAGGACCCTGGTAGAGACACATGACTGGCATGTTCTTTCCCTCCTGGTCAATCGTTCGGGAGCTTCATGAGCTTTCTTCAGCCTGAACATCACAGCGACCGATGCCAACCAGCACACTTAGGGATCCGCAGAGTTTGCGCATCATGCGTAACAGACCTCAGCAACTCAGCGTTTTGGCTAATCTACTTTGTTTACATATAAACACACACGGAGCACTGCAACATGGCTCCTTCTCTCTCTAGCATCAGACAGCAAAGAGAAAAAGAACAATAGTACCACTTCACGGAACACAGTAACACAAACATCCTGTCTTTGTCACTTCCCACTCTGTGGAGTCAAAACATATACCGTCATGTGATAGACAACAATCCCATGACTGCAATCATGGAGTGGGAATTCTAAACACCAGCATGGCTACTGATCAAGGATGATGAGAATCATAGCTCAACAACATATGGAAAGTCACAGATCTCCCATCCTCGATCTAAAGCTTAGCTCTTAATGCCTGGATTTCATTTTGATGTACCAACCTAAGGGCAGGAGGCAGACATGCAGTGCAATACTGAGAATTGTTTCAAGAATGTAACAAGTAGCAAACACCCTTACCCACTATTGTTGTGGATCTGTGACAAAGTGGAATACAATAACATTGTGAGGTAACCCACCATTACTATGTAGTGTGTGTGTGTGTGTGTGTGTGTGCGTGTGCGTGTGTGTTTCTTATGGAAATGATGACTGGGTGGGGGACCAATGGAAGAGGAGAATAAACGTTCCCCCTAAAGGTCATTTTAGTGATTCCAACTTGCATTCCAACTTATGGGAATTCTCTTCTTCCACAAAGCTACTGAAAGGTGGCAGGAAAGGGTTAGCTATCCGTTTATCCAATACCACTGTTAAAATTGGTTGCTAGCTAGGAAACTGCTATGGAGCCATTTGCTGAGAGTTCTTAGGGAACCCCTATCTCCCATCTGCAGAGCTACAATTCTCAGTGTAGTTTAACAATCAATCCATCTTCACAGGAAACTCTGAGAATTGTAGGTCTGGAGGGTGAAGGGGATCTCCTAACAATTCACAGCACACTTAACAAACTACAGCTCCCAAAATTCTTTGGGAGAAGCCATTAAATAGTCATGGCAAGTGGTGGGATAGTGCTTTAAATGTATAGTGTGAATCTGCTCTTATTCTTTTTTAAAACAACAGCAACAACTGTTGCCAGGGATTGAATTTAGGGCCATGTGCTTTTCCTGTGAGCACTGGTCCCTGCCCAAATAACATAACTTATGTCAATTGAAATCAAAGTACTAGGTTAAATATTTGGAGCATAATGCAGGCTTCTCCGGAATACAGAATTTAATTCATGAAAATGTAGTTAGAGTATTAAACATCTACCATAATTGCTGTTAAGAAACTGTTGAACAAGTCCCTTCCCCCCCCACCACAAAAAAAATATTTAAATATAAAGGCAAAGCAGTAGTGATAACATTCTCATTTTTCTTCCCCAGATGAGCCTGGAATTAATTTTCCAAATAGCCTCTACCTGAACTTATCAAGATGCTCCTAAATATGTCCACAGAAGAGACTGTGAAAAGAATTCACGTGGACTGCCCCTCACTGGGAAGGCACAACTACATGCTAATTGTAGTGCCAACGGTTTACACCATCATCTTCATCATAGGTATATTCGGAAACAGTTTGGTGGTGATTGTTATTTACTTCTTCATGAAGCTGAAAACTGTGGCAAGTGTCTTTCTGTTCAATTTAGCTCTGGCTGATTTGTGTTTCCTCGTGACTTTGCCACTGTGGGCGGCCAATGCCGCCATGCAATACCGCTGGCCTTTTGGCAGTGGCTTGTGCAAGTTAGCTTCAGCCGCAGCAACCTTCAACCTGTATGCCAGCGTGTTTCTCCTGACGTGCCTCAGCATTGACCGTTACTTGGCAATCGTGCACCCAATGAAGTCCCGGCTTCAGCGCACGATGCTTGTGGCCCGGGTAACTTGCATCATCATCTGGCTGATGGCGGCCCTTGCCAGCTTGCCTGTGATTATCCACCGTACTGTATACTTAATCGAAAATGAAAATATAACGGTATGTGCTTTTCGATATCAGACCCCCTCCAACACAACCAACGGCACAACACTCAAAGTTGGATTGGGCTTATCGAAAAACATGCTGGGGTTCTTGATCCCCTTCGTGATCATTTTAACAAGCTATATATTAATCTGGAAAGCCCTGAAGAAAGCATACCAGATTCAGAAAAACAAGACCAGAAACGATGATATTTTCAAGATGATTGTTGCAATTGTCCTTTTCTTCTTTTTTTCTTGGGTTCCTCATCAAATATTCACTTTTCTGGATGTGCTGATTCAACTCAGTGTGATCACCGATTGTAATATCATTGACATTGTGGATACAGCGATGCCTTTCACGATCTGCTTAGCGTATTTTAACAACTGCCTCAATCCCCTCTTTTATGGCTTTTTTGGAAAGAACTTCAGGAAATATTTCCTCCAGCTTCTGAAGTACAGCCCCCACAATGTTAGACACGCTAGTTTCACGACAAAGATGTCCTCTCTTTCCTATCGGCCTTCGGAAAACCTAATCCTAACAGCCCCCAAAAATGGGTTTTTGGACACTGAGTGACGACTTGGCGGAGCACGTTTTCCACAACCTAACTGGCCAGCACAGTGATGTTCACCCAGAGTCCCAACCACCACAGCTTTAAGTGTTTAACCATCTGAGACACATTGTCCTATTAAAACTGAGCAGTGGCCTCTCATTTCGTCTTGTGAAGAGGATTGTTGGTTGTTTACAGCAAATGTTAATGAAAGTAAGTAAGCTGAGGTATTCACCATCAGCCTGCCTTTCTAAAGCTTGGGGGACAATAGTATGTGGAAGAGCTCTTGAAATGTGCTAGGAAGTGTGGTCCAATTCATTCTATCAAGGCTCTGAGATTTGCTTTGAACACGCACAAGCAACTCTGACATTGCCTTTTGGGGCCTATTACACAGGAGACATAAGAAAGGCCTGTTTTCAGACTGATGAAAGCAAAGTAAAAGTCACGAGGTTTTTCAAGAATGTGAATTTATATGTCATATGTACTACTTGATTGTAATCAAAATCTACCTATGCTACATTTACATATATACACCATAAAGTCCATTCTAGTGTCAGTAGGAAACTTGGGCGAGCATACATTTGGAGGTCATTTTCAAATAAGGCAGGAGTGTACATCTGAAGTAGAATGAAACCACATATGTGTAAAATGTTTCAGTTTTCAAATTACGCTTGTTACCTATTCGACTAAATGCAACACATAAAACTGTGTTCTAAATTTCATTGAGAAGTGCTTCATTCTGTAGATATTTGTTCAACGCTTGACTTCTGTGGAACTATATCTATTTGTTGTTTATATAAGACAAATGTTCCTTCCAATAATATGAGCCCTAAAGAGTTTTGAGAGTAGAGGCCATGTGTGTAGAAGAATTGGGTGGGGAAGTGATTTGTGACTGGTGTCAAAGTTCACCAAATTTACCCAATCCAGTGTGGACCATCTTGCACAGCATCCTGAGTGGTGATGCTTTACTCCATGTAGCATCCTTTTGTATCTGTGGGACTGATCCATTAAGGAAATTAATATGTGTAAACTTGCTCCAATGTTTTGGGAACAGGATCTCCTCCCTGGGCAATTCCTGGTTGACTTTTTGTCAGCCAGGAAGTGCTGCTGATTTAGACTGACGACAAATCAGTGAATATGCATAAACAGTTTATTCACATGTGAATTTGAGTCCTCATAAACTCAGGCAATAGGAACAGTTTGGGCATGCCTGCACTGTCTAGATTTCAGTTGATTGGTCAGAATATATCCTATAAGTAGAATGCACTGTCCCTGTAGTGGATCCTATGCTTAATTTGTACTTAGGTGCATTCTTTATTTATTTTTTATTTTTTGCCAATGTTGGTCCACCCCCCAAACTGGTATTATCCTCACCACAATTAAACCAAAGTTTTGCTGATGTCATTGGCACACCCCTTCTCCATCACTGCAGATATACATAATTTTTTAAAATCTGATTTGGCCTTCATCTTCATCTTTGACTGATTGAGATTTCACCATAACAATTTCCTTTCTCTGGTTTTTGCACATGCTGATCTATTTTTACAACAACAATGTACATTTGTTGTGTTACAGCACAGCCAACTGCCTGGAATGTGTCATTATGCTCATGAAACATACAACGTGGGCACTGCAAGGAAGTTAGGAGGTGTGCCAGGGCTTGATGCATCCTTAAGCAGTATAGCAGATTGCACTATGACTTCAGGATTTTTTTCCCATGCAACTGATTTGGTGTTCATGGAAAGAAAGAAATGTGGTTTGCTAGGTTCAATGTCTACTGAAATCAGATGGATTTATTTTACTGATTGCAAACTATACACATCTACTTTATATCCCATCAGCAGCTGTTACAAATCTTCAATGCTCCTTACTGCTGTATATGTGCGCATATACTTTGCATTGTTTTAAATATGTAAAACAGACATATTGTGTGCAGTCCAAAGAAGATAATGCATATGTCCCATTACCAGTCTTACTTTAAAAAAAAAGTTAAATATGCTCTGGATCACAGGCAACTTTGCTGTCTGTCAATGTCACAACAGATTAGGATCCTTCCCGCTGGACCGCCTGTCTCCATCATTGGGCAACCAAACAGCTGTTGGGAAGATCACAATCACAGCAAGATTGAGATAGCCTTGCCTTGCTGCTTTCCCTATCCCTCCAGTTCTAACCTAGAACTTCCATCAGCCCTGACTATAGCAAAGCCTATAGTCAGGGATGGTGGAACTTGTGGTCTACAACATCTGTAGGACACCAGGTTGGGTAAGCTTACTTTAATCTTTGGTAGAATGTGGAGGTTGCATTTAGCAGTCAGGATGGACAGCAACTGATTTTACTGGAACATAAAGCTAATTCGCACTTCATTGGCAATGAACTGGCCAGCCCCAGCTCACCAGCACAATCTTCATGTAGGGTCCCGGGGAGAACAATTCCCTCCTTGCTATATAGTAGAGGCTGAGCCATTTGGGGAGACCTGAGAGCCATTTACCATTACAATTGGCAGCAGCACTCTCTTTTTTTAGAGCCAACTATGATTATGGCAGGGACGTGGGTGGCACTGTGGGTTAAACCACAGAGCTTAGGCTTGCCAATAGGAAGGTCGGCGGTTCGAATCCCCGTGACAGGGTGAGCTCCCGTTGCTCGGTCCCTGCTCCTGCCAACCTAGCTGTTCAAAAGCACGTGAAAAGTGCAAGTAGTACCAGCGGGAAGGTAAACGGCGTCTCTGTGTGCTGCTCTGGTTCACCAGAAGCAGCTTAGTCATGCTGGCCACATGTACGCCGGCTCCCTTGGCCAGTAAAGCGAGATGAGCACTGCAACCCCAGAGTCGGCCACGACTGGACCTAATGGCCAGGGGTCCCTTTACCTTTACCTTTACCTATGATTGTGGCAACAGTGGTGGGATCCCATTGCCGTCCTCTCCTCAAAACCATGCACACTCTCGTGCTTTTAAGTAGCAGTGGGTGGAGCTCTTGTTGTGGCTACCGCAATACTTCCCCACCACTGCTGCTGCTTTAATCAAAGGACTAGAGGAAATATGGATGGGCAAAAGAAGAGAAAAAGCCCACCATAGCTACCTCCAACACAGGCAGCAGTATTGCAGAGTTTTATGGCTTAAGAGAGAGAGATACCACTGCTAAGGAAAATGCTCTTGCCCCCAACTAAACTAGCAAACCAGTTCAACCCAAAATGGTCCCCTGCCCACTCAACTTCAGAGGGAGTGTAGTACTTCAGGGGAAAACACAGAAACCTGGGGGGGGTGTTGCCAGCCCTTGTTCGCACTACTGAATTTCATCATGCAGTTAGTACACAGGACTAGAAGGCAGAGGAGGTTGGATCAAACTGGGCAGCAGATGTCATGAGATGGTAACCATCTCTGTGATCACAGTTCTTCAGGAAAGTGTGACTGACCACAGCAATGGCTGCTATATAGGACAGTGAATGCATGAGAAGGGTAGTCCTATGTGCATATCTCATTAGCTACCACCACAATGGCAATGCTCATGAACACTTTTCTTCTCAATTTCATGTTCCCGTCACATCAGAGTTAATGGATGGCTCATTTGCCAAGAATGCAGAAAAGGTTTTCCCCAGTCTGGGCTGGATCCAGACTCTCCCACTGGAGAAAGGCAGGAGGCCAGCTGAAAAGCTATTCTAGAAGGCCGGTGGCCCCCTGGAACAATATGGAAGATGGTGCTGGGGAGAAGAGATTGGCAAAAATCTCCTCAGTCCTTTCCTCTGCTGGATCTCTGTCCCTTCCAAAATGCAATGACTCCTTCAGTTCAGGGAAGGGCAGATCTGGATCCAACCCAAATAAAGCTTTTCTTTTCTGCTGGCAGAATTCTTTTTAAATGATGGCTTGCTGAAGTTGTAAATAAAGGTATTTATTTCTATTTATTGTATAATAAAGCTTCATCTGACTCGGAGCATCATTTTCTCTAATCTTGGATTCAATGTTCTTTATCATAAATATATATTGATAGAATAGACTGAATTACTAAAGGATAGCACTTGGTGGTACAGGAAACACTATGCCTCAATGAATATATATATTTTCATTAACATTGTGCTAGTGATTCCACAACATTGCTTGGAGACACTGCAATTAGTAATCGCCTAAAGCTGTATATGAGTTTCTAGTGGGCTTTACATTTACTTTAATATCTTCCTCTACACATTTTGTATATAAGAACTGTCATCATTCAAGGAACCCAAAGTTAAATTTCATGTTCTATAAATGTGACACCAAAATGGTAACACCTGTAGTTTCTTTTATCTTGTGGTGTTATTTTGTTGTATTTAGTGTAAAAAGTGTTACTACAAAACTGTCTATCATATACATTTTATGGGTAGAAGCCAACTAAATCATATTCAGAGTACACCCATTAAAATCAATGGTCTTAGGTGACTTCAACTCCCATTTATTTAAATGGGTTTACTGTAAGTGTGACTAACATGGAATATCACCCTATATTGATACAAGCTGTGAAATATATTGTTCATGTGATGTATTGAAATTTCAAAGCATAATCATGACTGCTTTTCTAGCTGTATTATTATGGAACATGTAGTAGTAGCTACTCAAAAATTCCATGATACTTGAGGAAAATTGCAAATGTTTATTCTACGCTCATCTATCCTCCTTCGGAAACCCAACAAAGAAGAGCAATCCCAATTCCAGGAACCACGTTCACTTCAATGGGTGTTCTCTACTTGGTGGCTTAGTCATTGACTTCAGTGGAGGCCTGGAGCTCTACTGCACCCCCTCTTCTATGCAGCTGCCAGAGTCACTGTGCACATAAGGGATCACTTGATCACTTTGTTTTCTTGTCTCTAGAACGTCCCTTGTTTAGTTGAGTTTGTTGCCATTCAACATTGAATTAATAAGCGCAGTGAAAAAGAATTTAGGGGTGCCCAAACACAGCAAATTCACACAGAGAAAGTAGTCAAAAACTTCTGAAGTATACTCCTTGCTAACTCAAATTAGTGATAAAGGCCACAAGCCATGAAAATCATAGGTTTGAAAATTGAAACGTTTTTAATTCCACATTCGTGTCTTTGTTTGGCGCTAAAGCACTGTATTGACCCTGATGGTTTAATATACATTTCTTTACAGTTCTTCGAACAACAGTGAACAATCACACCTGAATTTCAGCATTAAGCAAAGTGAACCAAATGCAAAATATCTTCAGTGGCGTATTTTCTGCAAATGCAACTCATAAGTTATGTCATCACTTTAACTGTTGTCTACTTGTATGAGAATAGCTACTGAACCGTGTATGTTTCTTGATGATATGTTCTATGTGTGGTATCAGTTGTCATGTGTTGAGTGGTTCTGATGGTATGATCCATAGAAAGTAAATAGTGCACATAGAAACCATGTGTAGCAATGCATTTAAAATATTTATTTCCTGCTGCAGATAGGTGAGCAGCACTGGTGTTTTCATTTAAAGTTAAGAAAAGTAAAAAGAAACTTGGGGAGCGTTCAAATGAAAAGTTCCTCCCTGCACTTCTGTTATCAACTAAGGTTATTATTATTTTACATATTGTAAGTCTCAAATATATGTCACATTGAACATCCAGGATATCTGATTTAGTCAGTCAGAGTAGACCCATTCAAAATGATGGACTGACACAGAAGGACTGCCATTTCTAAGAATGAGCCTGTCTTTTTTAAAAGTACTTCTTTTTAAAGGAATTAACCATTAAAATGCACAATTTATTGGGGGCAGTTTTTAATCCAGCCAAAAATTTTAAATCAGTTTTTAATCCAGCCAAAAATTTTAAATTGATTAAATCAGGGATTTGGAACCTTTGTCCCTGGACTACAACTCCCATCATCCCTAGCAATGGTCAGGGATGATGGGAGTTATAGTTCAGGAACATATGGAGGGCCAAAGGTTTGCCATACCAGGATTAAATGTTGCAGCTCTATTGAAAGAAATTAAAAACTGATTTCAATTAAAGTTCCCATCCATATTTTGGTTCATGGGCATCTTCTACTAAGCCAAATGGAGTCCCCAAATTCTGTTCTAGAGGTCCCCAAACTGCTGGGGATCAGGGGGGAATTTGATGCAGTTCACATTTATAGGCAAACTTATCTTATTTGCACTTCTGAAATAATACATGGACCAAAACACAGCTATCCTCCAAAATGCACACTTCTCTGAATTTTGCAACGCATTTCTCCAGCCAGGTAATGTGCATAAAATTCATATACTGGGGTAAAGTGTGTATAAAACGCACATTTTAGTGAAACTAACATCTAAAAATGCATTATCTGTGGGGAAATTGCATCCAAAAATGTACCTAATGGGAGAAATTTGCACTAAAATGCTGCTGATTTTTTTTTTAGGCAGACTTGTGTCTTTTAAAAACAATTTCGCAAAACCATGTGTATATGAGGAGAACTGAAGTGGCCAGCCACTGTGAGAACAGGATGCTGGGATGCTGTACTGGGTGAGCCATTGGCCTGATCCAGCAGGCCCATTTTATGTTTTTATGATTGGAAACATTAGAAATGGATTAAAAAACCCAAAAAAACCTGCAATTTGCAAATTTGCCAATCCTTACCCACAACCCCCTAGAGCTGATTTTGGAGGTGCACCGAGGCTGGAAGGGACAGAAGAGGGAGAGGAAGTTCTGTTACATGTACTGCAGCATCGGATGAGACCCTATATTATGGCACATTCTTTTAGCTCTGTCCTCTTTCTTTCTGACAAAGCGCAAATATTTTCTGTTTTAGTGGATTGCACCAAAATGAAAAGGATAGGGGAAGTTCATTTTTATGCAGAGCTTCAGGTATCAAAGTGTACACCTTAAATATTCAGTTTACAGCCACAGGGTTTCTTCCAGCTGTATCTTGCAGCTGACAACATGCCTCCTAACAGAGCTGATTTTGGAGGTGCACCGAGGCTGGAAGGGACAGAAGAGGGAGAGGAAGTTCTGTTACATGTACTGCAGCATCGGATGAGACCCTATATTTATGGCACATTCTTTTAGCTCTGTCCTCTTTCTTTCTGACAAAGCGCAAATATTTTCTGTTTTAGTGGATTGCACCAAAATGAAAAGGATAGGGGAAGTTCATTTTTATGCAGAGCTTCAGGTATCAAAGTGTACACCTTAAATATTCAGTTTACAGCCACAGGGTTTCTTCCAGCTGTATCTTGCAGCTGACAACATGCCTCCTAACAGAGGAGGTAAGAAATTTCCAGCTGTTCCTCCTTGCTCTGCAGCCCCTGGTCCCCCTCCCCAAACTACTATGGAGGGTCTCTGGAGTAGAGGAGTATGCAGGAGGACTGCAGTGAGGAAGTGGAAACTGCTGCAAATTGCTTCTCTCCCCATCTTTGATCTTCAGTTGAGCGATGCCATAAGAACAAGTAGAGAAATATTAACCAAGATTGAAAAGGCCCAAATCTTTTCCTAAAGTGAATATGTTTGCTGCACTAGTTGATTTTTTTCCTTCTACCACAAAAGCTATAAGAGAGTTAAATTGAACACACCATTATTTTTACAGTAGAGGGTATATTGCCGCTTTATTTTTCAAACTCCTAGAATGTAGCTCTTCACTGTGAAAATATAAACCACCAATGAAAGCCAGCTGTTCCCATTACAGATCTGTGAGCAGACTGAGAGAGAATGGACATTGCTTGCATACTACTCTTTAGTGATATGGTGTGAGCATCATTTCATACTTTTTATATGAATTGTGAATTTTATCGAAATAAACGCTGCTTATTTTGAAACTGAGCAAGTCTCGTCAAAGGAACTGTTATTATTTCTGTTAACCACAAGTGACCCAATAGTGTGGCATTGTGCATAGTATTTACAAAACAATAGGCCATTTTGCTGTTTCATCTCTGCTCTATCCATTGGTGGTCTTAGAAGTGTTCGTGTCAGATGCAATAAGTCATAATAGCATCCTTTTGTCTGGATTCATGCAGCTTTCTTTGTTACATACACACACACAAACACACACACATCAGTGGGAGGGCTATATGTGTGAATACTATGATTTGCATGAACAGAAAATCTGCATATATTTATATCTCTATCTCCATATCCTTCTTATTGCCTCCCTGAGAATGGTACTTAGACACAACCAGCTGCTTACCATTCCAATGACACATCTTGAGCAGAGTGTATTGGTGTTGTGCAGAAGACATTCCCAAATCTGCTTCAAGAAATGTCTCGTTTGGAGAATGTTGGGATCACCTCTAATGGCTTCTACATATATGGCTGGGTCTGAAACCTGTGGTCCTCCAGATCTTGTTGAACTACAGATCCCCTGATGGGTGTTGGAATCCAGTAACACATTCTCCATCTCCTATTTCAACTGTTAAGGATTTCTTAAGGCAGAGACTGCCAAACATTTTGGGCCCAGAGAAACTGTTGTAGGCATTAAACAAACCGCAACTGCCACTTACCCTGTGGGCTACAAGGGAATGCTTCTCCCAAGCCTCATTTCCATGAGGTGGAAGGGAAGAGACACCTGCAGGTGGCAGGTAAGACCTTTATGGGCACATGTGAGGGATGCGGGTAGCGCTGTGGGTTAAACCACAGAGCCTAGGACTTGCCAATCAGAAGGTCAGCAGTTCGAATCCCCGCGACGGGGTGAGCTCCCATTGCTCGGTCCCTGCTCCTGCCAACCTAGCAGTTCGAAAGCACGTCAGGTGCAAGTAGATAAATAGGTACCACTCTGGCGGGAAGGTAAACGGCATTTCCGTGTGCTGCTGTGGTTCGCCAGAAGCAGCTTAGTCATGCTGGCCACATAACCCGGAAGCTGTACGCCGGCTCCCTCAGCCAATAAAGCAAGATGAGCACCGCAACCCCAGAGTCGGCCACGACTGGACCTAATGGTCAGGGGTCCCTTTACCTTTACCTTTAACCTGTGGGCACCACGGTGGCACCCCCCACATTCCGGACATTCCTTGAGAACACAGAGTTTGGGGGGAATGGAGGAAATGCACTATCTAATCAGAAAATTCAGGGTTCAAGTGGTGATTTGTTCTGTGGGCAATTTCTAAAATGAAACATGGCAAAAGGGAGCTTCATGCCGGGTTTTTAAAAAAATTCATTATTTCTTTTGCTGTGTGCTCTCCTTAGAATGCACCACACAATTCCTTACTGCAGGCCTCGAGGGAGTTCATCCTCAAAGTTATGGTGCTGGGAGTCCTGGGGGCTACGGGAAACTTTGTTTTTCAGATAGGAAAGTGAGCATCCATCAGGAGCAATACCATGTCAAGGGCCTGCTCCTCCCATGTCAGGCAGGAGTCTAATAAATCCTCAACCCCTTTTTGCAGAAGGACCTCCCTAGGGCCTTTCTAGCCTGAGAATACATTCCTTGCTGAGGCACACTTTTTGTAGCTGCTCCCATTGGTCACAGGCACAGATAGAGACTGGCTGGAAACTTTTTTTAAAGTAGAGAAAGAGAGAGGTTGATCATAATAGCTTAAAAACTTTTTTTTTTTTTATTGGCACTTAAGCATATTTTTCCCTGATTGAAGCAGAATTCATGAAACAATTACAAGTCCATGACAAAGCCTGCTAATGATTAGCCTTCAAGAGCTGCTGTTGTTTTCTGACAGTTCAGAAGCTGTTTTTGTTTATTTCAGGGAAAGGAAGCATCAAATCTTTTATGGACTATCCAAAATGAAGAGACAGAATAGTGGCTGCTAATTATCCATTGCCATCATTTCACTAAAGCTCCCACTGCAGAACAGAAGACTTACGTAACAATTTAGAATTCTAATTAATTCTTGTCAGCAAGGAAGGCTTCTTTGAAGTAATAACATGCACTTTACTGCTCGGCGATGGTATTATGTCACACAAAGGTGGCAAACATATAACCCAATTATAGGGAAACGATTATAAGGGGCAGCAGATGTGAAACAATTTTTATTAACTAAAGCCAAAGGAAATTATGACAAAGAGAATAAATATGAAGAAGGCAAAGGGCAGTAGAATCACAGAGTCTGTTTCACGTTAGTTTTTCTGTGGTTATCTGCAGATCCCATTGCTCCTCATCTACAATCATTTTTCATTATAGAAATGAATTGCACATAGAGGTTGAAGCCCATTAATTCAAATTAATTCAAATTTTAGAGAACTCTGGGAGATTACAAGCTTTGTGCAAGGCAGTTCATACAACCACTCCAAAAACCTTCAGAGAACATCTGTGAGGTGGGGATGGGGGTATCACAGGATCATGTGGATTAGCCCTGCCCCCGTTCAACATACGTTCATCACGCCTGAGAAGGGGCTCCATGTATGTAGCAACATGGATATCCTCCATTTAAGCCCTCTGAAACCAGGCATGAACTGTGTGTATGTCTATGACTGCACGTCAGTCCTATATTGTGGTAACCAAATTCCTTCTCCTCCTCTTCTTCTTCTTCTTCTTTTGCAATCACTCATAGCTGAGTAAGATTGTCTTCCATAAACCCGGTTTTAACAGTGGTTCTGTAAGTGACTGTGTGGAGGCCAATTCTGGATCCACACATCATTCCACGGTGGGGACATAGGTTTCCAGGTGGGAGTTGATGATGGTGAAAGTTTGCCAATGGTGCCTTCTTTAGGATGGGTTTTTGGAAGACCCCTGTGCGTGAATTTGTTTTATGTGTGTAGATCAGTGCACGCTGACCAACACACAGTCTTCGCAGTAAGGCTCTATTCTGATGGCATGAGTATCACGACGACCGGCAGATTCTTATATGCTGCAGCCTTCATCCACCTTCACAGCCATTGTAATATACCCCTTGTTCTCATCCACCTGTTCTGCCATTGAGGACTTTTTAGATCATTCTTTGTTTAGCTCCTCCCCTTTGACCTTACTGCCTTGCGTGACCCTGCTGGGAGTACAAGACTCCCAACAGCTTCGCTCACAAGGGTCATAGGAACATGCAAGCCCACTCACCACTACAAGGTGATGATCCAGCAAGTGAGGGTAGGCAAATAACTGGAGTCCATATACAGTGGTACCTCGTGTTAAGAACTTAATTCGTTCTGGAGGTCCGTTCTTAACCTGAAACTGTTCTTAACCTGAAGCACCACTTTAGTTAATAGGGCCTCCCGCTGCCGCCGTGCTGCCGGAGCACGATTTCTGTTCTCATCCTGAAGCAAAGTTCTTAACCTGAGGTACTATTTCTGGGTTAGCGGAGTCTGTAACCTGAAGCGTCTGTAATCTGAAGCGTCCGTAACCCGAGGTACCACTGTAATGAGGCAGCAAAATATTATACTTTTATACTGAAAGTTTAGTTCTTTTTGCAGGTTTAGGATCACAAAGGAAGCACTACAAAGAAATCTTGATACTTAGAAGAGCTGAATACACAAGCAGAGGAGAACTCAGACTGTCAGAAGAAGAGTCACAAATGGGACACCTGAGAAAATTTGGGCATACTCTATGGTACAAACACCAGCTTGTATAGCAGGCAGTGAGTGAGCTGTCGCTGAATTAAAAGAAAAAAGTGAAGGGTAAAAAAAAGATCTGTGTGGCAGTGGTACACACACAGCAAACATTTTGACTGCATTTTTATTGGAGAATAAATTTTACTGGGAGAAGATAGAAGACAGCAGTGAAGGTCCACCTTGAGAAAGGTTGGTGGCAAAGAACCTAATTAAAGCATTTACTATGAGTCTGGATAGAAGATGCCTTGCAATTTTTGCCATTGATCATAGGTCATAGATAAGGGCAAACCAAAAAGTTTTATTTTTTAATTCTGTAGACCTCACACAACTGCAGTCAGGTTCTTCATGATCCACAACTTGGTAACGGCAATTCTTGGTAATATTTTTTTTGCGGTGCAGAACCAGGTTAAATGGTTTTGGGGAAGTCAGGTACCCATTTCCCCCATGCTGCCTCAGTGCTGTCAGCAGAAAGCCAGCTGAGTTGCAGGGACACCTGTCTTGTTGCCGAAATGTGCCATGTGATTGTCCCCTTAAGGTACAATCTTGAAGGCGGTCATTAAAACCAATAGGAGATTTGTCACTGGGTGTAATGGAACATGGATGGCATCTGTAATTTGATGAATTCGGTCCAGCATACAAAAACATCGTACTCTATAAAAAAACAAAAACAAAACATAGCAATACTATGTTTTAGTACTATGATTTTAAGCTCTTTTGATAAGGGGTTGCCATCATACAGTGAATGCACAGCTGCAAAATGAGAATGGACATGCCAGTTCCTGCAGCCCCACGGAACTGATCTGGAGAAAATTATGGATTTTGAGTACTTCATTATCTTTCTGTTATGCTAAGAGACAAATTTATATGATACAAGATGCTGAACTGAAGAAGGCATGCAAGCTAATATGGATAATTAGTGCAGCAAGTAGTTGTCAATGCAAAATTGCTCAAAGATGCATTATTATGTGAGAACAAAGGTTGCATATGCAATATATGAAGTTAAGTGTATAAGGTGTCCTTCTCCCTATGCATTTTTATTTCTCCCCTTCTTAAATTAAAAAATCTCACTTTTCTTTTGACCAGAATTCAAAGAGGCAAAGAGGTAAATTATTTAAAATGATACCAAAACATTTTTTTAAGGGGGGGGGGGGAATAAAGAGCAAAAATAACAAACAGCAGCAATAAACCAACCCCCTAAAAGAAAATTAGCAAAAAAACAACCAGTAGCAAAAGGAGCACAGAACTGAAGATAAAAAGCAGTAGCTACTCGCCATGTGCTGATGTCACTGGAAAGATCCTACTGGAGACATTTAAGCAGAGATTTGTCAGTCATCAGTCAGGGATGCTGTAGTTATATTCTATATTGCAATTATATAATTGTTTTTCATATTCAACTTTGATAGTCAAACAGCAGGAATTGAAACAATTCCTTTTTGGAAGTATCATTTGCATTCTGTACACCTTGGGCTAATCTAGCTCCCACAGCAGGAATGGGAAATTTGTCTCATTCTGCACCATCTTAATAAGTTTTTGTGCCACCCAGTTGATCAAGGAACGGCCCATACCAAATTAGAAAACCAAATTGGTGCTCCTATGCTTATCCAACTCTCAGGACATTGTTGGACTGGAAACCACAGTCCTGGTCCAATTATAAGAAATGAACAGGCACCACCATCATCCCAGTTAGCAGTGAGTTAAGTGGCAATAGAATCATACATGGATCCCTGGATCAGAAACCTATGGCAGAAATTCAGCATAGCACTATGGCAATCCTTCCATCATCACAAGCTTTTCAGCTTGCCAGGTGGAATGATCCCCCTTCCTCCTGAGCCATTTTTTGAAGAGGCAGGGGCCCACTAATTCTCACAGAAAACACATCAAGCCTATCTCTTCAGTTTCTTTCCCAATACTGCCTAGCTATTGTTCTCCCTCTCACACCCACAACTTGGTGTCATCATCTCCAGCCAGGGATAGAATAGGAAGCTACTGTTGTATGCCAACCCAATCTCTGAGTGGTGCAAGCCATGATTCAGTTTCTTCAGAATGAGGGACAGTGCAGACTGTGGTGTCTTTAGGATATATGGTTTATTTACACATATATACTGTACAACCTGAGCCTGTGGTGGAGGGGCTCACAGCATACCCCAAGAATGTATGCTTCTCCCATCACTTCATTCAAGAATGGGTCTCTCTCTCTGGTTTCCACCTGCTTTGAGCTTCAAGCTTACACACACCTCAACTCAGGCATTTGTTTTTCTAACTACCAGCCAGTTGAAGGAGGGGAAGCCCACCCATTTGTCCTCTGACATAGAGCCACTTCCTTACATGACAAAGCAGATGCTTAGCAGACCTGTCTAGTTAGAAGAAGGAAAAAACTGGCTTAACCATTTACTCTTCTGTAGAAATTGTTTCTTATTGCCCCCTGCTCCAAAGCCATTTAGTCCAACCACAAATGTATTACAGAATATTTTTCTTCTATCTGGAGTTTTGTGTTGAGGTAAACAATTAGCAGCAAACTTGCTGCTAGGTAAAATGGAAAGCGTAAAGCTGGTGGTCAACAAAACAGGTTTAAAGACTCTCTCAAGGCAAATCTTTAAAAATGTAGTATAAACACCCAGTTACAGAGCTTCATGCTCCGGCACTGGGGGACGGAGAGCAGGCAGGGGTGTGGCGCACATCCTGTGGGCATGGCATGCCGCCTGCAGGCACTTGGCGTCCAGCGTGGGCAGGGGGGCAGCTGCGATGGCACCCCACCGGGATCGTACTGCTGGGGGTTGTGTGCACCCCCCGCACTCCTCTTCCTCTGCCAGTGTAAACACCAACAACTGGGAAACACTGGCCTGTGAGCCTCAATTGGAGAACAGCCGTTACCAAAGGTGTCATGGGCTTTGAAGACCCTCAAACTCAGGACAAAAGGGAGAAATGTGCTAAGAGGAAGGCACTCTTGGCAAACCCTGACTGTGATCAACTCCCGCCCGGAAACCTATGCCCCCACTGTGGAAGGATGTGTGTGTCCAGAACTGGCCTTCACAGTCACTTACAGACTCACTGTTAAAATTGTGTTCATGGAAGACAATCTTACTTGGCTACAAGTGATCACCAAAGAAGGAGAATGTTACATTTTAAATGCTACTTTGTTCAGTCCATAAAGTACTATTGCAGTCTTTTCTTATTTACAGTCCCAGCCCAAACAAGTGTATTTGGAAGGAAGTCCCATTGAATTCAAGTGGACTTCCTTTCAAAGCTCTTCATGTAGAGCTGAAACTCTCCTCTATGAGACAAGATAGAAACTGTGAGTCAGGGAGAAATGCTCAGTGTTTCTTATGTGGATAAAGCAAAACCAGATGCTCTGGTACAAGAACACAGAATTCAAACAGTTGCACGTCCGCCCGTCTCTGGAGTCACATCTGTTTTACTTGAATTCATGTAAGAGTTCTTTTCTTTTTTTATTTGATAAGCCAACTCTGCTCTCATCAGCAACCCCAACAAACTGGGATTTGAACATGTGCAACTTACATCAGAGTCTGGCTAGCTGTATTCCCTCCATAGTTTGTCAGTCAGAATGTGTGCACTATCTCATCTCCTAAACACAAGGCTTCATTCAGACTTACAGCCCAATGCTGTGAATAAACATGAGAACTACCTTACAATTCAATCAACAGTATGTTGGGATGAGCTGTTGTTAAGATAAATATATTCAAGTCTGGTACAGTCCCTACAACACAACAGGGATTTACTTATTTCTGGGTCACATGAACAGTGTTGTTGATAGCTAGAGTCCCACAAGTGCAGTTGAAACCCTATATTCACACCCCAAAGGTGCATTCCTCTACCATCGCCAACAGTGAGAGAAACCCACTTGTTAGTGCCAGGCTATGTTGCAGGACCATGGCCTCATATTTCAACACAGAGCCCTCTGTGTGCTCTCCAATGTATATGCATTTTCAGAGCTCCCTACACAAAATGGCTTCCCCATTTGCCACAAATGGAGAGGCACTTCCTGCACAACCTTTTAACTTCATGAACCTTTGAAATGGAGAAGTGCTTGCCAGCTGGGGACTTCCCAATTATTGGACTAGGATGTCTCAGTGTAACTTTATCTGAAACACGGTTGTGGGAAGATAACAATAGAAAGCACCCTTCTGTAGAGATATTTCTCCTGCAGTGTTAGCTCTTTCGCTGAAGTCCCAGGAAAAGAAGTAGGTCAGATACCACTTCAGCTTATTTCAAATTACAGAGAAAAGCTGAAGTCTTCTTACCAAAAGTCAGCCTAAAGAGGCATAAGGGGAATACATATTTAGCAAAATTAATCCCTATAGATTTAAATACAAAATCAGAACATTTTAACTACCAGTTAAATGACCTGTGCTTTGCTTCCCCCCCCCCCTTTTAAGGTCAAGAATGTGGCATTTGAAAAACAAGCTATTCAAAATGTGATTAGAGAGAAGAGAGGAAGTCATTATTCCCTTGAGAAATTGTAAAGGATGTAGCTTCATTTTGCCAACCAAATGTTACTTTGAGCTCGTGGCAGTAGGAGGAAGTATTTAATTACAAAGGCAAAGTTGAAGAAATGGGATGGATTTTTTTTAAAAAAAACTATCAGGATGAGCCAGTAAACAAACAAATCTGTGTCTCTCTTTGTGGATCACAGAAGCAATTGGAACAGTTTATTTTGCAAGATTCATGTTTGTCCACATTCTTTCCATCAGGGGTTGGAAAAACCTAGCTCTGCAGATGTTGCAGGACTATGACTCCCATTATCCATGACCATTATCA
This sequence comes from Podarcis gaigeae, assembly GCF_964106915.1. Classification (NCBI taxonomy): domain Eukaryota; kingdom Metazoa; phylum Chordata; class Lepidosauria; order Squamata; family Lacertidae; genus Podarcis; species Podarcis gaigeae. The sequence goes on from NC_139681.1 coordinate 76,499,650, forward strand.
ATGCTGGCTGGGGCTGATGGGAGCTGGAGTCCCAAAACATGTTAGCTAGTTAGATCAGCTGATGTTTCATCCATGGGAGCTAATGACTAATATTTGTTTTGCTGTGTTTTGTTTTGTTTTTCTGAAAGGGCTATCTACCTGCCAGGGTCTGAGGACTAAAGAATGTGTGTATGTCCCATGGCGGGTATAAAGCCAGGGCTAGATTCAGTAGCAGTTGGCAGGACTGTGCTCAGTGCAAGGTATCAGCTGAAGGTGACATGCTATATGGTTAAGTATTGTACGGTTAGCAAACATGGCAAAGTGCTAGTGCATCTCTCTGTATACTTGTATCTTTACAAGGTTTATTTCTATGACCAGAAGAACGGTATTATAGTAGATTGGTTCATGAGGTACCAGCAATCTCTTAATGTAGCTAGTGTTTTTATGCCTCTCTTGCGCCACGAGACAATAAATGCTGCATACTTTTTGGGGTGGGGAGAGAGAGAAAGAAATTGAAACCAATTTATAATTTAAAAATAATTAGGGTAGTGGGCTGCTTCCAAGCTTCTTCTAAAATTAAGTATCCCTTTTTTTTATTGTTCCACTGCTCCCTCTGGCATGATAAAGAAGAAGAGTTTGGATTTGATATCCCGCTTTATCACTACCCGCAGGAGTCTCAAAGCAGCTAACATTCTCCTTTCCCTTCCTCCCCCACAACAAACACTCTGTGAGGTGAGTGGGGCTGAGAGACTTCAGAGAAGTGTGACTAGCCCAAGGTCACCCAGCAGCTGCATGTGGAGGAGCAGAGACGCGAACCCGGTTCACCAAATTACAAGTCTACCACTCTTAACCACTACACCACACTGGCTGTCTATGATGTCATTGTTGGGCGTCTACCTGCTTCCAAAAGGCTCTGCTTGTATATTTACAAATGAAGCAAATATTACAAATAAAGTGGTACCGCAGGTTAAGTAATTAATTCGTTCCAGAGGTCCGTTCTTAACCTGAAACTGTACTTAACCATAAGCTCCACTTTAGTTAATGGGGCCTCCTGCTGCTGCCGCGCCGCCGAAGCACGATTTCTGTTCTCATCTTGAAGCAAAGTTCTTAACCCGAGGTACTATTTCTGGGTTAGTGGAGTCTGTAACCTGAAGCATATGTAACCTGAAGCGTATGTAACCCGAGGTACCACTGTATGTCACATGCTTCTCCCACCAAATTAAGCCCAGTGTCAGGGTGCTGTTGACAGCTGCGGCCGATTCCCAGGAAGGCAGTAAGATAGGGGAACAACAAGCTTTTCCAGTTCTGTTTATTAATACAATTCACAGAGGCAAATTCAAGATGCACCGTAATGCCTAACGTTGCCCTGAGTGAAGCTCCACCCTCCTTTCTCCATTACTTCCCTATTCATCTCACTCCTCTTCCTGCCTCCAATGGAGGCTGGTATGTGACAGTTGCCTCTGAGCTATCTGTTCTGCTATTCTCAGCGAACCCCTGGTATGGGGGGAGGATACGAGTTCTGGGATACTCTCTCGTGACAGCGTCTCATTCAACTGCTGCTCAGGGTCTGCCTGCTGAATGCTATCCACTTCCTTCTACTACTCTCCCATTATTTCCCAACTTTTGCCCTAATCTCACTCTGAGGTATGCCCTGTGCCAAACCACTCCTGGAGGTCTATGCTTTGTGATTTGAGGACTCGTCCCCCACTGGGAATAATAAAGACACGTGGACACAGGATATTAGGTTAATGGGCTAGAAAAGGCCAGAACTTTAGTGCCCAACCGGGAGGTGTAGCACGCCAGCGATGATGTCAGGGCAGGGGGCAGGACGCCCCCTGCGTGACGCGGGAATCAGCTCCCGCTCACAATCCCTCCCCTCCGGAAGGAGGAGAGGCTTTCTCCTCACTAGGCGACGCCTGAGATGGTGGTCTCCACCATTCTTCCTCATCTACCCAGTCCCGGACACCCAGCAGCGCTAACTCATCTCTCAGGGATATGTATCACAATACAGAAATACATGCTATTCCCAAAGGGGATCCAGGGATGTGAACAGAGAATTGAGGGGTGGGGGGTGGAAATCCCTCCTTCTCTTCATGGGAACCTCCACTACGTTGAAGAGCCTTCTGTGAGCAGTGAGAGACAACTGTATGCAACCCGTAACCAGAAAATGCCCTTAGAAGCTGTCCCTTGTCAATTGCAATGGTCAATGTCCACTCTTCTGTAACAGCTGCTAGTCATTTATCACACCAATATGGTTCTGATACAGTATGTTTGAAACAGCTGAACCAACTGGGACCAATTTAGAAGAAAGAAGCATGTTTAGAGAAAAAGGAAATGACCTATGACATTTTCGCCGTAATACATTTTATTTGATGATTTCCCACAAGTCCGTTTTTAATGTGTGTTTTTTAATGAATTTGAGTCCTGTTCATTATCATACAGTGAATTTGTTGTTCTTGTTTGTTTGAGACAGATCAGGCTTCCTCTTAACTTTCTAAACCAGCTGTGGGGAACCTGAGGCCCATTGGGTACTCCCTAGTGTGGCCAAGGAGGCATCAGCTTATTATTGGCACTTTCAAAGCACACTGCCTTTCCACACTAATGTTTGATTTCAGACTGTACAAGCAAAGAAAAATGAATCACTTGACATCATTGTGCCATGAGAGGACTGAGAGGTGAGCATCCCTGTCCACAAGTCAAAGTTGGCCATCAGGAAGTAGGGGAGATAAGGATCTGTCCTGCCAATCAGATCTAATTCCCCACTCCTGTTCTAAGCACTGTGCACCCCTTTTGTTCAAAGCCTCAACATAATAAAATGTTTGTTATTTTTAATTCAATCCATTAACTATAACCACAAACTTTTCCTGGAGCAAGCCATGATGGACGAAACAGACATGTAGTTCGGTTGTCTTAGAGAAAAAGCAAATGAAAAATGTGTGCATTTAAGGAGGTGAGACAGGAAAATGTTAAGTCCTGGACCATAACAAAGAACTGATATTAATCGTTCAGGAGAATCAGCAAGATTATTTGATGTTAGTCTAGTAAAGTGGAGCAAATAGGTTTTAATTCTTTAGGACAGGAATTCCCAACAGAGTATTGGAAAGTAGCCCAAAGGAAACATGAAAATCCTATACAACTTCCAGAAGCTTGGACTTTGGTAAAAGTTAAGAAAATATTATGGAGCCATTACCCAACATGCACCTGTATTTGCTACTGTTGTTCTCACAGGATAGAGAAGCACTTAAGAAGCAGCTCTCAGTTCTGCAGGAGAAAAGGAAAAGTCACAGCTATGTAGTGCAATAATTTAGCAACTAAGCAGTAGAAACTATTGAGAGCTTGAGAAATATGACATGAAAGAATATTATGCTTCAAGATGAAGTTACTGAGATAAGCATTCTCTTAAGATTGTAACTGTTTCCCTAAGTTATAATACAATAGGTAAAGGTAAAGGGATCCCTGACCGTTGGGTCCAGTCACGGATGACTCTGGGGTTGCAGTGCTCTACTGGCCGAGGGAGCCAGCGTACAGCTTCCAGGTCATGTGGCCAGCATGACTAAGCTGCTTCTGGTGAACCAGAGCAGTGCACAGAAATGCCGTTTACCTTCCCGCCGGAGCAGTACCTATTTATCTACTTGCACTTTGACGTGCTTTCGAACTGCTAGGTTGGCAGGAGCAGGGACCAAGCAATGGGAGCTCACCCCATCACGGGGATACGAACCGTCAACCTTCTGATCAGCAAGCCTTAGGCTCTGTAGTTTAACCCCCAGGGCCACCTGCATTGTATATACAAGCAAATGCCAGGTAAGTGCTCTCCAGCTCTGGAAATTTCTCGTGATATTCACCAAAGAAATTACGTCCATCCTAGGGTAGGTATTCTGTAGCTCTGTTTCTTTTGCTTGAGGTGCATTTCGGGGAAGGAAGCCAAGGACATTACAGTAGTTAAGGAAACAGTTTGCAGTTGAGCATGTTGTAATTAGATTAGTGTATTTATGGATAACATATTTGATAACTTTTTTCACTTAGTTAATTTATGAATTTGCCTTTGGGATAGTTTTGAAGGACATTTTAGTTTGCTCCTATAACTTATCTAGGTTAGTCAGACTTTTCACATTTAAGGTATAACTCATGCATTATATAGCTTATAAAGGTAAATGTATAGTTCTCTAATGATAGCTCAGATTATTAAAGTATTTGTACTAATTGGAAAGTAGGTATCATGATAAAAATATGTTCCTGTTTTTATTCTTGATGTAGCTATTGTTCAGAAATGATGGAGCATTAACTCCCTTTTGTATTTACTTCTGTTCCATCCTATGGCTATACAGTCAAACCTTGGTTGTCAAATGTAATCCGTTCCAGGAGACCATTTGACTTCCGAAATGTTCAGCAACCGAGGCGTGGCTTCCGATTGGCTGCTTCTTGCACTCAAGCAGAAGCCACATCAGACGTTTGACTTCTGAAAAACATTCAAAAACCGGAGCATTTACTTCCGGGTTTTCGGCATTCAATAGCCGAAACATTCAAAAATGGAGCCATTTGAGAACCGAGGTTTGACTGTACAAATAAATAACATGTAATAGCACATCAAATACAAAGTTCTATTCTGTTCAGTGCAGTTACTTGATTATTTATGGAATAAATCCTGGGGAATTGTTTGTGCCCAATGTTCCTGGTAGAACATCATCTGTGCAAGCCTTGATCATTTCTTGATCAGCTCCCATCCTTTTCAATGGAATTTCAAGCCTTGGACAAGAAAACGTTCTTGTGGATTGTGCCCATTCTTTCACTTCACCAGGTAACACTTTAAAGCTGGTAGAAAACTCCCTCGCCAGCAGCCCCTGACACTGGCTGATTCAATGCTTGATCTAGCTAGAGAATTTCTTCCAACAAAAGGTCATCCACCACATGTTAAAAGCATCCGGAGTTGAAGGTATCCCTCTCGCTTTAAACGTTATCATGCCGACCGATCACAAACAACAGATAGAGAAGAAGGGAACTTTCATGATTTACATCACCCACGAAGGCCAATGCATGAAAAGAACAACAGAACTGTAATTTACTGTGGACCAGATGAAGAAATTTCATCCTTAGAAAGAGCAATCTTCCATTTCTCTGCTCTGAGCAAAACTCTCATTACTGCTGTGTGGGGAACCTTTAGAAGCCTAATCCCTACAATTAGAAGAATTTTGTTGACAGGAGCATGTTAGGAAGATGAGACAAACTCCCAACCTTTGCCAAACTAAAACTGTTAGGTGGATTTGTGGCTGGTTGACTGACTGAACCCAATGGGTGCTCAATATGGTTCCTCATCATGCTGGGGAAAAGTGACAAGTGGGGTATCGCAAGGTTCTGCCTTTGTTGTTCAACATCTTTATAAACACCTTGGATAAAGGAATTTAGGGGACGAACATGAAATTTGTGGTCATGAAAGATGAAATTTGTGGTCATGAAAGATGAAATTTGCAGTCATGAAAGATGACACCAAACTGGGAGGGGTATCTAGGCAGAATTGGGATTCAAGATGACCTTATCAGATTAGAGAACTGGGCCCCAACAAACAAGATGAATTTCAATAGAGGCAAATGTAAGGTTCTGTACTTAGGCAGGAATAATCAGCTGCACAAATACATGTTTGTTGTTTAGCCTGGATAAGAGGAGACTGAGAGTAGATATGTATCTAAAGGGCTTTCACATGGAAGCAGCAGCAGAGCATGCTCTAACAGTGCCTGGGGCATTCCCCCAAGCCTTTGGCTAATTAAACAATCAATGGCCTTTTAAACCGTGGAGCAGTTATTGGTTTTGTTTGTTATTTTTGTATGTATTTTTGTGTTTTTATACTGTAAACTGCCCTGTGATCTTCAGATGAAGGGCAGTATAAATAATAATTAATAATAATAATAATAATAATAATAATAATTCCAGCTTGCTTCTAACTAATATGCCTTACATTCAGTTGGTAGGAAGGTTTGGTCTTGCAGAAGAAGCAGGATACCATAGCATAGTCTTCAGCTGCCCAGTAATCATTGAATTTTTGTACTCAGGCAGTTCCTGGCTTCCTCCCCACCCCACCCCTGGTCCTGCTTCTGCGCCTTTAACAGGAGCCAGACAGAATGAAATGTGAACAGGTAACATTTTTCCTGACATGGAAAGCTTCACTTGCTCCCTGTCTGTGTGTCAGGCTACCTATGAAGGCGCAGGAGCAGAGCATGGAGAATGTGGCAACCTGAACTACCCAATGCCTGTGCATTGTTTAATTAGTAACTTGCTCTTCCTCCAAGGAGTTCAGAATGTTGCTTTAGCTTCTCAACAATCCAGTGGAGAGATTGTGATTTCCCAAAGCCCAACGGTGTGCAGCACTGGTTTCAACCTGGGTTTCCCACACCAACAAAGACTACTGTCCAGCTGCCTGGTCATCAACTGGGTTAATTCAAAGACCACTTTGCCATGATAAGAGGAAATGGCTGACCAAATTCTCATGCATCACCACCCCAAAATGACCTGCTGCCAATTCCCATTGCCATGGATGCTGGTCATCCACCCACCTCTACTAATATTTGAAGTGTGGGTAGACCATCAGTGGGCCAGATCGTGGTAGGAGGCTGGATTTGTGCCAACCTCTAGTACTCCCACTTCACTGGCTCTCCTGATTTAGTCTCCTCACCAAGAGTCTAGGTTTCCAGATGACCTGCTTATTGACCTCCCATTCTGATTTGTTTGGACAAAGTTTGTGGAGAGGTGAGACGGCATTGGCTATTTATTGAGCATCCATTTTTAACTGTGTGCAGAGATGTTAGATGACATCGCATCTAGCAAATGTCAGGCCACACTCCCCAGTGCATTTTCCCATCACTTTTCCTATTGCAAAAAGTCAGATTTAATTGCACAACCTGGATTTGCCAGTATGAGGTTGAATTGCACCCAAAAACAACAGCACTCTGGAAGCACCCCGAATATCAGTCTTGCACCGTTGGAGAAGAGTTATTCTAAAGGTAAACAGACCTCTAGATGGCTTTAAATTAAACAGACGCACAAAGGCAACTGTTGAGATTTGGGTAGGATTAGCAGGGTTGTAAATATATAAGGCATATATATAATTTATTTCTCGTGGAAAGACTAGAGATAGTGGTTAGCAACATGGAAATGCATTGCACCAAATGTTTTAACAGCATTTTGCACAGCATTTCTCAGTCATGAAAAGTCTTCTTGTTTTTATTCAGAGGTAATTTCAGACTTATTGTATATCCAGGAAAAGAGAGAAAGAAGAAATGCCTAATATGCCCACCCCACCTCTGTCCATAGCTGTTAACTTTTCCCTTTTCTTGCAAGGAGTCCTATTCAGAATAAGGAATTTCCCTTAAGAAAAGGGAAACATTGACAGCTGTACCTCTGTCCTTGTGGTTTCTTAGAATCTGTTTCCTTGTTACACACTATTTATCTAGTTTCTTTCCCAGAAGCTGTTGAACTGCTCTGCAGTCACAGCCAACATTAATTAAATTTTGCAAGTACAGAATATTACATGTTCACCTTTGACTATTCCCAGGCTCCCCAATGCAAAAATAAAATAAAAACCCCAGTAGAAAATGCTGTCTCTAATCAAGCCCCACACAACTCAGCTCTTAATTTGTTAACCCTTCCATTTCAATAGTAGGCTTGATGCCAACATAATGGGCAACCTCTCAATGCTATATCCATCCACAGAAGTAATAAATGATCGTATTAAAGAGGAACAACACAGCACTATATCATCACAAAGCTGTCACCCAGTAGTGGCTTGTGAGAGCAGTGCGGGGCAGTGGCATCCTCCCAGTAGTGGTGCCACTGTGCTCATTGGAATGCACTGGGCCAGACAGTGGCAAGATCAAGTGGCAAGCAAGCTCTGGGCTAGTCTCCGGGGCTTGATGCAGGGGCTTTTAGATGCAGAAAACTGCACCTGGTGACCTTTCGTTTGCCAGTCATTTTACCTTAGTACCATTATCACAACTGAGCTTTTAGGTGAGTCAGATTAATGTCCTGGATCCTTACAGCCTTACTGCTAAGAGGGTCAACCATAGAGAATTCAGTGGCAAAATTATGCACAAAGTCAAGGCAGGAGGGCCATTTCTCAGCACCCTTCGCCTTAGCCAAACCTATCTGTGGTTCATTCCTAAACATAAAATAAAGATTAGCAGATCATAATAGGGAGCACAAGTCAAGAGTGCTATTGCATTCTGGGCTTCCCATTGTTAAAACAGAATTCTAAGTCTGGATGGGCCTTTCATCTGATTCAGCAGTATTCTTCTTGTGTTTCTTTTGTTATGTTCATTCTGGATACCATAAGTCAGTTGCATGCTTTGGTGGAATGGAAATCAATCTATTCCAGTCTCACTTACTGAGAGTTACATAGGGCATCAGAAGCTACCACACACAGAGTCATCGGTCCATCAAGCTCAGTAGTATCTACACAGACTGGCAGAAGCTCTCCAAGGTCTTCCCCAACTCTACCTGGAAATGCTGAGGACTGAAGCATGCAACCATTAAGTGGTGTCATACCCCTAAGTTATAGGCCCCATGAAGGAGAACCTAAGTATTCTAGTACAGTGGTACCTCGGGTTAAGTACTTAATTCGTTCAGGAGGTCCGTACTTAACTTGAAACTGTTCTTAACCTGAAGCACCACTTTAGCTAATGGGGCCTCCTGCTGCCGCCGCGCCGCCAGAGCACGGTTTCTGTTCTTATCCTGAAGCAAAGTTCTTAACCTGAAGCACTATTTCAGGGTTAGCGGAGTCTGTAACCTGAAGCGTATGTAACCTGAAGCGTATGTAACCCGAGGTACCCCTGTAATTCTTAATATCTATATTAGAGATAAACAACTAGAAGCAAATGAGTCTGATCTGGATTCTCCCTCCCACAAACCCCTCCCTGCTAAAAATTGGTTGCGGACCAGGTATAATTTTCAAATAGTGGAACAGGGGCCCTTTGACATGTATATCAGCATTGCATGAAAAGTGGAGAAAGTTTTAATGGGGACAGATAACGCTTGAACCAACCAATAACACTGCCTGACAAATTCCAGATGGCGAAAAGTAACAACAAACCTCTCCTCCAGAACAGCTGCCTCCATCTGTCTGCTTCACATTCTGTATCTATCCTGGGATGATGGATGTTGGCTGTTCTAAAGTTAAAACATTTCCTGAGTGGCCATCTATGATGATCCCGAGTTTCCTTGACAAAGACATTCCTATTTGACTATGCCCAGACTTCTTTCTGAGAGATCCTGACAACAGGCAAAGCTTAGTCACTCCTAACTGTTAGGCATATTGTCTGTTGAGTGCCTAGAAAGCATCCCCTAATTCCCATTTTTGTTTATGCTATTAATGGCTGCCTATTCACCTTTACACATCCTTAAGTATCCTGAATGCACTTAAGGAATTTTGCAATTCCTCTGCATGCTGACCTTGGAGAGGTGAACATTAAATGTTCTCCCTGCAATTATTAATATAAATTAGCATGGGGATGGTACTCTAATATTTGAATGAGTTTCCTGGACAGGCTTATCACCATTCACAGTTATGTGATCTGCTTGCTAAGTTGGGCATGTAAAGCTCTCATCTAAGAAAGCATACAGCCAAGCAATTAAGCAGTCACTTTCAGAAAATGGAGTGGCAAAAAAAAAGAGAAGTCACAATTTTTTAAAAAAAAACTTTAAAATAAACAATGTATATCAAATAAAGCAATATCCAATAATCCATCAGGATATAATAGTACACAATAAAAATAAATATCAGCAAATAATCATTAAACAGAAATTCACTCTTATTAATTAACAGCGAAGAAAGACTAAACTATAATCAATAAAAATAACGGCAAGTCATAATGCATAAAATTTCACAATACATACAAAGCCATGTAAAAGGATCAAAGAGAGAACGAAAGACACACAAGTTATGAAATTATTTAAAATATGTATCTGTGAACTCCTCTTTCTTCCCAGCTGCTTGTGTTGTTCCTAAAGTCATGGTCTGGGAAAGGCTCCTAGGGGTGAAGGGTGAGTGGCAAGTAGAAAAAGCCTGGCGGCCAGCAGAAAGTCTTTCTCCCCTCCACCTGCTCTGGCTCCCCCTACTGCTGGCCCACTAATGCCAATGAGCACTAGCCCCCAATGAAAGCATTTCAATGTCTGCCTCATCAATGTTCAGCGGTATTTTCTGGGCCTGCCATGATAGCTATGGGTAAGGAGGAATAAGTAAGAAGTGAGAGCTGGACCATAAAGAAGGCTGATCACTGAAGAATTGATGCTTTTGAATTATGGTGCTGGAGGAGACTCTTGAGAGTCCCATGGACTACAAGAAGATCAAATCTATCCATTCTGAAGGAAATCAGCCCTGAGTGCTCACTGGAAGGACAGATCCTGACGCTGAGGCTCCAATACTTTTGCCACCTCATGAGAAGAGAAGACTCCCTGGAAAAGATGTTGGGAAAGATGGAGGGCACAAGGAGAAGGGGACGACAGAGGACGAGATGGTTGGGCAGTGTTCTCGAAGCTACCAGCATGAATTTGACAAAACTGCGGGAGGCAGTGGAAGACAGAAGTGCCTGGCGTGCTCTGGTCCATGGGGTCACGAAGAGTCGGACACGGCTAAACAACTAAACAACAACAAGGAGGAATCAGAGTTGGATTCCAGAGAATAAGCCTGAGAAATAGCTGCCACATCCAAGACCAACAGCAGGGACTCAAATCACCTACTTAAACCTGGGTAGGTAATGATATAAATTAACAAAACAGGGCTCTTTCATGGCCCCGCAGCTGGAATAAGTACACTTTAAATTTATCTATAAGCCACCTTTAGCCCGTCAGGGAAAAAGCTGGGGAATCATTGTCATTCTCCTTTAACAAGGATCCATTGGAAGGGAAGCCAAGATTATGGATATACAGTGGTACCTCTGGTTAAGAACTTAATTCGTTCTGGAGGTCTGTTCTTAGCCTGAAACTGTTCTTAACTGAGGTACCACTTTAACTAATAGGGCCTCCTGTTGCCGTGGCGCGATTTCTGTTCTAATCCTGAAGCAAAGTTCTTAACCCAAGGTACTATTTCTGGGTTAGCGGAGTCTGTAACCTAAAGCGTCTGTAACCTGAGGTACCACTGTAGAGATAGACTTGCTCAACCAAGAGACCTAATAGCTGGTATTGAGACAATTTACACAAGGCTCAGCTTTTCAGTTGGGGACGCAGGTGGCGCTGTGGGTTAAAGCCTCAGCACCTAGGACTTGCCGATCAAAAGGTTGGCGGTTCGAATCCCTGCGGCGGGGTGCGCTCCCGCTGCTCGGTCCCAGCGCCTGCCAACCTAGCAGTTCGAAAGCACCTCCGGATGCAAGTAGATAAATAGGGACCGCTTACCAGCGGGAAGGTAAACGGCGTTTCCGTGTGCGGCTCTGGCTCGCCAGAGCAGTGATGTCACGCTGGCCACGTGACCCGGAAGTGTCTCCGGACAGCGCTGGCCCCTGGCCTCTTGAGTGAGATGGGCGCACAACCCCAGAGTCTGTCAAGACTGGCCCGTACGGGCAGGGGTACCTTTACCTTTACCTTTACAGCTTTTCAGTTAAAGTGAGACAACTGCCTTTCACGACTTGCAATTCTGATGCGATGAAACCACAGTTAGCACTCATTTGCATCAAAAGAATGAAGATCAAAGAATTGAAGGGCAAAGGCACAATCTAGTTTGTGTTACGGCACCTCTCAGGAACTCCCACCCCATGCCCTGCAGGCGTCTCTCTGCTTCTGCAAACTTCAGCGGAGCTTAGGTGTTTAAGCCATTAGCAAAGGCATTGGGCACAAAGAAAAAGGTGCAGCCCATGCAATTATTTGTTGCTCCCTTGTCCTCCCCTGCAAACAGCCCCTGCTGTGTGCCTTACCTCATGCCTGCCTCTCTCCCATCCAAATCTGCAGCTGTGGAGGGGAGTAGAGGCAAGAGCCACCGTGCAGCTGGCTCGGGGAATGAGGAAACACCAGCCAGGCTGTTTCCCGACACAAACACCCCAATTATCTGTTGCCTAAGTGATGAGCAGGCACAAGTCTGACCCAGTATATTTTGCTGCCTGAGTTGAAAGGGCAAGCTTTACATTTATTTATTTATTTACTTACTTACTTACTTACTTACTTACTTACTTACTTACTTATTTACTTAATTTATTTAAAATATGTTTGCTGCAAATTCATTTTTAAAAGACATCAGAGCCATTGACAACAATTATAATGCAATAGGAAGCACACATAAAACAAATAATGAAAATGCTTTTCTTAATTGTCTGAATAAGCCTGGCGTCAAAGAAAGGTTTTTAGCAAATGCTTAAAATTTAGCACAGAAGGTTCCTGCTGAATCTCTATTGGATGAGCAGTGGGCCAATGATACTGAAGGCTCAGTTTCATGTTGATGTCCAATGAGCATCATCAACTTAAGGAACATGGCAAATGCACAGGCCCATAAAGAAGCTGACAGAACTGGTAGTTACTTCAACTCTTATTTCAACACTGGTAACAGGTTAATGTCCTCCACTACTCCTGAGGCAGCTGGCTACATGGGACAGCCCCTCTGTTCTTCTGCAAAGGGGAATAGCCAAGGGGGCCAGGAGGAGCTATTGGGGAGCTACTGACCGCCCCTCAGTATCTGCCACCTGAGGTGGTTGCCTCACTCTGTGTGACGACATGGCTGGCCTTGAGCAGCCTTGTTAAGTTAATGAAAACACAATAGACAAAGCAAGACTGCCACTCTTAAACTCCCCAGTCTATAGATTTGTATGTACAGATCTATATCCCAGTGTATAGCTCAAAGGATACAGTGTGCAATTTGTTTGTTTGTTTGTTTGATTGATTGATTGATTGATTGATTGATTGATTGATAGCATTGATATCTCAGCACAAGATCACCCCCTCTCCCCGAGTAATCAGGCCTTGGAGTTCTATCTAAAAAAGGAGATTCCACAAACTTGAAATCTGCTCACCCCCAGTTTATTGCTTTTTTGTGAGATAATGAGACAAATTGCCACCATTCCTTGGAAACAGAACAAACCACTTCAATGGAATTCTGTGTCACCAAGCGTTTCCCACCTAATATTTGATGGAAAGGTGGCTTTCATTAAAAAAATGTCAATATTCTATGTACCTTGACAGCTCGGAAGTTACAAGTGGCTGATAATGCATTATAGGCTGCATTTCAGAAATGGTCTCCGACTGCTTGAAAAAAACACCAAGAACCCCATGCTGAAGGGAAATCTGTCCGACTTCTATATCTGAATATCTTCCTGCCGCTCAATGGGAAATGATGGCATCTACAATTTGTTTGATTAGTCCCTTTGATCATTTATTTATGGCAAGTCCTGAGCTTGATCACTCTGCATTATTGTCTTTGCCATGTTTGTGAGGCTGCTACAACTGTACTGAAATTTTGTGGATTTCATAATCTTCAACTTGAAAGTTCTTAAGGCTTAAGGCTGCTATTTTGGCAGCTTGTGATAGCTCCTGCAGGCACCAGACACAGCAGACCTGACTCCAAGCAAGAGACATCCAGGAAAATGTCTGCTGTGCTACAGAATTAGGTCAAATTAATTGTAAACTGAGTTCAGGTGTATTTGGGCAAGATGACTATCGAATGATAAGGATGTTGTGTTTAATGTTACCATTTAAGAAGCTACTGGCTGTGTTTTTGAATCAGAGCTTCAGGTGGCTGGACACTACTGGCCAATCATATTTCTTCATGACTGCAGAAGTGAGTTTGTTGAACAGATCTCATAAGCCCCCATGTACCCTCAAAATCAGCTCTGTATGGCTGGGCACCCTATGGATCATATTTTAGGGGCATGGAGAGAGGAGGCAACATGGAAGTCCCATTGTGCATGTGGAATGCCACTCACACACTGTAGGATGTGGTCCTTGAAGTTGTTTAATTTGTATCAACCATTCTTTTTATTTATTTTTGTTTAAAACTCCTGCTCAAGGTCCAAGCCAACCAGGAAGAAGAATCATGTTCCACATCTCTGTGAAACTAGCCATAAAGATGACAAAGGCCAGGTTGCATGTTTTTGCATATGACTCACCGAAACTGTCTTTTATAACTTTTTGATTCATGAAAATGTCCCACCTAGCAGCAACAATGGCTTGAGACATAACGTCAAACAATGCTATCTGAATTGGCAAGCTGCGATTGACTTTAAATTTCAAACCATAGTTTGCAAGCACACATCAGATCCTGTTTTCTAAAAGCACAAATCATAGTTTGCCGATCCGTATGACACAGTAAACTATGGTTAGCATAAGCTGGGAAAGGAGAACAGAACGCACATGTGAGAAAAATGATAGGAAGCCTGTAAATTTGCAGGGGTACTACTGTCAGGAGCATGTCAGAGGTAAATCACACCATGCAAGTTGAAGTTAACTCTTTATTAGCAAAAATACGTTTTGCTCATGAATTTCAGGCCTAATGGAACACAGCAACTCCTCTTTGGTAGGTCTTGCTTCTATGAAGCAGTTGCTGAGGCTGAAGGTCCCTGCTTCCCCACAGCTGCCTAAGCCCCCACCTTTCCAGGTTCTCCCCCCCCACAAAGCAATCAGAGACTGCTTCTGCACATCACCAGTCCCTCCTCCACCCTTTTTATGCTTCTAGTTCTAGGAGACAAAGGGGGAGGGAGCTTATTGCAGCATGAGGAGAGGTCGCCCACAACCAACTCATCTCTGCCTCTTAGCCTCTCTCCTACTCTCCAGCTTCAGCTTCTCCCTCTGATTCTGGACGTCTCTCTGCCACAGACTCCCCCAGCTCAGTAAGCCCTGTTACCTCCTCAGCTTCTGATACCTCCTCTTCTCAGTCTTCTCCCACTTCTTCCTGTGACCACTCATTGGCGTCCCATCACCACTCCTCTTGGTGCTCCCCCAGATGATTCCTCCCACGGTTCCTCAACGTCCAACCAGTCCATGACAACTGCCAATGGTCAAGTCACAATTTGGTATTAAATCCTACTTGAGTCACTAAAAGTGGGAAGAATGTGAAATAATCCACCAAGAATGGAAATAAAACTGTTTACCAACTCCAATCTTTTAATACATTAGCAAGCCATGAGACTTTATTTTCTATTTTCACAGGTGAGCCCATACTACACATAGAAGATAAGTAGTCTGTAAACAAGACGAGGCCAAGAGAGTGATCAATCAGGGACCGTGTAGGCTGGGTTTACAGTTTAGCCTGTCAAAGATAAGGAACAGTTGATTATAAAAGCAAGTGAGAGAATAATTGACTCCCCCATTATCTCAAATGGCAGCAAATATGTGGGTCTTGTTAGTTCTTGTAGCTGTTGCCTCTGCTTCTCCAGAAGCTTCAGTTCACAAATTTCATGGGTAAGGATATTTAATATACTTGAATTTCACATTCTTGAAATTACAAATGACCTTTTCTGGTACCAATGATTTACTTCTGCCTTTTTCCTTAGGGATAAGGTTTTTCGTGTAACACCTCACAATGAAGAACAGGTTGAAGTCCTCCATTACCTGGCCGACAATATGCAGGTAAATTCAGGTGTGGGAGGATGAAATTAATTATACTTCTCAATTTTGAGAGTCCATTTTATTAAAAGGTTTGGGGGGGAGGGAGAATTGTGGAGCACATAGAGCACAAGTTGCAAAGAAGCTGATTTTCTTTTTCAGAAAGCTTGAGCAATAAAACAAAACATTGGAAACCCATACTCACTTAATTAGGAGTACCTACGACTTATTAAACACAATGGGACTTGCAGCTGAATAAATACATGTAGGACTGAGCTGTTGGAGTCATCCTGGGGTGTCCCTGACAGAATCTTAAGATGACAATGTAGGTTAAAATACAAGATTCTGACATTACATAACGTTAGACTAGGTTTTGTAAGGCCCCTTCTAACATTATCACTCCCTCTAGTAGCAAGCTCAGGTGTTGAGTGCCAACAGGAATACAGCAAAAACAGAGCCACTGAGAACAATAGGAGAGGTATCGGTTTGCTCCAAGGAACCCCAAGGTTTGCAGATGTACAACAAATAAGCTTAGCTATGACAGTCAACCTGTGTGTATTCTGATTAGACTTTCCAATGCAAAAAACTATAGAAACAATGGTATTAAGAGGCTCCGCTATAAGAGGCTGCTTTCTAAAAGTTTAGACTCCTAGTCAACATAATACCCTTTTTATTTCCTGCTTGTTGTCGTCTCTTCCTTGAATGTTCTCTAAACCTCTCGTCCGTTCCAAGTTTGTGTTTTGTGACCTTGATGTAGATATATTGTGGCATGAGAAAAAACAACCAAAGATAGCAGATCTGTTTTCAATATTTGTGTAGAGCTTTGATGTTGAGAAATAGCTGCAGAAGAGAGGAGGGAAACACTGTAATCTGCACCGTGAGATGTGGCATTTACAATGATATACAGATGTAGAGGGACTTTTCATTGACCACAGGCCATTGTCAGGCTCTCTCTCTCGCCTAGTTCTGCTCTTCATTATGTCTTAAATGCTATGGGAGTTTTGATATGCACTTATTTTGAACCAGGGGTTCAGCCAGGTGTTACGTTGAATTCTAAGCATGTTTTACAAAGAAGATATCAGTTTTTGCTCAGCACAATGGCTTGGCTTTGCATTTTGAACCCGGGATCTGGAAAGGATCAAAACATCCTTTATTCCTACTTCTACTGCAAGGCAAAACCACCAGCTGCTCCACCCTGCTCCACATGCAGACACAGCAGCTCAGTGGAGATCATGCATTCTGCATAGCCAAGGTCCCAGAAGATGCAGTTCTCCAGTTAAAGGATCAGGTAGCAGGTGTGAGAAAGTGACCTTTGCTTGTGAGCTTGGAATGCTGTCGACTTAAATGGAGCCACAGACTGATTTAGTCTAAGAGAATTTCATATGTGCACAATCCAAAATTCAAATTTAAAAAGATTATTCCCAAGCACATCTTTGGAAACAGTTGTAAGAACGAGACAGGTCACAGCCATTTCAGGAAATAATAATAATAATAATTATTATTATTATTATTATTATTATTATTATTATTAATAATAATAATAATAATACCCTGCCCATCTGGCTGAGTTTCCCCAGCCACTCTGGGCGGCTCCCAATCGAGCGTTAAAAACAATACAGCATTAAATATTAAAAACTTGCCTTCAGATGTCTTTTAAAAATAGGATAGCTGCTTATTTCCTTGACATCTGATGAGAGGGCGTTCCACAGGGCGGGCACCACTACCGAGAAGGCCCTCTGTCTGGTTCCCTGTAACCTCAATTCTCGCAATGAGGGAACTGCCAGAAGGCCCTCAGCGCTGGATCTCAGTGTCCGGGCTGAATGATGGGGGTGGAGACGATCATATTATTTTCATCCTTAATGATAGATGCTAAAGAATGGAAGCAGCTCAGCTGTAAGTCCCACTATTGTCCAGCAACATTAGATATTGGCAGCATGCATGGTGGAATAAGAATATAAGAAGGGCGTGCTGGATCAGGCCAATGACCCATCTAGGCCAGCCTCCTGAGAAAGCAGCAAGGTACACATGCAGAAGTACATATATACCTCTGCATGTGTCCAGAATGGCAAAGAGTGGAGGGCAAAGGACTTTATGATTGAGAGAAGGGACAAAAAATGCAACCTAGATACATCCCATAATCCTCTGACCACTAGTGTGGGCAGCAAGTAATGGAATGGCAATGAACATTCCCGACTGAAAGAAAAGGAAATGTGTGGAAACTAACATGTTACACAGCAAGAGAAAACTTGTATATTTATTACCTGCTTGCAATATATAGAACCAACCACAGTGTACAACAATGAAATAAAATAGTTGGAAGGGTCCAAGTCTGTACTGCTTGGAAGGTGGAAGGATCTCAAGTTTGAAGGTTCCCACACATCAGAAACTCCCTGTAGATAGAATGGTTTACTACAGTATTATTCTCTCCCCCTCCCATTTATTAAATTGCACAAGTGTATCCATTTATATGGACATATTGATTCCATCACAATGTTTTTTAGCTGAATCTAAATCTGGCAATCTGCCCCAATTCCCTCAGTCACTATCTCTCAGGCTTCATAGCAAAAAAAGCAATAAACTGAGTTTTGAGAGAACAGGAATGGAAGAAGATGGCAGCAGTCTAGGAATTACAGTATGTTCTCCAGTATGTAACATGTTCTCAAACATGGATCATGAAATTGTCTGAATGAACACAAACAATAGCATACACACAGATGTATTGAGTAGCTGTGTGTTTGGCCTGTAGCTTAAGTATGATTATGTAACTATCTCCTCAGCGGTAATGTTGCAATCTTAACCCTGCTTACCTGGGAGTAAGTCCCATTGAATTCAGCATAACTTACTTCTCAGTAGACATGGTTAGGATTCTGCTGCAAATCCCGCTGTGTAGAGTGGGGCTTACTCCCAGGGAAATGGATATACTGCAATCTCATCATTGTAATCAACACAAAGGAGCCACAGGCTGCATTCCTAGGTATAAAAAAGGTAAAGGACCCCTGGACGGTTAAGCCCAGTCAAAGGCGACTATGGGGTTGAGGCACTCATCTAAATTTTCAGGCTGAGAGAGCCAGCATTTGTCCACAGGCAGCTTTCCAGGTCATGTGGCCAGCATGACTAAACCACTTCTGGTGCAACGGAACACCGTGACGGAAGCCAAAGTGCACGGAAACGCCATTTACCTTCCTGACACAGTGGTACCTATTTATCTACTTGCACTGGCATGCTTTCGAACTGCTAGGCTGACAGAAGCTGGGAGAATCCCACACCACACTTACTTAGGTATAAGTGCCATTAAACTTTGGATAGAATTCAGCTCTTGGGCTGTGTACACACTATACTTTGAATCACATTCCCTTAAATAATTTTGGGCACTGTGGTTTGTGAAGGGTTGCTGGGAATTTTAAGTCGGTGGAGGGTAAATTGCAGTGCCAAAAATACTTTGAGAGAAAGAATGTGCTTTGAATGTGCTTGAAAGGTCCAGTATGTACACAGCCCTTAGTCATTATTTATGTCAAAGGTTCTCAAACTGTAATCTGCAGGCCACTGGTGGTCCATGGAAAAGTTGCATAACAATTAAGAATATCTGTACAAGGATACTGGGTTTATTTTTTTCTGATGATGGGAAATTGGCTTGACATAACCTTGCTCACAAAATCAGACAGAACTATCATATTAGAAAGGCAAGGCTACCATTATTAAAAATATAAGCTGTGCATGTGCTTTTATTTGTAGAACAGTATATATATATTACTAGATGGTGCATCAAGGCAGTCAGCAATTTGCAGGTGATCCATTGGGGTGTGGGGGGAGTACTATTAGTCTATGCTATAATGGAATATCTCACAGTGAAATAGACCTCATGTGCAATTGAATCTGAATTCCTCAACTTTGCTTTCCAAAACCTCTTCTATTAATCCTCAATATAGAAAATGTGCCTTGTGCTATCCTTGTGACTGAGGCTTTCGCTGAAAGTGCATCATAAATAGCACCCATTTAAGGAATGGTATGATACAAGTGTGTGTGAAGTAAAAAAGAAAAGCTTAAGTAAATAAATCAAGGCCACAACAAAAACAGGGCAGGAGGCAAAGTTATTTTTAATTGCTAAGCGAAGGCAGTTATATATGAGCTAAGGACAGAATTCATATTTATCGCAGTATATTTAGATGATAGCCTTCCTTGTTTATAGGGTTATAATCCCTACGGTAATAATATTTTGTTCACTGCTTAGATACCAAAGCAATAGGCACCTTTTAGATATGCTTCATCCAGGAAAAGTTACTACAGATCCATTCAGCCCATCCAGATGAAACGAGGCCACAAATTCCTAACTTTGAAAGACAAGCAAATGTCAGCCTTGAGGTCATAAATTCATAAGTCATTTCTTTCTCATGGGCGACAGTGCTAACTAACGTGCCTCTAAACTTTATTCCTGATTGTGAGGCATATCTGAAGTCTGGCCAAATCACACCTGTTCTCCAGCTGCTGAGAGGTTTAAGCTACCAGTCAACAAGGGAGTTGAGGCTTTGCAAAGCTATTGCGATAAGGTTTTGGAACAAATGCAGAGATCGTCATTGCAATGGGAGTCTCACTAGATAATAGGGGCTTGAATAGGCATAACATGAGGATACCTAAATAGCCATCTTCTCCTATATGGACCTGCCCATTTATTAAGATCTTGCGGCAGGTCTCCCTTCTGTGCCTTGCCAACATCTGAATTGTATTTGTCTACAAGAGGCTCTTCTCTGTAGTGGCACCCAATCTTTGAAAATTGCTTCCACGGGGGGACCTACCTTAGATACGTGGGGAGCTGCCTTTTATTGGGTCAAACCATTGGTCCATCTAGCTCAATAGTGTCTAGCATAACTGGCAAAAACTCTCCAGAGTTTCAGGCAGGCAATTGAAACTGGGACCTTTGCCTTGTAAAGTAGATACTCTTGCACTGAGCTACTGCCTTTTGCACCCTCTCTGTTGGTCTTCCGTCAATGAGCGGAGACCGTTCGCTCTTTCTGCAGTTGTTGAGCCTGCTGAGGTTCTAAATCTTCCTGGCATTTTACCTGTGAATGTTCTGGTGTCTCTTTTAGCTCTGATTTGTCTTACATCCACCCGTGTTTCATTACATTCAGTGGCTGGTGTTTGGAGACAGGCCTACCTTCTTGACAGCAGCATTGCTACTGGAAAAGACTAGAGCATGTTTTCAAGGTCAGGGCTGCATAGATGCAGCACTGGGTCCAATCCAATGCTTGCACTGGTGTGTGCATGCAGCCTGGCCTTGCTGCCACCTTGCTCCACCCCAGCCTTATCCTGCAGAGATGCTGGTGTCAGGAAAGTAGCTTGGCCCCACCACAATAACCACCACTGATAATATTGCTATCTAGTGAGTGCAGGAACTCACTGTGGCAGCCCAAAAGAGAATATGTAACCACACCCATAAAAAAAAATGCATGCAACTGTGTTGTTGATCCATTATTATACATACACGTTGAAGTACAGTGCATATAATATATAACTAGTTTATTAGGACCAGCATAATTGTGAAACTATGCATAGTTTCCTAGGTGTAAGCTCCATGGGACTCAGTTGTGCCTACTTAAGTTTAATTTGTAAAACACACTAAGCCACCTTTTAATTAGAAATTCACTCAGTCATGCATAGAATGATAACTATTTAAACTGCTGGGAATTCCCATTTTCCTTATTCACTCACTTTCTCTGGGCTAATTTGTCAAAATCAAACTTGAAATGCTCTGTATCACCTCATTTACTTGCAATAGAAAGGAAGAACCAACCACACAACCTAATCTCTTGCCAGGTTAGGACAATTTAATTTAGGACTATGGACTAGTTTGCTGCCTTAAGAGCAATTGATTTTAATAAGGCATCAACTGTAAACTACCACTGAGTCACATGTAAGAGACTTTGTGTTTACATTGACCTGGGGGGTAGCTCAGTCGGTAGAGCATGAGACTCTTAGTCTCAGGGTTGTTGTGGGTTCAAACCCCAAAAGATTCCTGCATTGCAGCGGGTTGGACTATAGATGATCCTTGTGGTCCCTTCCAACTCTACCATTCTAGGATTCTACGCACTTGGTGGTCTGCTTTTATTCATAACAACACTGCTATTATTGCATGAGGTGAGGACATAACGTTATGCAGCCAAATCCATACACGCCGACAGATCTAGGATGAAACTATGTGTATCTTTTGTTTTCATACCCAATTTGTTTGGTTCTGTTCAGGTTGATTTCTGGCGCCCAGACTCTGTTGACCAAGTGAAAACAGAAACAACAGTTGACTTCCGAGTTGAAGCGGACAAATGTTCTGAAGTCGAGAGCCTTCTTCAGCTGAGTGCACTGGACTACAAGTATGCTTTTGCTTTTAGCATGTGCTCCATTAACATCAGTGGGCTTTTAGCATGTGCTCCATTAACATCAGTGGGTTTAACAATGGACATCTCTACATTTAGTGTTACATGTTTATTTCCCCCCCCCCATGAGTCTACTGTGAGTATGTCTAACCATATGTCTTAAAGGAAGCCATGGTAAGATGGTCTTTAGACTGGAAATAGATGAGGTACAGATTGTTTTGCATAACAATAATTATGTGAAGAAGTGCTTTCTTTTGTCTGTCCTGAATCTTCCAACATTCAGGTTCATTGGGTGTCTGATAAAACACCAGAGCATTCCATGCACTAAAGAGGTGTTGTGCACCTGTCTTGTGACTATGCACTGGTAGAAAGAGGAGGCCAGAATTTCTGTAGGGTTGAGCTTTTCCATACTAGCAGGTGAGGACAAAGTATCTGTCAGACAAAACAGAAGACTTTGAAAAGGATTTAGTCCCAAGAAGCAAACAAAGCAGGTAAGGTATTTGTGGAGAGCAGTAGGTAGTAAGATAGGTGGATCAAAAAACAATAAAACCAAAAAGGGAAAGGATTACAAAGTTTAAACATGCAAGATGAAGAGCATTGAACAGAATCAACAAAGTTGTACTTTATGCAACAAAGAGCCAATTCATGTTATATGTATGTATGTATGTATGTATGTATGTATGTATGTATGTATGTTTACACCATCTGTATACCATCCAAGGTGCAAGGTCCTTTAGCCACTTAGCAATAAGAGTGATGCTAAATTTGATTTAGCACATGTAGGTGCATGAATCCATTTTAAAGCTGCAACAGAGAGCAACTTTGGAGTGGGGCTGAGCTGGCAATCAGGATTGGCAATCAGGGGGAAAGGCAAACCTTCTCTTCTGCGTTTAAGCACTGGCCAGATACGTTGCCATTTTCTGATTCCAGTTAGTAATCTGGCAGTAACTTTCTGTACTCCTTAGGGAAGCAGGAGTGCCTAGATAGCAAAAGAAGAGTTACTCTGGTGAAACACTTCCTCCGCTAATAATGAATGTGCCCAGTTTCCTGCACCAAAGAGATTGTCCCTGACAGACTTCAGTGAAGTGTCCTTGCTACAGCTAGAGGAGACGCGAGCCTTTGATGTGGAGCCGCAGTGCCCTGACATCATGTCAATGTGTTCATTATGAAGGCTGGGAGTGCACTGCAAACTGCCCTCTCTCACTCTTCTAATCCAGATCGCCGTGATCAAGGGCACTGAGCTTGCACATTTCTTTCGCCTATACCATTTTATTCAGGCTAGGGAGAGAGCAGGCGTCTTTGCTGCCAATCAGCACGCATATAGACAGTTCTGCAGAAGTGCTGGAAGATCAGTGGATCAAAGGCTGGAGATCATGTCTTTAACAGATCCTAAAATAGTTTGAAAGAGATTATTTCTTCTACCTGTTGCAACCTCTGGTCAAATAACCTTTTTCTGATTTTTTTGGAACAAAACAAATAAAAACTCTTTTTTTTCTGGAGGCAAGCCTGGCTTGAGGATAAACAAGGCAGCAGCAAGGATCTCTCTTCCAGTGTGGTGTAGTGGTTAAGTCTTGTAATCTGGTGAACGGGGTTCGCTTCCCCGCTCCTCCACATGCAGCTGCTGGGTGACCTTGGGCCAGTCACACTTCTTTGAAGTCTCTCAGCCTCACTCACCTCACAGAGTGTTTGCTGTGGGGGAGGAAGGAAAAGGAGAATGTTAGCCGCTTTGAGACTCCTTTGGGTAGTGATAAAGCGGGATATCAAATCCAAACTCTTCTTCTTCCAAACTTCCTCCAACTGTCATCTCTCCCCAAGCTGGGAAGCTGCATTTCATGAAGATAGCATTTGCAGGCAGAAGGGGAGGAAGTGGTGGTAAACACACAAACACTAATCACGGGGGTGTTAAGCAGAAATGGAGACACAGCAGCGGTAGAAAATGAAATGCCCCCCATTTGACTTGGTCCATATTGTTGCTTTGTTGCAGAGTTTTGATTGACAACCTTCAGGCTGCACTTGATGGGCAGTTTGACAGTCATATCCGGGCAACTGGACATCAGTATGAAAAATATAACAATTGGGAAACGGTAAAAAAAAATGTTCACGTTTGATTATCCTCCTCTGCTTCCTAATGATAGTTTTGCTATGAACATAAGAACATAAAAGAGAGCAGTGCTGGATCACACCCAAGGCCAAAATTGGTTCAACATCTGGTTTCCCACAATGGCCAAGGAGAGACCTATGGGAAGCCCAAATGCAAAACATGAGGGCAGTTGCTCTCTCCTACAACTCGGGGATAGTGTGCATACTTTGTGTGTATTCAGTTCCGGGGTCAATTCCTGGTATCTCCAGTTGGAATTAGTGCTTAGCAAACTGACTCCATCATAATATGTAGTTTGTCTTCTGAGTTACAAATCCAAGGGTTATAAACACAGGCAGGGGTGTTATTTCCCTTCATATTTTCCAGCATGTACATCACCAAAGTGAATCTTGGAAACATGGCATGCACAATACGTTGCATCACAACATCATGCTTCACAGTGCATCCTCCTCTGAGTGGCTATGTTTACACATGCTTTATTTGCAACAGTATGGAGTGGAAGCCACAGGCAAAGGCAATGGCTGTGGAAGTTGGTGACAAAAAAATGCTTGTTCATTGCACGACTTGGCATGTTGGTAACAATGCCAAGCGAGAAACTAAAGGGTTTGAGTAAAATCATCATGCATGAGGGTGCGTTGCAAACAGTATATTTTAATTTCCTTTGGAAATTAAAGCACTACAGGTGGGGAAAAAATGACTGAGCGTTATTTGAGGAAAGACGGCAGGGTTTGACTGATCAGCCATGCCAGATGTAGGAAATATGCCAATCATGCAGGTGAAATAAATATAAATTGATATATAGTCCATCATGGTTTGAATTATTAAAATGTCAAAGTGTGAGAATTACAAACCTACTAGATTCAACCTCTGTGCCAGCTAATTTCAAGTTTTGGTGCTATTGCTAGTTTAAATGCTGCTTAGCAGCAGAGTTGGAAAAGGTGGCCGTGGAGAAAGCACTATCAAATCAACATTTATATTACCGGCCTACAGATACTGTTAGTAGTCTGACTCAATATTTATTAGATGGTTCCTTTTGCAATTAAATAGGCTTATTTACTTTTTTTTTAACTCAACAGATAGAGGCTTGGATCAAAAATATTGCAAAGGAGAACCCAGATCTTGTCTCCCTGTCACAGATAGGAACAACCTATGAGGGACGCTCAATGCACCTCCTGAAGGTATTTGCTTTTCATTTCTTCATCCAGTCTGCTTGCTCTTCTCTTGACACATAAGAAACAACAATATTTATTAAGCCCTCGCATGCTCCAGATTTGTATTTTTCAATAAATGCTTCAGGAAAACAAAGCGGATTTTGGTGAAGTTCTTTTATGGTGACATTTTTATCCTTTTTGATTGATAGTAAAGGCGTCCTAAACAGACCAGACCGTAATAAAAGTCTTTTGACAGTTTGCACATATAAATTTAACCGTGTTCCTGTAAGCAAGGTAAATGGTAATCTACCTTTGTATAATTGTGTGCTCCATCTGTTGTTTGTAAACCTATTTGCTATAAAGTCATCTATAAACTTCAGCCCCTTTTTTCTCTCTCTTTGTTCTTTTTTTTCTGGCAACAGGAGGCAAACAGCTAATCAGCATTTCCTTTCTTGAGACGTTACAATCATACTTCTCAAGCAAACAAAAGAAATCAGTTTCAATATGTTCTTATTTTGAGTATCAGGTCGATGTTTCGGAATATCACACCTTTACAGTCCAAGTTTTTTGATGCTTGAGTGAATGCAAGGTCCTCCTTCCCTCAGCCCCGCCCCCCACATGATACTCATAGAGCCGTAGAATTTGTAGAGCTAGAAGGGTCCACGATGGTCCAACCAGCAATGTGAATCCATGACCCTGAGATTAAGTGTCTCCTGCTCTACCAACTCAGCTATCCCAGCTGACAGCAGACAATGTGGGAGTAGCTCAGGCTGGGCAGTTTTTATGAATGGTGACTCTCTTAAGGAGAAAGATGGCTTCCTTTTTTCAGAACACTTCCCCCATATCCATTATCTACTATATAGGTGTGAATACGGAAGAAATCTCAGCATATGGAGCCTGTCTCAGTTCTGTAAGGCAGACATCCCTCTTTTACACAACAACTAGAATGATAAGGATGTTCCATCCACTTTTAGTCGCCCTATGCATTACTATTTATATAAAAGGTGTAGATAGATGTATAAGCCATGTCACACAGCTAACTGAACTCTAAAAATATACAGTTATCAGCTGGGATAAAATATGGATCCAGCACACAAGAGTTGAGAAAATGCAACCAGAGTTAAGTTTCACTTCCAGCAATGCAACTCCCTGCTCATCTTAAGCGAGGCCTGAGGCTGCCGTCTGAATAGAGAACATGACCTATTAGTATTCAATATAAATTACGAATTCTGCCTTGTTTTATTTTTATGTTTACAGTTGGGGAAGCCCGGTGTGAATAAAAAAGCCATCTTTATGGATTGTGGCTTCCATGCTAGAGAATGGATCTCACCTGCATTCTGCCAGTGGTTCGTGAGAGAGGTTAGTGGGCAAAATACGTGTTCACTAAAATCAGTAACCAAGACCACTGACACACTTAGAAGCAGGAATGATTTGTCATAAAAAGAACTTATTGGCAGGTCCTTTTTCTAAGTTTCCTAATGTTTTCTTTCAGATCTTCAGGTCCCCCTTTTTCCTCTAAAGCTCCATAAATATTATCATTTGATTATTACTCATTTTTTAAATGTATCCTTCCGTTACTGATATTTGTTTGTTTGTTTGAATATCAACTCATAGGGAGAATATCCAATAACATCCTAAGATTATAAAATCATAAAATACAAAACAAATGACCAATTCTGAATCAAATTTCTTCACCTTAAAATGCTTGGTAATAACAAAACCATGTTAATACAGGATGTAAGCACACAGAGCTAAATCCTCAGAATCTGCAACATGAAAATGGTGCTGCCCCATTTTCAAAAGGATATTATGCGGCTTTATGTGCCTGTCTGAGAATCTAGAGGAAGGTAATTATGATACAATTATTACACAAAAGAGAGGTATGCCCTCTAAAGAAAAAAGTACTAGAACAAATGGAATAATGTATGAAGACCTCTTAAAAGCATATCATTAGAATATAATGATCAGCCTGTTACATATGAAGCTTATCTAATAATGAATACACAATTCTAAAGTAAGGTATTATTTTTAATTGCAACTTCTCCAAGGTCTCATCAATTAATCTCATTAAAGTTGTTAAGAAGCCTAGGTTACTGTTCTGTTCTGGATCCTAGTATTTGAATCAATACTCCTTTAGGTGCCTTTTTGCACACCACAGGGTTCCACCAAACATGCTTGTTTCTTTGGCACTCGGTACCAGAGTTTGCTATTAGGAAGAGCGAGATCAGCAGGGGAGAAAATCCCACATGGTCCCAAGAGGGCCTGGTAGGATGCTAGAGAGCTCTGTGTCATATTAACCCTCTTTTCTCCAGTCTGAAGTTATTATAGTCCCTAGCGCCCTTGCTGAAAACACACAATATCAACCCTTCCCCACCTTAGTGATCCTGAGCCAATTCAAAGTATCCCTACAATTATTTTCTTTTATTTGTATGCTTCTGAAATAGCACAGCTGGCCAGTAACCACTGGCGAAAGGGAGAGCTTTCAGTGTATTATGAAGAAGCCTGTGATTTTTTGCATCTGTGAGACTTGACTGTGTTTGTTTTTGACGGAACAATCCTAAAATACAACTTCCAGCTGTTTCGATTCCCACAGATTTAGCAAAGGTTCCTACATGCGCACAAAATGTAAAAACAGAAGCCATTGGAGAAGCAAGTGCTTTACAATCCATATCAAGTAAGCTGAAATAGTTGACCTGAGAGTGTTGGCAAGGCACCCAGTGGTGACAGGCCTTCCCCTCATGTCCGCTCAGATATATGTGCAGAGCCAGGCCTGGAAATTGAAAGTGACACACCAGACATGTCTTTGGGAATGCTCTCCCCTTATCTCTCCCAGTTAATGCAGCAGAGGATGAAATGTCACCTCATTTAGCAGTTTGGGTTACTACAACTATCAGTCTTACCCTTCAGAGCAGCAAGCTCATAATTTAGCTTCATCAAGATGGTGTACTCTCCAACATTTCTCCAATGAAAATAGGGACGTCTTATTTAATAATAATAATAATAATAATAATAATAATAATAATAATATGCATTTATTATTTATACCCTGCCCATCTGACTGGATTAAACATTAAACATTTTTAAAAAAACTTCCCTATACAGGGCTGGGCTGCCTTCAGATGTCTTCTAAAGGTTGTAGACTTAGTGTCTTCTTGGCTCGGGGGTCACATAACTCCATGCCCTCCAACACTTATCTGATGAAAACAGGGGCACCCTAAGGCAAAGTGGGACATTCCAGAATCGAATCAGAAACCGGGACAGCTTACAGAAATCCAGGGCTGTCCCTGGAAAATAGGAACACTTGGAGGGTCTGAGATGGCACCTGTTGAAGACCTTTCTATTCACACACAAACACACCTGTTAAGGAACTTATGGCTTCTCATCTGGGCCTTCTAGTTTTAAACTGTGCTTTAACCGTGCTTCAGCTTCTTAAATGAGTTACTAGGGGTGAGGAACATTCCCTCATGGACAGCATGACAGTGGTGGACAGGGCCAGGTACAAATGTAGTCATAGAAGTGGCTGTGAATCCTACCTCTGTATTGCAGGTTACATTCCAGCCACACAAAAGTCTATTCACAAAAATGCACACACCACACATCTTTCCTCCGTTCCAGCAAGCAAGAGGCATTGTCACAGTTCAAGGACATGTTCCAGACAGGCAATGAAAAATGTAATTTTTGCGAGGGTTGTGTGGCCTTTATAGAATTCACAGGGCCAAAAAGAGGCTTAGAGGGCCACATTTTGTGCCTGGGCCTGAGATTACCCCTGTTATACTGTAATGTAGCTGAGTCCCGAGTCATTTAGGTTTGCCCTAATTTATTATCTCTTTGGTCTATACTTAGGCTGTTCGCACCTATGGGAAGGAAACTATCATGACTCAGATTCTGGACAACTTGGATTTCTATGTGTTGCCTGTCTTGAATATTGATGGCTACGTCTACACTTGGACTAAGGTGAATAACATACTTGTTTTCTGAATATGAAGTTCAACGCTTGTTTATGAATATGTAGTCCTGCAAAACTGACATTCACAAATATACTGCATTTCAGTCTCGCATGTGGAGGAAGACTCGTTCTCTAAATCCCGGCAGTAGTTGCATTGGTACTGATCCTAACAGAAACTTTAACGCCAAATGGTGCAGTAAGTACATCCTGAGAAGAAATATATTGCCCAATTCTAACTGACTCATTCTCCAAGTGCAGGAGTACCAGTTCTAGTTAGGTCCACAGTTCTTGGCACAACCTCTCAAGTTCTAGAGCTTCCATAATGTGTGAGGTTTCAGAGGGTGAGGATATTACCTAGAGGGCCACATTCTCTTGTTGAGAGAAGCTGAATTCCTGAGCATTTATTTTCAGTGTGAGATTAAGGCTGCAATCCTATGTCCATTTACCAAGGAACACAATGGGACTTGTTTCAAGGAGCACAATGGGACTTAACAGATTTATAGAAACTGCTCAGTGTTTTTAGTCAATTTTGCTGTGTTCCCTCAGACCTTAAAAAGTCTTGGTTCATGTCAAGCATTTTGCATTTTGAGATGTGTCAAAGTAACATTCAGTAGATTCACAGACTCATACCCTGACATAGATTAATGTTAAATACAGTGGTACCTCGGGTTAAGAACTGAATTCATTCTGGATGTCTGTTCTTAACCTGAAACTGTTCTTAACCTGAGGTACCACTTTAGCTAATGGGGCCTCCCACGGCCACTGTGCCACCGCCTCCACTCGATTTCTGTTCTCATCCTGAGGTAATGTTCTTAACCCAAGGTACTATTTCTGAGTTAGTGGAGTCTGTAACCTGAAGCGTCTGTAACCCGAGGTACCACTGTATAGCATTTCAAAAACAGCACAAGAAACTGACTTATTTCATCAGTCTTCATAGCCCAGTATGATCTACCATGGGGGACTCTGGGAGAGGTTTTTCCTGGCAATTGCAACTCCAGTCTTTCCTAGTGGAGATGATAGGGATGGAAACTGAGACCTTGTGTGTGCAAAGGCATGTGCTTAAGCCCTGAGCTACAGGCTCTGAGCTGTAATATATAGGTAACATAAGGCATTGTGGTTGCCAGGGAATAATGGTCTTTCCTACTTTCTTATACATAGCAGTTGTGGGGAAGGAGAGAGAAACAAAGGACTGGATTCAACTAAATAGTTCCACTAGCAGCAGCCAGCACACAGGTTCCCACTATCACAACAGAGCTTTCTCATTCTCTCCCTCATGCCCCCAATCATCAGTGGGAGGTCAGGAGAGCCTCAGAACAGGGCATGATGGGAAGGTCAACCTGCTGGACATTTGTTTTGGCGTGACACTGAATTCCTCCCATAGTCCACAGGACATAGTAAGGATTTTGGAGCTCCAATTCGGAATCTTCCCTGGAGTGGACAACTATCTAGGACAACACTGTAGAACAGGAGTGGCCCTTCAGATGCTGTTGAACCACAACTCCCATCAGCCCCGGCAAGCATGGCCAGTGATCAGGCATGATGACAGTTGCAGTTTAGCAACATTTGGAAGGCCACACCTGATCTAGAACCTTATCATGGTTTGCCTCATTCCATGCATCTGTGTTTTCTCCTGCTGCACACAGCTCTTGGGGCTTCAAAAAGGCCATGTGATGAGACATATTGCGGCAGTGCCCCCGAATCAGAGAAAGAGACCAAAGCTTTGGCTGATTTCATTCGTCAGAACCTCTCGACCATCAGGGCTTACTTGACCGTTCATTCCTATTCCCAGCTGCTGCTGTATCCATATTCTTATTCATATGAGGTAGCAAAGAACAACGTGGAGTTGGTAAGTAGAAACAAAATGGCTGATAACTACTCTGAAGTTAAAATGGTTGTGATGAACATATCCCCTTGGTTACCATTTGGGCTATGGGTTTTTTTATGATGCATGGATTTCCCTCTTATTGATTGCTTTAGTACTTTTATATCCTGTCTTTCCTCCAGTAAGGAAAGCAGCACACGTGGTTTCTCCTTGATCCTATTTTGTCTGCGCAACAACCCTGTAAATGCAGCCTAGGCTAAAACGCATCAGGCCCAGCCTCTGGGAAGAGGCAATGGGGCAGAATTGGCCTCCCAGCAGCAGTGTTGCATCCACTTACTGGGACAGCGCCGCATTGAAGTCAGCTGGTACATGGGTTGGGTTGGCTCCGTACTTACACTGCCCTGACCCCACCACCACCACAGAAAAGGCCTGTTCTCATGCTGCCGTCCTCTGGACCTCTCCTGAAGGAGCCACATGAAAATGGGCCTCAGATGATGATCACAAGGTCTGGGTCGCTTCATATGGAGAGAGACAGTCCTTGAGGTATTGCGGCCCTGAGCTTCTACAGTTCTGTGAGTTAGCTCCAACTAAGGGCTCATCCACACTTCCACTTGTCCTGTTCCTTTCCCCTGGGAAAACCAGATCTTTACTGCTGAATTGCAGCAATGTCAGTCAGGTTTTCCACAGATTAACGTTTGCTCCGATTCGGCACTAAGAGCAAGTTTTCCCAGGGGATGTAGCAGGACAAACAGAAAACCACTTGGACTCATGCCTAGAAGGCACAGGACAAGCAGAAAACTGCACCAACCTATGCTTTCTAGGCACTGCACAAGCCCTGAGAGCTAAAAACTGTGGAAAGTATACAGTGATTCAGGAAAACAACAGCTTCGTCACCAATTGTTCCATCCAAGCTTCCATCAGTCTTTTAATATAAAGGGACACCGTGAGAACTGGCATTCCTTCTCTGTCTTGGCTGATGCACAGCAATAGCTATTGGCATCAATTCCCAACTAAGACATGCTGAAGACCAGTGGGGTTGTAGCCAGCAAAGTTGTCCTGTCTGCACAAGGACTCCCATTTGCATATTGGAGCATCCTCTCTTCTCCTTCCCCCACCCAACACATCTCAGATCTGTTTTGAGGGTTTACCCAACCCTTCAGAGCAGATCTGGGAGGTGATGAGCTGGACATGGGAAGGGGAGAGGGATGGAAAGTTTCGTTGCACAACTGGAAGCCCTTATATTCATGGGATGCCTTGACTGGATGCAATCCATTCTTTTGCAACATTCGAAGCCTAGGAACATGGTGAGTGATATCCAGCGTTGTTTACACTCATAGTAGACCAGATGATAAATGTACTTTGTTCTTTGTTGATGGTCCCCTGTAGTTGTTGGTTTTTTCCTTCAGAAGAGCAACAGCATTTCCAGAAGAAAATTACTTCAATACTGTGAAATAGTTATGAGTTGATGTCGCTGGCAGAAAACACAGTAGATGACAAACAAAAGGGAGGGCTTACAAAAAAAATCTCTTGCTCATCAGCCAGAAGGCCAAAGCCAAAACAAAAATCTGGCCCTCTGCAGTGGTAGAATCCTGACAGATTTACAATGTCTCCCAAGTGGAAATATCAGAATTTTGAGGCAGAAACAGAGAGAATGGACAGATTAATGGTTTTGCCCTGGACATCTGGCACTGCAAGCCTCTCTCTTTTTCCATTAAAAAGGGATTTTGTTTTTGTGTGCTCTGCCAGATTATGTTTTTTCTCAAGACACAAAGTTGTTATTCTGTAGAACCTAAGTCGTTTCCCCCTCGTTCAGTTTGCCTTTGATTCTGACAAATATGTTTCTAACATTACACGTTGTTTGGTCTAAAGCAAAAGAGAAACTTAGGTAAAGTACTTCTATCACAAACAAAAGTGGACCTAAAAAGATTGATGAGGGCATTATCAGGATACTGCCAAAGAGAATTACAAGAAAACTAAAGACATGGTGTCTTCAAGAAACTATATGTAGGGCCTATAGATGGTATCAGTTGATCAAATAAGTTAAAGTCTTAAATACCTTGGCCTTATTTTTCAGCCAACAGAAATATGTGAAGGATAAAGTGTCTCAAAGCGCCAAAATTCTGGCACGCTTTTCCGTACAAAAGGTGGCAATCACATACCATTAGCATTTGAAGTTTTTAAAGCTAAACCCCTAGCACAGTTATTATATGGGGCTCCAATTTGGACAGTTGCTCACCTTGGATCTACAGAAGCTGTTCAATCTAAATTCCTAAGGCAATTTTTTTTCTTTTTCATCCTGTGTTCCAAATGCTTCATTGCACTTGGCAGCTAATCTCCCCTCTGTTGAATTACAGATTTGGTGTAGGACATTTAATTATTGGCTTTGGCTAAATTTAAACCCCACCGGTCTACTACCCTTAGTATCGCAAGATTGTCATGAGAGCATTTGGACTAAAATTGTTTCTACTTTTCTGGTTTATCACCACAACAGTTATTAACACTGGGCTTCAGTAAAGCAAATAATTTAATTACACAGCGCCTATATGATATCGAGCGACAGAATGAATAATTTGGCCACAATAAGGAAATCTTGTCCATGGTCTGATTATTTTCCTCCTAGTCGTTTTGACACATTGGCACCCTAGTTGCAAAATTTAACAATTCCCAAATACAGGTGTGCTTTCACTCACACGAGATTAAGTATACTGCTTTCAGCTGTACTTGAGAGTCAATTTCAAAAAAATTCTGCTGGAAAAACGATTATGTCTATGTGGAGATGGCAGTATCGAATCAGTTGTTCATGTGCTTCTAGCTTGCACGCTTTATAAAGATTTGAGGAGTGATGTTATTACCCCTCTACTACTATCCATACCAGGTTGCTCAACCGTTACTACTGTGTCCTTTCTTCTAGCAGATCAAGATACAGTGGTGCCTCGCTAGACGAAAAGAATTCGTTCCGCGATTCTCTTCGTCTAGCGGTTTTTTCATCTTGAGAAGCAAGCCCATTGACAGTTTAGCGGATTAGCGCTACAGCTGTCAAGCGGCTTCCAGCGATCAGCTGTTAAGCGGCTTATCAGTGGAACAGCTGATAAGCGGCTTAGCGGCTTAAGAAAAGGGCGGAAAAAGCGGGGGGGAAACCGCGGGGGGATGCAAGATTTTTTTCGTCTTGCGAAGCAACCCCATAGGGTAATTCGTTTTGCGAAGCGCCTCCAAAACGGAAAACCCTTTCGTCTAGCGGGTTTTTCGTCTTGCGAGGTGTTCGTCTTGCGGGGCACCACTGTAATCAGATGACAGCAAAAACTGTAAAAAAAAATAAAAATTAGCAGGGTCAATAAGAATAAGATATATTACCGTATTTTTTGCTCTATAAGACTCACTTTTTCCCTCCTAAAAAGTAAGGGGAAATGTGTGTGCGTCTTATGGAGCGAATGCAGGCTGCGCAGCTATCCCAGAAGCCAGAACAGCAAGAGGGATTTCTGCTTTCACTGCGCAGCGATCCCTCTTGCTGTTCTGGCTTCTGAGATTCAGAATTTTTTTTTTCTTGTTTTCCTCCTCCAAAAACTAGGTGCGTCTTGTGGTCTGGTGCATCTTATAGAGCGAAAAATACAGTATTTGATTACTGATGTAAACCTCCAGAATGTATTTTGTATAGTTAAGTTTTTAGCTCTATCTTCAGCTCAGTTCATTTTATTTTATTGCTATGGCTAGTGGCTGATGCAAATAAAGATTCTTCTGATTCTGATTCTTAGGCTGGGATCCAACAAGCTACTTTTGGCATAGTCAAGGATTCAAGCATGACCAATGGGGATTTTTCCTTTCCCCACCCTCCCTTCTCCCTGTGCACACACGCACTTTGAAGCACCAGATTCCCATGCTATATTACAAACTTTATTTGAAAGCCCCCTGAGTTTCCAAAGCCGGACATTCAATAAACACAAGTCCAATGTCTCCTTGGGTACATGGAACCAGTTACACAATTCTTAGAACTGTATCCCAGCCAAAGAAGGCCACAGGCCTCATTTATTTCAGGTTGAGGATTCCTTAATGTTCTTTTGTACAGTTTCCTGGATCATGTTCAAATGTGACCCAATATGTTGCTCCTGGGATATCTTGGTCTGTGGCTGTTTATTCTTTATAGCCGCCACAAGGAAACCTTTTAAAAGTGTGGCTTCTGTCTTTGCAAAATTGTTTTGTTTTTTTAAAAGGAGAAGAAATGTAAACACGAACATTATTTCTGGTCTGTATCCAAAACCAGTGAATAGTTTGACAGTGTGATTTGCTCAGCACTTAAGAGAATCTTTTTTTCTCCTATTCTTCCAAGAGCTTGAAAAAGTAGCTTCAGTGAGATTTTTCAAGGTGTAAATAGACTGGCATTTAAATGATTGTTCAGTTAAAAGCCAGACGGTTAAATATTTAAATAATTTAAATCACCTAACTTAATTATATAAAATATAATAGCAAAATGTAAATATACAGTGGTACCTCGGGTTAAGTACTTAATTCATTCCAGAGGTCCGTTCTTAAGCTGAAACTGTTCTTAACCTGAAGCACCACTTTAGCTAATGGGGCACCGGAGCACGATTTCTGTTCTCATCCTGAAGCAAAGTTCTTAACCTGAAGCACTATTTCTGGGTTAGCGGAGTCTGTAACCTGAAGTGTATGTTACCGGAGGTACCACTGTACTCCTGATTTATTCCAATGAATTAATAGGAACTAGTTCCAGCCAGTATGGATTCTGTAGGGTGAAAGTGTGATTTGTCTTTAGTCTGATAAACAAAAAGATGCTGTCTAATGTAACATAGTGTAATATTGTATATAGTAAATATGTCTTATAGGCAAAGTGCTTGCATGTTTATTCAGAAGTTAGTCACTCTTGTTTATTCAGACTCAAGAAAGTGTGGACAGGGAAGGCAGCTGCATAACCAGCTCTATAACTAGGGAGCCAAGCCAACTGAAAAAAATAGAATTTATTTTCCAAGTAAATATGCACAGGAGGAGAGCTCTGAGTTCTGCCTGGAAAAGGAATTATTAGGAGGGCCTAAGGATTTGTGGCTTTTATGTGAGTGTCTCTGGTGGAACAAAGTGCTTATAAATCATCCCAGAAGTGAAGAAGAAAGATTTATCAAAGCGTT
Organism: Podarcis gaigeae; assembly: GCF_964106915.1. NCBI lineage: Eukaryota > Metazoa > Chordata > Lepidosauria > Squamata > Lacertidae > Podarcis > Podarcis gaigeae. The sequence continues at coordinate 76,535,638 of NC_139681.1, forward strand.
ATCTTATCTTGGATGCTTATTTTCATTTTGACATCTAATACGTTAAAGAAAAATGTGCATTGCCCATTTTATCTTTTTCCACGTGTGATAAGATGTGTGGTCAAACAACAATCTTTGACATACATGCCTGTTTATCATACTTAACATCTCTTTCCACACCCATCTATTTTAGAAGTGTCATCGTACATCTGAAGGCACAAGACCTTTCCAAATAATCACTGAGTGCATGGGAGAGAATTAGGCTTGCAGCTGTTGTCCCTGCCAACCACCTCCACGTGTTCATTTGAAGCCAAAATCTACACAACTCATACTCACCTTGGCTCTGTTCACATGACTATTTTGCAGAAGGGATGGGAGACATGTGGCCTTCCATATGTTGTTGGAATTCCAGCTCCCATAAGCCCCAGCCAACATGGCCAATGGTTATAGATTTTGGGAGTAATGGTCCAACAGTACCCCAAGAGCCACAGTTGGCTCATTCCTATTTTGCATGGTTCTGGATCACAGGAAAACAGCCTAAGTATGCATGTGTAACTTGTAAATGTGTAGGCTCTATTCAAGCAATTTTCATGAATGCATGGAGGTCAGGAATGGGGGGGCAATGGGTGTGATCCAATTCTCCCTCTGTTTCATGTGTTTGATGACTCTCTGAAAAGGGCAATGGTATTAAGAGCAGATGCCTTCATGGAATTTCTTTCCTGTGGTGATGTTTTAAAAGAGGAATCTGGATGAACATCCACTGGGGCATTTTTTTTCGCAGTTGTTTGTGCTCAGTGAACCATACTATTCCTTTCAACTGCTTAGATACAGTTTTTGAGCATCTTGGAAGCTGAACGTTTCGGAACCCAAAGGCCGAAAACCCAGAAGTAATTGCTTCCATTTTTTAACGTGCCTCAGAAGTCGAGTGGCTTACGCTGTGTGTTTTTCCATTTTCTCAATGGAAATTTCCAACAACCCTTTGTGCCTTGGTTGCCAAATGTTTTGGAAGTCGAATAGTCTTCCAGAATGGATTACTTTCGACAAGCAAGGTTCCACTGTATTTTTATATACCTATGGGCTGCCTTGGCACAAAACAGTTGTCAATGAGTCACAATTTGTACAGAAACAGCAACAACGAGTCCTTGGTTTGCCATCCTATCAAAGCAAATGGACTCTTGTTGTCTGGGATAGTTTCTGTAGCAGTCAAACATAACACATCCAATTTGTGACAAAGTTCCAGCAGACCCAGAGCATAAAGGTTCTTTCAACAATTGATGTTTGGTTTTATTTTATTTTTCCCCTATGGTTTTATATGGCTTTTATTGTATGGTTTTATGTATGATTGTAAACCACTTTGATGGGTTTCTATGAAAAGGCAGAATGCAGCTATGAGTTGTATCCATTGTTAATCATACTCAGAGTGGACCCATTGAAATTAATGGAGATGACTAAGCCCACTAATTTTAATAGGTCTCCTCTGTGTAGGTCTTCCTTTTATGCAACTCTATGATTGCATACGGCCCAAGACTTATTTTGTCAGTTTCTTATGTCCTATCAAAAGCACATGAAGACAACATTCTGCTATCAAAATATAGCTAACCAAACATTTTTTCCTGCGGAAATGTAGAGCTACCTGGTTCTTTTGGAGCTGTCCTTGTTTACTGTGAATTAAGAGTAACTCTTAGGGTAGTCTAAATTTCACTCAGGCCTGCCTAATTGCCAGCTGCTTGCAGAATGGAGGTATCCAGAAAAAAACCACAGATATACCCAGCCTATTTTCAGATGCACTCTAAAGAACCATGAATCAGTGACTGGGTACTTCCAGTAAACACACATCCTTATACATTGGGAAAAAATGTTTCAGACGTATTTCCTCTGTAAAGAGACTACTCTCTCCCTAAGGCAGGAGAAGCTAGGTCCGTTCTAGAATTATCACAGAAGTTACACAATATAGCCTCATGGTAGTTTCTTGGAAGAAATGTGTCATTGGCAAAAAAGTACACTCCCTAGTTTCACAACTTCTTCCACAGTTAATTTTATGGCACCCCTGACACTTCTACATGTACACATGCATTCATGCACACACACAAATGCACACACCATAAATGATGTTCAAAAACTGTGTTCCTTAGTTGAAAGGACCAAACCAGCCTCTCTTCCCAGAAGGATCAACTTCCCTGTTCTTGCAGTCAGGCTTCCCTTGAGCTCTCTCTTAATATTTATATTGAGCTAGTAAAAGTCTATGTATATTTAATCCTTTTTTTCTCACAAACATTTCAAGCTTTATTTTGAATGTGGTCATATTTTGGCCTAGGCTCTTAGTTAGATCATCTGATGTTCCCATCTGTTCCAGCAGAAACAAATCCAACTTCTTCAACCCTTATTTGTGCTAACGCTTAGAAACTTGTAGAATGGTACCTGGTTGTAAATGTCAAATGACTACAGAAAAAAGAAAGTATGATATTTCTGCAGAAAACCCGGCAGCCCTGATGAAGTCATTTTGAAACCTCAGAGACCTAACTTCTTTGTTCTCGCTGCTTCATTGTCTTGCTCATTCCCTCCGCCCCTGTTAATAGATATTATCCACTTTCTAGCATGGAATGTTAGGTGTTTTCCTTTTCAGGAATAGATTCATCTATTCATAGTTGGCAATCCCAGTCATATTTATATTGGTATCATTTGAGAAGATTTCTCCAAATCCGCACACACCCTCAATCTTTGTTGCTGTCATGATAGGTATAGTTTAAGTGTGCCTGTTAGGTTTGCCTATTTTATTGTCATTAGCTGTCTTCAGCTATTTTATGGGAAAGTGGGGCATAAATGTGATTAATAAATTAATGGTGGCTGACATGGTTCATCCCATTTACACAGGTAGCATATCTTTACTTTTGAGAGGCTAAAGAATAACAGCTGCAGCTGCCTGAACTCCATGAGAGATCTGAGGGGCATCTTGCTGGTACTCCAGCCTTCACCATCCTTGGTTCCCCAGATGTTGTTAGGCAAAACATCCCTGAACGTTGTCCATGCTGCCTCGACATGATGGGGATTTTAATACAGCAACATCTGAAGACCCCAGGCTGGAGAAGGCCGAACTAGATGGAAATTTGATCTAGATTGGCAAGTCACTTCTTAAATTCCTGTTAGATAGTTCAGTTGCATCATTTTTCTTCATCATGAAGGTTCATGTTCTAGATCTGACACCGATTGTTTAACTCAATCAACTTCTGACAGATCTAAATCAGCTCCCTGGTCAAGTTCAAAACAGCAGTTGCTTTCTAACTAAAGCAGTAATTTAGACAGCAATGATGAGGCTGTTGTGATATGGGCAACACTGAGGGAACTATTCCCTCTAATCTATTAACTGTCGAAAGGCATGAGAGACCTTCTTCCCTATCTTGTAAGTGAAAACTTCAAGATGTGGTAAGGGCAACGGTAAATAGCAGCACATATCTTATATCTACTATCTGCAAATCTGAGGTTAAACGGTATGGATTTGAAAGAGAAAGCAATCCATGAATGTAGTATTAGGCCCAGAATTTCTTTTGAATTGTTAGGAAACCTACCACAAAACACAAATATCTTCCAAAGCATGCAAAGTCTTAGCAATTAAAAAAAATCCTAATAAGTATACCAACTTCTAGATTTATTTATTTTTAAACCTCATAAGTATACACATTTAGGAATAAACAAAGCATGTAGCTGTTGACTCAGAACTGGAAACCTGGATTGCCACTTAACTTGTTGGAATTTATGGGTTCCTTTTTACACAAATTTGCATGTCCACAGATATGTGTCCAAACACATGAGTACACAGACTGCTTTGCCATTTTTATGATCACAGTGGAGAGCAAGCAGCTTACTAATTATGACTGCTAAGCCAACAAAAGATAAATATGGAGAGATGTCTCATAATAATGTAATATCTGTGGGTACAATTTTTACAAGATTTCTTTTCACATTCCACCATGTTGCTCTGTTCAAGACTATTAAAATTATGCTGGAGATAACAGATTTAGGAACAGTGTTTAATGTGTACACATGCAAAAATGACACACCATTTCAAGTTACTTAAAGCAAAAGTTTTATAAAAGAGCAACTGGGCTCAGACTTTGGAGTAAAGTTCCTGAATACCTACTTTCTCTCCATAGAATCGCCTTGCTAAAGAAACTGTTAAAGAGCTGGCTACGTTGCATGGCACAGAATACACATATGGGCCAGGAGCTTCCACTATCTGTAAGTACTGATCTAACAATAATGTTACTTAGTTATAATATAATAATACATTAAAGTCCATAAATTGCTCTTATTGTGGATGTGTTTCTTCCCACCCTCCCAAGAGAGTGCTTTAGCACTAAGCAGAGAGTTTTCAATAAACAAGCGAGGATGATGTCATGATGTCATGTCAAGTTCCCTAAAGCAATATTGCTCTCTTTTTTCCAGGGCATATTGTGCTCATCCATCAATTTCTCCCCAGCTGTAATGCTGAGACACCATTTTGTTTTCAGGTTTCAAATGCACTAAATGAGTGTATACAGTTGGGCCGTGGGGGAGAGACACCTCAGGCCCTTCTCTTTCTCCCTGGCCCTGGGGACTGTCTCCTGGGGCCATGTTCCTCACCACCATAATTCTCACTCACCTTGACCGCTTTTGCTTGGCCAGAATGTGTCCTTTAACTGTGATAACTGCGCCTTGTTTATGTGGATGGAGGACAGGGAAATATGTGTGTGCATAGAAACCTACGACTTTTGGGTGACTGAAGAAGTCTACTTTATACTGGCCAAGTGTCCCAGAAAAAACAGGACATCCTGTTTCTTCATGTGAGAGTGTGGCAGCCATTTTGGATGCCGTGATCTCGCACACTCATGCGCCATGCTCTCACCCTCCAAAAATTGCTTTTTCAGGGCAAGATCATGTGTAGGTCACATGAATCACCAAGGAGCACATCCCAGAAGACATGAGCCCCAGTTTCTGAAATGAAAATGTTGTGGGTGGCACACTACTGTATAAAAATAGTCCTATCTGTTGCATCACCCACTTCAAATAAAATAAGAGTCCTGCTGGATGAGGCCACAGACCCATCTATCCCAACAGACTGTTCTCACAGTGGCCAACCAGATGGTTATACTTTTGCAACCAACTCCAACCCCCTTTTTGACTCTAGCCTAGGGATGTAAGGAGACAGCAATTTCCATCCCATCCGGGGTTCATCTTGGGTTACATATGGCTGGAACCTATGAGTGTAATTAAGTAATTCTAGTGCATTTCAGTAGAAGGCAATCTTGAAAAACAATGCATTTATTTATGTAATGTTTGTGGACCAAGAAACCCAATAGTGAATATTGCTTGTACGCTAGTGACCAAAACTGTGGAAACCTTTTGAGGAAAGTGTATTTCTGAGGTCTGATGGCTCATAACACTACTTTTTATGGAGTAATGCCATAAAACTATGTATCAGTGGAAAGATAATTTAATGAAGAATGCAATGCAACAAAGTTTCAATTATCTGTATTCTATCAAAGGTTATAGCCAAATAACCAGAAAAAAGAAACACAACTTGCTTAGGTTGATATGCAGTAGTTTTCCTTCATTTGAATGTAGCCAATGAGCATGAGTATTTAGAGAGCCAATCAGGTGTTATGAGCCATTAAACCTCGGTGTCAGGACTGCCGCTAGGTCCCAGCTCACAGAGGACCAACGCCCAGTGGATGTTATATACAAAAGTCTTTATTAAAGTTTAGTTTCCATTTCCAAGCTCTGGGCGCGCAGACCCACGTCTTGACGCTAGACCGGCTAAGTCCCCTCTGACTCACTGCTCCACCCACACCAGTTTAAGATTCTAGCCCGGCTCCACCTCTTGCGCTGTTCTTTCCTTCGCTGGGTCCTTCTGCCCTCTGGGGTTCCCTCCTTCCTGGACTCCTCTGACGCTGAGCCTCCTGAGTCTTGCCCCTCCCTCCGGCGGGCTTTAGGACCTGGCTCCCTTCCCGGGCTCCCCGCTGTGCCGCGCTCCTGTACATTTGAACTTGGCGCGCGCGCCCAGCCGGTGACTTTCCTTCTGACCGTTTCCCCGCTTCCTGATGTGGGCGTTGCCAAACCTGACTCCTCTCCTCCCTCTGGTGGTGAGGACACTGGTCGCGACTCCTGGGACTCCCCCTCCCCACTGCGCTCTGGTGGAGACGCTGGTCCTGATCTCCAACTGCTGCTCAGGGACTCCCCGCTGGCCCCTTCCTCCTGGGGCTTCCCCCCTGGAGCCCCCTTCGCTCTGGCCACCGGCGCTCCCTTCTGTGAGTCCTCCGATTCGCTAGAGAGGCTTGTGGAATAACTCTGGCCACTGTCACTGCCTGCGCCCACCTCGTACTCCTCCTCCTCACTCTCCATTTGCTCCCCCTCCTGTGTCTCTCCTTCTGAACCCCTGACACTCGGAAATACACTTTTTCCAAGAGGTTTCCACAATTTTGGCCACTAGTGTATTCACTTATGTGATTTACATTCCTGACCTCAGGTGAATGTATGAACTGCAAGGATTGATTCCAACAGAATTCTCTGGCATTCCTACTATAACCCTACTCAGAACCCTTCCCCACCCATGGCTTAGCACATCATCAGAACCTGGGCCCATGGTTTGGGTTCTCATGATGAATCATGAGCTGCAAATCAAAAAGAAACCTCTCCTGCAGCTCATGGTTTGTCTAGAATATAATGATCCATGAGCCCAGGTCTAGACAACACACTAAGCCAAACCATGACTTAGCTCACAGCAGTGCAGCAGTAGCAGAACTGGGGGAAGAGCAAAGTGAGTGCAATCTACTCTCCAGAAGTCCGCAGGCTCACACATTTGTGCTAAACCATGGGTGCATACCAGGGCATAGCGTTTTAAAGTCATGAAGTTCAACTGCATTTTCCTGTGCTTTAGCTCACCAGACATTTTTTCCTTCTTCATCCTTGCAGACCCTGCTGCTGGTGGTTCCGATGACTGGGCTTATGATGAGGGCATCAAGTATTCCTTCACTTTTGAACTTCGGGACACAGGCCGATACGGCTTTGCTCTTCCTGAATCTCAGATAAAGCCAACTTGTGAAGAAACTCTGATTGCTGTTAAACATATCGCCATGTATGTCCTTGAGCATCTGTACTAAAATAGCATTCCAGAACCATTAAAGAAAGCTTGATGCATCATTATTTTTCTGCTGTGGGTTATTTTGGGTCCAACAAAGATTCAGAAAGCCTTCCCCACACTTTGTTAATGGACCATTGAAATCCTTTGCTCCCATTTCCGTGCATGAGTATCACAAAATGAAATATCTATAGCAGGAATGGCACACAGGCATTCAATAGCTTTCAGACCCCGTCTGTTACCCCCGTGCAGTACCATAAGGGCTTATGCAGCTACATTGCAGGAAGGCAGCCCAATGCAAACTGACACACTTTTATTTCATCACAGGGGTTTGCCTAGTATCGCTGAACAGAAATGTTTTGTTCCCATTTGCTAGGGATAGGAGGCCACCACAGCTGGTGTAACAGTGGTCTGTCCAACTGCAATGTGTAATCTATTTACTCCAAAATATCCCACTGTAGTTAGGACTATTTTAGAGAAATGGATTGTGCATTGTAGTTGATAGAATTGCTCAACAGGCAGGGTTAGTGAGCTGTGGAGCCTGTGCTTTACATAAACTCAAAAGGGGGGGGGGGGCTAAGGAACAAATTTGCAACCACAACAATTTAGCTAATAGTTTTTAGTTCCTGAAAAGAAGTCAGTAAGCAAGTATGTGCTGTGATCCCCTAGCCTAACATGGCTACTCACCAGCAACAAAAGGCCACATCGTAGAGGAACCAGACACTGCAACAAATTCAGATGCCTTCCCATATTTTCTCAGGCAACACTATCACAGGACCCAATAATAATAATATTAAGTTTTCCTTCCACTATGATGCCAGTGGCTAGCAATACCCTTCTCTATTCCACTTAAGGACAAACAGACTAGTCTCTAAGCAAAAGAATGGGCTTACAATTGTCAGGATGCTTGTGTTATCAACACTGCTTTGTGAATGGTTACTGTTAGTATAGCATTTGTTGCTGTCTGTACTTTTTGCAATGCATGTCCCTCTGGCCTTACCGCTTACTGTCAGCATCAGCCTATTGTGTGACAAGGTCCCAAACCCTCCCGGGATGTTGGAATAAAGACACATGAAACAGTATTTTGGGCTAATGGGTGAAAAAGGCCACAACTTTATTGGTTACAGAATGTGAGTGGTATTGGCTTAGAGTATATCTGACTCCTGCCCGTCTGCAGGAAGTCTTGGAAGGGTTAACCACCAGTAGGGGGAGTCTTGCTGATGCACATCAACTAGGAACTTCCCCAGGGTCACTACTAGGGGTCTGCCATGGCCCTAGCCCCCCGTCTGGGGCTTCGGACAGAGACCACGCCCCTCAGATTCCTTTAACGGAATATCCTTGAATTAGGAGAGGTAGGTGATGGCCACTACCTCCCCTCCCCTTCAACCGAATACTCCAATGCCTAAAGGGGGCAAGTCCTCAGCCACAGGCAGTTTAAATAGCCCGCACCACACCCCCGGACCATCCAGATTGGTCGGCCAGGGATGACGCAACTGAGGACCCCCCAATGGCGCAGAGGCTATCCCGCCCTGTGCGTGTGGGTAGGGCTTGCTCCCAGCTCGCAATGTCATTTTCCTCAGGAACGGGAAATGGCTTTCTCCCATCCCAAAACAACCATGCTCAACAGAAACTCAGGCAACGCTTGAGGCATCTGATGAAGTGGACTCTATGAAAGTTTGTGGCATGATCAGTTAATACCTCCAAGTTTCGCAATACAACTCTCCACCCAAGTAATGTGTACCAACGTGCCTATATCAGGGTAAAGTGTATTTAATGCATACATTTGTGAAAATAACATAGAAAAATACATTATATTAAGAGAAATCTCTTTAAAAACAAATGTGTGTATTAGGCAAAATTGCATACAAAAGTGTAAATATTAGGAGGAATTTGCTCTAAAATACAGGTGAACTTTTATGAGTACTTAAAAAGAAAAAGAAAAGTGAGGTAGAAATGTGGAGAACTATACTTCAAGTTGTAAAACAAAGGAGAAACTGAGAGAAATTGAAATTGATATATCCGCCCATGCCCTGCTGTTATGTGCATTGACTTACCCTGGTGCTGATAAATACATATGCAGCAATATTCCACAAAGTGTAGATTTCTATGGGTAACAGAGCACAGCAGATTTATGGTATACTTGTGCTAGTTAATTACAAAAAAATAATAATAATACAAGCATAACATGGGTGCAAACTGATTCCTACTGGTAATCCTGCATCAGATTCCCAAGAAAATGAGTAATTCATTTATTTCTTTATTTCATAAAATGTATACACCGCTTGATATAAAAAACACCCTCAAAGCAGTAAAACACCCACCCACCCATTATTTCAGTAAATATTTAGCATCAATCTTGAATTTGGTCTCCCTAATCCTAGGCCAACTCTCTAACCACTAATTTTGAGCAAATATGTACAGACTTGTGTGCACTGAAGAACCCTAGGGTGCTGTTACTTTCACAGCACATTACTAAACACACACACACACAATCTTATCTTCATCGCTCAGATGTCAAAATCTGAGTTTCCTTGTAAGCCAAAACTATACTGTTTTTTAAAAAATGAATAAGCTTTTAAAAAATAACCCAGAGGAAGTCACCTGCTTTATATATATATAACATGCAGGAATGAGAGATTGTGGCCAAAGAAGAATCATGAGGTTCATCCTTTTGTTCTTGGGTCTCCTTGTGGCACCTCGGACTGTTGTTCTCACTCGTCGCTTTGACAGGTAGAAATTTCTCATTGTGGGAAATCTCCAAAAGGAAAAGTTGCCATAAGTTGGTTTCTTTGCTTAGTAGACTTAGGGGGGTGAGATCCACCAGGATGAATAGCTTAGGATGCAGCAGATCACCACCTCAGCTGGCTAATTCCTGGCTTGGTCAGCATGAAGTTCCCAATGCCAGCTCAACCAAAGATATGCCAGCATAATTTGCTCATTCTTGCTCAACCAGTGCTTAGCTGGGGCTGGTATAAGTCCCCAAAAAGGGGCATGGAAGGGGCAGAGTGGTGGGGACTTAGGCTGGATCCTGTTCACCTCAGTCACATGAGAACCCAGCATGGAACATTATTTTAGGGCTTGTTTTCTCTCTACCAGGCTTAGGCAGAGCAGAAAGAGCAGGGCTTGGACCTGGTATAACTTTATTCCAGTTTAATTTAATTTAACTTCTATACTTTAAGGCAGCTTATTGTGATTTGGCTTGCTCCCTTACTGGTTGCAGCAGTTGGAGAGCACACAACCAGCGCATTGTTTGTAAGTCCAGTTGAAATGAATGTGCGCTGTGCAGCCACACATGAAATAGTCCCTAGCCTCAAAGAACCAAATATTGGGGGGAAGGAAAAGGGCAGGATGTGGCTTAGTTTAATGGCGATTTTCCCTCTAGAAATATGTTTCATTCTTATTGAAGTGAGAAAGTATTTCGGGTGAAACTTCAGAATGAAAACCAAGTGGACTTTCTAAAAGACCTGGCCTCCACAGTTCAGGTGAGATTCTTCTTCCACAGGTTTTTCATTTTTATATTTTTCTCCACAGGTTTTAGCAATGGGTTTTCGTCTCAGGTTATGCACATTCTTTGTCAATGCAAGATCAGGGAACAAATTAAGAGACAATGCCGCATAGCTTATAAAATCTCCTTTGCTTAAGCAAAATACTCAACATTCACCCACTTCATTTTGAGTGTGAAATTCTGAAACATGAATTTCTATCTCAGAATTCAAAAACACGAGTGCCTTAGTCTCAATGGCAGCTCTTTATTGTTTTCATATTGGTAGGTATCAAATCAGAAGCATCATAACCATACAATTATAAAACACTTAATAAATAGAATTGCCTATCAGCTCTCCGATACACTCAAATGCATCAACTATTTAAAATATCAAATACTGAAAGCAAGTATCATTGGATGTCAGTTATAAGTATCAAATATTCAGGCTGACTTCCATTTGGTGAATCTTTGGCAATAACAGTTGCAGGGAAGATTTTTGAGAAGAACATATGGACTTTTTAAAAAGAATATATGGAAACATTATTATATCCATGCACTAACGTTTAGAATGGACAAGAAAATACATGAAGCAATTGCCCTTCCCATTACCTGAATCTTCCTTTTTGGTAGCCATCTGATCTTTCAATGGGATTTTTATTTTGCCCAAAGCAACTTGCTTCTTAATAAATGTGTTCATTTCCTACTCTTCCATGCCTATGCTGTCATAGAGACAATTAAAACATATGCGAAGAAGGGGAAAGAATATTTTATTTCAATCCAATGTCTGGGAAAGTCTTTAACAACCCATATATCTGAGAATGCACACTTTCTGAAAGACAAACTTTACTGAATTTTTCCTACACAGCTTGACATTTGGCATCCTAGTTCAATCCATCACATTGTTGTTGGAACAGATGTGGATTTTCGCGTTGGTTCAGATCAGACAAGCTTTGTACAGACAAAGCTGGAGCAGAATGGAATCCAATACGGGTATGTATGCTACATAATGCTAGTTTGTCATGATTGTAGAGTATGTGTATCATATAATGTTGCAAACAACAAGAAAGAGGTAGTCACCAAACTTGGAATTTAACCAGGTCACAATTTAACTCAATATTTACTGACACTGATAAATTATGCTAGAATCGGAAAACATGGAGAGGAAAGCACAGAGGTCTTTTCTTTTTCCTAACTCATATTCACCCAAGGAACTGGACTGGCTGCTCAGCTGACGCTAAGCCACATTGGACAAGATCTCACCCAAGTCTTTAATTTAAATGTTACATGAAATTCTGCATCTTACAATTTTCCATCTTCCTTTACTCTCACAATATCTGAGTTTCCACTCATCATGAGATTTCTGATTGCTTCTACTGATGTGACCAGGAAGCCATTGATTGCTACCATCATCAACCTTGGGACTAGGAGGATGGATAATGTAAACCACTTCCTTCTACCTCACAGCCATCCCTGTCCCACAGCTCTGGCTGTGATTTGAGGGGAACTATTTACAGTACTTAGGGATGCGGGTGGCACTGTGGGTTAAACCACAGAGCCTAGGACTTGCCAATCAGAAGGTCGATGGTTCAAATCCCCGTGATGGGGTGAGCTCCCGTTGCTCGGTCCCAGCTCCTGCCAACCTAGCAGTTCGAAAGCACGTCAAAGTGCAAGTAGATAAATAGGTACCACTCTGGCGGAAAGGTAAACGGCATTTCCATGTGCTGCTCTGGTTCGCCAGAAGCGGCTTAGTCATGCTGGCTGCATGACCTGGAAGCTGTACGCCGGCTCCTTCAGCCAATAAAGCAAGATGAGTGCCGCAACCCCAGAGTCGGTCACGACTGGACCTAATGGTCAGGGGTCCCTTTACCTTTACCTTTATTTACAGTACTTAAAATTGTAGCAACAATTTAATTAAAGATGTGAAGGTAATCAAAACAGAATTAAACTACTTAAGAAGAGAATTCTCCAGTGAATCAAAAAAGAACATTTTTTTAAGACAAAAATGCCCATTGTATAATCAGATCAAAGTATTTATATATAGAAATGTATATATTACATTAAAGTCCAGCTTCCATTATTGCCTGATACATACTTGTCAAACTGCTGGTTGTCAGCGCTATTAAATGAAAGTCTTGCTGTCTCTTTAAGAGGGTCCCATTCATTATTATTTTTATTATTATTTTAGTAAGATGAGTTTTTTAGTTTTATCTTCTCTGCCACCATAAGTGTGCAGTTCTCATATGTAATCTTCTGGGCTTTAATCCATGTCTTCCTTCCACTAATACTTTTCCAATTAGATAGCCAGCATAGATTTATGGTATGGAGTTGAATTGTCTTTTGGGAGGTTGTTGTTGTTTAGTCATTTAGTTATGTCCGACTCTTTGTGATCCTATGGACCAGAGCATGCCAGGCACTCCTGTCTTCCACTGCCTCCCGCAGTTTGGTCAAACTCATGTTGGTAGCTTCAAAAACACTGCCCAACCATCCCATCCTCTGTCGTCTCCTTCTCCTTGTGCCCTCAATCTTTCCCAACATCAGGGTCTTTTCCAAGGAGTCTTTTCTTCTCATGTGGTAGCCAGAGTATTGGAGCCTCAGCTTCAGGATCTGTCCTTCCAGTGAGCACTCAGGGCTGATTTCCTTAAGAGTGGATAGGTTTGATCTTCTTGTAGTCCATGGGACTCTCAAGAGTCTCCTCCAGCACCATAATGCAAAAGCATCAGTTCTTCGGCGATCATCCTTCTTTATGGTCCAGCTCTCACTTCTATACATCACTACTGGGAAAACCATAGCTTTAACTATACAGATCTTTGTTGGCAAGGTAATGTCTCTGCTTTTTAAGATGCTGTCTAGGTTTGTCATTGCTTTTCTCCCAAGAAGCAGGCGTCTTTTTAATTTCGTGACTGCTGTCACCATCTGCAGTGATCATGGAACCCAAGAAAGTAAAATCTCTCACTGCCTCCATTTCTTCCCCTTCTATTTGCCAGGAGGTGATGGGACCAGTGGCCATGATCTTCGTTTTTTTGATGTTGAGCTTCAGACCATATTTTGCACTCTCCTCTTTCACCCTCATTAAAAGGTTCTTTAATTCCTCCTCACTTTCTGCCATCAAGGTTGTGTCATATCTGAGGTTGTTGGGAGGTAGTATTGCAAAAACTGCAAACCTTAACGCTGGGCAAAATCTAGGGACATAGACGTTTGCCACTGATTTAATCAAAACATAGCTTATATTCATTGACTGCCCCCCAGTGGATATTGGAAAGGTGGGAAGTTAGTAATCAATTAAACACACTTTATTTTCTCACCTCACAATGCTGAGTTGAATAAAATACCTTTAGCATAAATATCCTACATCTGATGCCCTTTTAAAATGTGGTTTTTTGGGGGGAGGGGTTATTGGGTTGTAGTTTTTATTTTGATTATATTTTTTGTGGTTTTATATTTTGATTTTGTTCTGTGAACCACCCTGAGACCTCTGGGTATAGGGCGGTATATAAATTCAGTAAATGACAACAACAACAACATTAGTGTCAGAAGTGGCACAGCTTCATGAGTATGTGGCAGTTTTATTTATGCATTTAGTTGGTTATTTATGGCACAATCTGTTCAGAAGTAATCCTGATTGAATTCAATGGAGTTGAATTCTTCCAAGGGAAGTAACGGTTTGCTGCTAGCTACCTTGTTACATGCACTGACATATGTGTAAGCTTTGTTTGATTTCAGGATGTGGACGAAGGGATTAAACCAGAGGAGCCACAGAGAATCTCCTTCTCCTGGGGAGGGAGGGGCTATGTGCTTGAACTAAACGTGTCTGTGTCCTTTTTCCCACCACAGAATTTTATTCCATAATCTACAAGAAGAGATTGAAAAACAATTTGATGGAGGGAGACATTTCCGCGAGAAGCACAGCTACACGAGATACAATGAATGGGAAAAGGTACCATGTTCTGAGGGATGGTTCCTCTCCCTTAAGCTACATATATAATTGGTACAATAAGTAGATCGTTTTTCACCTCCATGGCATTTTAATCGCATGTATGCCAGTGTTTTATAACAACCATGTTTTCTTAGATTGTTGCATGGACTGAAAGAATGGCTAAAAAATACCCCAAATTGGTCTCGAGGGTTCAGATTGGAAAGACTTATGAGGATCGTCCTATGTACCTGCTTAAGGTGAGAGTCTCATTCTGAATCAAGTGCTATAAATAATTTAGATTTACAACTAGAGAAAGTGACCACAGAAAAATGAGCATTGCCAAATTAAGGACGCTACAGCCCAGATATCCCACCAATCTGCCTGGGTTTCCCCAGCCACTCTGGGCGGCTTCCAACAAAATATTAAAAATACAACAAAACATTAGACATTAAAAACTTCCCTAATCAGGACTGCCTCAGATGTCTTCTAAAAGTCAGATAGTTGTTTACTTCCTTGACATCTGACAGGAGGGCGTTCCACAGGATGGGCGCCACTGCCAAGAAGACCCTCTGCCTGGTTCCCTGTAACCTCACTTCTCACAGTGAGGGAACCGCCAGAAGGCCCTCAGAACTGGATTTCAGTGTCTGGGCTGAACGATGAGGGTGGAGGCGCTCCTTCAGGTATACTGGGCTGAGGCCATTTAGGGCATGGGTAGACAAAATAAGGCCTGGGGGCCGGATCCGGCCCAATCGCCTTCTATCCAGCCCACAGATGGTCCAGGAATCAGCATGTTTTTACATGAGTAGAATGTGTCCTTTTATTTAAAATGTATCTCTAGGTTATTTGTGGGGCCTGCCTGGTGTTTTTACATGAGTATAAGGTGTGTTTTTATTTAATATGCATCTCTGGGTTATTTGTGGGGCATAGGAATTCGTTCATTATTATTTTTTTCAAAATATAGTCTTGCCCCCCACAAGGTCTGAGTGACAGTGGACTGGCCCCCTGCTGAAAAAGTTTGCTGACCCCTGATTTAGGCTTTCAAGGTCAGCACTAACACTTTGAATTGGGCTCAGAAATGTACTGGGAGCCAATGTAGGTCTTTCAGGACCCGTGTTATATGATCTCGGTGGCCACTCCCAGTCACAAATCTAACTGCCACATTCTGGATTAGTTGTTAAAGTTGTTTGCACTTGCTCTGTTGGACCATGGAACAGTTTTGTGATGTCCATGGGTAACCGAGTTCTGTTCCCTGTAGATCCAATTACGTTTTTTTCTCCAAAACATATTTCCAGTGGGATGCACCCTCCCACTGAACTGAATGCTAGGACTGCGGATTCTGCACATAGTATACACAGGATAAAGATGTTTCAAAGATTAATATTTCCGGCTTAACAGGTTGGGAAGGAGAGTGGAAAAAAGAAGGTCATCTTTATGGACTGCGGCATTCATGCACGCGAGTGGATCTCACCTGCTTTCTGCCAATGGTTTGTGAAGCAGGTTGGCTAAACAGTGCTTTATTTATTTATTACATTTATAGACTACTTTTATCTTCCACTGAGCTTAAAGTGGTGTGCATGGGTCTCCCGCTCCCCATTACATCCTCACAACAACCCTGTGAGGAAGGTTAAGCTAAGAGAAGGTGGCTGGCCCAAGGTCGCCCAGTGAGCTTCAAGGCTGAGTGGTGTTGTAGATACAAAGTTTCCAAGAGGCAAACAAAAATGCCCTGTTTTGCTAGCTACCAGCTGTCTGGCCAAAGGTTGAGTATCCATCACAGCAGAACTCTGCACCCAGTGGTGGCACTTCTCAAGCAAAGCTAACAGAGAGGGGTCTGTATTACACCCTAACCCACACCTCCAGCCATCAAAAGCAGCAAGTTAAAATTACAGCCTCATAGTGCAATCCAATATATGCCTAAGTAACTCCCAGTGACTTCAGTGGAGCAAATTTCAGTACAGGATTGCAGCCCTAGTGGGGAGAAGAGGTGTTTTAGTTTTTAAGTAGTTCTATTGTTTATTTTATTTTACCCTTAAGCTCTGAAATCTTAAAGGTGAAAAATCACTTTTAATATCTGTTTTAAAAATTAAAAAATTCTGAAGGATTCTAACCTTCTCAACTTGTTGACAACTGAATAGTGCATTTGTATAATTGCACATAATGTTGGGGTTTTTTTCTTGCAGGCTGTCAGAACCTATGAAACAGACAAGGTCATGTTCAAGCTCTTGAACGATTTGAACTTCTACATCCTTCCTGTATTCAACATTGACGGCTACGTCTGGACATGGACTGAAGTAATGGCCACATTTCCCCCCTCTTTAGTAGTGTGCTGAATTGAATGTTATTATTTCTATCCATTATTACTGCATTAATAAATTTATTTTAAAAATATTTATTAAGGTGACAGCGAAAAGAAGGGGAGGGGTCTGGCCCATGTGGTGGAACATAATATTTTATGGAATGGCTACAATCCCATAGCAACTTACTTAGACTCAAGTCCCACTAAACTCAATGGGACTTGCCTCAAAGTAATATATAGGACTGTGTTGTAGGTTGTTCATGGGGAGTCCAAATGCAAGTGTTCATGTCTCCAATGCCTGCGCTGTCAAAGGAGCTATGATATCATATATTGAAAGTGTTGGTGAACAGCCTTCAATATTTGTCCTATTTTGTTGTATCCCCTTGATGCCCTCAATCACAGCTCCTGTCCACACCCCCAAATGCCTATACCAGGTATCTTCCCTTTACTCATAGTCGGTGCTCTCTTTACCTTTGGGAATCAGCTGTGTTACAACAATTATGAGGAAGGAGAGAGAAGAAAAAGATCTTGAGATTGCTAAGCAAGTGGTTGGTCCATCAGCCTACTGACTCCTTGGACTTACTAAGGCAGCTGCCATGGTTGGAATCAAGAAGTTAAAGGTTCACTCATTCTCAGCGTTGACTCCTTGCATGAACTAGCTAATTGTGACATGAGCCTTGGCAGCCTAGAGATTCCTTTGTCAACCTTTGTAATGTTATATTATAGTCACTTGGCCTGGGACCTCACAACGAAAGGCAGATAAAAAAATACAGTGGTACCTTGGGTTAAGTACTTAATTCGTTCCGGAGGTCCGTTCTTAACCTGAAACTGTTCTTAACCTTTAGCTAATGGGGCCTGCTGCTGCTGCCGCGCCGCTGGAGCACAATTTCTGTCCTCATTCTGAAGCAAAGTTCTTAACTTGAAGCACTATTTCTGGGTTAGTTGAGTCTGTAACCTGAAGTGTATGTAACCTGAGGTACCACTGTATTATAAATAGATACATACATAAATTTGTAAATTTCAACACGCAGTAGAATTGTTCCTCTGCTGTCATCATTTCCACATTTCAAGTGGAATGTGTTAGCAGTGTATATACACATTTCAGCAATAAATGTAGGTCCAAAAGCCCAGTAATTGTTACCTGGCAAAATCAGAGGGGGAAACGAAAGGTGATAGTCCACTGTGCATGTAGATCACATGTATGTTATGTCTAACAGCTATAAGGTAGGACCACGAGCTGGCCATGAGGAAGAAACTGAGGCCCAAAGGCAGGGCATATGGGCCCAATCCTTATGATGCACTATACAAAAAAAATGTTCCCCAAAGGAGCAAGAATAGATCTCTATCATTTTGTCTCACAGGATCGCATGTGGAGAAAGAATCGTGCGAATACCTCTAACAGTGATTGTCCTGGTGTTGACTTGAACAGGAATTTCAAAGCTAAATGGGGCAGTAAGTATAATATGCCAAGAAGCGACGGAAACTGAGACTCAACATTTCTCTAACTGTCAATTTCCACATTCTATTTGAACTTTCCCACAATCTAAAAGTCACTTCCAGAAATATAGTGGAAAATTGTACAACTTAAGCATTCATTTCTGTCATGAGTGTAGCCAAGCGAGGGCAGAGGGGGACAGATACCCCCCCCCCATCAAGTAAAAAAATAGAAATACTTAACTGACCAATCATGTAGGCTCTGCCCCAATCTAACAAAAGTCCTCCCCGCCCCCCAACAAAAATCCTGGCTACGCCCCTGATTTCTGTGTTACTTACTTTCAGAAAAGGAATTTGCAAATAACACCGAAATGAACACTAAATTTGTGGTCGTGTGATATATTTCTGGGAATGGCTTTCGCATCATGCAAAAGAGAGCCAGAGGCATTTTCCCACCTGAAGCAGAACACCAAATGCAGCCATTTCCCAATCCAAATATGGAAGCTTTTTCCTCAATAAGTGGACTTACTTATGAACAGGCCACTAATCTCCTACGCCTTGCCCGCTTCATAATGGCTGCCACACATGCTCAATTCCAAACTGAGGCTCCGTAGAAGTGGAAGAGGCAGAGGCAGCCAGGGTGGGAGGTGTAGTGTCCTCCCAGACTCTGCCTCTGCCAATGGGTCATCTGCACTCCTCATCCTTTTCCTCCTACTCTGGCTCCCTGTGCTAAATGTAATTAAAGCTTTGCTTTAATGGAGCAGCCACGATAAAACTAGATAAATCCAACAGATTTGTTTGCTATATACCAGTTCTTGGGAACCTTTGTTCCTTCAGATAGTTCTGAAGTACAACCCCATCATCCCTGGCCATTGGCCATGCTGCCTGGGTTTGTTGGGAGCAGCATTCAAAACTCCCATTGTTCTAGGCGCGTTTTGCAACAAGGAATTTCATTAGCGCAAGCAGTTTCTGAGCTCTGGGCGCAGTACCGCTCCTAAGATTTCCGATTAAAACTGCAGAGTGGAAGGAAAGGAGGACCTTTTTCTGCCTCCACCACTCTCTGAAGACTAGAGAAGATACCCTCCTAAGAATATTAGGGGGGCAGACAGGGGAAGCCAGGGTTAGTTTTCTGCAGTCTTCAGGTAAGGACTAGACCATGTAAAAAAATGAATATAATATTTTAGCTGCAGTTCATTCATTTTCACTTTTATATTCTATTTATTTAAAAAGTGTGCCTAGACATTCTGTTGTTACACCCATAACCTAGGTTTAATGTGCCATTTAGCTCCTAGCTTTCATATCTCAGTTTCTAACACTAGTTGGGAGTTGACATGCACCAATATCTGGAGGACCAAAGTTTCCCCACACCTGAGATATACCAATAGCAAACTCTTTCTTCAAATGATTATCCTTATGTCATCAAAGAAGCATCATCAGCACACAAGAAGGATGTGCTGGCTGGGGCAAATGAGAGCTGTAGTCCCAAACATCTAGAGGGCACCATGTTGGCGAAGGCTGTTGGTGGAAGGAATTACCAGGCTGCACTGACTTCAAAGAAATCATGACTCAAAAAGCAAATTGTGAGGTCCCTTCCTGATTTGGAAAGAAACGCAATCTTCTTCACTATTCTTCAAGCGAGTATGCAATCTATAAATGGCACCAATTATAAATACTTCATCTGAAAACTTTTTCTTGCAGCCATAGGTATATCGCATAAACCTTGTTCGCAGATTTACTGCGGTCCCTCAGCAGAATCTGAGCCAGAAATCAAAGCAGTTACAAGCTTCATCCGAGAGCACCTTTCCTCCATCAGAGGATACCTAAGCTTCCATTCCTATTCTCAGATATTGATGTTTCCATATGCCTATAAGGATGAAACAGCACCCAATAATGATGAACTGGTATGTAGAAAAAGATTATTACAGTCGTCTTCTTATCATTCACAAAGCCATTGGGTGTAAACAAATATGTTGAGGCATTGCTATGCGGAGGCAGTGAGATATGACCCAAAGTGCATCAGAAAAGTATTCAAAGGTAGCTAGCATCATTTTGACCAAACTGCGGGAGGCAGTGGAGGACAGGAGTGCCTGGCGTGCTCTTGTCTATGGGGTCACAAAGAGTCAGACACGACTAAACGACTAAACAACAACAAGCATCAGCTGTGGGGAGTTGGATGCAAATATCGGAGTGTTTTAGTATAAATTCAATCTTTTCTAATAATTCAGTGCAAGGTTAGAGCCAAGAAACAGACAACCTCGACTGTCTAGATCATGTGTTGTCAACCTGGTCCCTACCACCCACTAGTGGGCGTTTCAGGATTCTAGGTGGGCGGTAGGGGATTCTACGGCACAAGCTGAATCCTCCTTCCATCGAGCACTGGTGGGCAGTAAGGAAATTTTACCATCAAGAAAGATGCATTAAGGGGCGTTAGGTATAAAAAGGTTGACTACTCCGGTCTAGATCTTAGCTATGGTCCCCATTATGTTCAACTGCAGCAGAGGTCAGCTTGACCCAGTCTATTGCTTTTTCTCCCCAAGGGTGCATATGAAACCATATTGATGAGAACAGTGGAAAAGGTACCATAGACAGAGACGTCGCCCCACCTTCTAAATGACTGTTGTTTTGTTTCCTAAAAAGAATTGGACACCTGCCAGCATCGCACAGGAAATGAGTCTGTGTAGGAAAACCAGCATTCCTAATTTCATAGACACTTGTGATAGAAATGTAGATACACCAATGCTGCCCTCTTGTGTCTTATAACAGAGGAACCTAAATTTGCACTCATCTCCTCACTATTAATTGCTGTTTACATTTCTTTTACAGTAAACCTGCTATACTTCAAACCATAAAATCTGATATTTGAAAGGTCTCATTGTCTTATGCTCAGATTCGTGTCCATGGGACCACTGCGAAAATAAAATCAAGAGTTTGATTTAGAAGAAACCAGTCCCAGTTCCATGTTTTGAAAAGCCCTCATTTATTTTATTTTATCTATCATCTATCTATCTATCTATCTATCTATCTATCTATCTATAGGATGTCCTTAGTAGACACACACACATACCTGCTCTTCTCATTGCCACCATAGCTAAAGCTGTCCATTTACTTTACATTTCTACAGGCCCTATCTCCACACCTGCTAGGACAGGTTGCACTCCTGCTAGGAAGCTTCCTATAGGCATCCAGATGGTCTCTGTGAAAACAGGTTGCTGGTCTAAATGGACCTTTGGATTTTTTCAGCAGGGGTCTCCTCATGTTAACTTAATATGGAGGTTCCTGCCCCTTTCCCCCACTAAAAGAGGACAGATAAACAGAAAGAGGCAACAAAGAGGAGATGAAGCCAAGAGGCTCAGGGACTGGCAATGCCCTTCAGCTTCCTGGCAAAGTGCATACTGACACAGCTTTACCTTTTAAAGTTGTCTGCATTTTGGCAGTCATCTCGCATCTTACATTTAAAATGGGGTACTTTCCTTTATAGAGACAGTTTTGTGTAGTTCTCCTATCCAGTAGAACCAGATGCCAACAAAGTATCATTTACCATTAGGAATGTCTGGGTGAGAAGCTATGAAAAGCACAGATTAAGAAATTGCTTCCTTATATAGCTGGAGGCAGCCCAATGATTCTCAGAATCACACATTGCAAAATAGTATTCAACAGAACACCAGGAATAACTGTATTGTACAACTCTGGTCCTCAATACGAGATGACTTGAGACTGGCCCAAAGAGGTCACGTGCTGCAGTAAACGGAAGGTGTCAGGCTGGAGGAGACTGGGGAGAGGCGTACACAGTCGCTTGCCTGTAAATATACAGAAATGTCCTTTGGGTCAGTGCCTGCAAGAAGGGAAGCAACTGAATACAAACAAGTCTCAAAAGCACAAAACAAGTTGTTCTCATTCAGAGGAATGAAGCCTAAATTCCTTGTGAAAGTAGCAAACCTCAGTCTGTCCATCTTTCGATAACAATGGGAATCCTAATCAGCTGCCTTGGATCTAGGGTCATGGGCAACACCTCCTTGTGCCCTACTCTAGGCTATCCCAAGAATTTTTCCATGAACAATCTAATTTCCCCCCCCCCCCTTTTAAATACAGAACAAAGTAGCTAAGGAAGCAGTAGAAGCTTTATCTAGCCTCTATGGTACAAACTACACCTATGGACCAACTGCCACTACAATTTGTAAGTATTTGTTTCTATTTTCTATGGACGTGTACACGCAAGGAGAACTTTTGCAAATCAAATTAATTAAAGCCAATAATTTGAAACAACAACAGCAACATAACTCATGGTTCGGTTTTGCCTGACCTCTATGTAGTCTTCCTGTGCTACTCAGTTTCACAAAGGGTCATCTCAACAGATGGGGGATAGCATGCTGATGATCTGCCTTCTAGCCCAGCCTATCAGACTCTATTGGGTCATTGGATAGAGAATTGCTGCACTGACATCACTGCAGCTTATCTGAATGGTGTGAGGGCAGGTAGGGATGAGGGAGATATTCAATTCTGTATGCATTTAAAGATGAACCTACTTATTTCACACTTTTTAAAACAACCCTTAAAACGAAACACAGCCACCTTTCAAAATTCACAGTTCTCTGAATTTTGCAATATGGTTCTCAACCCGACTAATGTGTAGGAAACCATGTATATTGCGGTATATTGTACATTAACTGTATATAAATATCATGCAAAAATGCATTATATTGGGGAAAACAGCTTGCAGAAATGTTCATATTTGTCAAAACAGCATAAAAAAATGTATTTTTTTAGAAGTGCACACTAAAATACTGGCAAATTTTCATAAGCGTTTAAAAAAAAACCAGAAATTTGGGGGACTGAATAAGAAGCTGAAAGTGGAAGATTTGTCTATTCCGCAGGGCAGGGCAGCTGCAAGGGCAGGGATGCTCAGAGTCCCTGCATTCAGCCTGCACAGCCCTTGTCTCTCCCTGTCTGGGTAATCTGCAGCAATGCTGGTTTCAAGAGGGTCCTCTGCATCTCTGCCTCACTACATGGGCTGCTGTTGCTATCAGAAGAAGCCTTCCTATTTTATTGCATCCTTCATGCCAGGGTTGTCTTTAATACTGCCTTCTGGTCTGCCTGTTTTTCAGATCCTTGTTCAGGTTCCTCTCTTGACTGGGCTTACGACGAGGGCATTAAGAATGCATTCACTTTTGAGCTTCGTGACCTTGGGAAATATGGCTTTATCCTCCCTGAATCGAAGATAAGGCCAACCTGCAGGGAGACGATGTTGGCAGTCAAGCACATCGCCAATTATATCCTCACCTCTGCTCCGTGAAGCTGTCTTCACGTTTACTTGCAAATGGTATTGGCTCCTCCTTGCCTATCAGCCCCCTCCCCTTTTCTCCCTCTTAGAAATAGCCCCTACAGATTCTTCTCCATTGCTTTATTATTATTCTATGAATGCTTTTGTAAAGATAGGCCATCTTCTCTTACCTTCCTATGCCACCAATACTTTCATCAGGCTTGTGGTCTCTCCTCTTTATTGCAGGGTGTCAGTTGGGTTGGAGGCAGACATAGTCATGGTTAGAGGAGAGCCACTGAAATCAGTGAGACTTAAATCAGTAGGACTTCTCTAAGTTTGAATCCAACCCAATCGTTCCATTTCAGTCAGTTGATTCAGATATTTTAGGGATGGGTTCTACTGGAATATTATTATTATTGTTTTATGCAAGCATAAATCAGACATCTGCTAAGTATCTCCTGAAACCAGGTTGATTTACAGGGTCCTTTTGGAATAGTGACATCTCCCCACCATGCCCACTGAGCATTTTTTAGAATCTCTTGTGCATTATTTGTACACATAAGTAATGTCGTTAATGTAAAATAGAAAGAAGAAGGAGCCATTTTTAAAACAAGAAATGCATTCTAGGCTCAGAGGGATCACAATTCAATTACCAATGCAGGTCATACAACTGTGATGTGTAAAAAGCTCCTGAGACTATTCTCTCACAATTGAGACTACAGCTGGGTTTTGCATTTGCCATCATCAACATTTGAATATAGAAGCTGCATTGTTGGCTGCAATGTACACATGATTTAAGATTGGCTTCCCTCTGCTTTCTGTCTCTGGTGCATTCCAGGGTTTGTCTATAATATGGTTAGCCTAGCCTTTCAATTAACAGCCTTGTAGCTGTCCCTGCAAAATGAAACAGCAGAACTTTGGGAGCTCTGGATCCCTGTCCTTCAATTTCACACCCCATGCCATTTTTTTTTTATTTTTTTTACTTCATTCCTGGGTATTCATCTGGTGTGAAGGAGAGAACCACAATGGAGCTATTTCTGTGTTGTGTTATTTCATGTGGCTGTAATGGATATGCGTGAATATCACAACTGTGTAAACAGAACTGATCAGATCTTTCCCAACTTCCTTCCCACCAGTGTGGGGAAGACCAAAGCGATTGGCCTCACTGATTTGATATGATATGTAGCTGCATGGGATCACAATGTGAGGATATGGCCCCCACACAGCTTGGTGCATTTCCGTGTGGCCTTGTGATCCTGCCCTAGAAGTCTCTGAGGTACTCTAAGATCAGCTTTTATTATTCCTCCCCATTTAATTCGCCAACTGACTTTGAGAAGCATTGTAAGAAAGTAGATCTACAACTTGAACAACACACAAGGATACTGCAGCATCAACTGAACTGTAACATGGTTTATGTCAATATAAATTTATCAGTCGAGTAAAACAATGAATTAGATCCATATTGGTGGAAGGGGGGGTGCTCTCTACTGTACTAAAGACACTTGCGATCCTATTTTAACCCACTTCAAATAGTTAGCAGGGAAAAAATAATTGGACACATATTGTATTTTTCTTTTCCTGGTTATGGTTATGCCTTTCCCATCTATCTCTCCATAGCATATTTTAAAGGACATCACATAAATAGATAGTTTTTGAAATGAACTCTGCTATTTTATATTGCTTACTAACCAGCATATTTCTTAATAAAACCTTTGCATCATGCCAAATGTTTCTTCTGAAATGTTTTGAACAGAATGCACCTAAATCAAACTGATATGTTTTGCTCACCCTTGATATTAATGAGCTTCAGAAAGACACCTGAAAGCTTTTGCATGGTCTGGGACAAAATTATTGCTATGGTCAAGCATGAACTTGGTTCAAATCAAAGCTCAGTTATGAATTTAATATATGATTCTATTACTATCTCTTGAACTTCATCCCCTCCCCATCAGTTAAATGGAGAAAATAAATAGTGGCCTACTATTACAGGATTATTGTGAAGAGATTGCAATGGAGTACATTAAATTCACACAGAGCAGTAGCAAATAAATAAATGTTGGCAGGTTCTGCTTGTCATCTCAGAGTGATTTACTGATAAAATCTGCTTCTGAAATCCTCCCTTCAGCACATTATATGTTTTCCAGGACATCTGGTTACACTACACAGGGAAGGGCAGTATCTCAGCTGTAGATCTCATGTTTTGAGGGGAGGGGGAATCAAAACAACCTTACCAGACAGCTGAAGTGGGAATCAAAGGCCACCATAGTGAGCAGATCCCAGGTGACTCTAGAAGGCAGCCCCTGCCATCTCCTCCCTGGGGGTGGGAGGAAACCAACAGCAACCTCCTCTTCCCTGAGAGGCCACTGTAGAGGTGGCATTGGAGAGGGCTGCCAAGGAGGTGGCAGATCCACTGCCCCTCTGGATCCTGCTGGCTGAGGCAGTTGCCTTATCTTGCCTCATGGGTGGGCTGGCCCTGTCACTACCAGTCATGGTCAGTGTAATGGCCTAAATTGACCAATGGTCTAACCCAGTGTTAGCCAATTTCTTTGAGGACTGATTCTGCACTGGGACATGCCACAGCTGGAGTAAAGTCTGTTTCTGTCACAAGCACCAATGGTGAAAGGACCAGAAGCAGATGGTCAAGCAGATGCTTGGACTACTGCAATGCACTCTACGTGGGGCTACCTTTGAAGGTGACTCGGAAACTACAACTAATCCAGAATGCGGCAGCTAGACTGGTGACTGGGAGCGGCCGGTGAGACCATATAACACCGGTCTTGAAAGACCTACATTGGCTCCCAGTATGTTTCCGAGCACAATTCAAAGTGTTGGTGCTGACCTTTAAAGCCCTAAACGGCCTCGGTCCAGTATACCTGAAGGAGCGTCTCCACCCCCATCATTCTGCCCGGATGCTGAGGTCCAGCGCCAAGGGCCTTCTGGCGGTTCCCTCATTGCGAGAAGCAAAGCTACAGGGAACCAGGCAGAGGGCCTTCTCAGTAGTGGCACCCACCCTGTGGAACGCCCTTCCAGCAGATGTCAAAGCGATAAACAACTACCTGACATTCAGAAGACATCTTAAGGCAGCCCTGTTCAGGGAAGTTTTTAATGTGTGATATTTTATTGTATTTTTGCTTTTTATGGAAGCCGCCCAGAGTGGCTGGGGAGGCCCAGCCCGATGGGCGGGGTATAAATAATAAATTATTATTATTATTATTATTATTATTATTATTATTATTATTATTATAAGGGCAGGTAGGAATCAAAGAGCAAGGTAGAAAAAGATAGTCAACGTTGGGCTAGTAATCAGGAGCAGAAGCAAAGCAACTCTTAGCACACACAAAAATTGCTTGGACTATTAAACTAGCCTGTCCTTGAGGATTTTATAGGGCTTGGGGTGTGCTGATTGGCTTGTAGAGTCAAATAACAGTATGAAAACAAAGGTCCTTTAAGGCTAAAAGTGCAGCCTTGATCTCTAAGACCTCGTCTATCTGGCCTTCAGAAGTATACCTGAGTGCTGGTGGCATGGAACATAAGGCTCCCAAGAGCTGCTGCTGGATACCTGCAGGTTCAAGACACAGTCTGGCACGTTATAGCTTCTGGTGATGGATGGCTTTTATACTGAACCAACAGTGAAGGGAGCTGTTGCATGGGTGTGTCCCAAGCCATGATTTTAGGGAGAGCAGTCTGCCCAAACCTGTGGTCCTGTGTGCTTGACTTGGAATCTATGAGAGGAAACCTACCCAGCCACTTCCTTTGTTAAAGTAATGCTATTGGTTGGCCAGTGAAACACTGCCATTTACATGAGCTTAGAGATTGCCATAGGGACAATTGGGTGGGCCTTTTCCCACTTCACCTGACTGGATGTGACATCATCCTGGGAAAACAATAGGCCAGGGTGGTGTGGGGGGCTTTGTGTGAGAGTTTTGGCTTTGTGCTGCTTCCAAGAGCTATGGACTTCCCTGGAACACTAATGTGGAAGCAAGATCTGTTGGGGTATTAATGCTGTGAGCCCCTATACTCAGGTTGTATATCTGTGTAGATATGTTTTGCGTCCCCAGTTAATTCAAGCATATGGATCTAATTTTCACCACTATGACCACTTTTGCTCTCCATGAAATTTAAAATAAAAGTCCTCAAAAAATCTGTGTTTTTGGTAACCTCTTGCAGATACTGTACAATTTGTACAAAGAATGGCTGGATCTAGACACACCAAATAAGTGTTTCAGAAAAAAAACATGTTGTAAACTTCATAATGGGAAATCACGTTGGCGAAAGACGGGACTCCACAGTGTCATCTGGTGTCATAATAATAATAACAATAATAATTTATTATTTCTACCCTGTCCCTGGTTTCCCCAGCCACTCTGGGCAGCTCCCAACAGAATATTAAGGTAAAGGAACCCCTGACCATTAGGTCCAGTCGTGACCGACTCTGGGGTTGCGGTGCTCTTCTCACTTTATTGTCCAAGGGATCCAGCGTTTGTCCGCAGACAGCTTCCGGGTCATGTGGCCAGCATGACCAAGCTGCTTCTGGCGAACCAGAGCAGCGCACGGAAACAATGTTTACCTTCCCACTAGAGCGGTACCTATTTATCTACTTGTACTTTGATGTGCTTTCAAACTGCTAGGTTGGCAGGAGCAGGGACCGAGCAACGGGA
This sequence comes from Podarcis gaigeae, assembly GCF_964106915.1. Taxonomy (NCBI): domain Eukaryota; kingdom Metazoa; phylum Chordata; class Lepidosauria; order Squamata; family Lacertidae; genus Podarcis; species Podarcis gaigeae. The sequence goes on from NC_139681.1 coordinate 76,563,767, forward strand.
GCTCACCCCGTCGCGGGGATTCGAACCGCCGACCTTCTGATCGGCAAGTCCTAGGCTCTGTGGTTTAACCCACAGCACCACCCGCGTCACAATAAAACATCAAACATTTAAAACCTCCCTAAACAGGGCTGCCTTCAGGTGTCTTCTGAAAGTCAGATAGTTGTTTATTTTCTTGACATCCGTTGGGAGGGCATTCCACAGGGCAGGCACCACTACCAAGAAGGCACTCGGCCTGGTTCCCTGTAAACTCACTTCTCGCAGTGAGGGAACCACCAGAAGGCCCTCAGAAGTGGACCTCATTGAACGATGGTGGTGGAGATGCTCCTTCAGATATATAGATATATCAGTGTTTATAACGCATGTAAAGTGCTTTTTCTTTACTAATGTAGCTGAATCCAATGTCAGCCAGGGAGAGAGCTGAATTGGCAAGTGACTACTTGCCACATGATATTGGCAACTACATCGCCACTTAATAAGATGGTCATTTTGTAACTTCCTGGCAAGTACTTCCCCAGGTTTCTGATTTACTGTGGAAGTGTGGTGGGATTTTCCTCACCATTTGGCTGGGTGATACAGACCACAAGCCTACAAAATGGTTTTGTTCACTTGATAAATTACTGTCCATCTATATATTCAGCTAGCTGTTGGAGCTTCTTGAGGATGAGCAATGGATGACCACTTAGAATGTTGCTTAGGCATTCCTCAGTTGCTATGACACCCAGGTATCTGTGTACCAATTTAAAGAGAAATTGCCTTTTCACATTCTTCCTGCACAGAGCAAAAACTTTCACATTAAAAATCCAAAGAGAATTAATTTCCTGATGGGATTTAACATATCTCAGGCTGGGATGGAGACAACTCAGAACAAAGTATGAGGGTTCTTGGGCTGCACAGTTCCTCTCATTCTTATCTCGTCTTCCTGGGAGATTGGTTTCATTCATTCTCATTCTTATCTCGTCTTCCTGGGAGATTGTGAAGATAGCTAAAGGGGAGAAACGTGAGATAAGTGAGCCACAGGGCATCTGCTCAGATCCACAAAAAAGAGATCCCTCTTTGCAGGATGTTTAACTGATAGGGTTGAGCCTGTGCCTAATGACTGGAGGAAAGCAACAGAAGTAGGAAGAGAAAAGAGAAAGACAGAAAATATAAACAAGGGATTTGAACCATCCTCATTCTCATAGGATGCAGTCAAACATCATCTTTATCACATCATCATAGCAAAACTGTGGTAAATGTAAGTAATCATGCCTATTTTAGGTGGACGTTGGATATCGAGAGTATGGCTACAAATCCTTAATTGTTTGATTGGTTAGATTAAGCGATTGTTAAAACCTCTTGATCCACTAGTCCAATATGGCGACCAGGCACAGTTCAAGGCCCTGCTTTTTAGCACTTAAAGCCCCAAACAACTTGAGACCAAGGTATCTAAGGGATTGCCTTGCCCACTGTATCACTGCCAAGCAGCTGTGCTCTTCAGATGGGGCACTACCGAGAGCAGCTTTTGATCCTGAGGTTCACTTAGCCTGTCCTAGAAACCAGACTTTTAGAATTGCAGATTCAGCTCTCAGTTACTATCCGAAATCAGACACCTGCCTAGCCTGATGGTGTTTAGGCACCTGGTGATGTTTAGGCACCTACTGAAGACATTTTGGTTTAGGAAGGCTTTCCCTGAGGTGTAATTCAAGGCATTTGTGGAATTTCCTTTTATATTTGAGGAAATGGTTTTACTGCTTTTAGAGTTTGTATAGATGGCTTTATTGTTTTAGAGTATTCTTTATTTTATTTTGTTGTTCTTGGAGCTTGTGTTGCTGCATTTCATTCCGTTTTTACTGTGAACACCAGTTCCAATGGCTTTATGTCATGGAGTGGTCTATAGAGTTTGTGAATAAAATAAATAAATGAATCTTTAAAAGAGCTCACCAGTAGCCAGGCAAAGTCTTTAAAAATGTTTTTTATTATTTTTTAAGTCAATGTCATTTTTTAAAACACACACACACCTGTGCCATTCTGCCAGTGCAGAATTTCCCTTTCCCCCAGCTGAAAGTGCCCCCAAAGGAAAGCCCTAAACTGGCCTGGGATCTATTAGATCCTAAGCCAGCTCCATTGCTGTCACATGACTGCATTCAGGCCAATTAGGGGCAGTTCTTACTTTAAAAACACACACAATTCATTTAAACATAGTGCATTGGAACTACAGGTGGGTGCACCATCACCCCCAAAAAAATAGAAAATGCATGATCAAAAGAGCATTTTTTAAAACAATCTAGGGTTGCTGCTTTCTGGCTTTCCTTTGATTTCTTCCAAATTCGTCCTACATGCCATATGTCTGGGTTTCCCCCGACATTTTGCCAATTCAGTGAAACTCCAGCCAGACCCCATTTTGCTGAGTGATTCCCAGATGTATGGCAGCCCTAAAAAAATCATAAATTTGCTAATGTGTATGTATAGATACACATTTAGAAATAAATACTATCATTTATACAGAAGTAGTGAGGAAGGTTGTAAGCAGGTGCCCTGTATACCTGCTCAGCATGCTATCCAAGTGTTAACCAGAGTTGGACCAGACAGCCTTTCAAATAGAAGACACCCCACATTAAAGTAGGACAAGTGGGGCCCTTTGAAGGGAAAAGTTGTAATGGATGAAAGAAGAGTAGTTTCTGCAGTAACAACAACCCGTTTGGAGACAGTGTCAGTTAGAAAGTACAGTATATTGACAAGTGGCTGATAACAACAGCAAAAAAACCGAAGGAACAGATAGGGAGATATTTGACTCTGTGGGCAACAAAGGAAATGAGACTAAACTAAAGATAAAACCTCATCTTGAATGTACCTAAAATGAAAAGATCACCATAGGGTCCAACTCCTTGACATGCCTGGAGGCTGCCCCCCAGTGAACAAAAGGCAAAACAGCAAAGAAGAATTGCTTGCTTTAGGGCTTTTGTCCTGCAAAATTACATTCCTGAGGAAGGTACCACTAAAATCCAAATTGAATGGGGGCCCAGGGGATATCGTGGGAAGCAGGAGAGAGGCAATGAAATAGGAACTTGGGGATTCACGAAGACCATGCAGAATTTGACCATCCACCTGCTCTTGGTTGAAGAGGAAGAAGATGCAACATTGATTTTAAAAAACCTGTAATTAAACATTAGGCCTGCTCCCAAAATAACCCAGGGCTGGGTTGGTGGAACCTAGGTTGACCCAGGGAAGGTTGGTCTGAGAAGTGGCCCTGAGATTGGGGCAAAAGGGCAGATCAGAGAGCTGTGCACACTGCTAGCTAGTGCTCCCTGTCTGCATCTCAGGTCTTTCCCTTCGAACCCAGCATTATTTGACTCTGCCTATCATTGGTTATGACTCAACCTATTGTTGGTCTCCCAGCCTTCCCTCCTTCCAGTCTCAGTGGACACCAGCTACCACTGAATAAAACCCTCCTTCTGGTTGCCATCCAGGAGATCAGCCTGAATGGCTGCCCAGGTTGATGTAAATATAGGCGTTCCTTAGTGTACAGACTGAGAAGACTCTCAAAAATCAGTAGGGCTTCTCCTGAATATCACAAACCCATATCTAAGCCAATGGAATTAAAATATACCCCTGGATTCCACAATAGGTTCCCCCCCCCCATTCAAATTATGTACAGAAACATTACAGTTGGATGTAGCATCTCATGTTGATCACAAAGGTTTCCAGGAGGGTCACTCCCCCAATTAATTTGAAGGCACTAACAGGAGTTGTACTTGCATTAACTACAAACATAGGCATAACAACAGAAACCTCATATCATCCCATGAATGCCCCTGAGGAAGTCAGCTGATCTCACCAAGCAGAGGAATAAATATGACAGGCATTGATTGCTGCAGAGGAAAGGAAACATGAAGTCCCTGTTGGCTTTGGGCTTGATTGCCACTGCTTTTGCTATCACTTGTCCTCGGCGTTTTGACAGGTATTTATCATTTATTTATTTATATCGTTCAATTTATAAACGGCTTGATTGCAAAAAGCAAAAAAACACAAAAAACGTTTACAAAAACGTAAAATAAAATAATGACATCATTTTAAAAAACTTTAAAACAACTATTTGAAACTTCTAAGAAATAAAATCAATCGGAATCTAAAACCAGATTAAAAGACATGTCAACGTTCTACATGTCTGGACGAAAGCAGAAGTTCTTTCAATTAATCCTGACATGCTACTCACTCCTTGACTTTTATGTCCTGCAGTGCAAAGGTGTTCCGTGTGAAGCCGCAGAATGAAAAGCAAGTGAGCTTCTTGAAATCCTTGGCAAGCAAAATACCGGTAAGATATTTTTACAGCTTGGATTCCCTCCCCCCACAATCCACCACCCTTTGTGTTTAGTGTTGGATTGTTGGATATCCTGTAAGAATCAGCAAGGCTGTTGTTGTTGTTGTTAAGAAAAAGAAAATCAACCTTGGGCGGTATTCAAATAATGCATCCTTTCAGTTCAAGAATTTCCACTTGTGCAATGGGATTTTCTTCCCCCTCTGCTCTTCCTGCATGTGCCCCATGCGCTCCCCAATTCTATTCCAGTTGCTGAAGAAGCAAAGTCTATGGCTTAGCTATGCACATCCATCTTCATTAGATGACTCCAGATTCTAGTATTATGAGAGAGGGAGAAGTTATTCTCCCTATGCACTTAATTTTACCACACCCCTCCTTCTTCATCTTTCTGCAAGCCCCAAACCTTGTAGTCTTTCTTGATAGGAGAATATGTCCAACCCCCTTGATCGTTTTGGTTGCTCTTCTTTGGAACTTTTCCAGATTTTGTTGTGGTGTGGTAAAGTCTCTGGGGTTGCACCAGAGAGACATCTGTCTGGCTGTGTCTGTGAAGGAGACAAGAGAGGCCACCAAACACTCACAAGACATAGCATGAATTCCTCAAAAGGCCTGTGCATTAGGGATGGGGGATCAATTCAGTTCAGTTTGCATTTTAACGTGAACAGAACAATATGCAGATCCGAAACCTGGGTATTCTTTGAAATTTGCATGCCTCCCAATTTTGCAATGCTGCTCACCAACAAAAACTGTGTACTAAATATACAGTGGTACCTCGGGTTACATACGCTTCAGGTTACATACGCTTCAGGTTGAAGACTCCGCTAACCCAGAAATAATACCTCAGGTTAAGAACTTTGCTTCAGGATGAGAACAGAAATCGCGTGGCAGCAACAGGACACCCCATTAGCTAAAGTGGTACCTCAGGTTAAGAACAGTTTCAGGTTAAGAATGGACCTCCAGAACAAATTAAGTTCCTAACCCGAGGGACCACTGTATTAAAGAACGTGTGCATATATATGCATCTATTGGTGAAAATAACATGCAAAAATGGATTATATTAGACAAGAATTGTATAGAAAAAATTGTATATTAGAAGAAATGTAGGCCCAAATGGTGACGATATTTTTTTTAAAAAAAATGGAAAGTGATGCAAAAATGTGGCAAAATGAATTTAAGATTGAAAAATTAGAAATCGAGAGAGCCCCAGACTGACAGATTCATCCCTACTGTACATAGAGCTTTCTCCATGTACACCCTCATGATCCTAGGATCCTGTTCAAATTTTCAGGAATCCTGCAAAAGCTACAGCCCTCAGACATGTGAACAAAGCTTACACTTCTACATGCATAGGGAACTACCATCAGCCAAGTATGTGGAAAACAGTAGAGGAGTGGAACCTCACACCTGATCCTGCTCAAATATCTACACATGCACATTTGGTGCAGACACTGAAAACATGTGACTAGGGATCTGGTTCTCTTCTCTTCACATTCCTCTTGAAAGGGTAAAGAGGAATGTTGTCAATCTCCAAAAAAGGCATTAATTTACTGCAAAGGCCTTAACACCCATTTTGAAGGCATTAACTTTTCATACAAAAAATTCTCAAAACAGATTCAGAGTTCACCATATCTTTGAGGAGACCGCAGGAGAGAAATGGCCCACACTTGCAAAGCCATTCAACACATATAGTGATAAAATAGCTGTTTGTTGACTTTAGGCCAATTTGCTGCACTAGTCTTACCTCTGGCCCAAAGTGCTTTGCTAGACAAATGTAAACATGTCTTAAAAGCCTTGACATTTTAATAGGACTTTCTTCAAAAATGTTGTATGATTTCAATGTTTTTTGTTCCCTTGCAACTCAAGGCCTTTAAACATGCTTTGCTAGTTGTGAGCCAAATAAGAACAAAAAAACACCCCAAACATATAATCACCCTTGTCGAATGATGTGAGGTAAGAATATTCTCCAAAGAATATTCTCTGCTAGAAAATTCTCCGGAGAATATTCTCCACAAATGTAAATTCTATGTCGTCTACACAGCTGCTTTAAATGTACACACCTCATTAATCGAGAATATTCTCGAGAATATTCTCCAAAAGATTATTCTCAAGAATTGGTCCATGGGGTCACGAAGAGTCAGACACGACTAAACGACTAAACAACAACAACAACCCTAGTCTAACCTCATCACTAGATGACATTTCCCTCCATCCCTTCCCTACCAAGGGATTATTTTGAGCCCTAGCACACAGGTTTTCAATACTAGTTTTTCAATCCAAGAAAACACAGGCTGGCATATACATTTGTTTTGATGGGTCTTCCTTGTAAATGCAAAATGAATCTTTTAGCTGCAGCCTGTGCTTTTTCCAGACACTGTTCCTCTGTGGTTTTAATTCTCTGAGAGAAGATTGTCCTATTCTGTAGGATAGTACTTTTGTTTGGGAAACACAATGGTGCTTCTCCTCTGCATCCGATAGGAGAAACCATTAAACTCCAGCTTCAGGTGGAACCACCGTCCAAACCCTTTGGTAATGTGGCAATGGATGGACCCAGAAAGAGCAGGTATTCCTGCAGCAGTAACAGTAATCCAAATTAGAAAATTTAAAGTTATTCTAGAATTTGGCTGCAAATAAAAGATTTCTGATCTTTCAGGTCCATCAAACAAGCTTAATATGGCCAGTTTTTAAGATGCTGGGGCATTCTACTTTGTAAAGCTAGAGATTTCTTCAAAAACTACATCCATGTTGACTTCCGTCTTGACTCCTTGACATTTCTTCCTGTGCAGATTGACTTTTGGTATCCAGACTCAGCATCGCATATAGTCAATCAGATGGAAGTGAATTTCCTTGTCCGTGCAGAACAGTCCAATACTACCAAGACTCTCCTGGAGCAGAACGGCCTACATTATGAGTGGGTGTTGCTTAAATATTTGTCACATCTGGTTGCTAGCCATTTGGAAAACTGTGTAGATTCTAGCAGGCTCTTCTTATGTTCTTAAGAGCCAATGGAGTCAACAGTAGTTTTATCCATGCAGAGATAATGGTGGGATTATCTGTGTACATATCCACACTGCACACTTAAACTGGTTTATTGTTCATCCTCAGGGGATCCTTGACACTCTAGGTACTGAGGAATCTCCACCAAGTCACAATTCCCAGGGTTTTTTTGTCAATGAAAGTGACATTTAAGTTATATAAGTATGCAGTTGTCCTAATATGCCCTTGGAGTTCTCATTTATGAGTAGAATTTGACCCACAGGTGATGCAATGCATTTTTCTTCTTCTTCCTTAATTAGTTAATGAATCATAGCCCCAAGACAGCAGATGTTCTTAGTTTCGTTCTGCTGTTAGAAAAGCTTCATTGCTGCTTGTATCAGATAAACCAGGCATGTCCAACTTTCAAGAGACTGAGATCAAAATTGTGGAGCTGAGATATGCCATCACCATATTGGATGAACCATGTGCTTTAACAGACCTGGTCCAGCTAAAGTCAGTTGTGACTAAAATGACATTGAAACCGACGGAGAAAGTTTGTCACACATCATTCTCAATGGAATGGGAGTCACGACCAACTTTTAGCCAAAATGAGCCCCATCATTTTTATATTAAAAGGTGTACAAGTCGTGTGATGCATAAAACTTACATATTGAATTGATCCTGTGCATGGCAGGACATGATTTTGCTTGTGGTGTTTTGTATCATGCAGGATTTTATTTCAAAACCTGCAAGAAGAGATTGACAAGCAACTTGAAAGGAATTCTCCCGCCAGCTACAGTTACACGAAATATAATGAATGGCACAAGGTACAGGATACATTTGATGACCTTAAAGGGAAGTATTCTCAGTAGTCAGAAGTAGCACTGGTTTCACTCAGATAGGACTGGGGACACAGCTACATTAGTAAAGAAAAAGGAAAAAGGAAAAACCAAAAACCAACGCTTTGATTGCATTATAAACATGCAACACCAGATGGTGCTGGAGAGATGGTGCTGATTTAATTTCTGATTTATTTATAGGGGTGTTCTGTATGTAGCTGCACCCCTGGTCTTATTTTGTGTTGTACTAGGGTATTAGCATCATCATCATTCCATGTATATCCTGCCATTCATCAAGTAATCTCAAGGCAGGTTACATAAAAACAGCAATAAAAACCAAACTGTATATCAAATACAAAATATAAAACAACAACTAAAAATTAACAGTTGATGAACAAGTAACTCATAAAGGACCTGGGGTTCAGACACCCCTGTGCTGGAAAGTATGAGACCACTGCTACTGTCCTTCCATATTTTAGTCATCTGGTGTCACAAACTTCAGTTCCAATTAAAAAGGAATCATCTGTGCATCACTAGCATTTAATCTGCTGCTAGCTGAACAATTTATATTTTATTTTATTCAGATTTCTGCTTGGACTGCCAGAATTGCAGAAAAGAAGCCGAAGTTGATTTCCCGCCTTCAGATTGGAAAAACTTTTGAAAATCGGCCCATGTACATCCTTCAGGTATGACGCTCTTTCCACAGCAATATTCAAAGAATGGGAAAGGTGCTCAAGAGCAGGGGTGGGGAATCTTCAGCCCTCCAAATGTTTCTGGACTACATCTCCTATCCACCCCAGCCAGCATGGTGAATAGTCAAGACTGATGGGACTTGCAGTCCAACAACATCTGGAGGGACAAAGGTTCCCCAACCTTCCTCCAGCATATCCTTTTACTTTAATGAGAAAAACAAAAAGACTTGTATCCAAATCCTATGCAAGGCTATGACCCATCATAGGTTTTACAGGGCTCAGCTGGGCTTATTTTTTGAGGAAGAGGAAGTGTTTGTAAGATTGTATCCCTGGAAGCTATAAAGGTTTGCTACATAATTGCAGCATTGCTTAAAAGTGAAAATCCATTTCTGAAAGGTTCTCAGAAAGGAACTGACACATCTGTGTAGTTTTACACACACACACACACAGAGAGAGACAGACAGACAGACAGACAGACAGACAGACAGACAGACATATGTACCAGCAGCTTACAAATTGTTCCTAACCACGGAAAATATTTCAAAAGCAGGTTGGGAAACAAAAGGACAGCAAAAAGGCCATCTTCATGGACTGTGGAATTCATGCAAGAGAGTGGATTTCACCTGCATTTTGCCAGTGGTTTGTGAAAGAGGTTAGTTAACCATCAGTCCTATTTACCTGCAATGTCTTAGCGACTGAACCTCAGAAAGTTTCCTTTACTATGCAACACCTCCCAACAGCGATTATCAATTCCAGCCTTACCAATGTCACAGCAGGAGACACAAGAGGGGGGGAAATCAAAGGCTCCTTTCTGCCAGCAAACAAATTGTGAATGTGCTCCAGTCTCGTTTAACAAAACATGGCCACTTCCAAAATGTCACTATTTTGCACGTGAGATTCAATCACATATCAGCAAATTTAGGCTGTGCGATTAAAGTGGACTTGGCATGCTTGTGCAACAAGCCCCCAACCCCTACAAAATCAGACTTTTTATAATAAGCATAGTGGTGGGAAGATTGCATTGCAAAGTGTGGGACAACTATTGCTAAAAGTTATTGCTTTGCAAACCAAGTGGAATGAAGACCCAATAAATAGCAAATATTGCATATTCTTTCCAGAACTTTGTGCAAACAAATCAGGATGAATGCTCAATAAACAGGGGATCTGGAAATGACCATAGATACGAAGTTGACACTTTTCCTTTGGGATTGTTCTAGAAAAGTGATCTGCGATGATTAGGATGAAGATTAGCTTCTGCAGAGAATCTGTTGTCATGCAGTATGATGAGCTGCAGCAACAATCCTATGTACACTTATCTGGGAGTTAGGCCCACTGTGGAGAGTGAGACTTACTCCTGAGTAAGTACACATAGAATTGCATTGTAATTTGCTTTTAATCCTTGAGTAAAACTGACTTCTAAACCCTCAAATGTATCACCAGGCCATCAGGACTTACGGAAAGGACAAGGCTATGACAAATCTGCTGGACAACATGACGTTCTACATCCTTCCCGTACTCAACATAGATGGCTATATCTGGAGTTGGACTTCGGTATGGTACACATCTTCCTGCTTGCAAAAGCTACTTTTAGCAACTTAAATCTTCATCTGTGATTTTAAAGGGCAAAAGCTCTGGATTGATGTACAATGAAAGTGGGATATTTGTGTGCTCTTGTGGGTTGGTACAGTGAAAATGGTTTGAGGAGGGCAAACAAGATATAATGAAGTCCATACCTGCTCAAGAGCAACTGTCCTAATTCTGGCCTCATATACCCTAGACATTCAAAGCAATATCATACCACCTTGAACTGTCATGATTCCCCCCCCAAAAAAAGAATGAAGGGAACTGAAGTTTGTTAAGAGGGCTGAGAATTGTCAGGAGACCCTGATTTCCCTCACGGAGTTGCAATTCCAACAGGGCTCTGGTAAGAAACAGGATTGTTATACCGCCTGGGGGGGGGTGCTAACAACTCCCAGCACCCAAACTATAGTTCTCGTAATTCTGTATAGTGCAGATGAACCCCCTAAGGTAAGGTTACCAGATGTCCCCATTTCCCGGGGACAGTCCCCAGATTTACAAATCAGTCCCCATACAAAGGGAAGTGGGTGGCGCTGTGGGTTGAACCACAGAGCTTAGGACTTGCTGATCAGAAGGTCAGTGGTTCAAATCCCCGCAATGGAGTGAGCTCCCATTGCTCAGTCCCTGCTCCTGCCAACCTAGCAGTTCAAAGGGACGTCAAAGTGCAAGTAGCTAAATAGGTACAGCTCCGGCGGGAAGGTAAACGGCGTTTCTGTGCACTGCTCTGGTTCGCCAGAAGCAGCTTAGTCATGCTGGCCACATGACCCCGGAAGCTGTACGCCGGCTCCCTCGGCCAATAAAGCGAGATGAGCGCCGCAACCCCAGAGTCGGTCACGACTGGACCTAATAGTCAGGGGTCCCTTTACCTTTACCCCATACAAAATCCATTGAAGTTTAAAAGTGTCCCCGGATTCACTGAAAAAAATCTGTTAACCTTACCTAAGGGTACAAAGATCTGTTTCTCCTTTTCAATGTCAGTTTACTGCTCATGAGCTCCAGGTGGCTACCAGTTAGCAGATTTTGAGCAGATCAGGAAGCCAGACAGACATTAATGAAGAAGCAACCATAACATAGAACTTGTTGTTGTTTAGTCGTTTAGTTGTGTCCGACTCTTCATGACCCCATGGACCAGAGCACGCCAGGCACTTCTGTCTTCCACTGCCTCCCGCAATTTGGTCAAACTCATGCTGGTAGCTTCCAGAACACTATCCAACCATCTCATCCTCTGTCATCCCCTTCTCCTTGTGCCCTCCATCTTTCCCAACATCAGGGTCTTTTCCAGGGAGTCTTCTCTTCTCAAGTGGTGGTCAAAGTATTGGAGTCTCGGCTTCAGGATCTGTCCTTCCAGTGAGCACTCAGGGCCGATTTCCTTAAGAATGGATAGGTTTGATCTTCTTGCAGTCCATGGGACTCTCAAGAGTCTACTCCAGCACCATAGAAGTACTAAAGGTTAAACAAGGAACTGGCCTACCTCCGTCCTCCACTCTGCTTCAGATATTATGAATTCCATACAGAGATCAGCCAAATCTCAGTCTATTTCTCTGCATGTACCTCAGTTGACTCCATTTACCATGTACCAGCCAGACTCTGATAGGTTGCTTCTTCCTAGCATATGCATCTCATTTGCTTGATCATGTGTGATTGTTGCATGAAATGATGCACACCTCGCCTTCATGCTGTGACTTACCTACACTAAAATGCCTTCTTTGTAGGAAATTCATAACAATTGGAGTAGCACGTGCTAACATGAGGAGCCTGAGAGACAGAATCTACAGTGAGAGGATCATAATGTCAAACACAAATTCATTTAGTGCGTTATTTTTGATTGCACTGTCTTCCTAGTTTTAAATATTAAAGTCTTCATTTTAACCATGGGGGCTTTGTGCTCAAAATCAATTCAATCTGTTAATCATTTGGTTAAGGGGGTTGGGAGGGATCCATATATCAGTCTGAAGTCCCTCAACTGTTTTGTCGACTAGGATCGCTGTTGGAGAAAGAATCGCTCTAATGTAACCAGCAATAAATGTATTGGTGTTGACCTCAACAGAAACTTTGATGCTGCATGGGGCAGTAAGTATTCTTTCTTTTTTAAAACACACACACACACTTGCAACTAAACCTCTGAATTTTTTTGAATATAACTCTGAAGCCACACTATGTGGACATTACTTCCTCCCCTCTCAATTTAATATTTTGGTTTCCAAGACATCTTGGCATTGGCAAAAAAAAAAAAAAAGTATTTTGTACAGCAAATATAAATTAACATGACATCCTTCTTAGCTTTGTTAAATTAGTATCGTTAAACCAAATAAACATGCTACATCAATTCTTAAAATTTTCAATTCTAACATTTTCAGGAAAGCCTATATTGACCTTCTGTAGCTAATTAAGTGTTCTCTTCACCAACAGCTGTGGATGCTTCCAAAGATCCATGTACTGAAAATTTTTGTGGACCGTCAGCAGAGTCGGAACCGGAAACGAAAGCAGTTGCAGCATTCATCCGCAGCCATCTTTCTTCAATCAAAGCCTATCTGTCAATTCATTCCTACTCTCAGATGATATTGTTCCCTTATGGCTATACTTTGAACAAGGCACCCAACCACGACGAACTGGTAATATCTTCTCTAATATGGCACTCTTCCGAAGTTTTGGACAGCCTTAGTATGACTGAGTTGATGGGAATTATAGTTCAAAAATATCTAAAAGGCACTGGGCTGGGGGGGCGGCGGCGTGGATCCCTATTAGAGCAATACCTGCATTAAGCCAACCAAATATGTCACAAAATAATGTTCAAGCTTCTGAGTTCTCCGCAACTATTTATTTAGATTGTAACTGAAGTAAGCTGGGGGTGGGATGAAGGAGGAAACTTTTGAAAAGCCCTAAACAGCCTTGGTCCAGTATACCTGAAGGAGCATCTCCACCTCCATCGTTCTGCTCGGACACTGAGGTCCAGCACCGAGGGCCTTCGGGCGGTTCCCTCGCTATGAGAAGCCAAGTTACAGGGAACCAGGCAGAGGGCCTTCTTGGTAGTGGCACCCGCCCTGTGGAACGCTCTCCCATCAGATACCAAACTTTTAGAAGACATCTGAAGGCAGCCCTGTTTAGGGAAGCTTTTAATGTTTAATAGGTTATTGTATTTTAGTGTTTTGTTGGAAGCTGCCCAGAGTGGCTGGGGAATAAATATTATTATTATTATTATTATTATTATTATTATTATTATTAAATGGTTCAGTTGGGTATTCTGCATCTTTTGGGTTGAACCTAAGACTGTTGGGGGGGGGAGAGAACACACAATGGTTGACCCGCCCATGTTCCATCTTGAGACTATGGCAATGTTAAGATTACCATTAACTCTGGGTCTAGTGTGCTCCCACAGCTGGTGTTTGAAGCTGTGTGCACATGACATTAGACCCACAATTCATATATATTCGGTAGTTTCTTGAGAAATACTACTGTTTGATGTGCATTCCATCAAACCGGTTTCCATCAGATCTGAAGACATAAACCACATTCACTTTGCAGTTATATGGGTTCATATGGGACAAATAAGAAAACATCAGCAATTTCTGCCCCCATTTCCCTTTTTGTCAGAATATTCCACCACCACAAATGGCTTGTTTTGTTTTGTTTTGTTTTAAACCAGAATGAACTCGCAAAGAAAGCTTCCCAAGCTATAGCCAGCCTGTATGGTAAAAAATACAAGTATGGGACATCAGCACTGACAATCTGTAAGTATTTGAAATACTTCATCTCTCTGTAAACATAACACATTCGGAATCGTTGTGCTTAGGACTGCAAGGGCTTCCTTCACTACACATGTGAAAGAAAAATAGAAACTGCGGCATGCAGATGTAGTGTTGGAAAAAGTGCCACCTACAGAATTTCTTCCTGTCATGCGCCATAGGAGCCCCACCAACACACAAGGTTGTGTTCTCCTAACAACATCAGTGTAGAAAAGGCTTCCACCTATCAGTTCAGTTATGGGCTCCTCTGTTCCTAATAAGAGTCTGGCTAAACCAGCCAGGTTTGGGATGCGGGTGGCGCTGTGGGTTAAACCACAGAGCCTAGGACTTGCCAATCAGAAGGTCGGCGGTTCGAATCCCTGCGACAGGGTGAGCTCTCGTTGCTCGGTCCCTGCTCCTGCCAACCTAGCAGTTCGAAAGCACGTTGAAGTGCAAATAGGTACCGCTCTGGCGGGAAGGTAAACGGCGTTTCCGTGAGCTGCTCTGGTTCGCCAGAAGCGGCTTAGTCATGCTGGCCACATGACCTGGAAGCTGTACGCCGGCTCCCTCAGCCAATAAAGCGAGATACGCGCCGCAACCCCAGAGTCGGTCACGACTGGACCTAATGGTCAGGGGTCCCTTTACCTTTTTAAACCAGCCGGGGGATGATTCTGTTATACTGAAATTTTGCTCCTCTGAAATATACTTGGAGTTGAGTGTGAATTTCATGCTCTTTATTCAGCTCATAGTAGGAATGAATGAATCTTTCACCAAAACATCTAGCTATATATACATTATTTACACAATGGGCCGCACGTGATTGGCTAATTCCGGGCTGCTCCTGTAGGCCAATTAAGCTGCGGATTCACCTCCTCCAGAAGCCTGATTGGCTGCTCCTGCAGGCCAATCAGGTTGCTGATTCACTTCATCCATGAGCCTGATTGGCTACTCCTGCAGGCCAATCAGGTCGCTGATTCACTTCCACCTGGAGCTGGATTGGGTGCCTCCTGTGGACCAATCAGACAGCTGCATTCTGGATCCTATTGTTCTAGGATTCAGCTCAGTACATAACACCCTCACAAATAAATAAGTTACCCTGATCCCGGGCAGCCAAGGAGGGGGAGGTCTAGAGACCCTTTTAGACTGTGTGGAGAAAGGATACATATAAATGGAGTATTCTAAGCTCTATCCCTGACTGGCATGTTGGGTTATGAAGTAGAGGTGGAATAGAATATCAATTCCATTTGCATTTTAATGTGAAACTACCGAATTCACTAGCCTTCACAATTTGCCCTTTTCCAGATTTTGCAAGACAGTTCTTCAACCTAGTAATGTTTACCAAAAAAAAAGGTGTCTATTAAGGCAAAGTGTGCATAAAATTGCAATACTTGTGAAAATAGCATACAAAAATTTGCAATATAAAGGCTTTATGTGTTGCAGTCATCAAGTGTAGTGCATGCATGTGTGAATGGACCTTTGATCAAGGCTTAATTTGATTCTGCGCTTATCAAAGGTCATCATCTAAACCTATTTTGAATGTCATTGCGAAGTCCTAAGAAACCAGATGAAATAATAAACAAGCAACAATAACATTTCCCTCTATTTTTTTCTTGCTGTGTTCTCTGTAGCAAGCTAGCGGCAATTAATTTTGTTGTCCTGTTTTGCAGATCCTTCCTCTGGTTGTTCCGATGACTGGGCTTACAATCAGGGTATCAAATACTCCTTCACCTTTGAGCTTCGTGATAGGGGCAAATATGGGTTCTTCCTTCCTGAATCTGAGATCAAGCCAACTTGCCAAGAGATTATGTTGGCAGTCAAGTTGATGGCCAGTCATATCCTCAGCCGAACAATGTAATGAGGACTACTGCTTTATGGTGTATTGCAGAGCTTTGGAAAGTAATAAATCAGCACATTTACAGACAAAGGATTTGGGGTGTCATTATTAGCCTTGGATAGGAGACCAGGGATCCCTGGGCTGAGGACAGCAAAATATCTAACTAAGCCTCTTCCAGGTTCAAACATAGCAGCAGCTTCATAGAAATCCACTAGCAGATATCGCAATCAGCCTTCCTCTCTTACAAACTTAGGGAACAATTGGGCTGGTAAATGAAGGCAGTGGAAATATCTTCATGTGTATCATGTTTCTGAGACCGTGAAAATGTGTAGTGTCATCTACCTTCAGAGTCACATCAGAAAGTGTTAAGTTGTGGGTGAACGTATCAAACGACACAGCAATTCTTCAAACAGCTCTTGTTTATTCACAGGCCAGAACAGAACTGAACTGAAGGGTTCAGCCAGCCTGATTATATAGAGCTCCACTAGAACGCAACAGTAACCATTTTCTGTAACTATCCAATCACTGAACGTTACTTTCAATCCCTTATTTGCATATGTGGACCTGAGTGAAAACTATCTACAGTATCCCCCTGCTGGCCCAGGGTGAGAACTTCAGTACATAACAGAAAGATTCAATTATTCATCTATAAATGCAAATGTTTGCTTGCAGAAGAGCCATCACTTGATGGTAAAGCAATTGTTTTGCATGCAGAAGGTCCCCAGTTCATTCCCTGGTATCTCCAGGCAGGAAAGACCCCCTGCCTGAAATCCTGGACAGCTGCTGCCAGCCAGTGAAAGCAATACTGAGCTACTTGAACCAATGTTCCTACTTATTTGCTTTCATCAAAATACAGTATATATCTATTACTCTTCATCAAAAATGGATTCCATGGCAACCTGCAATAGATAGATAGATAGATAGATAGATAGATAGATAGATAGATAGATAGATAGATAGATGATAGATAGATATAAATGCAGCCCCACCATAAACATGGAGTCCTAACCTTAGGGATCCACGCATGAAATTAAATTAAACTGGGATCACTGATATATATGTTTCCTGCCTATGGGTTTTCTCCCTTTGTGTCTCAAATGGAAAATTCCTGACACATCCTGCTTTTCGGAAACAGCAGCTTAAAATCACTATTTTAACCATTTGGGTTAAAAAGCTCAACAACTTTGCATGTGTTGCAAGTTAAGATTCCTTAGATTGGAATCTCACTAACCTATTGTATCACAGAATCTTGTAAACATAAATAAGAGTTTAGGATTTATCCATTTTTATTGCATGAAATTGTATTAGAGGTCTATTGAAAACCTGCTTTTTATTTTTTATTCACATTTTTAAAAAATGAATAGTATAATTGGGGGGGGGGGGGACTTGAACTTCCAAACATTCAGTCCATCAGTAATTTAACTCTTCTCTTCTCCAAACCATTTAACCCTTCCTCAAAGAACTAGAGCTGCCTCTTAGATATCCTTCCACCCTCCAAGTATCTCAATCCCATGGAAGACCAAGTCTTGATTTATCAAAGCACTCAGTCAGAATGTTAGCATTTCGCATTAAACCAGCAGAGGGCATTAAGACATCAGAGTGATGCTCTGACTAGGAAAAAATATCTTGGGGGGGGGGGGGGAGAGCATTAATCTCATGGCAAGCTGCCTATGGCTATGCATCAGGATATGCAGAATGACTGTTTCAGAAAGTGTGGGTTTGTTATGTTTGTCTTTATATGTGAGCTGCATCAAATTCATCCCCAGTTCCAGAGAGAGAGAGAGAGAGAGAGAGAGAGAGAGATCATTTCTTTGTTGTAAACAAGTTTTCTCTGGGTCCAGGTCTGATACTAGAAGTGAGGCAGGCAGGGTGGGGTGCAGAGTCTATTCTGATATGTTCAACACATACTTGCAACTTAAGAATTTACGTCAGGCATTTCTTAGACTATAATACCATTCCCATCCAATGAAGTGATAAAGCAGATCAACAAGTTGAGACTGGTACCCAGGAGTTATTTACAACACTACAGAGTAGACCTAGAAGAAAAAAGCACTCCATTATACAGTGGTACCTCAGGTTAAGAACTTAATTCGTTCCGGAGGTCTGTTCTTAACCTGAAACTGTTCTTAACCTGAAGCACCACTTTAGCTAATGGGGCCTCCTGCTGCTGCTGCGCCGCCACTACACAATTTCTGTTCTCATCCTGAAGCAAAGTTCTTTTTTTAAAAAAAAAAAAAATATTAATTTTCCAACATACATTTATAATATCCAATCAAAATTATCACATATTTTCTCTTTTAGACTTCCTTCAGCCTCTCTGACCATCATCCATTATTCGGTTTTTTAATTACGCATTTCCTAATTTTTATATTGCATTTTTTATACCTTCCCCCTCTTATTTTTCTTCAATACAATATTCCTCAAACATTCACAGAGCTTCTTGAAATCCCACTAGCATTATTTGCTCATCACATATACATTTCAAATAGTCTGAAAATTTTCCCCAATCTTCGATGAACTTGTGGTCTCGTGGATATCTAATCTTCCCTGTTAGTTTGTCCAGTTCTGCATGATCCATCAGTTTCATTCTCCATTCTGCTAACGTCGGCAATTGTTCCTGGGTGATTTACCCAAGGTAATATTTCTGGGTTAGCGGAGTCTGTAACCTGAAGCATATGTAACCCGAGGTACCACCGTATTATCAATAATCTACAGCCCATCCTGGACAATGTTATATTACTTCCCTCTCATAGACTTTGAGTAGTAGCCCTCTCTTTGCTTACATACACCTACTCGGTAGCAACAGCAGGTCACCTAACAGTGGCACAAAGGCAGACTCTTTCTGCAACAAACCCAGATGCCAACTCTGTCCCCATATCTACTAGGCAACACTATTAGAGGAACTAGTAATGTCAGCCCCAACACCAAGGATTCCTTCACCGGCTCATCTTCCACTATCTATGAGATGTATTATCATCCAACAGCCATGCTCTTCCACATTACACATAGAACAAACAAGTCAGTCTCCATACAAAAGATTAAACACACCACCAGTGTGGTGTAGTGGTTAAGAGTGGTAGAATCATAATCTGGTGAACCGGGTTCGCGTCCCTGCTCCTCCACATGCAGCTGCTGGGTGACCTTGGGCTAGTAACACTTCTCCGAGGTCTCTCAGTCCCACTCACCTCACAGAGTGTTTGTTGTGGGGGAGGAAGGGAAAGGAGAATGTTAGCCGCTTTGAGACTCCTTAGGGTAGTGATAAAGCGGGATATCAAATCCAAACTACTCCTCCTCCTCCTCCTCCTCCTCCTCCTCCTCCTCCTCTTCTTCTTCTTCTTCTTCTTCTAATCTGACTTCAGAAAGGAAGATATTCAGAAATCAATGGGATAACTCCAATCTTAAGGTGGTTGTTCTTGAAAAAGGGAACTTCAAAGGGAGACTCCAGCTTGAAATGACTCAGTAATAAGGTATAAAGTTCAGTTCTATCATCAGCGACCTCAATCACGCTAAGATCCTTTTATCACACTGCATATAGACTCCCAATGCCTGGGTGTCTGTGGTACTACTTTTGGAATGTGAATGCTGCTAAAAAAATTTTTTTTTACATGTATTTAACCTTTAACATAAATATCAGAGTCAGGATTATCTATCTATCTCTATTTTATTCCCCTGTAACCTCGCTGCTTTTAATCTTGCTCCCTTACTATACAACCATGTGATATTGCAACTTTGGATAACCATGCATATAATGAAATGAGCTCTAGTCCACAAAAGCCATACCATAATAAAAAATTAAGGTGCCACAAATCTCTAATTTTTGCAGCAACAAACGAATATGAATACCCCCTGGAAATTCTTTATTTTGCCACATTTTATAAAGTTCTTACCCAAGGATGAGGAATCTATGGCCCTCCCTGTGTTGCTGGATTCCAGCTACCATAATTCTGGACCCTTAACCCCACTGGCTGGGGTAGATGGAAGTCCAACAGCATCTAGGGCCTACAGATTCCCCATTCTTGCTTTAACTATTTCTGAGAGTATGGGGACTTCCACACTGTCAGGTGCGATGCAATCCCATCCCAGCAAATTGACACTGTGCTAATATACTGAGTTGGGAGGTTGTGCACAGCAACCCAAAAGATCTGACTTTTTGCATTAAGTGATGGTGAAATGCACAGGAAACTAGTCTAGGATAACACTTGCTTGGATACAATGCTGTCTAGCCTCCCCTAAAAACAAATCAGGATGAATGCTCAATAAACAAGTCATCTTGAAGCACACCATGTCTCTGAATCCCTTTCTGCTGTGTGACACCAACTTGTGAGGGATCAATTTACGTGGCAAAACACATCTTCCACAAACTACTCTCTAAGGAAATGATTGAGTGGCTTCTGAGAATACAGAGGTTGTCCATTCCTGCTCTAAAGGATGGCAATTCCTCTTCAGACTTCCGACAAAACTATCTGTTCCAAACTATATTGTATAAACTGCTGGACTAAGTCCAGTTCCCATCAGTAGATGCAAGGAATGGATGCCACTTAGCATATAGCCTGATGGTCTGTCTCCAGAATGACTGAACAGCTTTCTCCAACAATTGCATGACTCCAGAATTGTGGCTACCAGGAGACAAGACTCCTGAAAGCTCACAGATACTTAAAAGCAAAACAACTTTGCACAGCATTGCCATAAATTTCAGCAACTTTGTGGAGATCGATGGAAGTGTCTTCCATAATGATGGATCCATATTAATTTGAGGTTTATCTAAAGTGTGTGTGATATTGTTCAAGGGGTGGTGGCCACAACTACAGGAGCATTCACACATTCTCATAGATCAGCATCTTCCAGGCACACATGATCCCCCAGCCTGAATTTAAATTTTCAGCCATGGCTGTTTCCCAGAAACTTCTGCCAATGTCAGGGGAATGCAGAGTATCCTTTTTCTTTGTTTTATTCAGGCAGATCACTTACAAAGCTGGAAAAATTGTTTCAGTATCTAAGATGTGTATGAGCTTAAGCCTCGGAATCAATTTCCGGGACTGGAACTGGGCCATGGAATCTGGGTCCTCCTTTTCTGTGGTAATCTTTTCCCCCACTTTGTGTTCATGCTGGCTAGACGAGATTGCCATTTGAAGTTGAAGCTACACACACACAGAAGAGGTTTACTTCCAAGTAAACATGCAAACAGTAATGCTGTACATCTGTTAATTTTTTATTCTTTCAAGGTGTGGTTTAATAAACTGTTACCTGTCCTGAGTCTCCAGAGAAGGATTGAAGCTTTTGAACAAAACTGTTTGGCACCTCAGTGCTGAAAGCTTCTGTTTGGGAATACAGTGGTACCTCGGGTTAAGTACTTAATTCATTCCGGAGGTCTGTTCTTAACCTGAAACTGTTCTTAACCTGAAGCACCACTTTAGCTAATGGGGCCTCCTGCTGCTGCCGCGCCGCCGGAGCATGATTTCTGTTCTTAACCCAAGGTAATATTTCTGGGTTAGCAGAGTCTGCAACCTGAAGCGTATGTAACCTGAAGCGTATGTAACCCGAGGTACCACTGTAAATCTCATTTCTCTCTGTGGAAATAAAACGGACTCAACTTCCACTGCTCATAACAGTGTGGAAAATCTTAAAAGAAGCCTGCTCCTTTAATCATAAGTTTCCAGAAACTCAAGACCAAAGTTCATTTGTCAAAAGGATTTATTGATCCTCGTAATGACAAATGAGATGGACGAACCCTAGACACTCCGGGTTGGAGCCTTAGGACTTGAAGATTCATGTGCTGCCAGCCTTGCTGTTTCTCTCACTCATGGCTGCTCTGCATGGATGACTTTCCAAAAAAGCGCAAACACCCATGGGCAGCTTTAACTGGAATAAGAGCACTTTTGTCCCAAACAGTCCTGAAGCAATCCTCAGTTCCTTTTGAGAATGGCCTCTATTCATCCACTCTGAGTTGCTGGGTGAAGTGGATGAAATCTAATCTGAGCTCGTGGTCAGGAAGTGGTGGGAAGGAGAGAGTTATTAAAAAGCTCAGCTGAACCAACCTGTAGTGAAGCTCAGCAAGAGATGTGTAATATAGGAATAAGGTAGACATCATGGTTGGGTCTGAGCCCATATGTCTCCTCTGGACCTCCTTTATCATTTTTGGATCTAAGTTCCTATGGAAACACATTTCCAGGCTATTAACACTCTTTTGCCAAGTCCAGATATTGCCTCAGTGTTTTGCCACACTGGTAGATCTTCTCACAGAAATCTTATTGGAAACCTGTAACAGTATGTATTCTAAGGCTGGACAATATATCAGTATATAGTCTAAAACCAGTTGAAGTGCATATCATGATATTGGTTTCATAGTTTTTGACCTGGCGATATATCGTAAATCACGATGAATGTTAGGACTGGGCGATTGATATATATTGTCCAAAACCGGTTTCATGTGCATATCATGATATTGTTTTCATAATTTTTGACCTGGCAATATATTGTGAACCATGGTGTGTGTGCGCACGCGCACGCGCGCCTGTACTATGCAAAAATCACAACGTGAGGAAAAACTGAAGCCAGCAAATGTCTCCATCCTTATTTCAGACATTGTGATATATCATTATATTGCAAGGTTTAGCTGGTGATATATCACAATGTTGAAAACCAGATATCACCACTGTATTCATTTATTTCATTATGTGGCCTGTTCTGTACTGAAGACTCAGATTACACAAAATAAATTTGGCCACAGAAGATGACAAAAGGAATGACTGTGCTGAAGGCTCATGATGCAGAAATCATGGAAGAAGGCTTGTGGAAAAGCAAACTGTATGGATAAAAACGCTTAAACTGCGCCTAGTCAAATGATGCAGACAGGGCTCCTTCAGACAACCCATGTCATTCAGCAACTTTTTCCTGATTTGCTTGCACAAAGCTTACGTGAAGGTTTGACAATGCCAGGTCATTTTTGAGATCCTTTCTGATTTGCCTGAGAGGTGGTTATGAGACAATGAACATTTGTTCTGACTTGATTGTTGGCTGTTTATACATCTTCCGATGTGTCATTTGACCATCCCATACTTTTCAATGCCTTACCCTGTCGCTTTGCTAATTATAAAACGTCCATTGTTGTTTTGTAAAGTGGATTTGTTGCCCTGGGGTGACAGGGCAATTTAATCCACTTGAATTGTGCAAGCCAAATTTACCCATATGTGCTTGAATCCATTCCGCAAGAGCAACAGTGTGCAGAAACAAATAGTTTTATTTAGAAATGGGAAAGGCATGGGGATTCAAGGACCGTCCAGCGGCTGCCATCATCCAGGACTGAGGCCTCTCAGAGAGAAGCCTAACACACTGTTGCAGAGCTGACTGGAAGATGTGGGTGGAGGTAATTAACCAATGGTGAGAGGAAGACTGAGCTGAGGTTTGAAGCAGTGTTGTAGAACCTACTACCTTTCCAAGGAACAAGCTCTCAATTGCCAGCTCCTCCAAACCACACGTAGAACTACAGAGGCACATTGTCGAAGGGGCTGGAACCATGATTCAGGATCTGCAAACAAGTTCTTGGAAAACCTCTGTGGCTGTTGTTGGTTTTTCCTGCCCAGTTAGAATACTTGCTGGCCTAGCACGCCCTGAAAGCATGTCAGGTAGTTTGCAGAAACAAATTGTGTGCTGCTAGTTAGATCTGGATGGACAAATAGGAACGGGATTCTATTGCTTCAGGAGTGTCTCACACCCATCTGGATTCTTCAGTATCGAAAGCTGCCTGCAGAGTAAATGGACAACTTGCTTAGCATTTGGATAGCACTTTTTTTCTTTAAAAAAAATATTTTTATTAAGCAATTTCAACATAACAAATTATCAAACCATATAATCACATACATTATTTCCCCCTTTTTTTCCTACCCCCACTTCCATCTCTCTCTCTCCCCCCACCACGGACTTCCCTCAGCTCCTCTCTCAGATTTCTCTGCACATATTATTCTCTGTGTGTTATAACATTATACATATCCTTGCCTTGTCTATCTATCATGTTATCAACCAATAAATTTGTGTATGTTTATTCAAAACCTGCCAAGGAGCCCAGTTCATTTTGTTGTCTTTTTAGATAATTTGTAAAAAGCTCCCATTCTTCCTTAAACTCCCAGTTGTCCAGCAGTTTGTATGTCAATTTAGCCAAAGCATTTGGATAGCACTTTCAAAACAACAACTGTCCTTTTGCAGTGTTTATGGAGTTTGTGCTCAAAGTGCCTCCATAAGGTGGGATGTTTTTGTCCCCATTATACAGATTAGGGCTGGCTTCCCTTTTGCAGAGGCCCTGGGCAAAGC
Organism: Podarcis gaigeae; assembly: GCF_964106915.1. Taxonomy (NCBI): domain Eukaryota; kingdom Metazoa; phylum Chordata; class Lepidosauria; order Squamata; family Lacertidae; genus Podarcis; species Podarcis gaigeae. The sequence goes on from NC_139681.1 coordinate 76,588,000, forward strand.
AACCTCTGGCAGGCCTCCTCCTTTTTCTGCATGCCCTGGAAAGCTTATCTGGTTGCAGTGGCGGCATTCTGAGCGGCTCCAGGTTGCTGCAGCTGCCACCGTTTAAATTCCTCACAATTCCCCATACCAGTAGAGAGGGTCTCTGAGAAATTGAAAGTATGATCTTGCTGGCTAACTCAGAATGCAGGGACAGAAGGAATATTTAATGGGGTGGGGAGGGCAAGGCAGGCCTCAGCAGTAGGCCCTGGCAGCGGCCCAAAGATACCAGGTGCTGAAACCAGTTGTGCCACAGAGACTAAACTGAGCACCTCACCAGATGATGCCTGCATTGCACACCCAGCAAAACATCCATCATTATTTGAGATGAGAAATAGATTTTTGCCCCATATAATTTATATTTGTGGTTGCAGCACAATAACTGTCACAAAGAACTAAATGAAGAAGAGTTTGGATTTGATATCCCATTTTATCACTCCCCGAAGGAGTCTCAAAGCAGCTAACATTCTCCTTTCCCTTCCTCCCCCACAACAAACACTCTGTGAGGGGACTGGGGCTGAGAGATTCAAAGAAATGTGACTGGCCCAAGGTCACCCAGCAGCTGCATGTGGAGGAGCGGAGACGCGAACCCGGTTCCCCAGATTACGCGTCCACCGCTCTTAACCACTACACCACACTGGCTCTGAGAGCCACTGTGAACCAAATCTACTCTTCTCAGCAGCAGACTCTTCCTCTTCTGTTTGCATAGCCTTATTCCACTTCCCATTTCTTGTTGGTGCTAGACAGAACCTTGGAAACTGGGTTATTTATGTCTAGAGAAGATGAATGTGCACCTGTTATATAATCATTGCAGGACTGAGACCGCGTTATGGGTTGTGGGGAAATTGCAATTTCACAGTGTTCAAACTGTAAATATTTTTCAAATACCAGCATGGCTATCTCTTCTCCTTGCTGCAATGCCTCCTGCCACTTCAAAGTCTTCCTTTCGCTTGGAATTCTTATGTATTCGGGGGGGGGGGGGAGTTAAGGTGGCAAGCAGGCAATGGCTTTGTGTAGCCCAGTTGTTTTTTCCTGCAGCAAAGCTAACCCCACAAGACATAGTACAGCATGTGTACTAGCAGTCAAGAGGATAAATGCCCCTCAGCACAAGTTTGCATGTAGCCTCTCCATCCCAACCAATGTGAACATGCTCACCTTGGTGAACAAAACGACGACAATAAACATCTAATGCATCATTTGCGGGTTCATTTTGTCAAACCATCCTTCCATGAACTGCAAACTACTTTGACTGATCAGACCTGAGAAGAGGATAATGAACTGGACACAAATTAGTGTTCTGTATTCCACAGTGACGGTAAAAGGAAAGCTAGAGATGTTGTTGTTGTTTGACTTATTAGTCGGTTGTTACCTCAGCTATGAACCTCAAATGTGAACCGCCTTGAGATCTTTTGATGAAGGGTGGTATATAAATTTAATAAATAGTGAATAAGAATAAGAATAAATATCTCCAAGTTACTTACTTTTAAAAAACATAAATAGATATACATTATACAATAGAAAAAAATTCACATAAAACATTAACATTTTCATACAATTCACACACACACACACACACACACACACACAGTGTGAGCAGCCAAAGTATTAAAAAATATTTTCAACATCTCTGGCATACCAACAACCAGTGTAAATCCAGCAAGGTTCAAGTAGTGATTCAGGCTCCACAGAGGTGTGTCATTATTTCAGATTTATAATAGGGGTTCTATGTGGCTACTGGGCAGGGTTTTTAATGCAGAACTGCAGCAGGATTTCTCCTGGACAAATGTAGAAAAGCAAGAGACGCCTCCAGGTTGGGGTATATTTAATGAGAATGTACACAATTCATTTACTGTGCCTGAAAACAACATGATACCCACTTTGAAACTGTACATTCACCCCAATCCCAAATGTAGGCTGTTATTTTAGCACAAGCCCTATTCATTCTGTCTAACATATAAGAAGACGTATCTATGTAAGAAGACATATTTGTGAAGATCAGTGAGGTCATGAATACATTTTCACCCACAAAACCCAAATTCGCCTTGCGTATAATTCCCTGTTCGGCTGTAAACAGCAAGTCACAAAGGAAATATAAATATCTTCATAAAAATAAAAAATTGGCACCAGCAAACTGTCACAACCCAAGAATCACTTTCTATAAACTCTGCAAGTATACACACTGTAACTGCTGCATCAATGACATCTTTAATCCCTCCAAGAAAAACATTATTCAAGTAAAAAATATCTACTTATTTTTATATGTTTTTCTAAAAGGACAGAGAGGCACTGAGTTAACCTCTTGGGAAGAACATGCCTCATTGCTCCACCCTTCAACCAATAGCAGATGCCTTCTCCCTTATGCTGCATGAAGAATTTGCGCCCCACATGAATGATTTATATGCATCGTTTTGACATTTTCTACGCATGAATCCTCCGTGTGTGTCAGGACTGCTGGCCTTTTTCAGCTGATGGAAATTCTATGCATGGGAGGTGAGGTATATTTGGAACATCAGCCCAGATACTTCTGGGCCCACATAGAAAGTAACAGAACGACTTCCATCTGGTTTCAGGATTTGATGACAAGGCAAGGCTGGAAGTGCTGTCAGGCAAATTGAGAATTGTATTTACTTTCAGTTAGTGTTTTTCACACAGTCCTAGGCACATGTGGTGAGGATGGGGTCATTCTTCGTGGTCATACCCAGATCACAATTTCTGAAGAGAGTTTGGGGGCATCAAACTGCAGGCATGGGGCCTCTCGTCACTCGAGCATGATCCTCACATGTGTTGGGGGAAGTTTGGAAGGGGAGAAAGGCGGCTGAACACATGTAGGATGTCCCTACGAGCCACAACCCTGACCATGCATGTTTACAGCTCATGGGGACAACCCATGTGTCTTCACTAGACTTCCCCTGTTCAGACATTCCCCTAATATGTAGACAACATGGGAACAAAGTTGGCATGGGATTCAAAGGCAGAATGAGGCTAAGAGTGTTGCACAGTGTTACTGGTGAGGAGAGGAAAATGCCTGGATGGCGCAAATAAATACAAAATATACAGAGCTGGATTTAGACTAAGTTAGACCTCTTGATTTAGGGAAAGAACCAGGCATATGTGAGTGTTTTGACATTAAGGGTGATACCAAGAAGTCTACTTTCCAAATTCTAGGCTCAGCCTGACAGGATTCAGCTGGAAGAGAGGGAAGAAGAGGCAGTGCCTCTTCCCAGCAGTGAGTGCGGCTCAAGACAGCTCTTGAGACAAGCTTGAATGGGGGAGGGGACATCACACCTGAGTTCCAACATAAGACCAGTTTACATTTGTCCCGAATACTGCTGTACCTTGGAAGTCAAACAGAATCCGTTCCGGAAGTCCGTTCAACTTCCAAAACATTTGGAAACCAAAGCACGGCTTCTGATTGGCTGCAGGAAGTCACACCGGACGTTTGGCTTCTGAAAATCGTTTGAAAACCAAAACACTCAATTCTGGATTTCAGTAATTCAGGAGCCAATTTGTTTGAGAGCGAAGGCATTTGAGATCCAAGGTATGACTGTACTACTGTGAATATGTGCAGGGTTCCAGGCGTGTGTGGGATTTTGTGCCCCAAGTGCCACATTCCCTTCTTGGCAATTTTCTGGGACCACATACCAGTACTGGTCGAGCCCAAAGTGAGCTGAGCAACAAATGTAAATTTTACCTTTGTACAATAGGATATTATCTCCACACACTACTCTATTCCCCATCCAGCCAAGCTAAAGGCATTATCGGAGTTTCAGGAGACATGCCGTCCAGGCAAAACACTCAAGGTGGGTGTGAATCAGGATCAGTAACAAGTGTGGCTACCCAGAGAAGGTTGTGGCCTTCAGACAGTCCTGAGGGCCAGACAGAGAAATTTGGAGGGCCACATCTCAGAGGCAGATTTGGAGAGGGAGACTGGTTTGCCTGCACTGGGTGCTGAGCCGAGAGGGTGCCACAAGAATGATGAACAATGGAAGGTGAGAGGGGGGCACTGAATTGTGGTGTTGTTCAGGGAGCCACCCAAAGTCCGCCACTGCACATCTGGCTCCTGGAACTAAGATTCCCTACCATGGTGGACTTGGAAGCCTTTGGTTCAAATCCTATCTTAGCCATCATGAGCTAGATGCAGCCCCTGAGGCTAACCATAGGCTTGTTGTGAGGATAGAATTGGGATAATCTTGTGTGTACCATTCTCAGTTATTTTGGAGAAAGGGTAGAACACTAGTGAGATAAATATTAATACATTTCAGCAAAGCTGTGCAATTGCTTGCACCAAAATAAAGAGACCTTCTTCTTCAGAACAGTTATTTGCATTGGTGAATGAGTCTCTCCTCCCTGTTTACTCTTCAAAGAGCAAAAAGCTCCCCTCCCTGATGGTCCCGTAAGCAATGCTATGGGGGTAGTTCTACCTACCCAAATGGCCTTCCTGAATATAAGCCATATCGGCATTAAGTGCTTAATACAATATAGGCTGGAATCTATGCTCTCTTAACAGGTCTATTACATTCATTAACATTTCATGAAGCAATTTTAACATTATCTTTAAGTGTTTGCTATCTTGCTTTTCAAACTACACTAGAGATATAGACATTATCCAGTCATTAGACAGTATAGAAACACTACACACATACACACACACACACAGCACAACAAAAGCATTAAAGTCCAGGATTTCCTAAGAAGGCCCACGACTTTAAGATATATTATCATGTTGGCTTTGTTTGTCTACCTTGCAAGCAAGGCTGGTCCAAGGTTCTATGGAAACCTTTGCAAACATCATCAATACAGGGGATTTGCCCACCTAGGAAGATTATATGTGCTTAAGCCTGGAGACAGGCAATCACGTTTAAGGGAATTGAAGCTGTTGTGACGTGTGACAGAGGTATCATTTCTGTAGCCCACTGTCAAACTTGGCCAACTCTGACTTTTGAAACAATATAAAAATTTGAAAAGCCTCTGAACGGAGGTAATGGAATTTGAGCAAGCAAATGATGTCTCGATCATGTCACCTCCTTTCTCTAACAGGGTGGCCAAGTGCAAAAGTCCAGCACCTTTAATAGTTGTGTAGCATGTATTTGAGCAGGTGTGGCTTGTCATACAATCTGCAGCTGTTGAAATTCTCCCCTCTACACAATTTTTAAAGGTGTGGGAGCCCAGCTGTCTCTTGCATCTGGCCACCCGACTCCTTGATAATAATATTATCTGTTTCTACTAAGGTGGAGGTTCCTATCTTTCATGATGTTAGCTTGCAGCAGAGAGGAATCTGCCACTATAATTGTCAGTTTTCTGTGTTGCATTTGTGTGAGCAGAGGAGTGACCTCTGAATGATGCTTTCGTGTTGCGGGGGGGAAATCACAACTGAAGATTTAAAACACAGGCATTTTCTGCTGAGATTGATATGCACAGCATTCATGCATCAAAACCAGGCCTTATGCCTCAGCCGTGATTTAAATTAAGATCTACCTTTTTCTGAAAAGAACCCAGCCACTTGCAGGTGAGCTAACATGCTATGGAGGTGTTTGATGCAACAGCCTTGATGAAACTAAGCAGATTTGCATCTGCTCAGTGCCTGGATGGGGCTCCTCAAGTATCCTCAAAGATGTTGTTGTGTGGCGAGTTCCCACCCCCCACCAAGGATAAATAAAGACACCAGACACCAGAATTTAAGGTTAAATGGGCGAATTAGGCCACAACTTTATTGAATTCAGGAATGAGAGGCATTGGCTTAGGCATTGGTCCCATCGACTATCCGGCTCCAGCCCATTTGCTGGAGACACGAGAAGGGTTGACACCATAGAGGGGGAGTCTCCTGCTGAGGCACATCAACTAGGAGCTCCCCCAGGGTCACCGATAGGGGGCGTGCCTTAGGCCCACACCTCCATAGGCTTCGGACAGGGCCACGCCCCCCGGAGTCCTTTATCGGACCACCCTTCGTCCTCTGGGGGAAGGTGATGGCGTTCCTCCCCCCCATCCTCTTAACCCCTTCTTACCAATGCCTAACCGCCAATGCCGAGGAGTTGTGACGAGTTGCTACGAGGTAGGCGAAAAACCAACTGGCTGAAAATTGCCAATTGGGGAAAATTCCTACTATGCCCCTGGCAGCGACAGACCGAAGTCCATAGCAAAGTCCGAAACCTACCTAAAGGGAGGGAGGGTGGGGAAATGTGGGGGCTAGCTGGCAAAAGAGGGTGAGCCCTGGCCCGCCGGCCCTAAATAGGACAGGCCACACTCCCCCCAGCCACCCGATTGGCTGGCTGGGTGGACATCGCGGCTGGGATTCCCCTGCTCTTGCGGGGGCTGTAAACCAGCCCCCGCTCATGTGGGGTGGGCGTGAAGCCCGCAACCCCACCTCCTGGCCAGGTCCGGAAGTGGCTTTGTAGCATGAAAGAACATAGTGGTTGATGTAGGGAAAGAATCACATTCAGACCTTGTATATGTACATCACTGCAGATCTTAGAACTGGCATCACACCAGCTATAAGGTTTTCTTTAATGGGGCAAACAGCAACAAGGGCTACAATTTTTATTGACAAAATGGTGTTGGGGAAGATACTGTCCAGCATTTTTTTATAGCTTAGCTGTGAAATAAGAGGTGAAAATTCTGAAGTGCTGATTTATTTTCCTTCCTTCCATTAAGTACTACCTGCCTTTTTCCCACCATGGAACCCTGGCATGTAACTTCCAGATTACAACCCACCAGACTCAAAGCAGGCTCAAACCTGCTTAGCTTTGACAAGCTTTTCATCGCATGAGTTGTCAGCCTATATTTGGGGACTTCAAATGTTGCAAATTTAAACATAAGCAACTGTAAATGCTGCAAAGTCTTCACTATGAAAAGTTGTAATAATTCTCATTTCTTTGCGCAAAGTAAAAACAACACCCTAAGATGCTGTTTGCAAATCCTTGGCACTATGTCTGGTCCATGATGATGATTCTTAGGGAAGGGGCAGTTGTTTCAGAAACAACTGTGTGTTTCTTAACTTAATTCACACTTTTTGAAAGTCTTTGCATAATTCCCAAAGGGATCTAGGTATGGACCATGAGCTTCTGTATGCTGAAAGAACTAATGTTCAAGACTGAGGTGAGGTGGCAATTCAAGTCTTTTAAAATAATAAAGAAAAAAATATGAAGAATAATGGAAAGGGTATTTACAGTTAGGAAGACACAATACTGAAAATATTTAGCATTGCTGTCTCAAAGCTGTAAAAGTTAATATGCTAGGAAGTTGCTTCCAATACAGAAATGGTAAAAAATCCCATTCAAGTCACCAGTCTGATTTAGGAAAGAAACCTTTGCTTCCCTATCTTCCCTCTGGGGCCACCTCCATCTCCCATATGTTTTTCAGTGTTGTGTTTACTTTAGATCATAAACTCAGAACACTGGGAAGGTTTATGTCAGCCAGAATATAAAAGCAGGTTGTGTTACAGGCTCTCATTTACGCTACTACGCCAGGGCTGCAGTGGTGACAACAAGGATTCCTCTGCTTCCCAGTCATGGACTATGATTAACAGCTGCCCTCACACAAGCCTATTCTGTGCAGAACTCAGCCTTAAGCATGTATTCAATGATCTCTTTTCATAAGTAACAGAAGCAGTAGACAGAGTGAAGGATCAGCCCACATATCTTTTAAGGAATCAAAAAGGGAAACCAGTTGAGCTACTTTTACTGGGTTGACCCAGAGAAAAATGTGTTCATTGTATCCTAGAATCACATGGCTGGATCCCCAAGAGTCATCTAGTCCAACCCCTGCAATGCAGGAATATTTTGGCCCAATGTGGGGCTTGAACCCTCAACCCTGAGATTAAGAGTCTCTCATGCTCTACTGACTGAGCTATCCTGTAGGCCAGGAGTCAGCAACCTTTTTCAGCTGTGGGCCGGTCCACTGTCCCTCAGACCATGTGGGGGGCTGGACTATATTTGGGGGGGGTGAATGAATTCCTATGCCCCACATATAACCCAGAGATGCATTTTAAATAAAAGGACACATTCTACTCATGTAAAAACACGCTGATTCCTGGACCGTCCAAAGGCCGGATTTAGAAGGTGGTTGGGCTGCATCTGGCCCCTGGGCCTTAGGTTGCCTACCCCTGCTGTAGGCTGTCTCCGGGATCACTTCATATATACTTCTCATTGCTTGACTCAGCCTACTAGATGAACCCACAGAAGCTGTAGTATTGGGTCGCTTTCCCTCTGCTTTTGAGAACCTTCTCCCATTTCAATCTACTCAGTTGCTTCATTTCTGACTCTCGGGTACAAAGCCACCTGCAACAAAGGAATTTCATAGGGAGACTCTGATTTGAAACTGCTGGGTTACGACTAATCAGCAAGTTCAATTCTATCCGTTTGAGCCTGAACACAGAAAGTAGTTTCCTGCCCCACCACCACAGATGTAAATCAATTCAGTATTCCTAAACTGATCGTGTTGGCAGCAATCTCTGCTTTTGGGAAGGGTCACCATGCAGATTCTACATACATTCAGGTTGCTGCTGTTGTTACTTCAGTTTAATGCCCCACCCTTCAACATCAGGCCCAAGGTGGATTGCAAGAAATTATAATTTGATATTAAAAACAGCTAGAACAAATTCAGTTGTTGCTGACTGTGCTTTTGGCACTTTCTTTTCATCTGCCCTCATTGCTAACAGTTCCAGGTGCATACACCTACACAGAAGCTGCCTTATACTCAGACTATTGGTCCATCTGCCTTAGTATTACCTACCCTGAGTGACAGCAGCTCTCCAGGATCTCAGACAGGGGTCTCTCTCAGCCCTACCTGAAGATGCCAGGGATTGAATTTAGGGTTGACCCTCTGCATGTAAAGCAGATGCTCTACCCCTGGACTACAAAATTCTATGCATCTGAATTTTATCCAAAGAAGCTTATGCCATACAAATGTGTTGGGGTTTAAAGTGCCACAAGACCTTTTGTTGTATATGCCACAACACAGATTAATCCTCTGGAAACTCCATTAATATCACATACAAAACAGGGTAGTTTCCCACACACTGCCTGACCTCTTCCGGCAGACCAGCAAGAACGTACATTCCATTAAGCTCATCTTAATGGAAACAGATATTCTCAAATTCTGGGTGTGTCCTTGTCAGGCTCTTTACATCGGATGAGATCAATGCATTAGCCTATGCATTGAAACGATGAATCCTTGGAGCCAATGAGCATTGGCCATGATCCAAAGATCCATGCAACTAATTCTATGCACCCATAGTTGCTTCCCCATCACCACCTCTGGCCATGACAAACTGAGAGGAGGCTGTTTTCATTGAAAAGTGACAATGGTATTGATTTATTATTTTAGTAGTAGTAGTAATGTCATTATATTTATTTATGCCCCACCTTTTTCCCCAGACCAGGACTCAAGGTGTCTTTTACACAAATTAAAACAACATGGATAAAATACAAACAGCATGTTGTTGTTGTTTAGTCGTTTAGTCGTGTCCGACTCTTCGTGACCCCATGGACCAGAGAACGCCAGGCACCTCTGTCCTCCACTGCCTCCCGCAGTTTGGTCAAACTCATGCTGGTAACCTCGAAAACACTATCCAACCATCTCGTCCTCTGCCGTCCCCTTCTCCTTGTGCCCTCCATCTTTCCCAACATCAGGGTCTTCTCCAGGGAGTCTTCTCTTCTCATGAGGTGGCCAAAGTACTGGAGCCTCAGCTTCACAATCTGTCCTTCCAGTGAGCACTCAGGGTTGATTTCCTTCAGTATGGAGAGGTTTGATCTTCTTGCAGTCCATGGGACTCTCAAGAGTCTCCTCCAGCACCAGAATTCAAAAGCATCAATTCTTCGGCGATCAGCCTTCTTTATGGTCCAGCTCTCACTTCCATACATCACTACTGGGAAAACCATAGCTTTAACTATACGAACCTTTGTTGGCAAGGTGATGTCTCTACTTCTCAAGATGCTGTCTAGGCCTGTCATTGCCCTTCTCCCAAGAAGCAGGCGTCTTTTAATTTCATGGCTGCTGTCACCATCTGCAGTGATCATTGAGCCCAAGAAAGTAAAATCTCTCACTACCTCCATTTCTTCCCCTTCTATTTGCCAGCAGGTGATGGGACCAGTGGCCATGATCTTCGTTTTTTTGATGTTGAGCTTCAGACAAACAGCATACAAAAGATAATTAAAAAGCAATTAAAGGACAACAGAATTAAAACAAAACAAAAAACCCACAAATCTATTAGAATACAGAGTGTTAAAAACACCATGGCAGGATTAAAAGCCTTTTTCTTGAGAAAACAGTCGCCAAAAGCCTATTGGAATAAAACAGTCTTCACCCGCTGGCAGAAGGTGTCTGCTGCCAGTCCAGCTTCTCTGGGGAGGGAGTTCCAAAGTGGGTACAGCTGCCAAGGTGGCATGCGTTATTCTTTCTGCCCTTTTATAACAACCTTATGTGGTAGGGTAGGCTGAATGATACAGGTTACTCAGTGAGCTTCATGGTTGAGCAGAGATCTGAAACTTCCTTGCTCTTGTTCCACACAACGCTGGGAGAATTGGTGCACTTCGGATAGGCCAGAATAGCCAGTAGGCCCAGTCTGGGCTACCAGCCCATAATAATGAGGGGGGGCGGGGAATTGAGGCCAAATCCCTGAATATGTGGCTGATTTCCCATATCTAATCAGCAATGTAATAACAGAAGCCATTGTCCTGAATGGGAAGCCGTTGGTCCAATAATCCTCTACTATTGTGAGAGAGGAAGATGAAACGCTTGTATAAGCTTCACCCGGGGCCAAAAATAATCTGGCTAGCCCCCACCCCCGTAGCTACGGCTCTGCCTCAAGCGTTTGTCTTCAGGAGGGTACTCCAAGAAATAAAATTTTAAAAAGCGTCAGGCGAAGAGCTTCTCGCGCTACAGTTCTGCCTGAGCGAGGAGACGCTTCACCTGACGAACATCTGCCCGGCTTCCTCCGCGAGAGACAGGAGCGCGCCCGTCAGATTTTGAAGGTTGCGCGCTTCCGAGGACCATTCCGTCCACGTCACGCACGCACGCTCCCTCCTCCTGCCCCCGCCCCTCCGTGGCCGTTCCCGTTTTGGTCATCCCTTGAAGCCCCGCCTCTTCTGCCGGGCCCCGCCTGCCCGTATATAAGGCGTGGGGCTGGCGACAGAGAGCGAAAGTAGTTGTAGCAGCCGTATCTGCGAAGCGGGTCTCTGGACTGGAGCGCCATGGCAGGTAAGGCGCTTCCCCTAGAACGGGCTCGAGGCGCTTCCTTCCTCCTGCTTCTTCGCCGTCAGCCCCGGGGGAGGCTCTCGCGGCTGCCCGGCCTTCCTGCCCGGGGGCTTTCCCCGCCCCGTCGCCTCGGACCAGGCGTTCCCTTCCAGCCCAGGGTACCTGACGAGCAGCGCCAGCCTCTTCCGCGTTGTGCGCGCTGCCCGAGCCGGGAGAGCTCCTTCACTAGGAAGCGCAAGCGGCGCTTGGCGGCCCAGTCTGCGCGCGCGCTCGCACTGTCCGGGGAGACCCCAGCTGCTCCCTTTTGGTCATGGCGGCTCCTATTTTTAGGCTGGCTCGTGAACGGGGCTGGCGCGTGAGGTAGGGGGGTTCGAATGCCTGCGGACGCTTTGCCCTCCCTTGTTCTGGACGCCCTCCCCCCTCTCGCCCCTGCAGTGGCTGGTGGGCTCTGAATGGTAAAGGTCACCATGTGGAAAATTGATTCCTCTTAATCATCTCTCCACCCCCACCCCCGCTCTAATTAGCAGGTGATACTGGCTTCCCTCGTCCGTTTCTTGCTCATTCCAAGGAGGGGGAGAGAGAGAGAGAGAACCTCCTTGTTTGTTTGCATCCCCCCCCCCCCCAACAACAACATATGCACAGACTTCCTTTACCACAGAGCGGGCCTGCTGCCTAACATTACTTTCTCTTGTCCTGCTTACCGTTGAAACCTATTGGTATCTGTCTCGGGTTGCAACTGATGCTGTTAACTAGCCAGAATGATCCCCAAACGGGTCAGATGTCTGTCTGGATCAGGTGCTAGCGAGTTGAAAGCTTCTTCACTTGTCCAGGCTTCTGTGTAATTCGAAAGCTTGCTGCACTTTTAAAACAGAGGGATCTACTAATGGATACTTGCGAATGCAATCAATGGCTCTGTCCTTAAAACCTGCATTGCAACTGTTCCTGTATCTTTCAATCTGTGGCCTGTTTGGGGTTTTTTTAAGGCTCCCCTAGTTGATAATGACTACGCAGAGCAGCTTAATTTAGCTGAATATTAGAAAAGTTGGCCCCTTTCACATGGCAGTGGAGCCCAACATGAGTGGAGTAGGAACCTGCAGCTGCAGGTAAATATTAGGTCAATGTGATCTCTTCCTACACGCAATAACCACCTCCAGACAACTGTAGGCGGATGCTAACCAGGGTACTTCCATTGTGGGCCCTTGTGGAAAAGACAGTTGCCTCTTCCCACCCCATTTACTTTGATTGTATACCAATATCCAATTAGATACACTCCCTCCGAATATAAAATGTAGCATATATCTTTTCAGAATGCATATAAATTATAGGTCCATTTTATACAGAATACTAATTCCACATGTCCTCTACGGCAACCACTGATGCTAATCCAATTCCAGCATGATTTGGGATTATTTTATTTCCTGGACTTGGCTAGCGCTCAACTGCAAACCATCCCTTCTACGCTTCCTGTGGTTGCCTCAGGGATGGCAGAACTAATTCCTCCTTCAGAGGAGAAACACAATGGAAGACCTTCTTGTGTAGATATGTGTGCACGCACTAAAGTTTAGCTGCTGAAGGGTCACATGTAGGTTCATTCTGCCATGGGCACCTGGTTTTGAGACTTCACAGCCATGGTTCTTATAAAACTATTGCTGCTGCCACCGCCACTGATCCACCCCAGATGATGTTGAAAGGGAAGAGGAATCACTTCTGTCACTTCACATAAAAATTGTTGTGCTGGATGGGCAGATAATGCAGTTTTATCTGAATGTACTGATTGTAGAGGTTCACACCACTTAGGGGACAGTTCTTAAAATAGGGAAAGCAACTGATATCAGTAAGTGTTAAGACAGGAATCACTGATGTGGTTTCCTCTTTCAGCTCTTTGTGCTTTTCAGAGCTTGGATGGGGTCTACTAAATCTGACTAAATCCAGACTCCCTTGGAAAAGTGAAGTGTGTGTGCATTTCCTCTGTGTGTCTTGGGACCACCGCATCCTGTCAAATGTAAATCCGCCCATGGGTTAGGTTGAAATCCTAACACCTGGGAGTGACTTACTCAGTCTGCAATGGCCTGTGTCTTGAAAGTGAATATGCAGAGAGACCTCAAGACTGCAGCATTCTTTTAGCCTGGTTCTTTGTACTTTCGTTTTTCCTTGCCTTCCCAATGCCTTGCTTTGTGTAACCTAGTAAAGAGAACGTGAACTCAAAAGCTCACTGCAATTTTGTCACTGGTGACATTTTGGTTGGTCCTAATAAATGTATTGCCCAGTTCTTATGTGCTAAACAAAGCTAGCTTTCCTTTTATAAGCCAAACATGACCCTAAATATGGCCTTTCTGCTTCTACCCATCTTCCTCAAACTTGTTGCCATTTATGGAAAATTGCTTTCTTTTTTTAAGCTCACTACCCTGATAAGAGTTATAATTGTAAGTAGCTTCTATATGATGGCATGAACCTTTAAAATTTCATGGAGGAGTATTCTATTCCATTTTTTTATATGTATATATTGATGAGCTTGTTAATAATAATAATAATAATAATAATAATAATAATAATAATAATAATAATAAATATATTATATGTATCCCACCCAACTGACTGGGTTGCCCCAGCCACTCTGGGTGGCTTCCAGCATATATAAAAACCTTAAAAAGCTTCTCTATACAGGGCTACCTTTCAACAATCAGTTGAAACCATATCTCTTCAGATAGGAAGATGGTGCTTCTAGCAAGTTTTCTTCTTAGAGAAAATCTTGCTGGGTTGGAAAAGACAGAACTGGCAGCAAAGCTGCTTTAGATCTGTGTAATTTGAAGAAGCTGTTGGACAATGGTTCCTTCAAGTAATTTATAAGGAGTCTGACAGGGTTTGGTAGGGATGCCCAATTCAGAAATATAAGACTCTGTCAAGGATACAGCATCCTGCTTTCCATAATACTGAGCTTGATGCCTTCTAGAAGCTGAGAAGGGCATGAAAACAACAGCATTTTTGTACCACTGTCTTCCAGCAGCTGAAATTCAGTAGTATACAGCTGCTGAATATGGATGTCCCTTTTAGTCATTAAGCTGCCATCCTTTCCTGAATATCTCAACCCTTGTTAAAGCCATCTAAGTTATTGACCATTACCATATGTTATGGTGTTGTTTAGTTGTTTAGTCGTGTCCGACTCTTCGTGACCCCATGGACCACAGCACGCCAGGCATATGTTATGGTAACAAATCCATAAATCAGAGATGGAGAAGTTGTTGCTCTCCAGGTATTATTGGACCACATTTCCTTCAACCATTCTGGCTAGGGCTGATTAGCTTGGAGTCCCGACAACATCTGGAGGACCACAGGTTCCTCATACCTAAGTTATATCAGTACTTCCTTTTGCCTCTATTAAACCCACTGCAGTCTGTCTGGCTAAGTGACCTTGAGTGCCAGTACTTTTGACAGCTACTTTTTCCATACCATGCAATTATGTAAGTATCTAGTAGTTCTCCTTGGTCACTTTAAAACAACAACACCCTAAGAATTCCTAAATCTTTTGCATTTCATCATGGAGTTATTTCTGACCCTCTGTTCATCTAGATGGCTTTTTTTAAACCTTCCAGTTATAAGGTTACCCCCCCCCCTTTTATTAACTGAGATGGAGCTATTGGAAATGCACTGAATAACCCAAACGTGACTATGCCACAGATGCACATGCAAAGCATTACAACAGTCGCAATTCCTTTTAGGAAAGGGACTGGAAATAATCTCTAGCATGGAATTTCTTTTTCCACATTGCTGCACAGAAAGTTGTTTTGATTGAGCTGCCCACCATGACCTCGAGACATTTTCTGATTAGTCACTGTCAATTCAGATCCCAGCTATTCTCATTCAGCAGCTGTAGTCTTGATCGACTACTAGGCAACCCTCCATTTGAATTTATCATATGAACCTGAAGTGTGAGGCTTTCCTTGCCATAACAGTCTGGTAGTTATATGTAGCCCTTCATAATATAGCCTGCCTGAAGACCTTGGAATCAATGGGGATTTTGTTTTTATACATGTGTAATAATATGAATGGTCAACAGCCTACTGAAGCATAAACCTTACCAGATATCTATACAGAAGCATTTTTCTAATAGCATTTTATGGGAAAACGCATTCCTGCCATGACACAGGTATAGTTTTAATTGACACATGCAACCACCTTATAGATGTACAGCAAGATTTATTCAGTTCCAAAACTCAAGCTTTAGTCAGGAATTATAAGCACTGCTTGATATGTTTTTGACAGTGTTGTTTCCTGCCCTTAAGCATATTCATCTTGGACTGGTAGAGACACACCTTTGAATCTTGTCTCTTCGTGTTACTCACATGTATTTCTGGGAAGCATAGCCCCAGCAGAAACACCTCAGTTTAGTTTCCTGAAAGAATACAGATGGTTGAATGTGGAATAACGCTAACAAATAACATGGTTCGCAATCTCTTTGTTCTATACCTGGTCAGAGGCGCTCTAGAGGAAATAACGGCTGTAGTTCAGAATGCAGTGTAGCGAAACAGGGCCATGTTATATATGCCCCCCATCAGGTGTTTGTAACTTCTTTTCTGTTGTGTAGCAAGTTTCAAAATTACCCCATAGTTTAGTAAGCCTGAGGTTTGAGTTACATGTGTTGATGGCAAAAGACATGTACACGCACTTGACAATTCATTCTAGATTAAAGGTGCATCATTGCCTGAAAAGCAGCTAATATGTATGCAAGCAGGGTGTGGTTACTTGAAGGAAGGATGCATTTAAAGCTGAGCATCCTGTGTGGCCTGTTCAAGCATGTTATGTCAAATGGTCACACCATGGACATTTTTTTAGTCTGCTTTTCCCACAGCGGCTTGGCTTTAGAAATGCATGCATTCTACATCTACGAAGCAATGCCACCCTATAGGGGTCTGTTCTGGGACCAATGTTTCCCAATAGTCCTTGATTGGATAGTTCATTTCTGAAGGTACTTGCCTGCAGCTGCAAGATGAAAATGGTAGGTTTGCCCATTTTGCAACCCAAGGCAAGTGAGCATTTTTTAACATACCTGTTCTGGCTTAAATATACTGGTGTAGAATAGTGAAACCCCATTAAAACCCTAATTAAACATGAGTTCTCCAACTTGGACAAAACAGGAGAGCAGCCTCTGCTTCTGTTCTGCTGTTGCCTCTCCCGCCCCATCTAACCTGCCTGCTTCAGGTACATCTTTGCCATGCCCAGAATTACTGACAGGTGATCCTACCTATTGATGCAGCTTAGAATTCCAGGCACAGCAATACATCCAGGAGCACTCTTGCAAGCCTGGTGATGAGGGGATCATGAAATGCATCACTGATGATGTCCCAGTGTTTTCTCGTCATAGAGGCAGCATGAGCATTGGTTGGCTGGCCTTCAACTGTCTGCCATTGTGACCAAAGATCCTGGTGTGTTTTTGCACATCATGGTAAGCTAAACAATGAATTACCATGAATGAGCCAGTGTGCTGGTACCCAGAAAGAAGATTACATCCACTTCACTGCTCCCCTGGCACTGCTGCTTCAGTAGCTGGAGCTAAGCCATGGTTTGGCTTGGCTACTAAGACTCAAGATTTCTAGACTTGTACCTTTATTATCCAGCCCATCACCTTTGTGTATGCTTTGCTTAGAAGCCCCCTCCCAAATAGCAAAGGAGAGAGAAGACTTGATTAACTTTGTGTGACAGTCCTAGGATTGTGATGAGCAGCTACCTTACTCATGACATCTCAGGAACAAGCAGAGCTACTCGAAGTAGTTACATTGTCAATACCTTCCAAACAACAGTATCAAAGGCTACAGAAAACTCTTCACAGAAAGAATGAGGGTACAGTTGCACTTAGGAAGAATTCAATACAGTCATACCTCGGGTTGAAGTAGCTTCGGGATAAGTATTTTTGGGTTGCACACTGTGGCGACCCGGAAGTAACAGAGCACGTTACTTCCGAGTTTCGCTGCTCACGCATGCGCAGACAGTCAAAATGACGTCATGCGCAGAAGCGGCGAATCATGACCCGCGCAGATGCGTGGACACGGGTTGTGTTCGCTTCTGGATGTGAACGAGGCTCCATAACGGATCCCGTTCGCATCCAGAGGTACCACTGTAATCAAAACCACAAATGATGTATGTGCTGAACTTGAGCTCAGATTCGCAGTAGCTCAAGAACATTATCCAGGTGTGCTTACAGACACTTGCTGGCCACAGCCTTTAATTATTCTCCAACTGAGAATGTTGAAGTCAGGGCAGTAGCTGGTTGATAACTGGCATACGGGTTAAAGCTGTTTTCTTAACATGGGTTTTTGAGGCCAGATGACATTGAGCCTTGCATGAACTTATAAACCATGGATGTAGCGTTACTTGATTTTTCTAGCAGCCAGGATAAATATGGGCAACTTGCAGATTGAGCTCATGCTCAAGGACACGTGGGACTGTTAGCAGTGGCAGTAGGCCAGTCATGAGTGCTTGGGGTAGGACTTGGGAACCTGTTGTCCTTCAGAAGTTCTTGGACTCCAACTCCCGCCAGCCTTTCCCAGCTTGGCCAATGTTCAGGGATGGGAATGGGAGTTTGAGTCTAGTAACATCTGGAGGACCGCAGGCTCTCCATCCCTGCTGTAATGCCACAAAACTCTGGCTAGGTATTAAAGCTGAAAGGACAAGAACTGCATTACCAAGAGAAACGGTACCAGTTACGAAGGACTATCATTTCTGTGTTTAAGCATCCTATCTCCACTCCAGATGCTACTGCATGCACTTAAAACATTGCCAAAGCTGCATGTATCATCTGCAGCACTCTATTCCTTGGTTTATAGGTGGTATATAAGTTGCTGAACTAAAACTAAAAACATGTTTGTAATAATAATAATAAATCACTCCAGTGCTAGTATTGAGTGTACCATAGCTCAATCTCCAGGTGGCTAAACTTGAGCCTCCAGGCATAGCACTGCACAAAATAGCTCTTTTAGATGCATATGAAACATAACTGGTAAAAGTAATTATCTTCACCATAGCATTAACAATTTAACTTTAGCCTAGCCAAATATTTGAGGCAACAACATTGATTATAAAAACTTGTAATTCAAGATTATGTAATTAATATCTATAATTAGCCCTCCATTATACAGCCTATTAGGCTTAGATTGAAAATTCTCAGCTTAGGTCTCTTGAAGGATTTGACTTCATGTAGCATTCCTAGGTCTGGGAAATTCATGATGCCTATGGCTGATTACCAAAGTATGAACCGCCTTCACTGAAGCTGAGGCAACTTGAAGCGTGAGAGATGGTGTCTTAATGCTCTTAGCTCAATAGCAAAATTACACATTCATACATGTCAGATTTCTTATCTAAATCTAATATTTCTATTCATTGGTGGGAAGCTTCAGCTGGGACATTGTATCTCTCTATAATTTGGGCCTGACTAGTCTTAAGGGTTGTTTGTTTCTCTTTTTCCTGAAAGGAAACTAGTTTAATTCTAGATTCTAGCAGCAAAAACATATTTGCACATTTTGCTTCAGAGGGAAGACAACCCTGTCTGGATCAAGTATACTTCTCAGTTCCCAGACCCAAAGCCATTCTCCCATGGAGCCCACTCACTTTACCAGGATTCAGCATCTGTTTGTTGGCCCTCATCCAGTCCCTCGCAGCATCCATACCATGGTCCATGGCTGCACCTGGTTCAGATTTTGTAGAGCTGGGTGTTATCAGTGAACTGATGACCTAGTGTTCCAAATTGCCCAATGGCTCCTCTTGGTGGTTTCAAATAGGTGTTGAAAAGCATTGAGTACAAAATAGTGTCATGTGGCTCCCCACAGCATGATTGGCACTTGGCAGAGCAGCAGCCACCCAATGCTATTCTCTGGAATTTACCTCCCAGCTTGGTACAAAACCATTGCAACCCTTTGCCTCCAACCCATCCTCTCAGAATAAAGACAGCCATTAGGTCTGATTCAATTTCAAATCTGGGCCTGAACTCAGACTGGAATGGGTCTAGATTGTCAACCTCTTGGGCACATTTGCAAACCAGAGAAATTGATATGGGCAAGAGCTTCTAAAGCTTTAAATACTCAAGTCACAGCTATAGATCTTTAGACTCTGAAATACCTCTAGACTGCATCAGTCTGCTAAATGGAATATTATATATGCCTTTATTATACATAAAGGGAGTTGCACTGCTCTCCCTTACTTAAGCAGGAAGTACCATGCATTCAAGAAAATTAGTACAGCTCAGAGTTTGTCTTCCGTTAGCTATTCTGGTGTGGCTTACATAATCTGAATTGCTACACAGGTTTCCTAGTAATCATGCAGACCTAAAGGTTCCCCTTTTGTAGACAGAATTAATCTGTTTTGCCACACACTGCTTTCAATTCAAAACATTGCTATGCATTGAAACCCAGTGTTGCACAAGCAGACTTCATTTCAGCCACTGGGACTTTGTATTTCTTCTCCACCCCTGTGCAGGCCCCCATGTGCCCCCAAAATCTGTTGCTGAGGCTGGGGGGCCCTCAAACACATTTGGGGGGTGCATTGAGAGCTGCAGGGTGAGCTATTGTCCATTCCACTTGTGCATGCACAGCACAGGATACAACCCAGCAGCTTAAAGAGTAGGTGTGTATCTATTAACATACTGGTATGCAAACTGATTTGTTCCTCAGTTCAAGGCTCTATTTTATAGTCTGGTCCTATAGCAGCCCAAATTTTTATTTTTTTAAATAACATTTTATTGGTTTTCCAAAAAACAATCAAAATTAAAACTGACTTCCTTCTAAACCCTTCCTTGGTTTTATTATTTATCAAGATACTGCGTGTCCATAATTAAGTTTGTATCATATTTAAATCACTGATTATCCATTCATAATAAAATTACAAGTACGGTAATCTTAAAACCCTGCTAATGTATTAACCTGTGTACATTGCTTCTGTATATATGCAATAGTTTTTCCATTCTTCCTTAAATTCATTCTCTTCTCTTCTTAATTTCATTGTCATTTTTGCCATTTCTGCATAATCCATTAGTTTAACTTGCCAACAGCCCAAATAGTTACAGTAAAGGTGGTGAAGATAGGTTGTTCAGCTGGTATACAGAGAACTCTAAGCAGTATGGCTAGTAGCAGTAGTAGTTTAAAAATTGAAATTTGGACCCGCTTAATAGGCAAAGCGTTCCAGCTTCCACAGCCAGAACCTTAAACGTACTCTGTGTAAGATGTAAATATTTAAAACTTTGGCACCACACTGTGCAGTCTGTAACAGCAATTAAACACTGAGTGAGGATGAATAGCTAAAGCTGCTAAAAATATGGAATGTCAGCTATTGCCCAACTGAGACTTAGAGAACAGTGATTTATTACTGGGACGAAGTTACTAAGATCATGCTATGCTCAAGCGTAAGAATTCATCCTTTAATAAGTAGGAATATTATTCTATATATTCCAACTTGCACAACTCCAGTGATTAATACGTGTATTCTAATTTGTGTTCAAATGGTGAAAATGAAAAAATCAGATACATTTAACAAAGGCTTGTAACAACTAGAACTCTGTAAGTTACAAGTCTGCAAACTGAGCTGCTAGAAGTCTGTGGGGGATCTAGTTAATTTGTGCCTCCTTTGTTGCAAAGGAATTCAAATAAAGCACACTAAAGGGATATTATTGGCAAACTGGGGTTAACTTCCACTCACTGTATAGGATACGTCCCATGAACTCCCATAACCTAAATGTCCAAGCTGAACATTAGTATATAAATTAATGGAATGAAAGCATCTTGCATTATGCATGTGAAATAAAGTTAACTTAAAAGCCTTGCTGGAGCAGGCAAGGGTCTGTCCCATATTCTGTTCCCACTTGGCCAGGCTGATGCAGGAGGATGAAGGCACCAGCCCTCCCTGTTGTCTTCCGGAAACAATTATTTAGATACATGCTGCTCCTGAGATTTGGAGGTTTCGGTTAGTCTGAGAATGAGATCCTTTGTGCTGAACTTAAGAACATATGAAGAACCCTAACTCCTCCAGTCCTTGCTACTAATGTGATTTAATGCGTCTTTTTTCTCCTTAAGACCAGTCTTTTGTGACACTAGCCACAAACGATTCATATGTGAAAGGAGCACTTGTACTGGGGTCCTCACTGCGAAACCACAGAACAACAAAGAAGTTGACGGTACTGATCACTCCCCATGTCTCAGATCCCATGAGGTAAGGTGCATAACATACGATACTTGACAATTGAAGCCACTAAAATAAAAAGTTTGGGTTAGTCTCTGCCTAGTACAGTGGAACCTCTACTTACGACCACAATCCATTCCAGAGGCCCGTCCTTATGGTGAAACGGGTTGCTGGTAGAAGTGCCATTGTGCGCAGGTTCATTCAGCGGCAGCCCACTTATGTGCATGTGCAGACAGCGGCCGTTTCTGTGTGCACGCATATCACGGCAAACCCAATGTTTACTTCCAGGTTTGCCGCAGTCGCAACTTGGAACTGGCCTAAGTAGAGCGGAACATAAGTAGAGGTTCTACTGTAGAGGGAAACTGAACTAGGTGAACTCTCTTTAGGAGCATTTTTGGGGCTGGTTTTATTTTAGCTGGACAAATGGAAATATCTGTTAACACAGTAGTATATCCTTTACCATTTTTTTACTGAAAGGAAACAAAACAGATGTGACTTATTTCTCCCTCCCCAATAAAATCCCTATTCTAATTGGAAGAGAAATTCCCATTCAAGTAAAAAAACTGAAGCTGTGCTGAGATAGTTTACTCCCTCCCCCCCCACCAGCAGTTAAACAGTAATGCCAGTCTTCATGGCTTGTTTCTCCTAGGCATTTCCTTCCAGTGTTGTTGCCACCACCAATAACAGTGTTTCTTCATTCTGGTATAAGGAAGCCGCTGTATAGTAGGAGAGGACTGCCTAGAAATTGATTCTAATCAAGCGAATTTGTAGCCTGGTGTTGGCACTAGTTTTCCCTCACATCTGGAGGACCAGTGTGCTTCTGATCATATAGTCCAAAAGAAATAATGCATGTACAGATGTTTGCTTCACAAGATCTAGTCATTCTGCCCATGGATGTTGGAAATACTGTAATGCAAAGACCTATGCAATTATTGGATCTCCAGGTACAGGTTGGAACAGAAAGTAGATAACTAATAAAATACTATTTGATCTATTTTTTTGGGGGGGGGGGACCAATATTGTATATTGTATATGGAAAATCTAGTTAAAAGGAATGATTTGATTAATTGAATTGCATCCTCTTCCTGGTGAAAACTAGTAGTCTGACTTCTAAATGGTATGCCAAACATGAAAGAAACTTGACAGCACAGCAATTGTCACAACTGGATTGCTTTACCTACATGTGAATTATTTCCACTATCTATCTGTGGCCTGAACTGGTGCACCAAAATTGCATGTCATAGGAGCTGTAGCTCCTTGGTTAAAATGTGATGTCAAGTGCATGAAACATCATACAAGAGCATTTCTTTTTCTAGAGTTTAAAAATGGTTTAAATTCTAAAAATTTGGTCTACCATTCACTTGGGAAGGACTTAGTTACTGCTGCAGAAGCTGCAGAGGAAAAGAGCGGTGGAGACAGAAGTCTGAAAAGCTGCAAAAAGATTGGAACAATTGAAAGTTGTTGGACACTGCAGCAAAGGGAACCAAAAGAGGCCTATCACGGGAGTTAGCAGCTGACCTTAGGGATGCAATTTGATAAGTATTGTCCTGGTTAAGGAAAAGATCTAGAAAATCTCTTTTTAATTCAGACTGTAAGATTACTTTTTTTCTAAAATAATTTCCTCAAGCCATTCAGACATTTTGCTTTACAAAACTTTACAACATATTTGGGCAAAAGATTTCTGCATTGCAGGATCCTCACAGTCCTTTCCAACTCTACAATTGTTTTGTTGGGGGGTGGGGAGGAATTGATCTGTGCAATTGACCCATGCCTTAAGTGCCATGTTGCTCTACCTGGTATTGGGAGTTGGTTGGGCTGGTTAAAGGGCTGTTTAGTAGAGACAAAGAAAAATAATATCCACTTGGTGGCAGTGATGAAGTTAACAAGTGGGGGCTGGTTTAGCTGGCTGCCTGGCTTGTCTCCCTCCTCTCCCACAGTGCAAGTTACAACCTGTACACTATCCAAGTGATAACATCCCACACTGCAGCTCCTCCACACACTAGTACCATTTCTCCTAGAAACTGGTGTAATAGTAGCGTGGGGAGGGATTGCTACAATAATCATCTCTGTGGTCTGAGGATTCTGAAACTACTTTTGCAGTTACAGGTAGGTAGCTGTAAATTTTTTTTCCTTCCAGTAGCACTTTAGGGACCAACTAAGTTTGTTATTGGTATACCATCTGAAGAAGTGTGCATGCACACAAAAGCTCATACCAATAACAAACTTAGTTGGTCCCTAAGGTGCTACTGGAAGGATTTTTTTCTAATTTTGTAGTGAGGAATAGAGCAGCAGAAGGTAACGTCAGAAACATCCCCAATATTCTACTGCTTGCAGTATTACGGTTTCTTATAAGCTCTGAATTTGAAGAAGCGATTTAAGCTTCTGACATCAAAGAACTACAAAACCAGGCCTTGTCTTGATTGGTCTTCAATTAGTTTTTGGCGAACAGGTCCCCTGTCCTACCCAAAGTTGACTCTGCACAGTAGAAATACAAATGTTCAGATATTGTCTCAATACTCTTCAAATGTAGAGTTGTAGAATGCTTTCCTGTTTATTAACAGCATAGTTGCTTCTGCATTTAACCCTTTTGTGCATGTAGCAGTTGATCGCTCAAATATATTTATGTGTCATGTTTTAGTAGCTGCTTTTTACATGCAATGTAAATGGTGTGTTTACTATGCATACATAATAAAAAAGTGTTACATAAGCATTTCCATAAAACCTAATTTTTAGAAGTCCCTCTCTAAAATGTCATATGGATTTAGAGGGAACTGAAGGAATTACACAAATTGTAAGTGTACTGCAGCAAGATCCAGTATCCAAACGAAACAGTCGTTGCTACAACATAATAGCACAGAATCAAAATATTGTAGGAGCTTCCTTTTTAAATTTTATTGGTGTTCCAACAGTGCTGACGTACAGTGTATTCTGTAACCAAATTGGATGTTGTATGAATATCTCAGTTGCTGTCCAGAAGTCTTTGCACAGTCTCTAAAAGCTCCTTCCTCAGCTCCTGCAGCTTAAAATAGCCAGCTGTCTTATCACGTGTGTTCCTAGATCTTTCAGACCAATATGTCTGTGTGGGTTTATGCAGGTCCTATATATGCTGACAGTCCTTCCATGCTACTAATTCACGGCCTTTCAGGAGCATTACCTGAAGGTGTGCTCTTTAGAAAGTTGCCACATGGCTAGGCAAATTCCTAAAGATGTGTTCATGAGCGGAAATGGAATAAAGCAATCTCCTTTCTCAAAAGATCTGTGCAGAGGTGGGAGTTAATATGGTTGAGAGCAAGCACTGAGCATTGATGTAAATTATGACCATTCGTTTCAATAGGAAAGTATTGGAAAAAGTTTTTGATGAAGTAAAGCCAGTGGATGTCTTGGACAGCGGAGACTCAGCCCATCTTGCACTGTTGAAAAGGCCTGAGCTTGGTATTACATTGACAAAACTCCATTGCTGGGAACTAATACAGTACTCAAAATGCGTTTTCATGGATGCAGACACGATGGTATGTACTACTTGTTTAAGAACACATTTGTTTGCTGGATCTCTTAAAGTTTTAGGTGGATATTTATGCAGCAACCTGAGTCGTGTGCGTATTATTAAAACAGATTGTTTTGCCATGCTTGACTTGAGACCTGTGTGCTCGCCAGCATCCTGCAAGAGAAGCTAAACTTAACCCACAGCATTGAATGCACCCAGCTGTTTTGTGCCGGCAGCATCTCCTTCCTCTGCCAGTATATGGGCAGTGATGTCATCTTAAGAACAGAAGCTAGGTTGCATGAGAAGTTCCTAATGTAAGTTGTGGGGCAACTTGCACAGAATCCCAGAAGTGTCTGCATTGTCTAGAAAGCAGTTTCTTCTCACCACTGCAAAGCTTGGGCAAGTAAGGGCAACATGGTTTTTCTGCAGTTGCAAGGAAGTTCTTGGAGCTTGACTGCATAGAATGAAATGTACTTTTCCCCAGGGAAAAACTATGCCCAGGTAGCAAGTCTTAAACTGTGCAGTACTCTGAGAAAGGGGACTTGCCGTATTTTTCGCTCTATAGGACACACCCGACCATAAGACGACCTAGTTTTAGAGGGGGAGAACAAGAAAAAAAATCTCTGCCTCTCTGCGCAGCGCCCCCTTCAGCGAAGCGACAGGAGAAGCGGAGCCCCTTCCATTTCTCCTCCCGCTTCGCTGAAGGGGCGCTGCGCAGAGAGGGAAAGCTGTGCAGCGCCTCTGCAGCGAAGCGAAGCCAGGAGAGCAAGAGGGATTGGTGCGCACCGATCCCTCTTGCTCTCCTGGCTTCGCGTTGCTTTCGTTAAAGCCATGGAGCCTGCATTTGCTCCATAAGACGCACACACATTTCCCCTTAATTTTTGGAGGGGAAAACGTGCGTCTTATAGAGCAAAAAATACAGTATATCATGGCATTCACGGCTGGAATACTAAATTTGTACCCCCAAACTTTCTTCCTGTCTACTAGGTATTGTCAAATATTGATGAACTTTTTGAAAGAGAAGAGCTTTCAGCAGCACCAGATCCAGGCTGGCCAGACTGTTTCAATTCAGGAGTTTTTGTCTATCGGCCTTCCATTGAAACATTCAATCAACTGTTACAACTTGCAACAGAGAAAGGCAGCTTTGATGGTATGTGCCTAACTGGTTCTGAGCAGTTGTGGGAACAGCTTTTTTTTTTTTAATACTTTGTGAATGTTGTACTGTGACTCAAAAAAAAAACCACTATGTAGGAAATATTTAATGCTTGAACGACTCTGTGCTTTTTGAAAGCTTTCTATAGATTGGGGTTTTAGTTCAATGGATATATGAAACATTAATAAGATTTCCTTAAATTGTCTGAAGTGCAGTCAGAGGGAAGTAGGTAATCTGTCGATAAATCGGCTGTCTGTATTTGATTGAAATAACTACAAGGAGAGAGTCTTTCAAAGCTTCAGATTTTTCCTTTAACTTCCAAGAGCGTTCATATATCTGATAGTGGTTCTTGTGGTTCTGTTCCATGTAAAACCAACGCTGCTTTATTTCCTAGTTCTGCCAGCTTTCTTACCGGACACGGAACCCAAGTCATGGCGTGAGCCAACAAGTAAATAATTAAAACAGGAAAATTGATATTTTAAAGCATGGCTACTTTTGGATGGCTTCAACTTATAAAAAGTCAGTCGCTCAATAGTCAAATAGGAAGTGTTGCAGATGCTTTGGAGAACAGAGGTAGAAGGGAAATCTCACTGGTTGCTCCTTTGCTGTGCAAGTGCCATTATATATCTGCTGGGAGAATGGTATAATCAAGGGAACCCTCTTTTGACCATCACAGAACAGTGTGGAAAAACCAGTTCCAAAACTAGCATGTAGAGAGCTGGGAGTGCCGTAATGCCTTTTGCATAATGCACCCATAGCAGGAAGTGGGGTACCATATTTTCAGACCCTCTATAGTCACCCAGAATACAGTGAGGGGGGAAAGTATTCGATCCCCTGCTAAATTTGCCCGTTTTCCCTCTGAGTAAGAAATGACCAGTCCATAATTTTAATGGTAAGTTTATTGTAGCTGTGAGAGACAGAATAACAACAGGAAAAACCCCAGAAACCCAGAAGACAAAAAATCAGAGATTGATGTGCATTATAATGAGTGAAATAAGTATTTGATCCCCTATCAACCAGCCAGATGTCAGGCTACTTGGTATCTTCACTGTATGTAACAAGCTGAGATTAGAAGCACCTGCTGTAAAGGAGAGGTTTTACCTGTAATCCCAGCTCATTAAGACACCTGTCAACAGAAGCAATCAATCCAGCAGATTCCAAAGTAGCCACCAAGACCAAAGAGCTGTCCAAGGATGTCAGGGACAAGATTGTAGACCTGCACAAGGCTGGACTGTGCTACAAGACTATTGCCAAGCAGCTTGGTGAGAAGGTGACAACAGTTGTGCAATAATTCACAAATGGAAGAAACAGAAGAGGTTGACAAAATAACTGTCAACCTCTCTTGGTCTGGGGCTCCATGCAAGATCTCATCTCGTGGAGTTGCAATGATCAGGAGAACGGTGATGAAGCAGCCCAGAACTACACAGGAGGAACTTGTCAATGATCTCAGGACAGCTGGGACCATAGTCACCATGAAAACAGGTGGTAACACACTGCGCCCTGAAAGACTGAGAACCCGCAAAGTCCCCTTCCTCAATACAGCACATGTACAGGCCTGTCTGCAGTTTGCCAATGCACACCTGAATGACCCAGAGAGCTGGGTGAAAGTGTTGTGGTCAGATGGCTCTTTGGCATCAACTCAACTCGCCATGTTTGGAGGAGGAGGAATGCTGCCTACGACCCCAAGAATACAATCTCCACCGTCAAACATGGAGGGGGACATATTATGCTTTGGGGGGGTGTTTTTCTGCTAAGGGGACAGGACTCCTTCACCGCATCGAAGGGACGATGGACGGAACCATGTATCATCAAATCTTGGGTGAGCACCTCCTTCCCTCAGCCAGGGCATTGAAAATGGGTCAAGGATGGCTTTTCCAGCATGACAATGACCCAAAACACACGACCAAGGCAACAAAGGAATGGCTCAAGAAGAAGCACGTTAAGGTCCTAGAGTGGCCTAGCCAGTCTCCAGACCTTCATCCCATCGAAAATCTGTAGAGGGAGCTGAAGGTTCGAGTAGCTACACATCATCCTTGAAATCTTACTGACTCGGAGAGGATCTGCAAAGAGGAGTGGGACAAAACACCTCCTGAGATGTGTGCAAACCTGGTGGCACCTACAAGAAATGTCTGATCTCTGTAATTGCCAACAAAGGTTTTGCCACCAAGTACTAAGTCATATTTTGCAAAGGGATCAAATACTTATTTCACTCATTATAATGCACATCAATCTCTGACTTTTGTCTTCTGGGTTTCTGAGGGATTTCCTGTTATTCTGTCTCTACAATAAGCCTACCATTAAAATTATGGACTGGTCATTTCTTTGTCAAAAGGCAAAAAGGCAAATTTAGCAGGGGATCAAATACTTCCCCCCCCTCACTGTACCTGCACTGTACCTGGAGTTATTTGCAGTGAATTGTCAGATTAAGGCTGGAAGGCATTTATGCCAGGCTTCCTTAAACTCAGTCCTCCAGATGTTTTTTGGCCTACAACTCCCATCATCCCTAGCTGGCAGGACCAGTGGTCAGGGATGATGGGAATTGCAGTCTCAAAAACATCTGTAGGGCCGAGGTTGAGTACTTCCTTATCTCCAAAGATGCAGATAAGGAGAAAGATGCAGCTGCCTTGTCAATGGAAGTTGAGCACTGCTGCCTGCAGCTACAACTCAGAGGGGTAGAGCTATGTTATATATAGCTTCAGACAGCTTTTTTGAGCAGGAGGAGGTTGCGTTTCAAGTTCACTCCTGCCTTTTGAATACTTGCCCTCGTCCCTGGCTAATACATCTAACAAATCACCCGGGATTGACTTGTTGAATCCTGTTGCGGGAATAATATTTCACCATTATAAATACGTTAGCCAGCCAAGCTTTTAAACAAAATGTTAAAATAGTTTCTGTTATGTGTTTATATCTCCCTTCTCATCATATCTATATTGCATGATATCCCATTTCCCACCAAGAGATTCAAGGTAGCAAACATTGTCCCCACTCCCTATTTTTTTATCTTTACAACAAACCTGTTAAGTAGATTAGCCTGTGGGAAGGTGATGGGCTCAAGGAGTCACAACCAGCTTCATGGGTGAGTGGAGATATGAACCATGGTCTCCACTGTCCTACTAAATCCCACTAACTCTCAGTGTACATAGTAAGAAGGTTAAAATAATATTCCAGGGCTTCAAAATGCTTCTAAAGGTTTCAGTCATTTATTTAGGAACCAATTCAATCCCTGGCAGAGAAGAGTGGTAGAGATGAAAATTTTCCCATTCAGACCACTCTAAAACAAATATCTGCAGCCATGCTACTTAACACAAGGGTTCAAACATCTATTATAGCATTGGATGAACCAAAGGGTAATTACTGCTTCTAAGAGTGAACTTGGGTAGAAATAAGACTGGAGCTAATGGGAAACAAGAGGGAAAAGTTACTATTTGTGTTTCCAAGTCAAACATTTGCACACTTCAGCCTTTTCCAGGCAGGTTGTGTTCCAGCTTGAAGTTGCCTCAAGTGCCGTTAGGCAGCCTCTACTGTAAGAGCTGATGGGGAAGGAAGCATAGTAGTAGCTCAAGCAAAGATGTTTGGAGCACCTTCAGGCAGCAGTGACCAAGCAAACAAAAGAGGTTGTTGGGGAAGATCAGCTGCCAGTTTTTAGCCCCCAGGTGCCTTGGTTCTGCAACCTTCCTCCCAGCTTTGGACATAGGGTTGGTGACCAGGATCACCAAGCAATTGCTAAGACCATCCTTGCCAACTTCCACATCGTAAAGATTGGGTGGGGAGAGGTTTGTTGTTCATCATGCTTGCCCGATGGTGGCTTCACAATGGCTGTAGTGAACAGAATTATTGTAGAAGGACAACCCTGACATTTGCAAAAGTTACAAAGAATGGGGGGACCCCCCCCCCACAAAAGTCCAATGTGGACTGAGTATGCTCAAAAAGTATGGGATATTGAGTATTTGTTGGGAAAAAGAGAACCTGAACTTGGGGAAGCAGAATCACCTGGGGAAGGCTAGCTTAATGTGAAGGTACACTAGGCTTGCTTGAACCTTGAAGGGAAACCCTTTTGCTAGGAGATAGGTGTCAGGGAACTGACATCGGAGCCAGAAGTGGAGGCAGGGCTCCCAAGTGATGCCGGAGAAGGGCCAAGCAGGGAGAGAGGGAACTCATCGGCTGGGGAAGGAAATAAGCGCAACACCAGGGATAAAGGGGGGCGGATGGGGGAATCGGAGAGGGGGCTCCAGGACTCTTCGCTGGAGACCAGCGGGGAGAGCATAGGTCCTCCACTACCGACACCCACCCTGCGCAGAAGACTTCCGCGCAGGGAAAGTAGGCGTAGACTTGGCGTCAAAGAACTTCTTTGCTGGAAGAAGTTCAAGAAACGCCCACTGACGGATTCTGCTAGCGACTGAACAGCCACGAAGTGAAGGGCTGTCCAGCCAAGAAAGGTTTAACCAGGCTACCTAGCCAGGAGTGGCGGCAACTTACGCACAAGCAACCCCATATAACCATCACAATAGGATTATAAATAAATGCATCCTTTTCTTGCTTAGGCTGGCCACTTGCATGGGCACACCCAACAGGGCCATCATGTATTGCAAGCAAGAGAGTGCAGTAGGAAAGAGCCTCCAGGGCTCAAGAAGTCGCACAAATTAGATAGACATTCCACATTGGGTGACACCCCTGAGCTTTTCTTGCTTGCTTGCTTGCTTGTATAGCATCGTTTTCATTGTTAACAAGGCTAAACTCTGCTGCTTGTGATGGAATGCTTTTGTTCTTTAACAAAATTCTCTGTGTAGGAAATGGTGAAGATGATGGTTGTTCTTTGCTATTTTATTGGATGGTTCAAGTACATGAGAACACTCTGCCTAGGGAAAAGCTATTTACACTACTTAGAAGCAAAAGCTTTGCTTCTGTTAATAGCTGCACAGTTGAATTGGCTTCAGTTTGCTATAAAATATACATGCAGACTAGATACTGACACCACCATGAATGGATTACCATGGGAATGCAATCCTAGCTAGTCTGGATCAGGGGGGAAAGCATTCTAGGGCTGCATTCTCATAGATTAAACTTCCTACTAAAGTTACTTTCTAACTTTGGGAATTGCTTGCATTGGTCTGTGGAAGCTAAGAGAAAGTCCTAAGAGGCAGTTCTTGTCCTGATTTCAGTTGCTTTCCACCAGATGCATTTGTTTGAAAAATAACAGGGAGTGCAAAATAAAGTACCCATGTCAAATAGCAAGAGTTATTTGGGACTATGCTTTTGAATCACTTTACTGTCTGTGCTGTAACTTAAGCACTGGCACCAGTAGAGCTGGCATGGATACGAGAAGGCTTGTAGTAAGAAGAATAGTGATTTCATGGTGTTTTGTCTGGAACAAAACGCAAGTAGAAGTGTTGTGTTCTTTCTGACTGTATTTCACTCATTTGGCTTTGGCATAATAAGATAGTTTTGAATTTATCCAGGGGAGGGAGGGAGGGAGAGAGAGAAGCAAGTGTGTTGAATTTCATTCGAAGTGGAAACATTATAAATGGGTAAACTCTGATGCTCATTTGAAAGCAAACCTCGAGCGACATATTTCTGCTGTGGGAACTAGAAATAGAAATGAAGCTGTAATTTCCTTAGAAATGTGTATAGCGTCTGCTGGCTTTTCTTTCCTAGCTATGTGAAATCCTTGCCAGCAAGTAACCCTGAATCTAGATTACAAACTTGATACAGGAAAGACTGAACCAGAACTTCAATAAGAATTTGATAATCTTGTATAAGTAGTAATCTTGACTCTGTAGAAAGCAATCCTAATATACTTCAATCTGCCTCTTTGAAAAGAAGCATATGGAAAGAATTCCGTTTCACAAATCTTTCTCCTGCTAATGAGAAAGAACAATGCAATGCACCTCTTTGGAGGAATAGTTCAGCTACATAAAAGGGCATTGGGCTTAAAACTTCAAACACCAAACAGTAGGATATGCTTGCTACTACAGAGTTCAGAAATGACATTTCCAGCAGGCATTCCGCTGACAAAGTCAGAATTTATGGGTTAAGTGTCCAGAACCAATATATCCAATAACTTATAGGTGGCGGTGGTTCTTCTTATTATTAAAAATTATATTCTGTCCTTCACCCAAGGATCACAAGGTGGTTTACAATATAAAAATACAAAATACTTAGTAACAAACAAAAAATACCCCCCCACACACACACAACATACAGTGAGTTTAAAACAGGGGTAGGCAACCTAAGGCCCATGGGCCAGATGCAGCCTAATCGCCTTCTCAATCCAGCCCACGGATGGTCCAGGAATCAGCGTGTTTTTGCATGAGTACAATGTGTGCTTTTATTTGAAATGCATCTCTGGGTTATTTATGGGGTGTAGGAATTTGTTCATTTCCACCCCCCCCCCCAAAAAAATCACCCGGCCCACCACATGGTCTGAGTGATGGTGGACTGGCCCATAGCTGGAAAAGGTTGCTGGCCCCTGGTTTAAAAGCTCATAGATTGTCTGATTAGACAAAGGCCTGGGAGAAGAGGAATATTTTTGCCTTGTGCCTAAAGATATGTAGTGAAGGTGCCAAGCAAGCCTCCCTATGGAGAACATTCCACAAACAGGGAGCCATTGCAGAAAAGGCCTGTTCTTGTGTTGCCACCCTCCAGACCTCTCGTGAAGGAGGCACACGAAGAAGGGCCTCAGGTGATGATCACAAGGTACAGGTTGGTTCATACGGAGAGAGGCGGTCCTTGAAGTATTGCGGTCCTGAGCTGCTAAGTAGTGTGGACAGTTTGTCTCTCCTTGTGTAAATGAAATGTTAAAACCTACTATCAGTCTTATGTAATTGTTCCTACATTTAGTTATTGTTAAATGCATGTTGAGAATGTATTGGCTTATCTGGAATTCCTGCTGCCTTAAACTGAAATGGATCTGAGCAGTTGTCATTTGATGTGGAGTGGGGAACCTGTGGCCTTCCAGAAGTCATTAGATTACAACTTTCATCATCCCTGACCATTGACTACTACTACTACTACTACTACTACTAATAATAATAATAATAATAATAGAAGCTGTCTGCTAGTATATTATCAATCCAAATAGTAACAACTGTTGTAACGATTATGGATGCCTGAAAAGCCATGAACTTCATTTTTCCCAGGCTACACCTAAAACCCAGACATTTCTGTCCTAGCTCTGTCTCAGACATACAAATTCTGCTTGGGTCTGCCAAGTTTTGCTGTGGCTTTGGCTCTAGTTCTGAACACAGTCATTAATTGGGTCACTGGAGCAACTGCATTAAGTATTTGGAACCTGTTTACCTAAGGGACTGTTTGGTCCCATTTGTGCCTATCTGACAGCTTTGATCTGTGGAACATGTGCTTTTTAGAAATGTCATATAATGCTCATTCCACATTTGCAAAGAGTTGAGCTTTCAGCATGGTAACACCTATGTTTTGGAACTCTCTGCTTAGTGACGTTATGTAGACGTCTCCAGGTGTTTTTGATGCCTGCTGGAAACTCTTTTCTTTCACCAGATCTGATTTAGTTTTGTATGTTTGTTTTTAAAAGTGTGTTTCTGACTTTTATCTGCTTTATTGATTTTCTTACATATACCTCTTAAGATAGTGTTTCAATTAAAAAAAATTTATAGATTTTTCTAACTAATTAAAAGTTGGTGTCCATAACTCTTGAACAGCAATATGTCATACATGGGGCTGCCTCTGAAGACGGTTCAGAAACCTCAGCTGGTGCAAAATGCAATGGCCAGATTGCTTACCAGAATAAGACAGTTTGAGCATATAGCACCAATCCTGGCACAACTGCACTGGCTGCCAATTAGTTTCTGGACTCAATTCAAAGTGCTGGTGTTGACCTATAAAGCCTTACAGAGCTCAGGACCTCAGTACCTTAAGGATCACCTTGCCTTGTATGAACCGACCCAGACCCTGCACTTGTTATCTGAGGCCCATCTCTGTGTCCCCTATCCTAGAGAGGTTCAGAGGGTAGCAACAAAGGAACTGGCCTATTCTGTGGTGGCTCCCAGACTGTGGAATGTTCTCCCCAGAGAGGCTCACCTGGTGCCATTACAACATGTCTTTATGCATCAGGCAAAAACATTCTCTTTACCCAGCCTATTAAATAATCAATGGCCTGTGGGGGGCGGGGAGGACTTTTGTTATGACTATTTTATTATTAGACTGTCTGCCAGTATGTTTTTTATCACATTTTTATCATTGATGTTCTGTAATGTGTTTATCAGAAGATCCCAGTACAATATTATAAAAGGTGGCATATAAATTAAATGAATGAACACATAAATAAAACCCCTCACGTAAGGGCAATACACCACTTTGACAATACAGTGGTATCTCGGGTTACAAACACTTTGGGTTACAGACTATGCTAACCCGGAAGTAGTACCTCAGACTTTGCCCCAGGATGAGAACAGAAATCATGCGCCGGCAGCAGTGGGAGGTCCCATTAGCTAAAGTGGTACCTCAGGTTAAGAACTGTTTCAGGTTAAGAACGGACCTCCAGAATGAATTAAGTTCTTAACCAGAGGTACCACCGTATCATAGTTGCTGCCTTGCTTCTCTCCAGAATTGGCTAGGCTGAGTTGCACAACACACAAGGCCCTGTGACATCTATTGCTTTCCATACTGCAAAATAATCTGAAGGTGTACTGTATGACACACACAACCCCTTCTCAGGTCACTGAAGCAATTGGCTTGGGTAAAATGCCAGCAGTTTGGAGGCAAGAATACAAACTCATGAGTCACTCGTGCTTGCATACATCTTGATTAGACAAGGGGACAACTAGCACTTAGAGTTGTTGTCATTAGGTTGCTCAATTATGCATTGTCATGGCCCCTGTTAAACTCTTATCATGTCTCTCTTTCAGGTGGGGACCAGGGTTTATTAAACACTTTCTTCAGCAGTTGGGCAACTACAGACATCAGCAAGCACCTGCCATTTATTTATAACTTAAGCAGTATTTCGATCTACTCCTATCTCCCAGCATTTAAAGCGTAAGTGGACAAAATGTATAAAATTACGTACGTGGTTTCTTCTGTTCATATTATGTGAAGGCTGTTTCCAAAGTGGAGACCAGTCTGGTCTCTGCTTGTTCCTGCAAGGTGCCATCAAGCAAGAGCAAATATAGTCGAAACGAGAGATTGACCTGTTGATATGAAAGTGTTCATACCTCATCTAGGACAGGAAGTTATTTGTAAGTCTGACTTTGCTAGTAGACTTCAATCTGTTCTAAATTAAATACCTAAGATATGTTGATTACAGCTGGGGGTGGATTGTATGAGGTCTTTCCCACTTCTTTATCTTGTGACACCCATCTGGGCCAACGGTGTTTACAACAAATATAATGTCTTAACTTCAAAGGCAGGACTGGGGAACCATTGGCCACATCCAGCCTAGCCCAGTGGCCAGGAAGAACAGGAGTTGTAATACAGCTTCACCTAGCTTCCTGATCTTTGTTCTGAGCACTTGTCCTGATGTTCCTCCATAGCATGGAGGTCCTGCAGTGTGGCTACTTTACATCCATTACATGGAATGCTGAAACCCCTGGTCCATGTGAGAAGTGCCCATGGCCCTGCTCCTTCCAAAGCTGCTAATACCCATCCTAAAACTGCATCCCGTCTGACCCAGGGATGGTCACCCCACCCCTAGTATAGGAGCTCTCCTACCGATGCAGTACAGAAAGGACCAATAATACAAGACATAAGCCGCTTTTGAATACTTCCCAATTGTCTAAAACCTCCACAAATGTAGTCCACATTTGCTTGAGACTGAGTGCCAACAGGGCTGTTGGAGAGGCCTGCTTTCAACCCCCACCCCAGCCCAGCCCAGCCACTGCTGGGAGAGAAATAGGTTAGAACAACAAATGGCTGTGTTCAGTTGCCACCTCTTGATCGTGTGGGCAAGTGGGCATTGCAGTGGCCATACAGAAATGCAATACGGGTACTCTGTAGAATCCTTTGGAAAAGGAATGAGAATGTCTTCTTAAAAAGGTAATACTAAGATAGCCTAGGACTTCAGTGGTACCTCTGGTTGCAGACGGGATCCATTCCAGAGCTCCAGTTGGATCCCAAGGTTTCCACAACCAGCGGAACCGTTTCTGCGCATGTGCATGTGGTGAAACCTGGAAAAATACTTCTGGGTTTGCTGTGTTCACATCCTGAAGGATACACAACCGGAGATGTTTGTATCCAGAGGTACCACTATATTGTGAGCTGTTGGACACTGAGGCACAGTGTGTGTGTGTGTGTTTGTGTGTTTGTGTTTGTGTTTCCTTTGAGTAGACACGATGCACAATACAGTCGGATCCTACATTTAAAACTTACAGTGCCAGCCTCTATGGGTCTATTCAGAAGTAAGCCCTGTCAATTCAGTTGGATTTACTCCCAAGTAAATGAGTATAGGATCGTAGCCTTAAGTCCCTTTGACGAGAGCCACAGACCATACGGTCTTAGTCAAAAACATATACAGCATAGTGTATCTATTTCCCAACCCTGATGCAGCCTAAATTATTTCTTTATGATGCCAGCCGTAGAGAGTCCAGATTTAAATTCTCCCTGGAAATTGTAAGTTTTAAGTAAATATCTTAACCCATGCCACTCATATATCCAGTAGTTAATGAGTGATTTGTATGAGCAAGTCTCCAGGCAACATCAAGTAACTAGAGTTCTGTGGAGCAGCTAACGTAAGCAGTGTGTTCGGTGGCTCAGGTTCAAAATGTCTTGTGATCGCATCATATGAAGCACTGTCAAGTTAAAATTAGAAGACTTATTCTTGGAAGTCCATGCAAACTGGAATGAATACATAGTACTGAGTGGTTGGTGGAGAGAATATCTGGCTCAGTGTATGGTATTGTGGTGTTGTGTCTTTAAGCTGTTGACTTACTTGAATCATGTGATACCTGGTTCCTATGATTCACCTCCTTTCTGTTTTGAGGTCAGGTTTGTTGTCTCTGCTTTTGGTGGACCCAAGGCCATTCCTCTGCCCATTCAAGTGACAGCTTGAAAGCCTGAGTCTCTGGGAAACTTGTGGCTTTCAGGGAGAATGAATCTGAATATAAGATGTCCCCACCCAGGGGATTCAAGCTGTGCCAAGCAGTTACAGCTCACGGAATGAATGACATTTTAAACCCTGTTATGATCACATCTAATCTGCTGGCTTTTTAGAATGGAAAAGGGGATTTATCAAAAACAGGTGCAAACCTCAGCCTCTTAAATAAAATCCTTCAAGCAGTGATGTCAGGGTTCCAAATAGGTTCAGGTAGCTAACTTAGCATTTTGCTCAGGCGAAAAGGCAGTTGGCAGTGGACAAATGGGATCAAATTACTATACAGCAGGCCTAGAATGCATGTTACTCGTCAAATGAGTTGCCCATTAAAATCCTCCTAAGTTGACCTGATGTATACCTAACAGCTCATTCAATCTTCCCACATACCCCAACAGGCTGCTTTCTAGTTCAGCCTCTGCCCCTCCATTGCTCTGAGCTTGACTTTGGCTAGTCAGTGTACACACACAGAGAGAGACAGACAGATTGTCCAAATCATTCTATAACTCTGCTGGAAGTCAACAAGGGAGGGGATAATAATTTCATCCAGAATCTACAACCAGCTGCTGGCCTAACTCCCTATAGTAAAATTATTCAAGTATCTCCTAGACCAGTGAACTATGAAAACTATAGAAATAACCCAGATGGAAACTGTCATGTGAAACGACCAAAGCAACTTAGAGATGAGAAGTCAAAATTGAAAAGCCTTTTTAAATAACATTTCTTTTCTTCTTTTTTGGTACTTTAACCTGGAAAAGGTGTCCTATTTATTACTGCATGGGGTTTTCAGAGGACATATTTTCCCTTCCTTTTAGCCCTAAACCTTTCCTCATTATGCTTTGGAGCAAAAGCACTCAGGAACAAGTCTCTCAGCTTGTGTTGTTGCTACATTGCTGGGGGAAAGAGTGTTAACCTTGGAATATGCATTCTTTTTCCCATGCTTGCCTCCCGTGATGCTATAAGCAGTCATGGGCTCAAGCAGGCAAATTCCTTCCATTCTCGCTCCCTTCTCTTTTTTTTATGTTCAACCGAAAACTTCAACATTCAGTGCCTTAACTGCTCTTGACCCTAGACTTGACCTCCAGATTTGGTCTGTCTGACTTCAGGTCCATTGATCATCTTGTTTCCTTCCCAAAGGGCAGGCATCGGAATAGGTATTTTTGTATTTTTCTGCTGCTAACTGCCGTAAGATCTTCAGACACAAATTTAAAAGGATAAATACTTGTATGAAATCCCTGTAGTGGTGGCTTTCTGGTGGTCTTACAACAGCTACTATTGTTTGTTGTATTTAATGCATACAAAATGAAGTTCTAGTCTTGGTATACTTTTTTTAAAAAATCAAATCAATTTAAAGCAATTTACAAAGATTAGTTGCTTTTTTTGTAGAACGGATTAGGTATGCTTACTCCTGTGTGGAGGAGCCATGACAAAGTGCTCCCTTCTGCAGCCACCCATCAAGCAGAGCTCCTCCTGACATCTGCCTTCCAACTCTTAAAATTCTATGATTTGTAGGTTTGGGACAAATGCTAAAGTGGTTCACTTCCTGGGAAGACTGAAACCGTGGAACTACGCGTATGACTCCAAAGCAAAAAGTGTCAAAGAAGATGCTCAAGATCCCACAGCGGTTCATCCAGAGTTTCTCAATATGTGGTGGGACATCTTCGTCACAAACATCTTGCCATTGCTACATCAACATGGTGTCGTTAAAGATACAGCTACTGGTGTAAAGGCGGTAGGTCTCCTTAATGTATTTAACCTGGCTTAACTGGAGAATTGTGTTGTGGGGGGTAGGAGGATCACGTTCTTTGCACTTGTGAGTAATCCATTACTTGGCCTGAAACTAGCATGATTGCTACAAAAACAGCTTGCAGTCCTGCAATCACAAGGCTACTTAGGGATAATGACCTCAGCAAAAATGGGTTAGCTTTTCCCTTAATTAATGCCGCACACTGGCTTGGAGCCGCAACTGTTAATTAGTGGTTGGGTACCAGAATAAGTTTAACACTTCTGGACCGTACTAACAGGCAAACTAAACAGTAACTGGCCAGGCCTACCTATATTAAGTGATAAGTAACCAGATTCTTTAAAGGTTTGTCCCACATCCCTAAAATGTATTACTAGATATTACAGTTTAATACTAGTTTTTGCTAACAAGGTTGTTAAAGAAAAGGGGGTCAGGAAGCATGAACATAAAGTAGGATTGAATGTTAATATAGTAAGCCTTGAATCTTCAAGATTCAGCTGTATTATTTTTGGACTGTGTAGACAAATTGGTGTAGATCGGATGGCTGCAACCGCTGTCTTGACACTGCATTATTGCAATTTGGAGAGGTCTTATATGGTGACTGGCCTGAACCATATGAAACTCACTAGACTGAATTGTTTGGCATGGATCATTACAAAATGCTTACTGAAAACTCTGTTAATCATACGTGCACAGTGCTTGGTGGTAACACTTTCTAACTGCTACTTAACATTCTGTAAGCAAGTTAGGTGTGGTCCAGAGCACTATGGGTTGTATCCAATTAGGTTGTACTCAATGGTAGACCCTTTGAAACAAATGGACCCAAGTCAAGTCATGGCCATTAATTTCAATAGGCATACCTGAAATGTGAATTATGGTGGATACAGCCCTGCATCTCCAGTAGTCATCATTTGATTCTGTATACCAATGGATTTTCCTCTTTAACTTCAGATCTAGCAGGTTTTCTGCCTCTTAACACTCATTTGTGTACTTTGGAAGTGAAATTAGTAGATATCCAAATTGCCCTTTAAACATCCAGATTCGGCAAGATTCAAACTTAGGTGGCTTAGGACTCGTGTGTGAAACCTCCAGACATTTCAAGTTGTTTGTAGTGCTTGGCAGCACCACATATGCAAACTTGTCAAAAAGTGATTTTCATGCGGATGTGCTTGCAATTATCAGCTCCCTTATGCGAACAGAAGTGGCAGTTGATCTGCTTATCTCTAAATGGTGGGGTTGTACCTGCCATCTTGGATTTTTGTATTGTAATAAAACTAGAAAGGTATACCTACAGATTCTCAATAATGATAAGCTAGAACTGTCATGACTCTAGGCTTTCCCTGTCTTAGCTAGCCAAAACTACTTGGCTTCTCATGCATGCAGTGCAGCTTTGAACACTTAAGCTTGGTATACAGAAAACAGGAGTTAAGTGCAGTACCTTTGGGTTGCAGAAAGATCTGTTCTTTAGCTATGCTTTCTGTTTCCCCTATTTCACCTTTCTAATGAACTGTTGCAGCTATCGGGCTTGGTCTATACACTGGCTTTCTCTTGTGGCTTCTGCAGAGAGGTATGAAGAACTTACACCTGTTGCTAAACTACCCATCTGCTGTCTCGTTGACTTGGATATGCCCTTCATTATTTTACAGCTCCTTCATTGTGTAAATGGTGCTTGCTGCTTTGCATGGGAATCTCTCGTTGGTTTTCCTACCCGCTGCTCTGTCGCTTTACGCCTTACCCCTTCTTACAACAATGCAGTGGTACCTCTCCCACTCATTCTTCTCTCTTTTCAGGAAGAGGTAGCGGAGGCCGTGTCCCACTTGTCACTTTCATCTGCAGCCGTGCCAAACTCGCCGCCGTCACCGCCAGCTATATCCTCAGAAGAGCGCAAAGAGAGGTGGGAGCAGGGCCAGGCTGACTACATGGGAGCAGACAGCTTTGACAACATCAAGAAAAAACTTGACACCTACCTCCAGTAGAGACGCACTTGTATCTGCTCTACAGACAACAGCAATACAAGGACGTGTTTCACAGCTATAGCAACTAGGAAAGTCAGATAGGGTCAAATTAAACTTGCTAGCAGCTTTGCCCACTGCTCAGCTGAAGGCTGTTGGCAGTACTGCAGGTAAGAACTGAGCAAAAGCTGTTGTTCTAAGTATGAATCCTTATCCTTGTGCCAATCATGTGTCCAGTAGCCAGATCTTCTCCTCTTGCACAAAACCTGTAAAAGAACTCGTTGGGAACAGGACACTGGACTGGCGTGATACTCCAGGCTTACACCTATAGGACTGTTGTGCTTTACCTCTTCCTTTCACCCCCCACCCCCCAAAAAAACCCAACCACCATGTTTTGCTTGCTATGTTAAAATAAAGACTAGAGGTTAAGGCAGCTACAGTGAAGGGGCCTTACAGTAAGGACATCAAAAAAACATGCAGCAGCAATCTGTGTAAAACCATTGCTTTTCTGTCGATTCCAGCCTTATAGAAGAATTCTGACCAGACTTCTATGCACAGTACCTATAGCATGGCAGATACTTTTGTTCAGTTCTGTGTACTTCTGGGACTAGCAAACCTTTGAACTGTTAACCTGTAAAATGGCACTGAACATGCACAATAAAAGAAATCATGGTAAAACCTATAGCACTGCTCAACTTTTGTCAAGTGGCAGTAGAAACTGTCCCCTCAAGCCTACTGCTCAACATCTGTAGGCTGTGACATTAGCATAAGCTTTCAGAGCAGAGCCTGTGAAAGAGATTTGCTCACATATTACTAAAAAGCATCTGCTGTAGGGCCTGTTCCAAGATTACATTTTTGCTGGGCTAAAACTGGTTCTGTGTTCCACTTAAGTATGGTAGTAATGGTAAGATCATAGGTGTGGCATATGGTACGAAGGAGAATGGGAAATGTGTGTGTTTTCAAGTTCCATTGGGTTCTCTTCTGTAGTTCATCTAAAACAAAACTAAATTTCTGGTTTAAGAAAACAATGGCTGTCATAAAGGTGTGGTCAAAGTGCTTACACAAATGCTGTCGGACACCTAGCCAACGAAGGACCTAACAGCCATCCTTTCATGAAAGTGAATATATTTCTCTCAATATACTCTTCGCCCATATCAACAGAGTAGTGGTGCAAACAAGGCTTTATAAAGCATGTATATAGACATGAACCAGACTTGTTTCTATTCTGTGGGCTGTTAGCCTGGGTTAATTTTAGTGCACCATTAAAATGCCTTATATAATTAAAAATGAGTGTTTAACACAGCACAACTACATGAATGGCTCAGAAGGGTGGTCATACGTAAAGCTGACTTTAGAAGTCATATCTTTTAAAAATCAAATCTTGCACGCTGCAGCACTCTGAACTACATTCATCCAGCTATAACATGTCCCTGTACATTATTGCAAAGTGCATAGTGTTTCCGGAAAGCCACTGTATTGTTGCCAAATACAGAAAAGTGCAAGTTATTATATAGTACTTCTTACTAGCAGGCTGTTTGCTCATTCTGAAAGTGTTCAGGTTCAGAAATACCATACATTCCTGAGGTAGGAAGCAGCTCTCTCTCAATAGTGAGAAACCATCAAGCACCATATTAAGGACTCCAGTTCTAATTTTGCTTTTTCTCCTAGTAGCATGATTCAAGAGGCATGTTGTTTTAAGGCAGGGAAGGAATCTGTTGAACTCCAGGACAAAACTATAACTACTATAAATACATGCTCAGGCATTTAAGTGAAACAGGAACAGTACTCCCCTGTAACAGCCTTACCAGTTCAAATGTATTAAGTTTAGAAATACTTTTTGTTAGGAAAAAATGTCCTTGCCTGGGGTGATATGAGTGACTCCTCAACAAAAACAAACTTGGAACTGGTTTCCCCTGCATTATGGTCCATGTGCATTTAGCAATTTCCTCATAGCTGTAGTGTGGTAAAGGGACCTCTGACCATTAGGTCCAGTCGTGGCTGACTCTGGGGTTGCGGCGCTCATCTCGCTTTATTGGTGAGGGAGCCGGCGTACAGCTTCCGGGTCATGTGGCCAGCATGACTAAGCCGCTTCTGGCAAACCAGAGCAGCGCACGGAAACGCTGTTTAGCTTCCCGCAGGAGCAGTACCTATATATGTACTTCCACTTTGACGTGCTTTCGAACTGCTAGGTAGTGTGGTAGGGCTATTCTAATGATGCCCGCAGCTGAAAGAGCAGAGATTGTTGTAGGTGGCTGCAGAAAAGGCAGTGTGTGTTGAAGCAAGCAGACTGCAGGGTAACTCTGCCAAGCAGAGGGATGCAAACACTTTTGGTAAAAGAAGCAATGATTCAGTAAATAGAAACTAAAAATAGCCTTTGAATCTACCTTCTGTATTTAAGTATTTTGAGAGTGATGAATGTCCAAAGACGGCAAGCAAAACTTTCACATAACTGTAAACAACCACTCCTATCCTTTATAGATTAAGACGGCGGGAAGGTGACTAATTCAATTTTTTAAACACAAATAGCAAAATCACAATGGATGGTGGTAGTTTTAAACTAGAAAGCACTTCCGAGCTCCTACTTCTACGTTAAATCCTTTCAGAATCGGCCTATTTCTGCCACACCTGCAATCACCGATGGCAAAAATAAAGCAGGAGAACTATGGCATTAGTAAATCATGCAGCTAAACAAGTTAGAAATCATGCAGCTAAACAACTGTTTGTCCCTGTTGCTTAAATGGTCTATCAAGTGCAGATTTACCGCTCCTTGTCACCTTTATATTGGATACTTGTTTCTGCCAGATCTCTCTTGTATATCTATACTAAGCTCTATTGACAGGCCATGTTTCTTCTCTCAAGCGTCTATTTTCTGCTCTACATTCATTTAAGTATTTGGTATTTATCTTAGGCCAACAACACTACATCATTCTGCTTCATATTTAACTACCACTCGTACAGCCTAACTACTGTTGTGACACACTAGTGTTCAGCCTT
This sequence comes from Podarcis gaigeae, assembly GCF_964106915.1. NCBI lineage: Eukaryota > Metazoa > Chordata > Lepidosauria > Squamata > Lacertidae > Podarcis > Podarcis gaigeae. Next base: position 76,631,764 of record NC_139681.1, read on the forward strand.
CAGTTTTCTCATTCCTAGCTTTTAGCAATGCTTCCATTTTTTAATGAAAGCTTAGACCAGGCATAGGGAACCTCTGCCCTCCAGATGTTTTGGGACTACAACTCCCATGATTCCTAGCTAACAGGACCAGTGGTCAGGGATGATGGGAATTGTAGTCCCCAAGCATCTGGAGGGCTAAGGTTGCCTATGCCTGGCTTAGACAGAGCAAACTGAATGAGACGTACAGATTTGTAACATCCAGTCGCCCCAGACAAGGGTTGTATTTCACCATTGCCTCTGCGGTAGGAGGCTAGACAAGTTGTGAAAGTGAAGAATTCACAAGTTCTGGTCTATTGGGCCAAAACGTTTCCCCAACTTACCTGAGGCCACTTTAAATTCAGGAGTAGGGGAGATGAGCCATGTCACTATAACAACACTAAATTATTTTCCTCTTTTATAAATGTTTTGGCTACTTGCTGGATGCATGCACGTCCCACTAGCCTAGTTGGATTTCACCATTTCTGTGGTGTCCATAGAAGACTGCCACAATAAACAACTGCCATCATAATTTAATAGTATCTCAGCAAGGGCAGGGGAGCTATAGAGATGCTGATCTCAAGCTCCCATCTTCTCCACCCAGCACGGCCGATGGTCAGGGATGACAGGGGCTGTGGTCCAGTGATGATAACCCACCTGATGTACTACCAAGGGAAAATTGTGTTCCTGTCTTGTTAAGACGCTACAGGGAAAACAGGGAAAGGTTACTCACTCTTAGATCATGTTACCCTTTGTGCACTGAAAGCACTCGTCCATCAAATTACATCCTACATGCTAATCCTTATGAAGCTAAACAAACAAACAAAGCTTTAAGAAAAAATGAAAGGATGGAAAAATCTCAAATGGCACAATGAGAGGAAGTGAGTGGCTTGCTGGTTACAGAATGCTGCACAGGAGTACGCCACACCTCAATGTGTTTTCTTCCGTGTTCCACTAGTTTTATCTACTTGCTAAGAGTGACCAGCATAGAATGGGGACAGCAGGGGAATGTTTATCAGCACTAGAGATTTTGATTTCTGATTAGCAGATAAGCTAGGGATGGGCGAGAAGTCCATGGATATAAAGTTTATTAGATTCTTGTGCATTTTTACAAGATCTGTCAGGAGCTTATGCCTCAGTTGCTGTTTACAGGTCATACTGTGTAGATAAACAAAAAGCATTATAAAATGTTAATGATTACAGGCATGAGTCTGCATAAGCCACAATTTTATTTACCTAGAAATAAAACTTCCGAATTACTGAGGTTTTACTATTTCAAGCGATGCTATTTCTTGAATGATTTTGCAGCAAGAGAATGGAGGCAGCGTATCAACTCAGACAAAAGTTTACTTGTTTTCAGTAAACATGATTTCCTAAATCCGGATTCTAGCTGTACAAGATAGTAGAAAACTCAGTATATAGTGGACAACAATCTATAGACCGTTTTAAGTCATATCACTGTAAAATTAAGAATGTGCAATTAACTAAAATTGTGAAGCTATAACTTAAAATGAAATATTTTACTTTTAGGAGTTAAGATTGTTTGGATATAGTCTAGCAAAAAAAGAAGGAACTTAATTCTGGTCATACACATCCTCATTTTACAATCCTTTTCTACTGATGTAGACAGTTACAGGAGCACATGAACTTATCTAACTGGCATTCACCGCAGAGGCAAAAGCATGTTGGTGTTTGTCATTGTCAATCTGCCCAACACACAAATAAAATATGACACTGCTAGGTGACTCATTTAACTCTAAAGAATAGTATTCTTTGTTATTAATAATACATGCCCTTTGTACACTAAACACAATTCAAGAAAATTTGATAAAAGGGCACCAGTACACTTAAAGAACATGGCGATAAAGAACTGCTTTAACTGTGTTTTGAAGCCCAGGTGTTCAGGATAGTTACCATCTTAAATCCTATGCCTGCAGTCCCAGGCAATATAGGATACAGTTCTCCCCCTGTACTTCAGCAAAGGAGATCTGATGTTGGTCCCCCACAACCACTGCTGCAGAAACTTCTGTGGCTTTGGCCCTACCAATGTCAGTTCTGATGCCAAGTGGGGAAGATTTTGGGAGATTTGGGACATGCAGGAGAGGCTTGGATTCAAAGAATCCTGCTCCTACCCAGTCCCCCAAAACTAGAAAAAAAAATACTCCACCTGAGGAGCTCACAAAAATCTTTTTTTTATTTCCCAGGGAAATGGTGGCCAGGAGGGAAGTGTGGATAGAAAGAAAAATGAGAGTAATTAAAGTTCTCATCTGTCCTAAAATTGAGAGCCACCGTGCCTTAGGAATGCAGCCTAAAATATAATAAAATAATAATAATAATAATAATAATAATAATAATAATAATAATAATAATAATAATAATGGTAGCTGCATCAGCCTGCTTGTTACATGGCACAACTTATGCCAATGATGATTTAACAGAGTAATTCTAAAGCTATGTACACACTGATTGAACAAGTAACATCAGGTCGGCTGTCTTTAAATTAGATGGGCCTAACATCTCAAGTTATAAATCCATCAAAGTCTTGATTTCGTTAATTTTTGTTTCACTAGAAGACTTCTTGTTTCCAAAGGCTCCAGTCGCAAGTTCTTTCTTCTCCTCCTGGATTTTCAGCATGTTTTCCTCCACTGAGTTCTTCACAATGAACTAAGTGCGTGTTTTTTTAAAAGAAAATGTCAAACAAAAGAAAAAAGGAAATTCACTGCTATCATATTACTTTTCCAAAGGTACTTTAAATATATTACTGAAAACATGCTATCCTAAAGTGTGATTCATTTACTATGATGTGAAGAAGTAAAAATAGCAAGGAGACAAATACTAGAGCGTGGGGGATGGGGGAGCCTGCGGCCCTCCAGATGTGAACTCTCAAATCCCATCCCTAACCCTTAGCCACGCTAAGGAGACTTGGCCAACAAGAGCTGCAAGTCCATAGGTTCCCCATTCTAGTATAAAGGTTCTCAAACTGTGGTTCACCAACCACAGTCAAATAGTATTTGTACTTGGCCCCATAGTGATTTAAAAACTGATAGACTCAGTCTCACAGAACCATACTCACAAAACACATGCACATCCATTATCTAAATATCATTAGCTAGGATAGCTCAATTGCTAGAGCATGAGACTCTTAATCTCAGGTTTGTGAGTACGAGCCCCACGATGGGCAAGATTCCTGCACTGGAGGGGGTTGGACTAGATGATCCTCAGGGTCCCTTCCAACTCTATGGTTCTATGTGCTTTGATTTGTAGAACAAAAACCATGTCCTCCATGAACTTTGGCAAACTAAGAGTTATGGGAAAATATTTATGGAAAGTACAGTCCTAGAACTTACAGCAACAAGAAGTAGTGCCTTCATTTCTATCTGCAACTGCTCATATAGCAAGGCGCCTTATGTGTGGGGAAGCTGTCTTACATTACTATGCCGACTTAGACTGAAAACTATCTGCGGACCCCACTCAAACAGCAGAGGCAATTTTACAAAACTGAAATCATGTCAGTGAGGGAAGCAAGATTCAGTCTGTTTCCCATCTTTCTGCCAAATAGTTAACTGGCAGAAGTTCATCTTTTTAACGCTCTTCACATACACTCTTAGCTACTCTATGCGCCCTTTGTTGTTTCAAAGGCCACATGTTTGCAATACAGAAAATACGATTTAATTCCTTGCTAGTCCCTCTTTTATTATACTGCATCCCTAAGCACAACTGCGGACTCTGGGTTCAGCGGTATGTATAAGTGTGCTCGAATTAAAAGCAACTTCTTATAACCACAGGTGTTTAAGATAATCACCAGCTCACCTTGGTGATGACAACATCCTGCTTCTGCCCAAGTCTGTGACATCTGTCAAAGCACTGGTCCTCTGCAGCAGGATTCCAAGCCTATCAGAGATATTCAGTAGTCATGCTAAGCCTTGCCAAAAGTAACGTGCTTTCACATTTCAAATTTCTAAGCTATGATCACTATAGCACTGTGGGACTTTATTTAGTGTTTTACTAGCATGGCGTTGGAAGACTTGAGAATAACATACAGTGGTGCCCCGCAAGACGAACGCCTCGCAAAACGGAAAACCCGCTAGACGAAAGGGTTTTCCGTTTTGGAGGCGCTTCGCAAAACGAATTTCCCTATGGGCTTGCTTCGCAAGACGAAAATGTCTTGCGAGTTCCTGCGGGTTTTTCCCCCTCCCCCCCCCTTTTTCTAAGCAGCTAATCCGCTTATCAGATGATCCGCTAAGCTGATAAGCCGCTAAAAGCCACTAAACCGCTAATAGCGCTAATCCGCTAAGCTGTCAATGGGCTTGCTTCGCAAGACGAAAAAATCGCTATACGAAGAGCCTCACGGAACGGATTAATTTCGTCTTGCGAGGCACCACTGTATTCCAACATATTCCATTTTCTATTAGTTATATACATGACACATCAGTCCACCAGCCCATTTCTTGGTGACAAACTGCCTATCCCATCAAGCTGCCTGGAATAAAGAGTATTCTTGAAGAAAAACGGATTTCAGATTATAGTTAAGCTAGAATACAAAGGCTCTCCAGGGGAGCACATTCACTTCCATAAGATATAAAGCCTTTAAAGATGACTGGGGGAGGAATGAACTGATACAATTTCACTTTTTCCTTACAAGGATGATAGCAGGCACACAAACTCCTGATCTTGAAGGAGTATGGATGGAACGATCATGTCCCCCTGCTCAGCCTCCACCTTAGCAAGGAGCACCTCAACATACATATCACAAATGCCAGACAGATAGCATTTCCGACAGCAGTAACCAGCAGAAATCCCTGAGAGGAGAGGCTGTGCAAACCTGCTGTCATCATGTTACAAGAGGCCCAATTTGGGCCTTTTTGCTGAACCAACTTTGGAGCTGGGACAGCAAAGGGACTTTTTTACTCCCTGCTCCACAACTTCTACTCCTGAAAATGCACGCGCATCAAACCACACCTCTGCCAGCCAGAGGTTAGGATCGCTCCCTTAGCTTTTCAAGTTAACTTATGCACATTTGCAATCAGCAGCTTTATTAAAGGTTTTCTACCACAGCTAACCTGATGGGGGGAAACCTGTTTTTTGCTGCAGTTAACAGCACCATTATCACTTTCTTTTGCCATTAAGGTAAAGGGACCCCTAACCATTAGGTCCAGTTGCGGACAACTCTGGGGTTGCGGAGCTCATCTCGCTTTATTGGCCGAGGGAGCCGGCATACAGCTTCCGGGTCATGTGGCCAGCATGACTAAGCCGCTTCTGGAGAACCAGAGCAGCGCACGGAAACGCCGTTTACCTTCCCACCGGAGTGGCACCTATTTATCTACTTGCACTTTGAGGTGCTTTCAAACTGCTAGGTTGACAGGAACAGGGACCAAGCAACGGGAGCTCACCCCGTCGCAGGGATTTGAACTGCCAACCTTCTGATCGGCAAGTCCTAGGCTCTGTGGTTTAACCCACAGCGCCACCCGCGTTCCTTCTTTTGCCATTATCTAGCTGCTAAAAATGAATTTCTCATTCCTTCTTTTATTTCTAGGATGTGTTGCAGAGCCAGTAAATATCACACTGATTGACTTGTTTATACTTACTGGATCCATTAAAAATACTTGTGAAGCTGCTGTGAGATTCAAACCGACACCACCAGCTTTTAGAGATAACAGCATTATAGTTGGGGACCCTTCTGCATTACTTTGGAACTGCTGAATTGCCTGTACTCTTTGTTTCCGTGTCATAGACCCATCCAAACGAGCAAAAGCAAACCCAGATTCCCTGAATCAGAAGAAGTACAACAGTTAGTCACTTTGAGAGTTCTGACCTCATATGGTGGCATGCTGAATTTTTCAACTTCCAAATTCCCAAAATGAAGGGTGCTAAAAAGCTATAACATGACTTCGGTTATCAAAAGATATTTTGGTTAGTATTTTGCTGCTAAGTAAAATGTGTGTAAAACTGCATAGAAACTTGCAGTTACTTGCAGTTATATTATTAATTACAATTATTATCTGACACTTTCAGAAGGTAAAATTAAAATTCTTTGGTTTTCCAAAAGCAGTTTATGTGCTTCTTCATCAAATGCAGACTTACCAAGCTAAATGTTGTCCAACCATAAAAATAATACCAGATTTGATTTCTTCACACCCAAAAACATCATTTTAAGATGCCTCACTGAAGAAATTTACAAAAACTAAGTTTCACCTCCCTAAAATGACAACCCCTACTTTGATATGGTTTTGATTTTTTCATGAGAAGTTGTTTTTTGGGGGGGGAGGAGGGGCATGCAGCACAGCAGATAAGATAGTAAGTATTTACATTTTTCAGTCTTATGCTGAAGAAACTTAACAAGCACATATTTCTACTTACTTTAGTGGAATCTCTATTAGAGTCAGGAACTTTGTGAACTGAGAAACTATTAAACTCTTAACAGCAGGATTTTGCTTCCTTAGTTTTATCAAGGCATGCATCAGTGCATTGACCTGAAACACAAAGTAGTTATTTTCAGTTTTACAAACAACGAGTCTCTTCATTTTCCTGAGGTTAGTTTTATTGTTTCAAAGGAAAGCATGCATGTTCTCAGAGTCCTGTGTGCTAGACTGACCAATTGTTTCTCCCATTTCTTACCACGACATACCAAAAATAATTGGCCTCACAGAGATGAAATAAAATCGGTGAATCTGGAACTAATATCACAGGGTACAAAAATTGGAAAGAAAACTTAATTTCCTATATAAAATGTCATTACTTAGGAGACCTAGAATCTCCATTTTGGAAAGCAACAGGAACTGTTAACACATACATGAAAGTAATGTGTGACTTTTAGGAAGTAGCAACCTAAGTCACATTGATAAATGGAATTAAATGTAGGAAGATATCAGGAATTCACAAATGTGCAAGCCTTGTACAGTGGTGCCCCGCAAGACAAATGCCTCGCTAAACGAAAAACCCGCAAGACGAAAGGGTTTTCCGATTTTTAGCGGCTTCGCAAGACAAATTTCCCTATGACGAAAGCCCATAGGGAAATCTCCCTATGACGAAAGCCCATAGGGAAATCTCCGGGGACAGCGGGGAAGCGCAGCGCGCCTTCTCCTCTGTTCCCGGACCTGTCCTAAGGCTTGCGGTGGGAGGTCCGGGAACAGAGGACAAGGCGCGAAGGGCTTCTCTGTTCCCGGGGCTTGCGGTGGGAGGAGGGTTTTTCCTCCCCACCGCCAACCTTCAGAACAGCATTCTGAATGTTGGCAGTGGGGAGGAAAGCCCTCCTCCCACCGCAAGCCTTCAGGACACGTCCGGGAACAGAGGGGAAGGTGCACAGCGCTTCTCCTCTGTTCCCGGACCTGTCTTGAAGACTTGCAGTGGGAGGAAGGTTTTCCTCCCCACCGCCAACATTCAGAAGGCTGGCGGTGGGAAGAAAAGCCCTTCTCCCCAGCCAGCCTTCAGAAGAGTTCCCGCCTAGGCTGCGGATAGCAGCCTGCTGCCCCGCGCGAGGGGGAGACATTCGCCGCTTGGAGAGCCCTCTGGACCTCTTCTGAAGGTGGGCGGGGGGCAAAAGTCTTTGCCTCCCCCCTGTCTGCCTTCCCGGGAGAGCGGAGAAACGCAGCGCTGCATTTCTCCGCTCTCCCGGGAAGGCAGGCAGGGGGGAGCAAAGACTTTTGCCCCCCGCCGGCCCTCAGAAGAGGTCCTTAATGAGGGCACAGAGGAAAAAGACATCAAAAATCAGTAAGGAAGAAGGAAGAAGTAGGACCAAGAAGACTGAACATAAAAAGTGGCTAACTCATGCCCTTTCCTGTTACTAAGCACAATCCATGTATCAAAATTTAGCCAGTGTGGTAATTATCTAGAGTGTAATGTTTTGGTGCATTTTAATGCAAAACGAATTAAGAACATATTTTGCATACCACAGAATACAGAGAATGAAGTGTTCTAATCTGACATTTACCTTTGAACTAGATACCCATTCTTGGCCAGGCTTTTTTCCACTATCCAGTTCCTCTGGAGGACATTCTACTAAATTTTCTAATCCAACCTCTTTCCTGCAAAGAGGACATTTGGCTTTTGTCTGAAAAAGACAACACAAGTTTATAGTTCTGAGAAATACACTGTTGTGATCTGCATGTTTAAAGGCTAGCTTTTGTATTATGCTTCCGTTAGTAATTCAGTGGTTTTTTGAAGAGGGTAATATACAATATACAAAGTGAATACTACAAAGAATTAATCAGGTCTCTTTGGAGGTAACATTCTACCATGAACAAGTCAAACCATACTGTGTACAGAACAATTGACATCGGAGTCCCCTTCCCTTTTTTCCTAGATACAGTTTGGCTTACGGGCACCATTAATTGTATTGCTGTGGGCTAGAGCTCTATTTAGATGAAGGTTGGTTTGACAGGGGCTTTACAGAGCAGACAGGTCATTCAGATCAGGCTGTCTATGTGTGGGCTTAGCACGTTAGTTTCCACACATTGTTTTTCTTCAATCATGAATATTCTTTGCTTGTCCACTGCTTGCCTCCACCCCACTGGGTGGAACTTGATGGAATGTACCTGGGCTGTGTGTGTTTCTTGTCCCTCTCTGCAATCACTCGTCCCCAACCTCCACTGCCTTTTCCTGCTCAGGGCATTCATAGCTTTTCAAAACAAAATAATTTGCCAGACATGCGTAACAGCAAATATTACCACCCCATAATTACGTCTCACTACAGACAAAATGGAGATGGGAAGCAATGTGCATTTGGGTTTCTTAAAAAATAATAATAACGAGGACTTGCACAGGAGTGATATTTACCAATTTTGATCTGCTGTTTGGCTTGACATGATGTGGGTGGCAATACTCCCCCACGAAAGAATTAAGAATGCCATGTAGGACCTGTTAACCATTAGTAGCATAATTATGCATTTTCCCTCCTCTCACCAAAAAACATGCAACAGCAATGAAATTATGACAAAAAGGTATTGAGCAAAACCTTGAAATTAAACAAGTTAAAGTTGTCCAATGTACCAATTCAGTCTAATGTGGAGCCATCATGAACACATGCAAAAACAAAAACAAAAAACCCTGTGCAGGTCAATACAATCATAAGGTCAGAATCAAGAAGAATACATGCAGTAGAATGTAGAAAAGTCAGTACATTAGTTTTGATGGCAATAAATTAAAATAAAATATAAGGAGTATTAACCTGTTTTATCAAAACAGTAGCCCTACTGGCCACTGATATAAACTGCTTTCACTGCAGTTTCGTAAAGGTAATAACTAACCTTCTCTCTCTGGATGACTTCACAGATACATGGTTTACAGAACACATGGGCACAGTGTGTTATCACAGGAAAGTTCAGAGACTCTAAGCAAATGGCACATTCTTCATCTGATCCAGAGCTGAGCACGAACTTCATTTTTTCTATTAATTTCTTACGCAATTCTTCAGGGGTACTATTAGCTGTCCAGACGCATACACAAAAAATTAAAAAGAGCAATGTTACAGGGTTAAAGTATCACAGTGCAAGATAACCACAAAGGTGCATCTATTTCAGCAGGATCTACAACAAAATGTTGCCATGTATTTCATCTTCTAGTAGGATTTCTTCTTATTGAAGGTTCTAGATAGCCATTCCCCTAACTAGCAGGTTATTTCATCTCACTCTCCCAGCCTCCTGATTTTCCCTTTTTATTTTCCAGTTGATTCTCAACATTCTGTAGGTGGTGACCATAGTTAGTCCTCACTGGGCTGGGATGGTGGCATTTAGGTTTTTTCATGGAAGATGCCCCTAAAGGATTGGAATGTTTTAGAACTTTTATTATCCCCCCCAAGGGGGCCTTTTTCAGCATAAAAAATGTGCTGAAAAAGTCGGCTTATACTTGAGTATATACGGTACACAGATCTGAACACTAAACAACTGGCAGGTGCGCATCGATAGAAGGGTGACACACAACTTTTTACTGTGGAGCTCTTTGTCTCTTGCCTTTGTCACGTGCAGAGAGATACTACCCAACCCATTTGGGTCATCAGCAACCGCCGTAAACCAAGAAGTGTAAGCACCTGAGATTAAAGGTCTCCTATGTTTTTAAAAGAACATGGGAATACTTACCTTCTGTATCACTGGATGAGGACACACTTGTACAGAGCCATGGATGACAACACAACTGTCTCAGCCTGAGCAACACACCAAGAACATCTGCATAGTGGGTCAAGACACTTCTATCATTGAAATACCTGCAGGATAATTTTGACATTAAATAAAGCAAGTGTTACAGTTTAAATACTTGAGCTGTGATCCACAAATCCTCCGAATTCTGGCCCAATTCTCTCTTGTGCCATAATAATTAGAGAATTTTGCAGGATTTGTTAGGTCATATTTACCATACCATTACAGTTGGAAACAGTGACTTAACCAAGGATTACAATCCAGGCTATCAAATGAGGCACCTCAGTGTAAGGGATGTGTAAATGTATGTGTATCCATTTTGCTTCCCATGTCATTTAACCCTCCATAATGGACTGGAAAACAATGGCATTAGCAGGAGCCACTTAGTTAAAATCTCATGCCCTGTTTTGAGAACAGCATTCCGCCTGACAATGCAGTTTTATTTGTATACAACAGACCAAGCAGTCACTGAACAGTTGCAGCAGATGTTCCCGTTTTCTCAACCATCCTTTTAATAATCCATGTTGCGATTGAAGAGTACTAATCTGATTAAAATATCATGGTAGTTTGTTAGTACTATTCCAATTGCAACAAAAACAGCTAATGTGCTGGCCACTGAAGGAAGAATAATTAAATTTCTACATAATCCAAAAATTTGGGAGTCTTAATATTGTGTGTGTGTGTGTGTGTGCGCGCGCGCGCACGCACAGACACACACACACACATATTAAAGAGTGGGGATCATTTGTGTAATATTGAAAAAATCATGGCATGCAATTAAATGCATTAGTAAAGGTAAAGGGACCCCTGACCATTAGGTCCAGTCGTGATAGACTTTGGGGTTGCGGCGCTCATCTCGCTTTACTAGCCGAGGGAGCCGGCATACAGCTTCAAGTTTCCTTAAATCAAGCAGTTACAAGTATTCTCAAGATAATAACTTTAAAAAGGAGTAATGTGAAAAATGCAGCTAAAAATTTCAAGTAAGACAAGAAACCAAAAAAAGGGGGGAGAAAGGGAAGTCTAATATGTATATGAAAACTGAAAATAAAATTTATAAAAATATATAAATTTGGGAGTCTTAATATTGCATTCCATGGAGTTTTATTACAATGGAATCTACAGGGCTGCAATCCTATACAGTGGTACCTTGGTTTAACAACAGCTTAGTTTATGAACAACTTGGATTAAGAATGATGCAACCCCAGAAGTAGGTGTTTTGGTTTGGGAACTTTGCCTTGGAATAAAAACATGTTTCGCTTCCTGTTGAGTGCATTTCATTTTTAAATTGAGTCCCTCGCTGCTATGGGAAAGCACGCCTTGGTTTAAGAACGCTTTGGTTTAAGAATGGACTTCTGGAACGGATTAAGTTCATAAACCAAGGTACCACTGTATACACTTACCTCGGAGTTAAGTCCTACTGAATCCAACAGGGCTTATTTCTGAGTAGACGTATTTGGTATCGCATTATAAGACATGCAAGATAAAAAAATCAGACTACAACAATTACTGAATGCAACCTAATGGAATTCTGTTCTTCCACTTAACAGCTGGCACTATTTACCTCTTAACAGCAGCAATGCTCTCGTTTTTCACAGAATGATACATTTGGCTCTCTTCATCTGTAAGTGTAATATGCTGAATGAATACTTTGCGTTCCGGGAGCTTCAGAACTGGCTTCCCTTTAACTTTGCTTGTTTTAGTTCTTCGAAGTGTAATGCTGTTAATTAGGGATTGTAAACGCCTAGCAAGACAAAAGAAGCACCCGTGAGGCTTTAAATTCAGATATATTTTATATCTCAGTTGCTCAGTCTTGTATACCCAGTGAAAACTGCAAATTTTCTGTATTTTACTAAAAGAAATTTAAATGAAGTCTGTATTCTTCACACATCATTCAATTTATGTATAACCCACTGATCTTCGTACTGATCTTTACAAAATGCATCGCATATTTCTCTCTATAGGGCGCACTGGACCATAGGGCGCACCTAGGGTTTTTTGGGGGGGAATAAAGGGAGGGAATTATTTACCCCCCCCCCACAGCCCCAAAGAGCAAAGAAGCCAAGACAGCCAGCGGGATGTCTTGGCTTCCTTTTTAGCCACGGAGCTGGGGCGGGGGAAGCCCGAGCTTCCCCCGACCCCAGCCCCCAGAACGGGTCCAGGAGTGGCGCGCAACCTCGCCTTCGCTCCCGGAGCTTGCTGCTATCCGCAAGCCTTCTGCAGGTTGCTATCCGCAAGCCTTGGGAGCCCGGCGGGCACTCCTGCTGCGCTCCGCAGGCTTGCAGATAGCTTCCTGAAGCCTGGAGAGTGAGAGGGGTCAGTGCGCACCAACCCCTCTTGCTTTCCAGGCTTCAGCGAAAGTCTGCATTCGCTCCATAGGACGCACACACATTTCATTTTTGGAAGGGAAAAAGTGTGTCCTATAGAGCAAAAAATACGGAACTTATCAAGGATATGTATTAGAAAACTAGAAACTAGAAACATTTTATACTTAAGCCCTCCTTGATCTCCCATAGTGACAGGACGCTGGATTGTTCTGTGCCACCAGTCTCTATCTGTAAAAGGCTTCAGCTTTAAAAAGGAAAGAAGAGACCACAAATCCTTTAAGGAATTCTGAATAGGTGTGCCTAAAAGGAAGAAGAAAGACAAAAGAAAAACATGCCACACATTATGATTACACCACATAAAATTCACTCAGAAACAATAGTAAAGACTGGGTAAACAAAAAATATCCTTGTACAAGTATAAAAAACTTGCCAAAAAATTATTTTGGCATTTGTATCAATGTATCAGCTTGAATTCTTAGGTAAATATTATTATGTCTTATTCTTTAAAATCACACCAAAATATTGCTAAGTACCACTCTACCATTAGTAGTTAGCGTCTACTGGGCAGGTTTTTTAAAAATCAATTTCACATATTAAAACATTTGTTAATTTCCTATAAAGTTACATTTACATGAACCTGCCTTAAGATGATTGGCTGACTTGCAGGCTGATGGAAACCCACACGCCGTTGCAAGACTGTATCATCGATTATTATTTTGGATCAACACATTCTGGCACTAGATCCTGATGATTTTATTTCATGAATTAAAAATGGTTTTTTAAAAGCAGTGCCTCCTTGTAAATAATGAAGTCCCTCACTACTGCAAAATGCAACAGTTCTGGCATCTACTTTGCTTAGCTTTCGAAACATCTTTAGTCAGGTACAGTCATTACCTAAAAGACATAGAGCCTGATCAAAATAAGAGTTTACACTGGAAATAAATATTCTTGGGCTTAAACTGCATTGATGCATTTGTTTACAAAGCTGCTTTTTCATTTTAATATTAATGTCAACTTCAATACTCCACTATAATCAGCAAGTTAAAAATGGGCTGGATCTCTGGATTATCAGCCCATATAACAGGGCTGGCAGAAGCTGACTTTTGAGCCTATTGTTTCTCCCACCAGTCCTCAATAAATGCTTCCCCGAGAGTTGGATATGATGTGGCAGAAGAAAAGGGTGCGATGGCCGGCTTTTCACAGCCTAGGTTTCCCGGTTCAAACTATTATTCAGTTGTATAATTAAGTGAAAATTTAAACTTTAAGGCCAGGAACAATTGCTGTCCTGGGAGAGATGCTTTCTTTAATCTAAGTTTATGGGTTTGATCCCAGTAGTCCATTAAAACTAAACAGTGCTAAGAATTTGAATCTAGTCCAACCATGGCTTCAAATCGGGTTTTAACAGTAACACCATCAGTTCATGAACTAATTTCTTCACTGTTTGATGAGCAATTGAACTGTTCAGAACAGGAAGCAGCCACTTTGGCCGCATTTTTGCAGCAGGAATTTATGACTGGAAAAGTAAAAGCAGTGCTGGAGACAGGCAGAAAAATACAGTAGAAAAGGTGCTTGCTCTCAGAGATGTATCATCTGAAGGTGAGAAAATGTCTGCATATGCACTACAAATGCAGTTTTTTCCAGCAAAGACATTCATACCGCCCCCTGAGCAACATCAGGCACTCAAAGCAGGAACAGCACTACCACTGGAATAGGACAGTAGTTTTGGCTGCTTCTCTGGTTGGCTCCAATGCCAAGCAGCTAGTATGATCAGAAGGGAAGGAAATACAGATGTTGCATCCCTAGCAGAACTGCTCTTGCATCTCTTACAGGCTGCTAAATTCAACATGCTCAAGAGCAGCTGCAGACAAGGTGCTGCTGCAATGCCACCCTTCCAAAAGTGGGGTCTCTACTGTTTGCCAGGATGGTGCAGGAGCAGATCAGAGTGGCAGAATGGCAGCCCAGAGTGCCACATTGACTCTGCTGATCTGCCCATACAAGCCCTGACCTTGCTACTGCCCTGCCCCATACTGCGAAGTGGAAGCAACAGTGCTGTCAATAGGGTGGTGCAGTACTATCCCACTGCACTGATTGCTCCTGCTTGGGCTGAAATTTGCTAATTGAATGCTCCCTGGAGGGAGGAGTGCATACACACGTGCCCCAAAGCAAGTAGCAAGCTACAGTCTTAACTAAAGCAATTTTACAGACTGCAAAACAAACTAAGAGACATAATGCATCGCAGTACTGTTGAAAAACCTTACTGAAATCAGCATAACTCTTATAGTCAATTAACACATTGCTGCAGTGTTCTCCCTTTGGCATAATTACCTGTCAAAATCCATCTTCTTTGTGCATCTAGGTCCAGTACAGCTTTTGTCTGTTGAGCATTTGGATTTCGTATTGTGTGTCCTTCATCCAACACCACTCTCAGCCATTTTAATTTGTGTAAAGGGCTATTACCTCTGGCCTAGAACAAAATTTAAATAATGGCTGTAGTACTTTAAGGATATAAGTAAACTCTGTAAAATAAACAGTGACTTAAAAAAAATAAAAAGACACCATTTTGCTTTCATTCTCTATTCCAGAAGAATATATGTAACCTTTATGAAGAGGAATAGAGGAAGTCAGCTACATCAAGCGTGCATGAAGGCCTGGAAGCCAAATCACTTTTGCTGCTTCACTGAAAATCCAACCCAATTAATGCAAGAGGCATTATAAGGACAATTTCAACCAATAAAAATACTCAAGTAAGGTGTGTGGCCTAGAAAGAGCCCCACGAGCCAGATAGAGGGACCTGGAGGGCCACACTTGCCCCCAGATCACAGGTGTGTGTATGTACACACACACACACACACACACACACACAGTGTAAGATATGGGAAATTATTTGAACGGCTTAAATACAGCATGATCTACTTACAGTTCACATCTAAAGCAGATACTACACCGATTTGTTAAATTTATTCCCATGACAGTCATCAGAACGTATCAATAGAACTGTTAGTCATATGATTTTTAAAAAAGCAGCAGCTAAGCAACTGGAGTTTTGTCTTTAAGGGACAGAGAAAATGGAAGTGTAATACAGGCCCTATTTCACTCCAGAAAGAGCTTTTGTTTATTTAATAGGATTACAATCACTAAACTTCTAAGCAGTTTACATAACATATAAAGTTGACCAAAAATAAAATCTAAACATAAACAGAATAAGTAGTTTCAAATATAACACACACACACACACACACACACACACACACTACAAAATAAAATTGCATAATAAAATACACATCCAATTTACATGACTGGACATGCTTGCCTAAAGAAAAACATTTTTAGCAGGTGCCAAAAACAGCTCAGTATTTTACAAGTGTTTCCATTGGAGCTGTATGAGAAAAAACAAAGTTTTCTACTCTATTTCCAAGGGTGAGCACCCACATCAAGATGCAATTAATAATATCACCTAAGAAATGGGCAGAGGAAGGCAAGATTGTGTCAGCTTCTTAAACAGACAAAAAAGTCACAGCCACCAGGCACCGCACCACCACACATAGTCCCAGTATTACTATACAGTCTGAGCTGTATCCTCTCCACCGCAATTACCCCCACTCTCCAAACATCAGTTGCAACTTAAAACTGCTGTAAAAGATTTGCTACTTGAGCATGTGCTTTTAAAACTGCTATACTGCTACTTAAGGCATGCACACCCAACGAACAGTGGATCTGTTTTTAAATGCCCACATCTACATTTACAAAGATCAGTCTCCACTTAACTTCCTTAAAAGGTATGCAATTCTCAGAACTAATATCATTTTCAAGCTCTAAGAGCAGGAACCAAATGTTTATCTTTCTGTTGCCCAGCTGGAAAACATAAAAGCCTTGAGAGCTTCCAGGTACAGAATTTCACTTATTTTTACTACTTCTTCTGCAACAGCTGACTTAGAATAACATCCGAGTTATTTCCAAGCTATCCATTACAGTAATTTAAGCACTTAATGCCAGGTAGAACAAGACTCCAAGAGTTGTAGCCAACTAAGTTGTACTCAGAGGAGACCCACTGAAAATCAATGAACTCAAGTTAGTCACGTCCATCAATTTCAGCGAGTCTGCTCTGAATATGACTTAGTTGGATAGAATCCCAAAAAAATTACAGTATAATAAAATATAACAACCTATATGAAAGTGCATCATAGTGCAGCTGGAGTATAATGAACACCTCAAGTATAAAACATTAAACTGTTTAAGATAAAAGCATAGAAACCATTAGTGACTGGAAGCCATTAGAAACTAAAACATCTGGGCGGGAGTAAAAGAGAACATTTGCCATCTCATCCCACTTTCTACCAACTGGAGACACCAGAAAATATTAAAGCCTATTTTCTCTGTGATTAGAACTGCAGATTCACAGAGGAACCCTGCCCCTGTAGTTGTCAAGTGCGCCAGTTTTATCCAGCACCCATCTGGAGAAAGAGGTCAAGGCTGATGATATGAGATGAGCGATGGCAGTTTATGTTTGGAGACGCCCTTCTGCAAGACAAAAACCTCCTTCGTATATATATGCTTGTTCTGAACTAAAGACTCATACAATGGGAAAAGCAGATTACATGTTTTTAAAAAACAAAAGGAATACAATGGAGCATTTGGCAGTGATTTGAAAAAAGCTTAAGACTACTAGGTTGTATTTTAGAACAAAAGTCAAATATTTATTATGTAAAAACTGCTTTTCTTTATCTTGCTGCAACTTTTCACCATACTTACTCCATAGTCACTAGCTAAAATGTTGTAAGTTGTTAATACAACATCCTGTCTTGAAAGTACCGCTGGATCTTTGCTGCGCTCCGAGCCATAGTAAACGTAAATGTTCAAGTGAACGCCCGGATCCACATGTTGTTCAAACTGATCCTGAAATAAAAATTAACCAGATGGTTGCGATTAACTGATGGCTCAACAACTGTAGTCTGTCAAGAGGTTTTTAAGCTATACTACAGTCGGGAACATAGGAATCATAACCCTTGGTGCATCTTTAAAAAGGTAAAGGGACCCCTGACCATTAGGTCCAGTCGTGGCAGACTCTGGGGTTGCGGCGCTCATCTCGCTTTATTGGCTGAGGGAGCCGGCGTACAGCTTCCAGGTCATGTGGCCAGCATGACTAAGGCGCTTCTGGCAAACCAGAGCAGCGCACGGAAACACCGTTTACCTTCCCGCCGGAGCGGTACCCATTTATCTACTTGCACTTTGATGAGCTTTCGAACTGCTAGGTTGGCAGGAGCAAGGACCGAGCAACGGGAGCTCATCCCGTCGCAGGGATTCAAACTGCCAACCTTCTGATCAGCAAGTCCCAGGCTCTGTGGTTTAACCCACAGCGCCACCCGTGTCCCCTTGGGGCATCTAGCTCAGTACTATATTCACTGACTGGCAGTGGCTCTCCATCTTTCAGAAAGGAGGCACTCCCAGCTCTACCCGGAAATGCTAGGGATCGAACCTGGGACCTTCTGCAGGCAAAGCAGATGCTCTACCACTGAGCCACAGCCCTTCCTGATAGAGCACAGTAAGAGTAAGCCTAATTCAGATTTATTGAGACTACAATGGAAGTTGTTCTGCTGAAAAATAATGAGAGCAACTTGCATACTGTAGTTTCAAGGCTGGAGGCACAGTCAACATTAGAAATACCCAACCCATTCGGTTCATCATCAACCGCCTTAAATTATATTACTCTGGCTGCAATTCTATGTTTACCTTAGAATAAGCCCCAATGAATTCAACAGGATATATGAATAAATATGATTGCGCTTTAAATCTTGGTTATGAACATTTAGGCTGTATTAAAATTCTAATCCCCATATATCTTCACTTTAACATTCTTTTTAGAAGTTAAGGTGCCATATTTTTTATCTTAGAAAAGCACAATTATTTAAATTTAAAACCTACAATCCAGTTACTTAGGACAGAAAGTGGACAAATGATCAGTGTTGTCCCAAGTGTCTCTTCACCTTCATTTTTCTTATGCTGAACAGTAACAACACCTTTAAGAGGAAAAACAATAATTAGCAATGTAACTGCACAGGACTTCCATGTAGTCCTTTTTAGATGTATCCAGTCAATTTGCAATTATTTACTATCATTTCTAATCCTAAGTATGTATTATTCCCATTTTTGCTTTAACTACTGAATAGGAATTCAATCATTTACACCAGTAGTTCCCAATTAGCTAAATATTGCAACCCCTGTTTTTCAAAAGCCAAGCCATGGACCCCTTACTTTTGAAAATTTTGATACCTCTATGATAGTTTTTGTTATATTAATGGTGCCACATAGCCCCTGGGTGGGTTACATAGAGCCCCTAGGGTCTGCATACCACCAACTAGGAATAATCGCTTTACATGGTTCAATCAGTACAGAAGTTTCAGATGTCTTCCTTTCCTTCCCAACTACAGGCTTGTTAAAAAGTATACTGTGTAGCATTTCATGTTAAGTGGCATTGTAAAAGGAAAAGCTTAATAGTTTGGATACCTTTTTTCTTTGTCTTTTTTGAAGAAATGGCTGGTTCCTCAAGAGCAGAAGCAAATGCTTTATCCTCTTGAATATCACAAGAATCTGTGAAAATGTTTTATAACTAAATAGTGGCATACATTTGAAAAAATTTCCTATTTAAATTAGTTAAAATAAGATTAATTTGAAAAGCTGTTCATTCAATCATGTGAGCACTCGTGCACATACTATCCGTGCATTGTCTTCTGGGTATAAAGAAGATGAGAACTATAGGTTTAGCCACCACAATTAATACAGATATTACAGATCATAGATCAAAGATTATTCTTCCTAGCTTAGAGCCAGTCCTGATACAACTAGACCCCAGGCCAGTTAATTCAAATACCTAAAGCAGCCCATCCATAAGCAAAGTGACAATGTGCAAACACACATTCACTTGCACCATGCCAACAACTATATGTTATGCACCAGTATATGTTTAAGTTCTGCAAAAAGTCACACACACTCTCTGTTAGAAAGGCCTCATTAGGATACTGTTATCAGGTTTCATTGGAAAGGGGGAACAATAACTTTTTGATAGTAGTATTTTTTATGTACTAGCATCATACCTTTTCTTCTCTTTCTTGTTGCTTGATGCGTTTTTTGCACTTTGGCTGGGAAAACAAGAAAAGTGTTAACACAGTGTGGAAATCAATAAAGTTGTTAAAACAAATATAATGACCCCCCAAAAATAAGTGAAGCTCACTTTCCATTATTTCTGTGTTCTGCTCTTCAGGCTCTGAGTCACTGCTTACTGTATACTTTGGCTTTTTGCCCATAGCTCTAAAGCATTTAGAAAGCAAAAGGATTACAATGAATAGAGGATTTCACAAGCGCTATCTGATCATTTAGATTGATAGGGTATAGAGATGAATTTACCAAACAGTAGCATGGAACAGAAAATATGCTAGTCACCAAACGGGCCAGAATAAAGATAACCTTGCAACATGTTTGGCACATCTAAAAAACTCATTTGATTTTACTCCAGAAAGCAACGTCTCTCCCAAGAAACACCCCCTCTCTCACACAGGGGAGGGGGGAAGAGAACAGTTCAGAAATCGTTTGCAATTGACTTATAAGAACAGATAAAATATGCTTACCTCTTTAGATGGGTTCTGGATGACTGAGATGGAAGAGAATCACTCTCCTTTGTATCAGAAGCATTCAGCTGCAGGCCAATTCTGGGTGCTTAACAAAACAAAAAAACCCCATGATTTCTCTAATAACTTATTAATTAATTAATGTTGCACACCACCCTATCCAGTAGATCTCAGGGCAGTTCACAACATTAAAATCATGGTGTAAGAAATGGAAAATACATAATAAAAATAAATACAAAATAAAAATAAAAGCAAAAGCAAAGGCAAGCCAATAATTCCCCTTTCCACAACATGTCATAAATTTAAGCTACTGGTGATCAATTAGGATATTTAATGTAAAAAAATAATTTCTTAAATTAATCTCTACTGAAAGTTGTCATCTGACTGAATTCAAAACAAATTTTAGTTTCCAGATCAAAATTACCTTCTTGGTCATTTTTCACAGCAGGAACACATTTCTAAAAGAAAAATAAACACACTGAAATGGCATCTAAAATTTAGTTTAAAAACAAAACAAATCTTATGGAAATTAGTTGAAACATACTTGAAAGAACATGTGGCTAGCACAGCTCTTCAAAGTACCAGTTAGTAAGTTTTCCACTACTTCAGACACTTCCAGTTATTCAGATAATACACTCACCTCAATCAATCAATCAATCAATCAATCAATCAAAGGTTTCCCAAAATTTACAACAAGCAGCTGTAATTTCTAAAACACTATATATTTTAGATCCTCCCTGTAAATTAAGAATACAGTTTGTTTGTTCGAATTTGTTCCTTGTTTTCTAATTGGCTGCTACTGTTGTCCCATCTTCTCCAGAAGATTGCAACATTCGGACCATTTTCTGAGATTTTAAGTCTCTTTCTTGTAGTACAGTACAGGATTGGTACATGGTGTCTACTTAGGAAGCACCCTCTAGTGGCCTTACGGATTTATACTGAATGCATCAGACATGTTGCCCAGAAACATAGTATTTTTAGGGCATTACAATATTTTTTGTTCAGAAACGCAACAAAACCATTCCAATATGCCCCAAATGTTAACTAATCTAAGCCAACTAGCAACTAGATAAATTTATACATCTATGTACTGTTGAGAACAACCTGTAAGAAAAAATATTACTGAAGATTGCACTTGCTGCTAGAGATACTTTCTACTTTGCTAGTTACGACTTTCTGACAAAATGTGGCGCTTATTCTACAGAAGAATTGAGGCTGCAATCCTATACTTGCTAAGTTCCACTGAAATCAGGACACACAGAATTGTGAGGCATGGCTATTTATATCTGCTCTCTCTTATTCTGGACAGAAGTGAACCATATCTACGCAAATACTTCCTTCTGGAAAACTGCCAAATCCTGAATCTTCTGAAGATCCTTTTCTTTGGGACTGCTTTTGGTAGGCTGGATAAAACTTACTGCAGAAGAGGTGATAGAACACATTTTATTTACAGTTTTTATTTTGGTATTTTTGTTTTTTTTAAGAAACTGAGTCGTGGAGATGGCTTGGCAAAAAGTCCAAGTAACACGTAGAATTCAAATAAATTAAATTCACATATATACTGTATATATACCAAATATTCTACAAGAACATCAGTGATATATCATTCCTTCTTTCTTGCTTTACATATCTGCATTATTTTTGTCTTATAAATATGAGAAGATGGAACTGATACAATTCAAGCAGGGGTCTGGTATTAACAGTAAATTACCTTAATAGGAAATATCTTCAGTTGATCACTTTTCTTTTTAACAGGAAGAGGTTTGCCACCATGGAAATTGCTAAGTATCACAGCTATCGTAGTAAGTGTTTTACCCTAAAATAAATTGAACATTTAATTAACATTGTTTCATAAGTTAAGTTTGTATTATTTATTTCTTTTTTATACTGCCTTTCTCAAAGGAGCTGAAGGAGGCATACATGCTTCTTCCCACTTTTATTGTCACAATAAACCTGTGAGGTAGGTCAAGTGAGACGCAGTGACTGCCCCAAAGTTACCCACCAAATTTTGCAGTTGAGTAGGGATTTGAACCTGGATCTTCTCAGTTATAGTCTGACACTCTAGCCCAGGGGTAGGCAACCTAAGGCCCGGGGGCCGGATGCGGCCCAATCACCTTCTTAATCCAGCCCGAGAATCAGCGTGTTTTTACATGAGTAGAATGTGTGCTTTTATTTAAAATGCATCTCTGGGTTATTTGTGGGGCAAAGGAATTCATTATTTTTTCTTTCTTTTTTCCAAAATATAATCTGGCCCACCACATGGTCTGAGGGACGGTGGACTGGCCCACAGCTGAAAAAGGTTGCTGAACCCTGCACTAACCAATACACCACACTGGCTCCCAGAGGCAACTTTCTAATATTAGAATTACCAAGCCCATGTCATCTGCCAATATTCCTCCAAGAACATTTTCTGGCCGCGTTTTTTCAGCAAAGTTGGTAATTGTATTGTAGAAGTAGGTTTCCCTCTCTTCCCAAAATGGAGGCAACTCCTTGTTGTTCTCACGTGAAATCATCCAAGCCAAAGCTTGCTTCTGATGTGGAAGTAATGGAGTTACAACAGCCTGGAAAATTAAGGTGTCATATTATACACATTTTTGTAGCAGAAACCGCAACCTGTAGCTGAGAACTTACTAGCATTTTGCCAGTGTTTAATGTGTGCACTAACACACTATCAATGTGACGTGCTGGATATATTACCTTTGCCGCTTCTACTTCACGCGTTTTATCATCTTCCTTCAGATCTTCAAAGAGTTTGTCAAATTCAGTCTTGAGCTAGAATTGTACAGAGAAGTTAGACAAGGTAATATACCCCAAAGCTCTACTCCTATTAAAAGGAGAGTTTAAAGTTCTAAAGTACATTCAGCAACTCAAATTCTAACAACAAACATGCATTGTACCTGTTCAGTTGTCATTTGTACAGCAGCATGGACCGGAGCACTGTAACTTGTTCCAGCTTTGCCATATTTCTTGCTAGTCCCAACGCTAAATTCTGAAACTGAGTATCATTTTTAAAAGGGGAAGGGGGGGGGGAAACTAATCAATGACTGCAAATGCTCTCCCATCATCAGCAGACCAAAACTGCTTTATATTTGCAGAGATCGATGTGATGCGAAATAAGAGAAGTTTAATAAGCTAAGAAATACTTCATGTTTTGCTTAAAGGAATTTCTATTAAGTTTCTGTATAAAATATTTAACTTACTTTTTCCTGGAGGAGCTAATTTAAAGCCCTGCATTTTTAGTCGATCAAGAACCGCTTGCTTATTTTCTGCTTTTCCCCAAAAACTCAACTGTACTGGCATAGTGAAAATATTCTTTGCTCCAGAAGGAACAACCCTAGAGAAAAGGAAAAACATTACATTATTACATTTATACCCTGCCCTTCCTTTTAAAAAACCAAAACACTAGGACAGCATACAATGCACACAAATAGCTGGGGGATTTTATCTTCACAACAAACGTGTGAGGTATGTTCGACTGAGACACTGACTGGATCAAAGTTGCCAAGTAAGCATCATACTTGGGTGGAGATTTGAATCTCAGCCTCATCAGTTCTAGTTTTACCTATAACTATCACAATCCTGAAATGAACTATAAAAGGAGCCTAGAATGCAATGGAAAGGGAATGAAAGTGTAAGAAGGGGGGGACGACGGATTTTAAGAGCGGAGAGAATTAAGCGAACCACCTGTTTCTACTATTTACATATACAATATTATTGCCGAATCAATATGTTAGTGTTGTTGTTGTTTAGTCATTTAGTCGTATCCGACTCTTTGTGACCCCATGGACCAGAGCACACCAGGCACTCCTGTCTTCCACTGCCTCCCGCAGTTTGGTCAAACTCATGTTCATAGCTTCGAGAACACTGTCCAACCATCTCGTCCTCTGTTGTCCCCTTCTCCTTGTGCCCTCTATCTTTCCCAACATCAGGGTCTTTTCTAGGGAGTCTTCTCTTCTCATGAGGTGGCCAAAGTATTGGGAGCCTCAGCTTCACGATCTGTCCTTCCAGTGAGCACTCAGGGCTGATTTCCTTAAGAATGGATAGGTTTGATCTTCTTGCAGTCCATGGGACTCTCAAGAGTCTCCTCCAGCACCATAATTCAAAAGCATCGATTGTTTGGCGATCAGCTTTCTTTATGGTCCAGTTCTCACTTCCATACATCACTACTGGGAAAACCATAGCTTTAACTATACGGACCTTTGTCGGCTTGTTAGTAGTACACTTCAAAAAGGTATGGAAATTCAGTGGCAAAAATTGATTAAATTTAAAGGTAGGGAAAACCTTGGTCTTTAAAACCTAACCTTAATTCTGCAATGCTTCAAGAGATAGTAGAATAAGTATTACTTATATATCTGGTCTCAGTTCTAAACCTCAATGAACTTATCAATCTGTGACAGATTCAGTAAACCACTTCATGTTTGCAAGTTTGTTTACACTATACTATACCTGTTCAACATAAGCCACCAGCACAACCAGCAATCAGATACTGAGACTTCTTAGTTTATAGAGTTTGCTTCCTGCAAATTGTGATTCCACTTCCAGATATCCCACTTTATTTATTAGAAACTAATTTTAGTGGCACAATCAGAATGATTCACATCATATAAACAGTAGCAAACTTTTATTTTTACTAACTACTACCAATGGACTGCTGTTCAAGAAAACAGGGGAAATAGCCCTACATTTACATACTTACCCCTCCACCACTGCCAACTTGTTGTCCATGATGTATGCCAATGATGCTGCCAGCTCTTTTTTGATGTGGCCTACCTGGTCTCCATTCGCATTATTTACTTTTACAGCATTTTTGTCATATGCGTTGTTAGGCTCTCTCTGGAGTGCAACCATTTCATTATTATTGACCTGCAAAATTAGCATTCACGTTATTTAAAATGTACAAAATACACAATAAAATACACAAAATACAAAATACAACCAAAATATCTTTAAAACACTGTTAAGGCAGTTTTACCTTTACACCATATATATTTTGCTTCCAATGTTTTTTTACAGTAATATTAAACACAATGAAATTTCAAAGTAATAAAATCATCCATATGCCATTGCTCAGAGAGCAGCTGAAATTTCTTTAACGTTGCAAAAGAATTTGAATATGACAGCCTGACTTGAAGTGAAGGTGGAAACTGTTCAATTCATTTTGGAGAAAAATGCAAAAGCCCTTGTTCTAACAGGAAGTTTTTACAGTACTAGAAACATTCTGTATATAAGCTAAAGAAGGATAGAGGATTTCCCTCAACATTTCAGGTACATTAAACTTCAGAGCAGTCTTTAGCCTCAAAACCCAAGTGTATAATCAAAGTTGGAACATTATAATATGCTACAATGCTTCAACTTAAAGAAATACACTTCTTTGAACAATTAACACATTGGGAATCTGATATAAGATACACACACAGTAGAAGTGTGGATCTTGCTTGCAATACCAGTCACCTCACAGAAGTAGAGTAAGGTCCAAATCTGTTGTAGAATAGGCTCAGTGAACAGCTCTGGATGAAGTTATACACAAAAAAATAAGTTCCACCTTGAAGATTTTTATATTACAAACCACCCTGCAATCTACAGATGAAGGGTGCTATAGAAATTTAATTACCTCACCTCAACTGAATTTGAGACTGAGGGGAATTCCCAAATCAAGGCACCACTATCAAGAACATCTATTTACAGCCTTAACCCATCATATGATGTGACTACTTGCAATCATACTTTAAATTTGGGTTTGCCCAGTTCACATGTAAAACAGGAGTGGGGCTATTTAAAAGGCAAACAATATTAATACCCCCATCGGTGCCATCACTCTTCCCCTTTCCTACATAATCCTATTCACAAGGAAGCCCTATTTACTTACTCATTAGCCACCATGGCTAATGGTCAGGGATGATGGGATTTGTGAGTCCAACAACCTTTGACGGACACTACATTGTCAAAGGTTAGCCATCCCTGAATTACCCGCCCCCCCCCCCTCAGAATTACAATTAAAGTGCAAATTACCGTATTTTTTGCACCATAACACTCACTTTTTTCCTCCTAGAAAGCAAGGGGAAATGTCTGTGCGTGTTATGGAGGAAATGCCTACGGGTGGCATGCCTACGGATTTTCCTCCTCTAAAAACTACGTGCGTGTTATGGTCGGGTGCGTGTTATAGAGTGAAAAATACGGTACTTAATGCTTCAGTCGCCTCTGCTCATTACTGGGAGTACAAACAACCTAGTTATCTAGAATTTGTACAACATACCTAGTTTTTCCTTTCAAGCAATCTAGTTCTCAGTTACTAATTTGTATTCCTCCTGTACTTACCACTCCTGTATAATACCGCAATCCAACCACATTGCCTCTCAGAGTTCCAAATAAGATAGCTGAATCTGTATCTTCTTCAGTCACCATAGTAGCATCTGACCCCATAAGGTCTTCTAGGCTGGGATAAAATTCTCGAGTAAAAGCATTGTAATGCCGATCTCCATATATATCAGGATCCAATTCCCATTCAAAATTGCTGCAAAAAAAGAAGAATTTTTAAAGAACTTCATTTGGAATTGTTTGTTATTGGAGGCAGGGTGTTCAATTGATAGGTCACTTCCTAGTTCACAGATAAGAGCTCTTTTGAAATACCTTCATGGGCAGAAATGAAAGCTGCTCAAAGACATTGCTGGAGAAATGTTTTGATTCAGCTGGGATTAGGCTTAAATCTATTTCAACCTACCCCAAATGACTGGCTGTTATAGGGTGAGAAATCAAGAAGGGGATATGGAGAGGCCAATACCCTGACCAGAAGCTACACACTGCAACATTTTGTTGTTTAATCTGTACTACTTTTTTAATCATCAGAAATAACTATGGTTTGTACACGTTTAGCAACCAATACTGCAATCTTTGTTTGACATCTTTGAAGTTGGCACTTTTTAAGCAATTCACAAAAAAGGGTGAAAAATCCCCCACACATATGCACACATGTGGAATAAGTGTCTAAGTGAGTTCAAAGTCTCACCCCACTACACCCCCAAATGTGGGGAGAACACAAATTAAACAGAACACAAATAAACCTTTAGCACAAACAGTTCAGATAACCTTCATCGCTACTACTGTCTCAACAAGGTAAACTTGTCAATAGTTAGCCAACCCGCTAGCAATTAACCTACCCATCAAACTTCCAATCAGTTATGAATTCAAAATGTGTCAACCTTAGGCAAATCTCTCTCGCCATCTGCTACCCATTTATAGGAAAAAAATGTTAGGAAACCTACTTGAAGACAGTACTGAAAGAATGATGAGTTCAAAGAAAGGAATGTGATATGTTCCACATTAGACAGTAATCTTGGGACTGAGACCAAATAAGTTTGTGTGTTACTGGAAATGGTGACTTTGCAGAAATTAACTATTCTATACTTATTATCCCCTTTCTGAATGCCTGAAGTCTACTATACAGACCAAACTAGACATGACAAACATATTCTATCCCAATTCAATATAAAATGTGGGTCGCAATTCTTTTTAAAGCAAAAGGGGTGTGCATATGTGCAGTAAACACTTCTCTCCTCAGCTGAGTGTCGCTACCAAGAAGTACACTTGGGAGAAAAACACTGGATGGTAGAGTAGCAGCAGCTATAAGAAGGTAAGTGCCAAGAGTGTGATGAAGGATTTGCTCCCTCTCATGCTCTGAAAAATCAAACCACACACATCCTGCTTTTATAAGCAATTAGGGCAAACACGGGTATGAAGAAATAGGTCTGTCAGCGGTGCATCAATGTTACTTCCAAGATGTACCGTAGTTGATGCAGCACCAAACATACTTAGACAGGGGTGCAAACTTGAATTAAATATTGGGGAGCCCAGGTAAGCACCACCCCACATTACTGACCACATGATGCGGCTCACACACTCCATGTGAATGGCAAGGTCCACCAACTGGGGGGGCAACCCCCTCAAATATTTTATTGGGGGAGCAAAGGGACCATGGTCCCTAGGAGTTGGCTCCTGTGTACTTTAAGAAGAAATGTGAGAAAGAAAGAAATTATTAGGCCAGAGCAAAGAGGTGGGTCAAACCGGAAATGCAAGGGCCAGGAATGAGAACAAAGTCCTTGATGATAAACAGAGTCCCGGGAAACACCTTCCTTGCACACATATATCGGTCAGGGTTAAGTTCTTGTGACACAGACCTTTCCTTTACCCTAGTTTAGTAACACAACACTTAACCAAATTCATTTTCTTCTTTTTTCGGGGGAAGAAGGCTCCTGGACGCTTGTTAGCATTTTTGTAATATTTATTGCCCTGATCAGCAATATTATTATTAAATAATAATTTAATAATAATAATGATGATGATGATGCAAAACCAAATTACAGGCTGAGACCGCAGCACAAAGCACCGCTCCCAACACCGCGCCAGGCAGCCTTAGAGCTTGACCAGCAAGGCAAGTCCTGCCTAAAGAGGCAGAAGGACCAGGACCGGTCCCGGCCCCATAACTCGAAAGGCCTAGTGCAAAAGCGGCAGGGGGGCCTGAGGCAGAAACGGGGGGCAATTGCAGCCCCTTCAAGTCAAGGCCTCCTTTCGGGGTGTGGACGCGGGAAGAACCACCCCTCTCCCCACGCGCTTCATCCCATTTATGATTCTTCCCTGCCTAGGCCCTCGGGGACCCGCTCCGCGCCCCCCCCCCACAAAAGACCCCCACCTCATGAACCTCCAAGCCATGACGCGGCCGCCGGACTCCTAAATGCCGCTCTGGCAACGCCCCGCGAGAGCGAGAGGACCGAAAAAGCCCGCCACGCGAACGTCGCCGGGTGAAGAACCTGCACAGCCGCCTCAGAGCTTCCACAGTCAGCCAACCCGGTTAAAGCGAGAAGCCGCAGCTCCCAATCCGCGAAGAAACTGGGCGGGCCGACCTAGAACGCCCGCTGCCGAATGGCTGCTCTTACCCGTCACTCGCTTCCGCGCGTCCAATGAAGCAGGCCGGAAAGGATGGGCCCGCCGCGCGAGAGGGGTTATGGGGGCGGGGCAGCTCGGGTTTCCGAAACCAAAAGAGCATGCGCCCTGAAAGCATAATAAGGAACGCACGTGACTAAGTAATTGCTGACCGATGGCATTCGCGCCTTCCGCGTCTTTTCCTTTTCTTTTGCTAAGGCGCTTCGAGTTACTGCTTCTCATAGCATGCCCGGTTGTGTTGAATATGTTATTGTTATATTTGGTATGGAAATCTGATGAGTGTTGTAGTTGTGTGCATGCTTTTTCAATATACGATGATAATTCACAAGTGTGTGTGATAGGAATCTTGAGGTCTTAGATATACGTTAAAAGTTCATAAGTGTACCAACCAAGCACGTACATTGATCAGCACTGGAAGACCGACTTGGAACCATTTTTGATTCCCAAACTGACCAAATGTTTTCTCTGCAAGGTCAAAGGAAAATGGAAAAGCCTCCCCATTGTCTTTTCCTTCAATGTCTTAAGGGTATGTCTGTGTTTGAATAGGGTGTGAGCCTGTGACAGGGCCCAGGAACTAAGTATTTATCATTACAAAAGACTGGCCAGGCTCCCCAGGCAATCCAATCAAGTAACCTGCCAGACAGGAAAGCAAGTATTCCTTGCAAGTATGTGCTCCTAGGGGCTCTGATCCTGTGCACATTTACCTGCCAACGGGTCTCGATGAAGAGGGGGGGGGGCGGTTCTTCCTATGGTGCTTGTGTAAGATTGGCACCAGAACTTAAGAGTCGTCTATTCACACGTGCAGCCCGATCCCAGATAAGTAACCGACGGAGCCCAGACGCAAGTATTCCTTACAAGTATGTGCGCCTTGGAGCTCTGATCCTGTGCACATTTTACCTGCCAACGGGTCTCGATGAAGAAAAGGCGGGTTTCTTCCGAGGGTGCTTGGCACCAGAACCAGTGCTTTCCCCAGGTTTGGAACCCCGCACCTTTCTGCGTATGCGGACATTAACCACGGGTATAAATGGGCCTCCGCCCAGGGCCGCTACACGGCGCTACGATGCTGCCTTTGTGGGAAGCCGTAGCGAGGATCGGGGGCGCGGCCGACGCCTCCTTCCAGCTGACCGACGTGGGGCGGTGCCTGCCGCGGAAGCTGCAGTTCTGCCAACAGCAGCGGCCGGAGGCGGAGAGGCGGCCTGGGCGATCGGGCACCATGGTGCAGCTGTACAACTTGCACCCGTTCGGCTCTCAGCAAGTGGTGCCCGCCAAGCAGGAGCCGGCGCTCTTCTGCTGCGGCCGAGACACGCTGCTGGTGGCTTGTGCGCCGGGCGCCTGCAAGGTGGAGGTGTTCGCCGCCGGCCGGCCGGAGCTCTGCGAGCCCCTCGGCTCTTTCTGCACCCTGGGGCGGGTGCTGCGCATGGCGTACAGCGAAGTGGGTAAGTGGCAAGCTGGGCAAAGCGCCCGAGAAGAGGGCTGGATCTGTTTCGTTCGTTGCAGTCAGCCCCTCTTCCTCTTTCTCCGGAAGAGCTAGAGGCTACACGTGCAGGATCGTTTCCCCCGCCGCCCTAAGCCCATGCCAATTTGTGCTCACAACGATCCTGCGAGATAGGATTGCCCAGTGACCTTCGTGGACTAGATAGGATTCTGCGCAGTTGCTTGTGTGGCGTGAGCATCCAATAACATTGCCGACTAATTGAAGAAGTGTACACATGTTATAATGCAAATGTAACTTCCTTTAGAAATTCCCAGAGGTGTACCCGTGTTAATCTCCAGCAAGATAAACAACAGTCCTTTGGCATCTTTTGAAGACTGAACAAAATCCTTATGGAGTACGCTTGGCATGGTCTACAGTCTCTTGTGTATTGCCACTCAGGGCAACAAATCAGATGAAGTGGCCTGTTGCTCTTAAAGGTGACACCATACAGTGGTACCTCTGGTTAAGTACTTCGTTCCAGAGGTCTGTTCGTAACCTGAAACTGTTCTTAACCTGAAGCACCACTTTAGCTAATGGGGCCTCCTGCTGCTGCTGCTGCGCCACCGGAGCACGATTTCTGTTCTTATCCTGAAGCAAAGTTCTTAACCTGAGGTACTATTTGTGGGTTAGCGGAGTCTATAACCGGAAGTGTCTGTAACCTGAAGCGTCTGTAACCCGAGGTACCACTGTATTGCTATTCTTCACTTGGTAACTCCTCATCTTATCTATGGTGTACATATTGATTCTGTGTTTCAAAAATGCTTCTATTTTTCCCTCCTCAGGAGACTACGTGGTCACTGTTGAGGAAAAAAACGAGAGCCTCTTCTTGCGAGCTTATGTAAACTGGAGATGCATGTCCACTGGGAACCCCCGTGTCTGTGTGCGGATGATAGGCCATAACCTGGAGGCATCCTATTCTGAAGCGTCTAAGAACCAAATTACAATTGTAGAATTGCCCCTTTCGGACCCCCCATTGTGTTTTTCCTGTTGTCCTTTAACTGGAGACCTGCTTGTTGGCTGTAAGAATAAACTGATCTTGTTCTCCCTGAAACATCTGGTCAGGAGTCAGAATGTGACTGTGCTGGACTTCGAACGCTTGTTAATTTTGCACATTGATAACGTCACTCCTTCAGAAGTTGCGTTTTGTGCTGGATATATAGCCATAACAACAGAACTAGAGGTCCTAATCCTTTACCTGGAAGCTGGTGTGGAAGCAGCAGGCAGGAGTAGACAGCAGGCCTGTGACTCTGTAGAGTCTGAAAGGTTGTTCAACAAAGGTTGGTACAGTATGGCTCTTAAAATCTCCAGAGCAAGGCTTTGTAGTCCTTGATGTATGTTTGTTGTTTTTTTAAGAAAAAGTCTTTGGGATGGAGGCAGAGGCTGGACAAGCTGATAAAATGCTTTCTTCAGTAAAACTAGCCATCACAATAGTTGAGAAATGATTTATTTTCAAAGGCACTGCAAGCTGTGGACAGAAGTTGAATTAATATTTTAAGATTGGATCGAGAGCACAGAAGCTGCTATTGAATTTACCGTATTTTTTGCACCATAACACTCACTTTTTTCCTCCTAAAAAGTAAGGGGAAATGTCTGTGCGTGTTATGGAGGGAATGCCTACGGGTGGCATGCCTACGGATTTTCCTCCTCTAAAAACTACGTGCGTGTTATGGTCGGGTGCGGGTTATAGAGCGAAAAATAAGGTATCTGTAATGGCACATCACAAATCCTCTTGATCAAGTCTTTGCAGGTCAGCACAAACAAAACTTTAGTTCTCTCAATCCAGCCCAATGTTTGTATATGTGTTTAAAAGAACAAAAACAAAAAACCAATCAGGTCATGCAAAAGAAAAAATAAAATTGCACTTAACTGAAATAGTTCTATCTTGGCATATGTTTTATTATGCACAGATCAAAATGCTACAGTCTCTTTTCAGGCATGCTGAATCTTTTGAGAGCAGCAGGAACATGGGTTGCAAAAATTTGAATTTCCATTCATCTCAGTTGTTCGGTTTTTTTGCCATCCGTGGTTAGAAATGCCTTCTAGGATTTGCAATTCCAAATTCCTGAACTTGTTGTATAGTCCTAATTTGAATGCTTTCATGAATATGAAGACTTTTCTCCATACTGTTAGTTATACTGTAAGTAGCAGTTGTTTAAGTAAGGCTGCTTTTATTCTTAGGACACTGAGCATGTCATAAGTTCCTAACCATTCCCCCCCCGGGTTATAAACCTGATTCTTTGCTCCATTTATTAAAGGTGTAAAAGAAGAACCTGATTCAACTCCGTTTGAGTCGGATGACTTTGTTATCTGTCAGCAGCCTGTGGAGCTCTTTGGGGAAGAAAGCAGGCAGTGTGGAATATCTGTTACTCTGGAGTCAACGGGCTTAGTCGGTGAAGAGTCAAACTTCCAGTTGCAATATGTTTTGTACAGGTAGTCCGTTTTATTGAAAAAAATATTTTAAACGAATCCATAAATCTATATTGTTATTGTTGGCATCCGTCTGTCTTGTGAGACAATAGAGTGTGGCCTCTGGGGCTGAAGTCAAACCGCTATGTTAGCAGCACCAAAGTGACCTCCCTGGGCACAAGCCTGGGCAGAGTGTATCACTGCCCAGACAAGACTCCCTCTCAGTCTCGTTGATGTGGTCCAAAGGAAAGCAGAGCAGTATATTTGGCACCAGTTTGGCTGCAGGAGTTGCAAGAAAGAGGCATAACAAGCTGTCTTAAGGGCTCCACTCTGGATTTGTGTAGAGTTTACTCTTTAACATTTTCTTCTCCAGAATATATCTCCAAGGCAGTGGAGATTTAAGAACAGAGTTTTCCTTCTCCTAGATGGGCTACATTCCCAGGTTGACAAGCCCCATCTGCCCCTCACCTCCCTCTACAGCATGTGCAGAAACTGCCTTCTTAACTATTGTCCCCACTATTGGATCCATATCCAACAGTACATACAGTCATACATTGAGTTGAATGTGCTTCAGGTTGAGCGCTTTCAGGTTGCGCTTTGCGGCAACCCGGAAGTAATGGAGCGCATTACTTCTGGGTTTCGCCACATGCGCAGACGCTCAAAATGACGTCACGCACATGCGTGGAAGCGGCA
This sequence comes from Podarcis gaigeae, assembly GCF_964106915.1. NCBI lineage: Eukaryota > Metazoa > Chordata > Lepidosauria > Squamata > Lacertidae > Podarcis > Podarcis gaigeae. The sequence continues at coordinate 76,665,356 of NC_139681.1, forward strand.
AAACACAACCCACGCATGTGCAGACGCACCGTCACGTCTTACGTTCCATTCAGGATGCAAACGGGGCTCTGGAACAGATCCCGCTCGCATCTCAAGGTACCACTGTATATAACTAATAGGTCATTGATCATTATTCCACTCTAGCTTAGAACAGAGACCAGTTTGCCAGTTTGGACAATTACATTTTGACTTAATATGCTGAGAAATGAACAACCCTTTTCTCACTGAAACACAGCCCCATCCTATTTCTTTTGCTTTGCATGAGGCATATTTAAACCAAGATGCCTTTAACCATACAGTCATACCTCTCTTTGCGTTCGCTTCATGTTGCAGATTTTTGGGTTGCGAACACAGCAAACCCAGAAGTGTATACTTCTGGGTTTCGCCACACACGCGCAGAAGCGATCTGCATGCTTCACACATGTGCAGAAGCACCCTATCGCGCATGCGCAGTAGCGGCACTCTACTTACGGACTTTTCGGGGTGCGAACGGCACTCCGAAACGGAGTCAATACTTACTTGCATTCGTAAGTAGAGGTACCACTGTATATATAATATTTTGGTCCAACCATGTAGCTATAGCGGTCATCTTTGCAAGCTCGGGGACAACTCCTCCCCTTGTCTTCAAGCTTAGAAAGTGGGACAGGACCATGGCAAGCAAAACAACCTTATATGAACTGGGCTCTACGTGATGGGGCTGCACGTGGCAATAGAGATTGTGTAGCCTAACACCTTTGGCTCCCTAGGAGTTGTGCATATCATGCACACTTAGTAAGTGGGTTCAGTTATGGGACAAAAGCCAGTTGTATCTCTGTTGGAGACCATCTTAGCTGTTGGATATTCATATTGTCGTCATTGCAACCTATTGCCTTGGTCCCAGGGGTTTCTATGTACTTGCCCATGCATTGAGATGCAAGTTTCTGCCTCACTGCTTCAGAATATCCTTACAACATTTTTCCAGAAGTTTTGTGAGCAGCTCATGCCTATATGTTGGCTTGGAATTGTTTCACCCGCCATGTTTCTTTTTAGACGTTTTGCTCTAGACATATCCTCCTTTGCCTTCTCTGGCGACGATGCCAAGCTGCACTCTCTCCAGCTGCTGCCTGTGTATGTAACAGGTAGGTTTATGACATCTGCATTTCTTCGTAGGCATCCACCACAATCTTTCTGGGGGAAAGGGCTAAGTAAAGCATTGGGAGCAAATGAAAACTGGGGATTATGGTTCACTGGGAAGCAGCCCACCTTCCCCCCCAAAAAAACCAACCCATATTAATTATGCAAGATGTGGGGAAGCTAGAGATTATGAATCTGGGTGTGAAATTTATTTTTATATATTTTGTCAATTTTTATTATAGAATTGCTTTGAGCTCTTTCATGGGAGGTGACTTATAAATGAAATTAAAGGAATAAATAAAGGGGATTTCAATTAAATACATTCATTCAAAGCATAGCTCTCTAGAGTGTTTTACAGAACTTCTATGACATAAAAATCCTATTCCTAAAAATCACATTGTCTTTAAATAACGTTAGGAGTAATTTAATCACAAGAGTAGTAGCTGACTCTGATTAGATGTCTATATATAATTTTAGATGGCATAAATCTTTAAAAGTACATTATTTTGAATTTAGCGTTGAATGCCTAAATGTCACAAGTAAAAGAGAGCTTTCTTCGTATGGAATTAAGGATTGAATTTCCTTTATAAAATACTGGTATTATCTTAAAGTTTTCTCTTGGCTTTCAACACTTTTTATAATCTGTCAGTGCTTCACAACGTTAATCATACTCTGAGTAGACTTTAGATCTATCACTTGTCTCTTTTTCCTTTGCTTTTTTGTGGCGCTACTGTATGATCAGACATGTCAACATAGTCTATATTGCTGATATATAAAGCAGGGGATGACGAAAATGGGACAGGAGGAGGGGGGTTTGTTGGTTCTAATTGATGCTGGGATGGGTGTCAGGCAGGGAAGCAATTACATTGTAAGAAGAGTGTGCATTAAATGTAGGCTAACATTTAGTCAAAAATTAAATTTATAAATTTATTTATAGAAGCATTTATATACCGCTAAATCAGCAAACCTATCAAAGCTGTTTACAACAGTAAAAGGATAAAAACCATTGCATAGGTAAAGGGACCCCTGACCATTAGGTCCAGTCGTGGCCGACTCTGGGGTTGCGGCGCTCATCTTGCTTTATTGGCTGAGGGAGCTGGCATACAGCTTCCGGGTCATGTGGCCAGCATGACTAAGCCGCTTCTGGCGAACCAGAGCAGCGCACGGAAACGCCGTTTACCTTCCCGTCGGAGCGGTACCTATTTATCTACTTGCACTTTGACGTGCTTTCGAACTGCTAACATACTAAGGAGTAAATAAGGTGATAATTTCCTACAAATGCCGGCATTTCAACAGAGCACTGCCTCATAACCAAAATGGCTTATGGTACCTTTCTTTCTCCTTTGAAAATTTGTCAGTAAGCTGGAGAGCTACTTGATCAAATCAAGAAATGTTTCCATTATTATGTTTTGGTTTGCTTTCACACTTGCAGAATAATACTCTAGTGCAGGCATCCCCAAACTCAGCCCTCCAGATGTTTTGGAACTATAACTCCCATCATCCCTAGCTAACAGGACCCAGTGGTCAGGGATGATGGGAATTGTAGTCCCAAAACATCCCCGAGTTTGGGGATGCCTATTCTGGTGCTTATGGGCTACAGAGTGAAAGAGCTTTATCTCAGAATTCCTAACTCGAAAACAGAGACCCGAGTGAATATAGCGTGGGCTGCTCTCTTCAGTCACGGCTAAATATATTTCTAAAACATTCTGAAGGATGTCTGAGAGCTGATGCCTGCCTAAAGAAAGGGAGCCTGGGGAGTAATTGCTTTCTTCTTTTCATCTAGGCAATTCTGCAACAACTGGCGGAGCCGAACCAGCTAAGCGAGAACTGCTGAGTCTGTTCTGCTTTTTTTCTCTGCCTCACATTGGATACCTCTACACGGTGGGCAACTTAGTGGAGCTGATTTCCACCTACCAGTATTCAGAGAGGTCCCAACAGGCGGTACTCACCCCACAATTCCTACATGTTATCACAAGGTATTATAGCCATAGTTAAATTTAAATACTGCATTTTCCACACGCAAAAATTGTGCTCAAAGCAGTTTTTTAAAAATAATAATAATAATAATAATCAGTTGAAATACAATAATAGCACAACACATTGTTGGCATTTGTCTGTCTCGAGAAACAATGCAGTGTGCATCTGAGGCTGAAGCCAAACCACTGTGTTATCAGCACCAAAGTGATCTCCCTGGGGCTCAAGCCTGGACAGTGTGTGTGAGAATGTTCTGGGCTGCCCAGACACAAGGCCCCTCTCTTAGCCTTGCTGATGTGGTCCAAAGAAAAGGAGAACAATACATTTGGCACCAGCTTGGCTGCAGTAGTTGCTGGAAGAAGGCATATAAGGTGCTTGGATAGGAACTCCACTCCAGATATGTTTACTCCTTTGCCTTCTCGAACATATCCCTAAAAGCAGTGGAGGTTTAGGATCAGAGCTGTAATGCATAATGGGTGTTGTGGTTAATTTCTGTTTGCCACTGAGCAGCTGCTTAGAGTCACAAGGCTCTGTTTACATTCCAGAGACAGTCCAAGCTATTGGAAGTCTCACAGGAGACTAGAGACAGATGTGACGTTACTGGTTTCCTGTTTCCTTTGTTCGTTTGTTTCAGTTGCTCTCTGCTCTCACAGGGAGAGGATGTATTTTTCTTTGCTCTCTGTGTAGCTTAGTAATAAAGCATAGCATGTAGCCATAAATCTCATCACTTCTGCTGCTTTGGAACCTCTGCTGAATGGGGGAACATGCCTGAGGCCTTATCAAAGGCTCAGGTCACTAATTATTCGTCGGAGGGCGATTCTGAAGGACTCGGCCGGAAGATGAGCTTTATCAGCTTGGCCGAGTGGAGATTGCGACAGTTGTATCCATCACAGACCTGTTGAAATCAATGGGTTTAAGTTCAGTAAGCGTCTAGATATTGCAGCATTGGCATGGGCACTTTATAACCACAGAGCAATGCAAAACCATCTATCCAATGGCTTTCTTTTTCTTTCCTAGCAACAACCTGCAGTGCTTTACTGTGAGATGCAGTGCAGCAGCAGCTCGTGATGAAGATCCATACATTGATACAACGCTAAAAGTGAGTGGATTCAACCCTCAGATTGGCTCCTCATGCCCAGAGTTCACATCTGCATCTTTGCAAAGCAGTGGCAAATGACTTGCAACAATCCTGAGTTTTCTTTTGTTTAGTCCTTGTTGCTTCCATCTGGTCAGATAGTTTGGCAAGGGGATGTGTGTTAGATAGTTTGGCAAGGGGATTTTGCAGGAGTCAGGGATTACTGTCCTGTAGGCCTTAAGCCTAGGTTGGAGGACTCTGCGCACCTTTTCAGGTGTTGTTGGGCTCAACTCCCATCACCCACAGCCAGATAAACATGTGTGAAGGCATTGTAACAGTGAGACGTGGGTGGCGCTGTGGGTTGAACTACAGAGCCTAGGACTTGCCAATCAGAAGGTCGGTGGTTCGAATCCCCACGACAGGGTGAGCTCCCGTTGCTCGGTCCCTGCTCCTGCCAACCTAGCAGTTCGAAAGCACGTCAAAGTGCAAGTAGATAAATAGGGACCACTCCGGCGGGAAGCTAAACGGCATTTCTGTGCGCTGCTCTGGTTCGCCAGAAGCGGCTTAGTCATGCTGGCCACATGACCCGGAAGCTGTACGCCGGCTCCCTCGGCCAATAAAGCGAGATGAGTGCCACAACCCCAGAGTCGGCCACCACTCAACCTAATGGTTAGGGGTCCCTTCACCAAATGAAAAGCAGGTATTAAAAACCTGTCTCAAATTTATGCTGGGCGGATTTCAGTAAGCGTACAGAGAAGCTTTATCTAGTTTTCTTCTGCACTCTGTTGGGACTAGAGGAGGAGATGGAAACCTTTCTCTTCCACTGAAGAGAATGGAGAAATTCTGAGCTGTTGCCAATTCCACGTTTCAGCATGTGAAAAAGATATGCAACTTACATACCTCTGTTAAACCTGTAGACCTTTAGTCTACATACCGCAGTGACTGAACCATGAAGGGGCTTATGTCAAATCAAATCAAAATAAGCTTTATTATACTAGCCAAAGGCCATGACAAAACCATACAAACTCTGTCAGGAAAGCGGGGGGGGGGGGGGACTTATATAACACTGTAACTATGTAAAAAGCAGAGCCAGCACCTGAACGCTCAAGATCATAAAATACAGATGCACATGTAGATTGAGAACTTCACACAGCATGCAATATTTTCCTATTTAGACCCCTGAATCTCCCTTACAGAGGGTTTATGTCCTTTTTTTTAATGTCAGTCAGCTTGGAAATGATCAGCATGCCACTCTGGACCCTGTAAGAAACTTGAACCTTTAATAAGCTTGCTCAAGATAACTAAAGAACCATTTCTTCATAGGCTTGCCCCCCTGTGTCCCTGGATGTCTGTGCCTTGAGGATGCAGCTGTTTATAGGGCTGAAAGCTATTTCTCACTTCAAGAACCACGTCATAGTTTTGACAAAAGCAGAGACCGAAGACATAACAGAGAGAAAAAAGCCTTCAAGGAGACTCCTGTGAGTACGGTAGTTCATATGGGACATAGGGCTGACTTGGGACATGTCTGGTGGCATCAGTAGACATGATGGGGGTACATGCACCCAACTTTACCCTATTGTAAACGTTGTAAGCGTTACAATTGGGATGAAATAAACATGTATGGGAGTGGATTTCAGGGGTGCCCTTTATGCTGTTCTTGTCACCTTTTGTATCTGCGGAAGCCCTCCATGCATCTTAGAGCCAAGATTTCTCAGGATCCTAAAATGCATGGAGATGCTTCATAGATGCAAAAGGCTCCCACTTCAGACTTTGTCACCTTCCAACTCCAAGGAAGTCAGGGCTGTCCCATTTGTCAGCCCCACTCTTAAAAAAAAAAAAGTTTAGACTAGTTTTAATGTCTCAAGAAGGCTCTTGATAGCATAAATACAGTGGTACCTCTGGATGCGAACGGAATCCGTTCTGGAGCCCTGTTCACATCCTGAAGCAAACGTCTGTGCGTGCACAGGTTGCGATTTGCCGCTTCCGCACATGCATGTGACGTCATTTTGAGCGTCTGCGCATGCGCGAGTGGCGAAACCCGGAAGTAACGCGTTCTAAAAGACATAATTATGGGTATGCGTGCATTTTAACAGCCAGTGTGGTGTAGTGGTTTAGAGTGTTGGACTAGGGCCTGGGGGTGCCAGAGTTCAACTCCCTTACTTTGCCATGAAGCTTTCTGGGTGATCTTGGGCCAGTTACTGCCTCTCAGCCTAACCTACCTCACAGGGTTGTTGTGTGTGTTAAACGAAGAGGATGAGAACCATGTATTACCACCTTGAACTCCTTGGAAGAAAAGGTGGGACATAAATGCAAAAACAAAGAAACATAGAATCAAGAGTCGGAAGGGACCTTGAGGGTCATCTAGTGCAGGGCCATCTAGCCCTCTGCAATGGAGGAATCTCAACTAAAGCATCCATGGCAGGTGGCCGTCCAACCTCTGCTTCAAAACCACAATTGAAGGAGACTCCATAGCCTCTTACTGTCAGAAAGTTCTTCCTCATGTTTAGCCTTTCTTGTAACTTGAGTCTACGTCCCACTTCTTTCAGCTCCCGGAAGTCAGATAGCATCAAACCCAAGGTTTCTCCAGAATCTGAACCTGGCTGGAATTTATACATCGTGAACACAACTTCAACTCTCCTGCTTTACAGAGAAATGGTACTTATACACTGCTTTAGGGGTTTTTATATATAGAAAATAGCATATTGTAACTCAATGCATTTGCTAACTTCACATAAGGTCTGCAAGCGTTCCCCCCCCCCCTTATGCTGTGCCCTGTTTCTGCCCTAGGTAGAGTACAGCAAGACCTATGAAAATGTAAGAACGGAGAGTTGTATCCACCTTCTAAGTGAGGCTCACTTATTAGTCAGAGCAGCACTAATGGACCCTGATCTGAAGGAATCGGCAGAGAAGGAAGAGCTCCTAGCAGCATTACAGGAAAGCTGTGCTCTCCTTGGAGACTGTTACAGCAGGTTTGGATTTCTTAGAAGTCGTATCCGTTAGACTTATGCTTGGATGACTCCTGATGTTTAAACATCTTTATATAATCTTTCAGCCTTCATATATTAAGCAAAGATGTATGCATGGAAAAGCAACAACTTGCTCTTTCCGCCCCCTGCTTCCATCAACTCCTAGCATTGTTGCTTCGTACAGCATGTTGATGGCCATGCAGTCTCTGCTTTCTGGCCCAGTCATAATTTACATAGGCTGTAGATCAAAGCACTTCCATTGTCGGCTGCCTGCACTTCTGTAAAAGCAGGTGTGGCGAACCTTTGGCCTTCCAGATGTTGCTGAACTACAACTCCTATCATCACTGGCCGTGCTTGCTGGGACTGATTAGAGTTGTAGTGCAGTTTTGTTTTAACAAGCAGCTTTTACATACTCACTCCCCTCACTCCCAGTGAACGAAAATGTAGCACTATTGGACCCCGCAGTATTGTAATTTTGTTGGCTGCTTGCAGATGAATGGGATTATTAGCATCTTTTCAGGGTCTACTGCGTTGACACTATTCTGAAAAGTGGGGGAGGGAAAATCCACCAAAGGATTGAGGGAATGAAGATTCCTCAGCTGCCATTCATCCATGCTCAGTTATTATATACAGTCGTACCTTGGTTTTCAAACAGAATGCATTCCGGAAGTCCGTTTGACTTCTGAAACATTTGGAAATCAAGGTGCAGCTTCCGATTGGCTTCCAGTTGCGCATGCATGCCAGAAACAATTGCAAAAGCCGCATCGGATGTTCGGCTTCCAAAAAAAGTTCAAAAACTGGAACACTCACTTCCAGGTGTCGATAGTTCAGAAGCCAAAACATACAAGTACTAAGGTGTTTAACAACCAAGGTATGACTGTAGTTATCTTGGTATGTTTTGTTTGTTCCTTCCTTCCTTCCTCTACTCTATTCCGAACTTAAAAATGGAAAGGTAATGCTGGTAGTCAACAAAAGAGGTTTAAAGACTGTCTCAAGGCAAATCATAAAAAATGTAGTCTAAACACTGACAACTGGGAAACACTGTCCTACATGCGCTCCAGTTGGAGAACAGCCTTTACCAAAAGTATCATGGGCTTTGAAGACACTTGAACTCAGGACACAAGGGAGAAACATGCTAAGAGGAAGGCAAGCTTGGCAAATACACACTGTGATCAACTCCCGCCCAGAAACCAATGTCCCCACTATGGAAGGATGTGTGGATCCAGAATTGGCCTCCACAGTCACTTATGGACTCACTGTTAAAACTGGACTCATTGTTTATGGAAGACAATCTTACTCAGCTATGAGTGATCGCAGAAGAAAAATGTTTTGTTTCTATTTGTTTGTTCACACAATACATCAACAGGTTCCTATAACTCTTATCTGTTACTTATTTTTGGAACTGCTCCTTGCTTTAATTCAGCAACAGCTGGAGGGCCAAATGCCCCTTACACCTGTCTCATAGGGACCTTGTCTTACATGTGGAAGCAATACTGCATTGTGGGAACAGGTTGGCTTGCACAAAGTTGGATCTCACTTTGATAGTGGTCCTTCATTGTGACTCTTTCTTGAACATTCCATAAGGTATTCCCCCATCCAGGTTATTTCCTCCCCATCCATTAGGCTGTTCTTAGAAGTCATCTTGGTTTGGTTGCTACTCATTGAAAAAGATGAGCTAATATCAGCCTGTCAATATTGGGAGTATAAACCTTACAAGCTGCAGACACAGCCTTAATCCTGGCATAACAGTGAGACTTGGCCTAATATGAAAAGCTTTTTATTGAAAGTATCTTGTTAATGCAAAGAGAGGGTCTCTTCTGCTCTCTGGATGTTACTGGATGACAACTCCTGTCATGTGAGGCAGAGTCCCAAAGGGAGCCAGGTTTTCCATCCCTATGCTGAAGCATTTCTGTTAAGATATATGACTCTTCATGTAGGTTTGTCATGTTTAGTAGTTTCTGTATTTCCAGGTTTAACACCAAAGACTTCCACCTTGCTCTGCCTTACTACAAGATGTCTGGTCTGTCCGTGACGGATGTTCTGAAGAGAGTAGACCCAATGTTTGAAGATAAAACGCATAAGTACGAAAAGGGGATTATTTTTTACTTGTATCATTCCCTTTGTGAAGACATAGACGAGGAGCTGAGTGAAGTAAGACTATGGTTCCTTTTGTTGTTGTTTCTCTTTCTCTGTAGAAGATGTCTTATTCTGTGTTCATTTGTGACAAATCTATTTCCATGTTTGGTGGCAGGCCTGAATTGGAAGCTCAGACATGTTTGCCAAGGCAACTTCTGCCATTACCAACCTCCAGAATTTTGATGTGATATCTGTATGCCACTTTTCTTTAAAGCAACTCATAACCATTGAGCGGGAGGACAGCAAACATTTCCATTAATGTAACTTCCTCGTGGCTTAGTCAATAAGCCTCTGGCTGGCTTGTCAAATGACTATCATGTGAATAACTTTCCTTTTATGAGAGTGAAAAATATCCAAAAGTATAATGTGAGCCAGCCTTTGTAAAAGGAGCTGCTGTGAATCTCAGAAAGCTACAATTTATACTTCACTGTTGCTCGCTTTTCTTTTATGAGATGTAAAAACTGTATTGATATTTAGATCGATTTGGGAAAAGGTGTTACTGGTGGGGCATCTTCTAAATAAGAAGTTCCTTTTCTGAAAAAAAAGAGGTGACTTGTTATTTGTACCTAGTTAAGTGGTATAATGCAGGATGGAAGCCCTTTGCTCAAAATCTCTCTCCCTTGCACTGAGAGGCCTTAGGCTAGCCTCCCACCCACAGTGGTCCTCTATATAAAATGGAATGATAATACAGTCGTAACTCAGAAGTCGAACGGAATCTGTTCCAGAAGACCATTCGACTTCCAAAACATTCAGAAACCAAGGTGCTGCTTCCGATTGGCTGCAGGAAGCTCCTGCAGCCAATCGGAAGCTGTGGAACCCGCGTCAGACATTCAAGGTTCCAAAGAATGTTCGCAAACCGGAACATTCACTTCTGGGTTTGTGGCGTCCAGGAGCCAAAACGTTCGACTTGCAAGGCATTCGACTTCCGAACTACGACTGTACTGTCCTGCTTTAACCATTATTGAGGAAATTATGCAAAGTTCTAGAAGCCGTATAACTATGTGAAACTTTAGCATGTTGCTATCCTAATTGGGATCTGTGGATGAATGAATACTACACACCTATAACTCCCTAGGATATGCATCAGGGATAAGAAACCTGTGGTCCACCAGATGTTGTTGGACTGCAACTTTCATCATCCCTGACCATTGACCATGCTGGAGGGCACACAGCAACTTGTGGAGGGCCACAGGTTGTACACAGTGGAAGTGGATTTGAAATGGATGTCCCAAACCAAGATGCTTATGTGTGACCCTGAGATTACCTGCAACCTTCTCAAGTACGAAATAATGTCCCATTAAACTTTAATTAGTTTAATGTAAATGCCCAGTGCGCTTCCATCGTCACAAGTCCCACTACAGCAGAGCATTTCGCGCAGCAGTTTAAGAAGGGCAGGAGAGGCAGTATTTCTTTCAAAGAAGAGTCTTGGAGCATGGAACTCAAAGATAAGGTTTATTTACAAAACAAAAAAACCCCTGCGACAAACCACACATATCAGCAAACACGCCCAAAAAGGGAGAAGGGAAGAACAAACACACAGGAGACTATTTATACAAACTCATGTTCCTGGAAGCCTAATGACCTCCAGCTGCTCAGTGATTAGAGCGTTTCTGCTACCTTTTAACCCTTTGATAGCAACACTTCAGCTGCTCTGCATTTTAAAAAAACAAACACTTGAAACAGATAAATTAGTACTTGTTCCCCTAGCACCCCTGATGATTTCTGGGCGAATTATACAGAACGATCATGGCTAGAAAGAGGCCTTGTATTAAAAACAATGCACAGCTTTTGGTTTGCTTTTTAAAAACACGTCTCTTTCTTTTACCAGGAACTGGCAGCCAAAGTACTCCATATATTCCACCCTGCCGAATCGAACCAAATACCCCAGGTCCTCTGCAGCCCTTGCATGAGAAAAGTGTCTCCTGAGATAGCAATCGAATATCTGCAGAAAGTAGAAGAGGTTGTGCCGTCCGTTGTGGTGACGCTAACCAAGGCTTCTATGGCTCTGAAAATGGGAGACCCCGATGGATGTAAAAGTGAGCTGGACAGCTACGCGGAGGTACACCCTGCTGGCTATGCATCAACATTTGTGTCAAGGTTGTTGTCTTCCGTACCATTATGTGCAGTGGGAGTGAGCAGAAAACCAGGGTTGCTGCGAAAGTTCTGTTTCCCCTTCAGATATACCAGGGGTGGCCAGCTCCCAATAGACTGTGATCTACTTGCAGAGTTAAAAACTGGCAGTGGGGTTCAGATCAAAGTTGTTGAGCTTTATTTAGGGGGAGCCAAAGTAGTTGAGCCTCTTTGTGGGGAGCCAGTGATCTACCACTGGTATCCAGTGATCTACTGGTAGATCACGATCTACGTGTTGGACGTGCCTGAAATATACGACGTGCTTCCAGATGGCACAGGGTTGTGAATGCCTTGCTTCTCATGCATTCAGGGTTTTTTGCAGCATCCAGTCAATGTCACTGGCATCAAAATGGCAGTCCTATATCTCTATCCACCCACCCAATTTAATTCAGATTTTCTCTTTTATTGGCAAAATCCAATAATATATATTTAAAAAAGCAACAGCAACACCACCTGTGCCAGTGACGTTTGCAATACCTCAGCAACCCATTAGCTACAGACTAGGAGCAACTACCATTGGTTGTAGTTATCCGAAGCTTTTTTCCATGTGGACACGTGGACTTGTTCCCTGCTTTGGGGGAGAACAGAAAGTCAGCAGTAGAGCTGGTTTTATATGCATGGGGTTCCAGCTTCAATTCCCAGCATCTTCATTTTGTTTTGTTTTTAAAGTGGAGCTAGTAGGTGATAGAGCTAAAACCGTTCCTGGGATCTGCTTCCTTTCAGAGCAAACATTTCCGGGCTGGATAGGCAAGTGATCTGACTGCAGTATAAGGCACCTTCCTGTGTTCTTGATGTGGCAATTGGGAAGGTGGAAGTGGTTAACATTGACTTCTGCTCTCCATTTGGTTGAACGATCCGATGGCTCTATGGTCCTTTCCACATCTATGTGTCCTTTTGGGTCATGTGAACAGAGTGAAGGGAATGTGGCAATGAAAGTAGACTACTGGAGGCAGGGAAAATAGGCCTAGTGTTTATGGACAATTTGGTAGAAGATAGTCATTGTGAATCAACAGCATCTTTCTCTTGCACAGGTATATGCATGCATTTCCCCTTCTCCTTAATCCAGTGTTCCTCAAACTTTGGTTCCTGCTAGCTAGGGATGATGGGAGTTGTAGTCCAACAACAGTGGAGGAACCCAAGTTTGAGAAACACTGTCTTAATCCCTCAGTTTCCATGCATATTACGTCAGTGTGTAGGAAGACAATTCAGAATCGATACATGTTTGTAATCTCATTTCCTATAATATTGTTGTGACACCTCTCATATCCTGATCTTTTTTCACTTTCCCTTTGCATATAATTCTCCTGTGCATTATTGTGGCGTGATTCTAGTGTGTGGAACTCAAGGTTCTCTTCCTGTCTCATGACCGCTCCCGACATTTTAGGACATGGGTAGGCAAACTAAAGCCGGGGGCCCAGATCCAGCCCAATCGCCTTCTAAATCCAGCCCGCAGACGGTCCGGGAATCAGCGTGTTTTTACATGAGTAGAATGTGTCCTTTTATTTAAAATGCATCTCTGGGTTATTTGTGGGGCCTGCCTGGTGTTTTTACATGAGTAGAATGTGTGCTTTTATTTAAAATGCATCTCTGGGTTATTTGTGGGGCATAGGAATTTGTTCATTTCCCCCAAAAAAATATAGTCCGGCCCCACACAAGGTCTGAGGGATAGTGGACCGGCCCCCTGCTGAAAAAGTTTGCTGACCCCTGGCTTAGGAGGAATAGTGCACCTATTTCCAGAGTTACCTGAAAGTAACAGGTAATAGGCTTCCTGCTAAACCACAAGGAACTGGCCCTGGGATCTTCCTCACCGTCCTCCTCTGGAATGGGAACTGTTTCCCACGGGGGATTATTAGTTAACTGTTATGTTTGCACCAAGCTGTAAGTGGGAGAAACCAGCTTTTATTTCCTGGCTCGAGTGAGAGCCTAATAGGCTGTTCGTGTTCTTAACGTTGCTGCCAATGCAACAGTTAACCACAGTTAGACAACTTGTGCTCTGTAGGAGGAGGGCGGGGAGGACAAGGGAACATGCAGTCCTGTTGATTCCTCCTATGAGTAAGCCATCAAGAACATTATCTCTGCCCTGGTCTGTAGAGATGGATAGGATTTAAATGTTCACCTTTGCCTTGGGCTGTGTTTGTACCAGAGCTCAAAAAGTGAAACTGAATCAGCCCTCTTTCAGAGTAGAGTGGGGAGGAAAGCCAACATCAAAATCTTCTCTCACCTTTTTCTATTTTTTGGTCTGCAGATGATGCTGGTGTGTGGTTTTATTGTGGAGCCGAGACTCCTGAGACAGCTAATTAAAGGGCAAGTTGTCCCGACTGAGCTTGCGGTTTATCTTAGGGAGACGAGGCCCGGATTCCTTGTGGCTTCAGTGTTGGCTTTACACGAGAATAGCAAAATTGAGCTGGAAGAAGCAGACGCATACATCAAGGTTTGACGTTTAGCTTTTATTAATAGTTCGTTTATTTGGAACTTCCGGAGCAGTCTGTGCCCCATCATTAAACAAAGGAAGGACAAACTAAAAGTGCAATTCCCATCTGTGGGAAGAAAGCTGGAGTCAGACTTCTCATACAGCTCCATAAACAGCAATACATAAACATACAGTGGTACCTCGGGTTAAGTACTTAATTCGTTCCGGAGGTCCGTTCTTAACCTGAAACTGTTCTTAAACTGAAGCACCACTTTGGCTAATGGGGCCTCCTGCTTGCCACCACACAATCCGCCGCACAGTTTCTGTTCTCATCCTGAGGCAAAGTTCTTAACCCGATGTAATATTTCTGGGCTAGCGGAGTCTGTAACCTGAAACGTATGTAACCCAAGGTACCACTGTATAGTAACTTCAACAGCTCCCTTCCTCTTTGTTGGCTAAGGGGCATAACAAAAGCAGCTGTTGTTGTTGTTGTTAATGATAATAATAATAATAATAATAATAATACATTTATTATTTATGCCCTGCCCATCTGGCTGGGTTTCCCCAGCCACTCTGGGCAGCTTCCAACCAAATAGTAAAAACACAATACAGCACAAACATTAAAAAGCTTCCTTAAACAGGACCGCCTTCAGGTGTCTTTTAAAAGTAAGATACCTGCTTATTGCCTCAACATCTGTGGGGGCTGGGGGGGTGTTCCAGAGGGTGGGCGCCACTACCGAGAAGGCCCTCTGTCTGGTTCCTTGTAACCTCACTTCTTGCATGGAGGGAACTGCCAGAAGGTGCTGGACCTCATTGTCTGGGCTGAACGATGGGGGTGATTCTCTTGGGTACATCATTTTTTTTGCATTGCACCCACATATTGTATACTGATGCATCTGGAGATCCCCCCCCCCCCCCGCTTATCGTTTCTGATTATCTCTCCTTGCTTAAAAGATATTTGCTTAAATGACTGCTCCCCACATTAAATGGGGGGTGACCTTTGCATAGTCGCGCGCAGCCCCCTGGACCCTATGCGGCACCATTAGTACAGGCTTGGCTTCGCCTTCCCCAGGTGGGATACCTGGAGGTCTCCGCCTACCTCAGCCAGTTGCCCAATCCCGCCTGGGGAGGCGTTGCCAAGGTGATCAGGCCAAGGTAGGGGGAGGGACCACCCTGCCCACACAATAGGGGGAGGATCTTACCTGGGAATCCTCAGTTGGCTCTACAACAAATCGGCTACATTTTGTGTTTGTGTGTGAGTGGCTCTTTCCCTTAATATTTTGGAAGAACAGATGCTGAGTGCTGAGGAGGAAGATGCCATCCCACAGCTCTTAGTGGACTTCTGGGAAGCCCTTCTTGTCGCATGCAGTCAGAAAGAAGTGGTACAAGAGCTGCATTTCAAACTTGCTGAGCAGTATATTTGGCGGCTCTCCAGGAAGCAGTTGCCCAATACTAAGCCGCTGAAAACCACTGAAGATCTGGTAAGCAGAGTTTGTATTCTACTCTTGTGTGTGTATGTGTGTGTGTCAGGGACCGTGCTGAGGAGGGCTGCACCAAGTGGCAGGAGCCACTCCCTCCTCCTGATCCTGAATCTTTCCAGGAGCAGGAGGACAGTATAGATTTGGAACAGTGGTTTGCAGAGGGGCATAGTTCAGAAGGCAGAAGCTGGGAAATACTGGATGGGGAACAGCTAGCAGAAAAAGCACTAGAAGAGAGAGAGAGTTAACAGATTCACAGTCTCTGGATAGTATCTACACATACACCCTTTCCCAAAGTCACGGAGAGCTCAGAAAGTGTCAGAAAAGAAAGCGCAGAGGCTACAAGCTCAGATTACAAGACGTAGGAGTGACGTAGATTAATAGGCATGGAAGAGGGAGTAACCCTTAATTGGGAGCACCACCATTCTGGGAAGATGCTTTCTTTTGTTCTTCGCTGTGTTTATTAAAGAAACTAAGTGGTAAGAATTCCCTTTCGTTTGATCTGCTCGTTTATAGCCATGGGGGAGAAAGCCAATTCCCTGAAGCCTGACAGTATGTATGTGTACAAACACGTTTGAATGGAACTGCATCAGTTTGGTTCTAGATGAAATGGAGACTTTTATAATATTGGGGGAAAATAATTCCTTCAGGAGTACTACATATTTCAAAACAAATGACTTACAACCGTAATTTAGTCTACAAATAAACTGGGAGTGTGCTTTTGTTTTGACCCCCTTAAATGAGGGAATCTTAAATGAGGACTTGTAAATTAGACATTAAAATGTGTAGAATGCTAATGGCCTTTTCTTTTTCTTTTTGCACTTCTTCAGATAAATTCCTGTGGTCATTATGGACTTATTTTTCCTTGGGTTACGTTCATGATGTCATTAATTCCTCCATCTGACCAGAATGTTTCTGACGACCTTTCAAAATTACAGGTATAAAATGCTTTCAGTCCCCTGCAACTTTTCTCTCTATAGCCCAGTGATAAATAACATGGTGCAGAGCTGTACCTATGGGGAGGCTAGATGGGTTTTATTGCCCTGGGTGAAGCCTCCAAAGGGGCACCATTGAATCTCTCAGTGCGTGTATGCATGCTTGCACAAATGCACATGGTGTGTGTGCCAAACTGGGTCTTTGACCTGGGTGACATAAAGCCTAGTTTCACCCCTGCATGATGCTCTCCAGAGGTTGTGGGCTGCCATTCTCATCACCCTCAGCCAGCATGGCCAAAGACCAAGAGCTGTATGAGTTGTAGTTCAAAACATCTGGAAGACACCCCACAGCAAACCTGGGCCCTAGCCTCTGTAGATTAAAAAACACCTGTGTTTGATCTCCTTTAAGGTGTGTACAGGAACATGGTATATTTTAAAGAGATGCACTACACAAGGCTTTAGCTAGCTTAAAAGATGGAGAAGCTGTGGTGCTCAATATGCGGCCAGATTCCAACTCCCATCAGCTCCAGCCAGTATGGCAATTGGTCAAGAGTGATGGGACTCACAGTCAAACCATATCCGGAAATTCACAGGTTCCCCATTCCCGTCCTAGGCTTTTCTGAACCATTTCTTCAGCCTTGAAGACACTGGGGCTGAAAAGAAGACCCACTGCCTACAGTTAGACTGAATGCCTTGAATGCACGTCTCGGGTCAGGCCGGAAATATCCCAATATGCAACAAAGGCATCGTTCAAAGCAAGAATGACCCCAAAAGAAGTAATGGGCATACAAGTGAGGATAGCAGACATGGCTCTTAATCTAAACAAGGCAATTAAAAATTGCATTGGCTTCCATTTTCCCTGGCTCACCCGGTCTGCCAAGCTGTTCTTAATGATGAAACCGTTGTTTGGGGGGTGAGAGGTTTTTGTTTTATTTTAAAAAATGGTTGGTGTCTTCCAGTCCATGCCTACATTGGTATAGCTTGGTTTTTTCATTGTGTCTTAAATTCTAGATGTAATGTTTCTGCCCCCCACCCTTCAGTCTCTCTTATGTAGTCCATACTTCAATATACCTTCCATTCTGCCACTGTTGGAGGCCCTTCCAGAAGAGACTATTCCTGGCCTGAGCATCCACATTCTTTGCGATACTCGGTTAGGGCAGTATGAGAGATCTATTGACAAACTTCTGGAAAGATGCCCTCAAGCTGTCATACCCTACGCCCAACATGAATTGAAGCATGAATGTCGGGTGAGCTTCATTTATTACCTTCATTCAGTCTTAGCTCTGTTTGTTTGTTTTTTCTCCTTTAAACCCATGAACAAAAAAAGCATTGCTAGAAAATCATACAAGTATTTGTACTGCTAACCTTTCCTTAACTTGATGAGCTTTCCATGCATTTGTTAAAAGTGATTAACATAGCACAATTATTCAATAGTTTGCTCAGGCATTCTTTTAAAAAACGCTCACAGTTGAAATGTACTTCAGTGGAGGAGTTTGGATTTGATATCCCGCTTTATCACTACCTGAAGGAGTCTCAAAGCGGCTAACAGTCTCCTTTCCCTTCCTTCCCCACAACAAACACTCTGTGAGGTGAGGGGGGCTGAGAGACTTCAGATAAGTGTGAGTAGCCCAAGGTCACCCAGCAGCTGCATGTGGAAGAACGGAGACGCAAACCCGGTTCACCAGATTACGAGTCTACTGCTCTTAACCACTACACCACATTGGCTCTTGTGTGAAATGCTTGTGAAGTGCTTGTGTGAAATGCTCACAAGGCTTGCTTTATTCTGCTGGATATAGAAAAACTGGTGTTCTTTGGAGAAGACACACCTTGGAGGCTGTTTGTTGCTTTCCTGCTCCAGTTTCCTCAGCCGCCTTTTCACCATCACACTTGATGTTACAAAGCTTCTTCTGTCCTGAAATGTCATGTACATGCTGATGTCGTGTACATTGTTATTGATGGGCATTGCTCCATCCACCATATAGTGACTCCATTAGTGCACAATTATAAAGCATGGTTAAATGCTGCGTTGCCAACATTCAGCAAGTCTAAGCAAAGCTTTGGGTTTGTGTATTGAACACACACACACATATATATACATACATACATACATGTATACATGGTCCCCTGTGGAGATGGTAATCTGGAAACAGTGGCTCATGTTCTCCTGTCCTGTCCCCTTAATAAAGATCTGAGGAATGAGATCATTACCCCACTCTTACTTACCATCCCAGGCCGCCCATCTGAGGCCACATTGTTCTTTCTTTTATCAGATCAAAATGATCAGACAACAGCAAAGGTTGCTAGGTTTATTGAGGGTGCAATGAGATTAAGGGCCACTATCTGAACGATAATCTTGGTCATTTGATTGCCCTTTTTACCCATTGCTGTCTTTTTTATTTGTATATATTTTATTTGTATATATTGCTTGTTTTATGTCGCTATGGCCGTTGGCTAATGCGAATAAAGTTTATCTTATCTTATCACGTATACATGGCTTGCATGAGGACTTTTACAAAGCCTAGTTTCTCTTTTATTAAATCTTGGATTAGCATTTGCATTCAAGCAAAGGAGCGTAGTTATAAAACTCTCGCCAGTCTCATAATAAGGCAGCTCACACCATGGGTTGTGAAGCTCAGTTGTATAACCATTGCTGCAATTCATGATCCTAATTGTGTACAATGTGCTAAACTGAGATTCCTAAAATGCAAGACTAAACTTGGTAAAGTCCTCCTGGAGAGCAAGTCCAACACTTGGACTTGTTTGCATTGTGCTAAACCGTGGTTTGGTGTTACTTGCAAATACAGCTGTTATGTAAGTTACACCGATGTAATATTGTGGAAGTCAAGATTGTGTTGGGGTGCTAAATTGTATGTGTGTGTGTGTGTGTGTGTGAGAGAGAGAGAGAGAGAGAGAGAGAGAGAGAGAGAGAATGAGAAAAAGCTTTTAGTCTGCAAAGAAAAGCTTCAAATATAATTTGAAAGTTATAGGCAATGCTTGCTTCACTCTGACACCTAGGAGTGGGGCATCATTTTCAATGTCCTGCTTTCTTTCCCCTGTAACAGTGGAAGGGAACGCATTGTATAAAGTATATATAATTTTGCATTATTTCTGCAGGTCACAGAATGCAGCTTTCCTTGCCACTGTTAGGCATTTTGTCACTTCTTTCATCTCGGCTTGTACTTTGCCCTGAATTCTTAGTATCACAAGAGGGAGCCATCGCTCTTGTTTGTTGCTAAGCTTAAGAAGAACCCTGACAAGCTGTACTTCACAGATATAAGAGTGACAAATATAAATATATATTGTATTTAAAGGTCTCCTTTAAGACAGAAAGTGTGTGTGTGTGTGTGTGTGTGTGTGTGTGTGTGTGTGGAAACAAAGAGGTTGTATTCCATTAGGAACATCATAGCACTCTTGATATTTTCTCCCTCTCTCCTTGGGTCTTGCGGCTGGCTTAGGCTCTGTGGTGGAACAAACTCCTTCCTGAGCTCTGTAAACGAATCAGAGATCCTGGAGACAACTATTCTGTACTCCTGTCATCCCTAACAGGTAAAGAAATGTGCTTCTTGTCAGTTTGTGGATGTGCAGAGTCTTTGCAGTGTGGTGTTTTTTTTTTAAGCTTTTAGATGTATAGATGGCTGCCATGGGGGGGGGGGTGTGCTTTTAATGACTATATTAAAGAACTGGATTCAGAGCAGATGCTAAGTGAGCTCATTTCTGCACAAATCGCAACACTTTCAAGGCTAAACGTAATTAGGCGAAGTAAGAATTGATGGCTAAAGAGAATCTTGTTTAAACATGGTGTATCTTCCCTGCCCAGAAACGTTATCTGTCATTGCCATGGAACTGGAATTGAGGGACTTCCTTAATGTCTTACCAGAGGATGGGAACGCAGCATTCTTCCTGCCACACCTGCTTCAGTGCAGCAGAAGGAAACTAGTGACCTAAGCACAAGAAAGAAGGGCTGCGTGATCTCTGAGAAACGTTTTGCAAGAGAAAGTGCTCAAATGGACGAAAGCTCACTCTGCAACTATAAATTCAATACTGTAGATATGGGGGGTCTTCAGCATTTCCCTATGTCCGTGAGAAGATTGGTTGACACATTAAAATATGAATATTAGCACATTAATGTAAGTTTGTCTATGTAATTTTTAAGAACAAAAAAAATTCCTTCCAGTAGCACCTTAAAGACCAACTAAGTCAGTTCTTGGTATGAGCTTTCGTGTGCATGCACACGAAAGCTCATACCAAGAACTAACTTAGTTGGTCTTTAAGGTGCTACTGGAAGGAATTTTTTTTGTTTTGACTATGGCAGACCAACACGGCTACCTATCTGTAATTTTTAAGACTTTGCCTATTTCAGCTGTTGCCTGAAATCATATCCTAACCATCTCACTCCCCTTTCTTGTGATAGTTTTATGATGCTAAACACGGGTGTTGTAAGTGAGCTAGACATATACTATGTGGAGAAAGTTGGGCTAAATGTCAGTACATTCCAAGGATAGCTTTACTGTGAATATAATTCAGTTTTATTCTTCTCCTTATAATCACCTGTGTCAGATGGGGTGTCCAACAAACCAAACAGCTGAAAATCTCATGTGAATAATAATAATAACAACATTCTCTGCACCAAAAGCCATGGATACAAGTGACAGCAAGTTCTTGGATTTCCTTTTGGATCTGTAGTAGCCTGTTTGTTCAAGCAGCTTCTGTAACGGACTTCACTGAAATCAGATGCTGAGGCTGTCCTATCACGGATTTTCTACACAAACAATAACACATGCTATTTAATCTGCTTTGAGCTTCTCCCTGTTCTCTATTTACAACTGTCTGGAAGTACCAAAAAATACTAAGATTTATAAATGTGTAAAGGTAAAGGGACCCCTGACCATTAGGTCCAATCACAGACGACTCTGGGGTTGCGGCGCTCATCTTGCTTTACTGGCCGAGGGAGCCGGCGTACAGCTTCCGGGTCATGTGGCCAGCATGACTAAGCCGCTTCTGGTGCACCAGAGCGGCACCTATTTATCTACTTGTACTTGAAATGCATGCTGTCTAATAGCTGGGTGAGTGAGATGTACACGTCAACAGAAGTGAGATTCAAAATGACAGAGTGAATATAGCTTGGATTTT
The DNA here is from genome assembly GCF_964106915.1 of Podarcis gaigeae. NCBI lineage: Eukaryota > Metazoa > Chordata > Lepidosauria > Squamata > Lacertidae > Podarcis > Podarcis gaigeae. Next base: position 76,686,703 of record NC_139681.1, read on the forward strand.
GTCCACCCCACCCCACCCCACCCCCTAAGGCTGGCAACACACACTATTCATAGAAAGAAGAACCGAAACAGTCTTGAGTAGATTGGCTGTCTTTTATTTAGCGTGTGCGTTGCTTAAATGTTGTTGCTGGCAGTTCTCCCTTCCACGGTTTCATTTGTAGCGGGAGGCAGTAGAAGACAGGAGTGCCTGGCGTGCTCTGGTCCATGGGGTCACGAAGAGTCAGACACGACTAAACAACAATAATAAACATAGCACAGTGGAAGAGATTAGCAGGTGAATCCCTTCCTGGTGTGGAAATAAGCAATAGAAAAATAGGCTCAGGGGATGTTAAAAGTCCAGGGGTAGGAACTTGAGTGGCGGATGGAAGCAGCAGCACTTGGTGGAATCATAGAAATGCTACACAAAACAACAGAATCATGGAGGTGAGGTAGAGGGTGGGATCCTTGCTGCTGGACTTATTTCTGAAAAGAAAGGAATTAAGGCCACTTGAAGAATGCAACATTTGGGTATATGTGGTCGCTGTTAATGGGCAGGGAGCAGGTCTTAAGCTTCATCTGCTGTAGGTCGATATTCTTAGTTTGCCTATTGTTATCCTTGGCTCCATCTATCATGATCTATCCTGCCTTACTAACCCAATGTTCTCAGCTGCCACTGAGTCAGCCTCAATTGTGCAGCTGGCAGCAGATAACATCAGTTAGCTCTTCTGATGTGGGGAGCAGCACAAGATTGCTGTAGCTCAGGGATGTGGAATCTTTCTAGGCTGACGGTTTCATTTCCCCACGCTTCACGGGCTAAGTTTTGACGGGTTACGATGGTGTCAGGTGAACTTCTGTTTTGCCCTGAGGTCTTCAGAAGAGCCCCTTCCCAAATTCTATTTTGCACACCCCTTCAGCCTCCTTCCCATTTCTTAAATCTCCCCAGTTAGTGGTAGGCCTTGCAAGTGCAATGTATTTCCTCTAACACAATTGGTAACTGCTTACCTTTGCTCTGGGAGCACAGTATAGGTGGTCTCCATGCCAGCATGGATGTGGTCGGTCACATGACAGTGCAATAACCAAGTCCCAGGATACTTGGGCAACATTTCAACAGTTTGAAAAGTCCCAGGAAACAGATCAAAGACATCGGCCCGGTAGGTTCTGGTGTTCTTTTAGGGCAAGCACAAAAAACAACCACCTTACATCAGTAAACATTTTTGCAGCGTCTTTGAAGTAATTAATTGGAAGACATAAAATGAGTTAAGAATATTGTGGCAGAACTTTGAGTGTATTTGTACTGGAAACATATACAATTGGAAGAAAAATGCAGGCAACTTAATTTTTTAAAAAATAAGTCACAGCCATCTATGCCTACTTCCCCTTTATGCATGAGGGAGAAATTGGTTTCAGTTTATAACTCTTTGAAATTTGCACTTCTCTGAATTTTGCAATGCAGTTCTTTACCCAAGTAATGTGTGCAAATATGTGTCTATTAGGGTAAAGTGTGCATTAAAATGCATATACTGGTGAAAATAACAAACAGAAATGCATTATATTATGGGGAATTGCTTTGTAAAAATGTGCATATTAGGCAACATTGCATACAAAAAGGAGAAATTTACACTAAATACAAATTTTCATGAGGATAATAATTATTATAATTTTACTATTTATACCCCAACCATCTGACTGGGTTACCCCAGCCATTTCAACATATTGATGCCTAAATGTGAAGAACTAAACTTAACAATGGAAACGGAGAGAAACAAAAAACAACAGATTTGCCCATCCCTCATTTTATGTATTAGAAATAGCAACTTCGCCCAATCCGGTCCTGCTACTACCACCAGTTAAAACCAAAATCTGAAAAAACAGTGTGGGTTGTTGCGGTGGGGTAGCTGTTAGGATAGTTTTCCCCTTGCAGAGCTTCAATTTCAAGCATTCTTAATGAACTACAGTTTCCAGAATTCTTTGGGGGAAGTCATGTGCTTTAAACGCCTGCTGTGGATCTGCCCAAACCCACTTTGACCCTATTCCCAAACAAACCACCAATGTGCCCTTGTTGTTTGCCACCAATAACATTACATCAGGTAGAAGATGGGAGGCAGTATTGTCAGCTGAAAGCTGTGCCGGTCAGAATAGAAAACACTGGGACAGTTGAGCATAAAGCAGGTTTGTATATTCGGTTGACTAAGAGCATTCTCCAAAAAACGCATTATCATTCCTCCATCATTAAGTTTAAAATTAGAGGCAGGAACCAATCATTTTACCTTATAGTCGAAGCTGTGGCCGTGGAAATGTGCTGTGTGCATATCCACTTCGTTCCCCATCCCCATTAAGTACCAGCTGACTTTGTCTCCAACATGCATTGTAAGGCCATGCAAGTTTCCAAACACCTTTCCGTTAATGGCTAATAATAATAATAATAATAATTTATTATTTATACCCCGCCACTCTGGGCAGCTTCCAACAAAACACTAAAATACAATAACCCATTAAACATTAAAAGCTTCCCTAAACAGGGCTGCCTTTAGATGTCTTCTAAAAGTTTGGTAATTATTTTTCTCTTTGACATCTGGGTGGGGGGGGGCATTCCTCAGGGTGGGTGCCACTACCGAGAAGGCCCTCTGCCCGCTTCTCGCAGCGAGGGAACCGCCAGAAGGCCCTCAGCGCTGGACCTCATTGTCCGGGCAGAACAATGGAGGTGGAGACGCTCCTTCAGGTATACTGGACTGAGGGCGTTTAGGGCTTTAAAGGTCAGCACCAACACTTTGCATTGTGCTCAGAAACGTACTGGGAGCCAGTGTAGGTCTTTCAAGACCGGTGTTATATGGTCTCGGCGGCCGCTCCCAGTCACCAGTCTAGCTGCTACATTCTGGATTAGTTGTAGTTTCCAGGTCACCTTCAAATGTAGCCCCACATAGAGCGCATTGCAGTGGTCCAAGCGAGAGATAACCAGAGCATGTACCACTCTGTCGAGACAGTCCGCGGGCAGGTAGGGTCTCAGCCTGCGTACCAGATGGAGCTGATAAACAGCTGCCCTGGACACAGGCTAAGGAAAGAGAAGTTTATCATGAAGGCAAAAACTCTTTGACGGAACATGTGACTTTCAATACAATGAAGCCAATGGTAGGGCCGGTCCTCAAATACACTCTGCCTACTGAATTACAGGAGGCCAACTGTGAAGGAAACCAAGCGAGCAGGATGTTTGGAGCCCACCTTCCAAAAGAGAAAAGGACCCAAGAGCTGCAATACAACCCTATGCCATACAGTTTGGCATGTATGTGGCAAATGTAATGATCACAGAATGTGATTAATGACTGGCAATTGTGGGTGTTGGAAATACCCCATCGCCATAGAAACGTACCGTGCATCTTATTGCTTTCGATAAACTCCTCGTCTTCTTTGTTCACGCCTTCTGGGTTGACAGCGTAAGTGTTGATATTTTCATCCAGGTACCAAGACAGGTTTTCGTCAAACACCAAAAAAAGAACATTAAATTGAATTGGCTGTGCGGATGTGGAAAGTAATTGTACATGCTCCCTGCGACAGACTAGCAGTGTCCCAATTAATCCACTGTAGAGGTCCTGAAAGCAAAAATAAAGAATATATTTACCTATCGCCATTACTAAAATAATGGAGATGGGGAAATAGCATCTGATGAAATATTGGCCCATATTGAGTGCTTGGGATTAAGTCTAAGCTTCTGAAAGGCTGGCCAAGGGGCTGCTGGATCCTGCAGATGCCCTTCACAGATGGAGACCTCTGGAAGTCTCCTTCTAGAGGCCTCCTACTTGCAGCAATGGGAAGCTCTGCTGCTACCACTCCTTAGTCATTGGTGCTGCAGTGGCAGTAAGGCATGGGAAAATCAGGTGTGGCAGGGACAGATTGAGGGAGACCTTGGATCTAAAGCCGTCCCATTTCCCAGATAAGGGCAAATAATAATAATAAGCCAGTCCTGGAACTGCCATAGTTATTTCCCCTCCCACTGAAACCAACGACAGGAAAAATAAAATCTGGAAAACAAGTACATAAAAGGAGGGGGGAATCTGCCCCACAACCTTCTAACCCTGGTTGGTAGCTCCACCACCATGACTCCATATTTTTCTGGACTATGTCACTATGCATTTAAAAGGTTAGATCCAGTTTTAAGTTAGTCACATTTAGGTCCCATTGAGATCAATAAGATTTAAATCACGACTAAATTTACAGATGGATTTAAATGGGACCGAAGTGTGACTAACCTAGTCTGGATCCAACCCCTTCTATACACATCCATTATAGATGAAAGTTGGCTTGCCACTTCCAAAGTACTTTGAAAACGGATTCTGACTCTACGTTTTCCTCCCCACCGCCCTTTAAAGCTCTGCTTCCAGAAGAGTTTGAAGAAGAAGAGTTTGGATTTGATATCCCGCTTTATCACTACCCGAAGGAGTCTCAAAGCAGCTCACAATCTCTTTTCCCTTCCTCCCCCACAACAAACACTCTGTGAGGTGAGTGAGGCTGAGAGACTTCAGAGAAGTGTGACTAGCCCAAGGTCACCCAGCAGCTGCATGTGGAGGAGCAGGGAATCGAACCCAGTTCACCAGATTACGAGTCTACCGCTCTTAACCACTACACCACACTACACCCAGATTACATGAGGCCAATCTCATTGTCTCCATCAAGATTTCAACAAAGTCAGATGACTTGTTGTTTAGTAAGGAATGAAGCCAAGGTAGGAAGGCTGGTGAAGAAGGGTTCTGTGCCCAGGTAAGGGAACAGATTTGGTAACAGCCATTAAAAACACACCTTAACTTTATCCACAGCTGAGTAATATGCCCAAGGGATACAGTCGGAATCCCCTTCAGCAGGACCAGATCTCCTTGGTATTTTCCAGACATACTCTCTGACTGCACCTGCATGAAACAGATATTTAAAATTGATAAAATCATGCATAGCATGGAGCATAGCTTCCCATAATAATTTATTATTTATACCCTGCCCATCTGGCTGCGTCCCCCCAGCTACTCTGGGTGACTTCCAACAAAATATTAAATACAATAGTCTGTTAAACATTAAAACCTTCCCTAAACAGGGCTGCCTTCAGATGTCTTCCAAAAGTCTGGTAGTTGTGAATGTTAAGTTGTGGGTGAACATATCAGACGACACAGCGATTCTTCAAACAGCTCTTGTTTATTCACAGGCCAGGACAGAACTGAACTGAAGGGTTCAGTAAGTCTGCTTATATAGAGCTCCAGTACAATGTAACTGTAACAATTTTCTAAAACTATCCAGTCACTGAACGTCACTTTCGATCCCTTATTTGCATAACTATCTACAGTATCCCCCTGCTGGCCCAGGGTGAGAACTTCAGTACATAACAGAGAAGGCCCTCTGTCTGGTTCCCTGTAACCTCACTTCTCACAGGGAGGAAACCACCGGAAGGCCCTCGGCGCTGGACCTCAGTGTCCGGGCAGAACGATGGGGGTGGAGAAAGGGTAACAGAGGAAACCTTTTTCTCACTCTCTCATAACACTAAAACTCATGGGCATTCAATGAAGCTGCCCCTCTGCCCACATTGGCAGGGAAGCCCTGACAGCAAGGAGCACCCCAATGCACCCATCCAAATCGCAAGTGGGTAGAAGCTACCACTGATGGTATCCCTGCTGGCAGGTGACAGGCAGAAAGCCCCGAAAAGCAGCATTTCATGGGCATGACTGGATCCTGTGCTGACTCTGTTCCCACCATGTGACAAGAATGCGCCTCCTCTAGGCCTGTGTAGTGCAGTAGCCTGGTGTAGCACAGGGATATTTTTTCTGCTCTCCACCTTCTGCCCTGGCTGGTGTGAGCAGTTGGGCTGTGGACACAGAAGTGCCTGCACTGGTGGCCAGGGTAAAGGTCAATCCCTGCCACTGGTGGCCTAGGGTTAGGATTGTGTCCTATGATGAGAGACCCCAGATAGGCATTCTTGGTGGTTACACGCCCTTCCCCTTCAGATTCACCAACACTAAATTGTATCATTTTCGAATGTTTTTGCAAAAAACTGAACAGGAGGAATTAAGTCCTTGTGAGTTTTCACCAGCTCCACATTTTCTGCTTCTTTTGTCCTTTTGTTATTATCCCCATTCTACAGACCTTGAGGCAGATTTTAAAAAGTGAGAGAAATAACATATGGGACTATTACCTGAACTGGTTTCGGCTGTGTCCGCAAAGTCAGTTTTCACTCCTTGTGCATGAATAGAATAAGGTCTGGAGGCCATGTTTTTAAAAATAATTGTGATTTTATCCCCAACATTTGCAACAAGTAGTGGACCTTGGAGAGATTAAAAACAAATATGTTCTCTAAGACACAGCATTAAAGGAAATTCCAAAGTGCTTTGGAAAACAAAACTGCAAAGACTGATCAGTGCAAAGGAAACCTACAGGCACTTAAGGCTCAAATTACGGTAAATTGCTAGGGCTCTTAAGCACTTAGCAGTGTACTTAAATTCAATTGACTTGAATTATATGTAAGTGGGTTTAATTTTCTCTGGATTAAATCCAGTGTTAAGTCTTAAACTTTATCTACAAGTCATTGATCTGGTTCAAGCATAATGCTAACCCACAGTTTAATGCAGTGGTGAGGAACCTGTGGCCCTGCAGATGCAGCACATCACAAAAAGTGCTAATTGTGATGTACAGAAGCTGCTGCCTCCTTTCATCCTTACTTGAGACCCACACGGCAAAATTCAGTTCATGCCAATATAACGTTCAGTAGTTGTTCTTTCAATTTATAAAGCCAGTACCTAGAATTCCCAGGTGCTCTTTTTCTTCCTTCCTTTCTTTGGCGGTGCTGAATGATTTGTCAGTATATTCTCGATAAACAACCTTCTTGTATTTTGACCCAATGAACTTATCGTTTTTATTTAAGAATGAATTCCCTGGGCTGAAGGGGGGAAAAGTGAAGGATACATTTGAATATGAGAACCAATAAAGTTAAGAGGCACTGGTCAAAAAGTCCAGGTATCATTTATGTAACTGCAAATGTGAAAATGTGTTTTACACAAACACATAGACCATTCATATTCCATCTTCCAACCAGGTAGGCAAAAGGCATTATCAGAGTTCAAGGACAAATTTCAGTCAGGCAAAAATGCTAAAGGAGAGTGCAAATTCCTGAGGATTTGATAGACAGGCTTCGAAAGGCACCTTTGGTCACTGGGCCTAAGATTCCCCACTCTTGAGTTAAAGGAAGGAACTAATGAGACGCCATTCTGCTTATGGCTGGTTGACATCTCCATGTTATGGTTAGGAAAGTCACACACAGTGTGACTGTGTGTGAGGTGTCTTGCCCCATCTACTTTGGGGGTTGGCCCCATCCACTGCTGGAAAGTGGGCTGGGACAACTTTCCACTATGCCTGCAAACAAGACTGAAGCTCAGGAGGGAGCAAACACAGGGAAGAGGTGCTCCACGTCTGACTTTCCAAAGGACCTGTCTACCTGAGAGGTCCCGATCTTGGCCTCCAGCAGGCCTACCTGACCTGTTAAATTGCAGCCACACTATCTCAGTAAGTCATGTCAGAAAAGTCCATAGCTATTCTGGAGCAATAATCCCCCTGCCTGTAATGAGAGTTTAACCAGAGACTGGTAGAGATAAGTGCCTGCAGCCCCATGCTTAAAAGCAAGGGTTGTGTTGCATGAGTCATTTCATGCCTTGCCAGGTTTAGCAGATCTTACAACTCCAACCACTTCTGACCACTGGTCATGTATCTGAGTTGTATCCAGTTGGAGAAGGCTGCTTTACAGAATGGCAGACCTTATCAGCAAAACAGTGGGTGGAAACTTAAATAGAGGAAACTTAAAATCCTGTTGCATCTTAAGTGCTGTGGTATTGTAAGACCCTAGGTCTTGAGTCAACAGTGCCCTTTACTACACTCTGTGAATGTGGCTTTGTGTTAATCAAAGGGTTTGTCTGTCCTCGGAGATGATATGGAGATGTTTTGTGCCAGTCCTAAATATTTTTCGCACTCTGCACAAAAAAGAAACTCATCCCTTGTGCATTCATAAAATAATCCACAAAGGGAAGCTGGAAGCAGGGAAAAAGTGCTCCCTATGAAATCTGCTGCATGAAATGCATAATAGTAGCATCAGCAACACAAGTAGGTACCACTGTGGTGGGAAGGTAAACAGCATTTCCTTGCGCTTTAGTATCACCACTAGTGATACTAGACACCACCTAAGTATTGTTTGCCATGTATTCATTACATTTTACATTTAAATATGGGAGAGAAGTATTGTTTTATTTTTTCCACCATTCCTCCAAAGAGCTTAAGGATAGCTATGTGGTCCCCTGCTCCACCCTTGTACATTTAATTCTCACAACAAATTTGTGAGGTAGGTTAGGCAAATAGCTGGTGACTAGGCTGGTGAGGATTTTGACTTGGGTCTCACCGAGCCTAGTCCAACCACTTGGGATCCATGCCTGCTACAAAAGGATGGAAAGGAAAAGTGAGCGATCTCAGATATGCTTTTCTAGGAATTTATTGTTTGCTCTGGCCTTACCTTTCATGATGGAAGTGATGCCTCTCCTGCTCCCAGGTCCTGCTGGGGGAATAGTCCCATTCTATTTCTACTGCTGCAATGTAATAGGTCTTTTCATGGGTATATACCTCATTATCCTCTGGTGATGAAGCACACTTCCTCACTTCATAGGTTTGTCTCATACCCCCTGTGAAATGATCTGTAGTCATGCAGGCCACTTCAAATACCCCTGGAGAAACAAAGAGAGAAAGCAAACAAATGAATCCAAACCAAGCACACCTAGGAAATGTGAGGCCTGGCCTGCATTACAGGAACTAAAATAATGGAGGACCCTCATTAGGCTACGTACACACCAAGCATTTGAAAAAGCAGAGGATCCTGGAAACCCTTCAGAGCTACAGTCCCTAACACCCTTAGGCAACTATAGTCTCTTGCAGCAAAAACAACAAAGTGTATTGTGGAGTCTTAAAGACTAAAACACTTATTATGGTATCAGCTTTCCTGAAGTGGGTGTCAGCTCACTTCTTCAAATGAATGAAGTGTTATCCCGAGCTGCAGAGATGTGTAATATATAAATTGGTCAAGATGAAGAAGCAGGTCAAGTGGAATATTTTTCAGTGTAACACACTGAGGATTCAGAGACAAGTACAATTTTAAAAAATAAATAAAATTAAACCAGCTATATTTTTAACCCAAGCAAAGGGCAGAGGTCAGCAAACTTTTTCAGCAGGGGGCTAGTCCACTGTCCCTCAGACCTTGTGGGGGACCAGACTATATTTTGAAAGGGAAAAAAATGAACGAATTCCTATGCCCCACAAATAACCCAGAGATGCGTTTTAAATAAAAGGACACATTCCACTCATGTAAAAACACACTGATTCCCAAACCGTTTGTGGGCTGGATTTAGAAGGCGATTGGGCCGGATCCGGCCCCCAGGCCTTAGTTTGCCTACCCATGGGTCACACTCAGCAGAAAAGAGAAGGACCAGAATACTATTTACTCATTATGCAATTGAAGGTTCTCAAGAGAAGGATACAAGAGAGAAAAACCAACTCCAAACATGCTCCACTAATTCTTAGCATTTCCAACAGGAGTGCACACTAGACCACCTCCTAGACTTGAGCTAGAGCAGGGGTTTTCCAAGCTTTTTACACATATGGCCCACTTGAGAAAGCTGAAAATTACCAAGGCCCGCCAGTCACAAAATGGTGGTGCAGGGGTAGAGCCAACTACAAAACAGTGTCGGATGGAGGCAGAGTTTTGCATAATCAGCTAGCAGTTACTGGTATAATTTTCCATTGATATCTAACCTCGCTTTGGAAATTGCTCAACTTTGCCACAGAAATTTCATTGGGGTGAGAGTTCCATAATTAAGTTTTCTTCAAACTAAGTACAGGATTAAGGAGAGATAGTGACTCGGTTTCCCCCTTTTAGAAATAATTTACTGGTCCAGAGACTGTAAACTGAGAAGTTCATATAACCAAATGTATGGCTGGGATGTCTAGGCAAGAGTTTAAAATTAGTAAGTACAATTGTTGTTATTCACCTTCTGAGTCAAGCTTCATAAGAGCTGTGAGAGAGCTATGTGGAAAGAGATTAGCTGTATCCTTTCTTCCTCCTTTAGTCAAAAAGGTATTTCCTGAAAAATGTATTCCATGAATGTCAACCTCTGAACCCAAGCCAATCAAATGCCACGAAACGGTGTCTCCACCACACATCTCAAGGCCTTCCTGGCTTCCATACATGTATCCATTTAAGGCTGCAAAAGAAGGGTGCAAATTGATGCTTAAACACATTCAGTGTCAAAATCCCACAACTAACATAATATAGTTCAATAGCAAAAAGAAAAGATGTATACTATGTGCTTACAGTTTTTGCAAATTAAACAAGCCATCATCTTCCATCTATTTGAAATATTTAATAACGCATGTAGTCCAATCCTACGTACAGTGGTGCCTCGCAAGACGAAAAGAATCCGTTCCGCGAGTCTCTTCGTCTAGCGGTTTTTTCGTCTTGCGAAGCAAGCCCATTGACGGCTTAGCGGATTAGCGCTACTAGCGGTTTAGCGGCTTTTAGCGGCTTTTAGCGGCTTAGCGGATAAGCGGCTTAGCGGCTTAGAAAAAGGGGGGGAGGGGAAAAAACCCACAGGAACTCGCAACATATTTTCGTCTTGCAAAGCAAGCCCATAGGGAAATTCGTTTTGCGAAGCACCTCCAAAACGGAAAACTCTTTCGTCTAGCGAGTTTTCCGTCTTGCGAGGCATTCGTCTTGCGGGGCACCACTGTATCTTTATTCAGACATAAATTTCACCCTGCTAATAGGGCTTACATCTAATTAAACATGCATCTATACACATATTTGCTGTCTTATCTGGATTCTGCTCCAAGTCACACAGGAGTGAATCGTAGAATCTTAGGATTGGATTCAGCTAAATCCTACTCAGACTCACTGGAATTAATGAATCTAACAACGTAAGGAAAGCCAGTTGAATCAGGTCAATAGCCCATCTGGTCCAGCATCATGTTCCACAGTGGCCACAGGAAACCCATAAGCAGGATCCGACCACAATAGCATTCTTCCTTCCTGGGGTTTCCAGCAACAAGTGTTGCTTCCTCTGACTGCAGCCATCATGGCTAGTATTCACTGATAGCTCTCTCTTCTGTGAATTTGCCTAATTCTCTGTTAAAGCCTTCCAAGTTGGTGACCATCGCTGCTTCCTGTGGGAGTGTGTGCCATAGTTTATGTGCTGAATGAATAATTATTTCATGGAACAGTGGCTTCTTGATTGAAAGCACCCAAGTCTCCAAAACTGTTTCTCCTATTGCCCAAGGAACGAGAGAATGATAGACTACAATCTCAATCCCCATTACTCGCTGAGAAACACAGAGCAATTCTAACTATAGAAATTCTAACTAAGCTCCTTTCAGGAGGAATTCGACCCCACACTTTTGTTGGTTAAGTTCCTGGTGGCTGTATCATGTGACTGAGCAAAAGGAAGTTTTGAATAGGCGTCGGTCTCTCCTTGTTCTGGGCATGCTCCCAGAATGCCCATTTTGGAGGCTTGCCCCTATGTAAGTTCCAATGGCTTACATTCTATGGGCTGATCCCCAGATGCAGGGCTGGGCCGCAGCTGCCTTGGGTGGCAGAACCTCAGTGGGGAACAGCCCCGGCCACCACTACTGGAGAAGCAAGGAGAAGGGGCTGCAGCATTGGCTTCTGTGTTCTGGCGGAATCTTGCCAGAAACTGGAAGCCATCGCCACATCTCATGGGGGGAGGGGGCACTGTCAGAACCTGGAAACTGTACAACCCCAGTTAGTGAGGTGGGCAGTGGCAGCAGCTGGGGAAGGCGGCACTGTACCATTTTGCCTCAGGCGGCAAAATGGGACATGCCGCCCCTGCCCATCTGAGCCAGGGTGAGAGACCTTCCCCAGAGACCTTCTCTGAATAAGTGTTTGTTTGGGGAGGTGATTGGGTGGAGAGATGGGGTAAAGAATTTGCCTTCATCATTTCCATAAACAAAAACAAAACGGTAAAATTACAATGCATCTTGTTGGATTCCTGGAAATCTTCATCCTCCTTATTAATCTGCGTAAGATCTCCTCCAGATAGCGCAATATTGTCATCCAGATACCAGCTCAGATTCTCATCGAATACTGTGGCGAGGAGGAAAAACTCCTTGTCTACATTTTTCTGTGGAAAAGAGCAAGTGTAAAGTGGGGGGGGACACATGTGGGAAAACGCTATTAAACTGGCTGGGGCTAGCTACAGTGGTACCTCGGATTAAGATATTGCAGAGGAGAATGGTAGATACATTAAATCTCTACAAGATTCCCCAGGTAAGATACATGGCATATAGGAATGTTTTTCTTCTTTTCTGAGCTGTATACAATGTTTTCCTCTACTTAGAGTAGACTCATTAGGTAATATTTATTTTATAGTTCCACTCAGAGCATGGATGTGTAGCCACAGTTGGGGAACACCTGAACTAAGCTCCTCAGACATACAGTGCTACCTCAGGTTAAGTACTTAATTCGTTCCAGAGATCCGTTCTTAACCTGAAACTGTTCTTAACCTGAAGCACCACTTTAGCTAATGGGGCACCGGAGCACGATTTCTGTTCTCATCCTGAAGCAAAGTTCTTAACCTGAGGTACTATTTCTGGGTTAGTGGAGTCTGTAACCTGAAGCGTCTGTAACCCGAGGTACCACTGTATCTGTAAAACTACGTGCAACTCCTTATCCAACTAATGAAACATCCTTACAAACGCCTTTCAGGTTCTGGGGTGCTCTTTTTCAAATCACCCAGCAAATGACTTCCTATGCTGCTGGAGATTAGAAAGTCAGGGCTCACCCACACTTCTTGCCACCTTCCCTCAGGAAAACTCACGGTTTACCGCTGAACTGGAGCAAACATCAACTGAGTCTTCTATGTAAAGGAGACAACTCCTAGGGGCTGAGGTCTCTTTGCCCCCCCCCCAATAAAATATTTGAGGAGGCAGACCCCCCTAAGTTGATGAGCATTGTGCGTGTGTCACATCTTGTGATCTATTGGGGAGGGGGCTTACCTGGGAGCCCGCAATATTTTATCTAAGTTGGCACCCCTGATGTTTGCTCCAACTTAGCACTAAAAAAAAGGTTTTCTGGAGGATAGCAGTGGGGCAAAGGCCATAGCTGTCAACGTTTCTCTTTTTTAAGGGAAATTCACTTATTCTGAATAGGATTCCTCGCAAGAAAAGGGAAAAGTTGACAGCTATGGGAAAGGCAAAGAGTCAATGTGGTGCCCACAGGCACCAGTGTGCCCCCAGTATGACAGCCAAGAAAAATCTCAGAATCTTTTCAAAAATCAATAAACCCTTGCTCTCGTCCTTTTTTCAGTGACTCAGTCTCTACTACATTGAACGCATCCCCTTAAAAATGACCACACCTCATTCGATGCCAGAATTTGACACCTATCCTCTCTTCTGCTCCTCTGTTAAGAACAGAAGCACTTCTATCTGTGAGGGTGGATGGTGGTGGCTGATATAGGTGCCGTTGGGGTGGGGAGAGGTATGCCCACACCATTTTGTCTTTAAGATGTGGCAGCCATTATGCTATGCCCCTGAAGCAGCCATTTTGTGACCAACACTCACCAGAGTTTCTCAAAATCCCAAATGTGCGGCTGGCACCAAAAAGGTAGGTGATACAAAGAGGAGGATTTCAATTATTCCTGCATTACCTGTTTCCCTGAAGGAAGCAGTGATCCTTTCCTGCACACCAAGAATGGGCCCACTAGGCCAGAGCTGGTGTCCTTGACTGAATCCGATGCTGAATAATAAATCCAAGTAAGGCAATCTGGATCGTCCCGAGTAGGACCCACAGTTTCAGGAACCTCCCACTCATAAGTGAATTTCTCTCCAGGATTCACATGCGAAGATGGGCTTGCAGGTCCTACATTAAGTTCATCATCAAGAAAGAAATGCCCCTAAGTAGTCGTATCATGGGAAGCATGTTAAGAAAGTTGGTTTACCTCCTCCAGTGGATACAACACAAGATTTACATCATTCCCTTAAGATAAATATTCACCTCCAGAGATGGTGTTGTAGAAGGCACCCTCATTGTCTTTGTTGTAGCTCAGCCCATGCGGCTGAATGCTGAAAGGGTGCGTTGCCCTGTTTAGAAACGTCACCTGGATGGTCTCGCCAACTTCTGCCCTCATGACAGGTCCTAGTTAAAAAATCACACAAACCCAACAACACAAATTAAAACTATAATATCTTAATCACGGTTGCAGCTCAAACACACTTGCCTCTCAGCAGAAGCACTTGAATAAGGTGTGGTCCAAAGCTTGTATGGAGATGTGGCTTAGGAAGGGTACCAAGCGTCAGCTGGCAAGGTGCTCTCATGACCCCCCATGGAAACATCTTGGTGGAAGTGGTCAGACGGGAAGGAAGAGGTCAAGGAACTGCAGGAATCTGACCCATGGGAGGAGCCCAATGGAGTGGGAGGTGATCAACAGGACCTGGTGGAGGACTTTGGCCCCAGGGAGAGGTCCAGCAGATAGGGAGGTAGTGACCTAGACCTAGGAGAAGGGCCAAATGGGTTGTCAGGAGAATGGCCTGCCTCAATGTCATTGGATGGGGTATCCCAGCCAGTCAGTGTGTTGCCCCTGGAAGCGCCCTCTGACAACATAGATCTACTGTCCTCGGGAGAGGCGCAGAGGGATAAACTTGACCGTGAGTCAGCCCTATCGTCTCTACCTCCATCACCAAAAATGCAGAAGTGACTGCACTGGTGTGAACAGACTCCTCATGCCCAGCCTACTTGCTCTCCCAGAGTGGAAAAACACTATAGATAAGTCAGAACTTAGATCGTTTTTTAAAAAGGATAAAAAAAATCCTGTGGGAAATGTCGTTTTAAACAATTCTTGCTCTCTGGCACCATCTAGTGTTACATGTTTAAAATACATTCAATTTGTTGTTTCTTTACTAATGTAGCTGAGTCCCCAGTTTTGAGTCTTCATACCTCAACCACATAAATGAAGGTGCCCACCCTGCTCTTCGAAGGGAATGCTCAGAGAGTGTGTCAAATGTTGTGTCACTGTCTTTTTTCTGCCTATCTCCCATGCTTCCTGACTTTGTAGCTGTTGGAACTCCACTCGGCCAAGCCGATAAGGCCTCCTCTTCCTCCGAACTGAGCCTTTGAAATCGCCTCTGACGTGTTTAATGACCTGAGCTTTTGATGAGGCCTCAAGCACATTCTATCCAGCAGGGTTCCCAGCACAGGGAAGAGACGAGAGGTTTGGCTACATTGTAAAGAGCTTTATTTCTAAACTACACAGAACAGAAGAGACATCCTCTCTCTATGAAAGCAGAGAGCAACTGAAACAAAGGAACAAAGGAAACAGGAAACCACTAACGTCACATCCCGTCTCCCTTTCCCATGAGACTGCAAGGTCTCTGGAATGTAAACAGAGTCCTGTGACTCCACGCAGCTGCTCAGTGAGAAACAGAAACTAACAGTAACCAGTAACCCTACTTACGTTTGGGTGCTGTAGAGAATTTTGGAATAAAACTTTTAATGCTAACAATTGACTCAAGAGCCCGAGCACAGGGTCTGCTAGTGGGGGCCACGACAGTGGCATTTTGACTCTGGGCATGATGTTCCCCACTCCTGCTTTAAAGGACTGTTTCGGTTTCTTTAGTGTCAAGTCTCAGGCTCCCATCCACAGTCACTTTGGGTAAAACCACATTGCCAGACCTCTTTGTAGTAATCAGACATCAAACTAGTGACACCACTGCCTTTACCTCTCAAAAGGTGTATTGTCTTCAGCCTTGAAAGACAGCCTAGGAAACTGAAAATCTCCTCTGCTTTTGATTGCCAGAGGCTAAAAACAGTCTTACCTAAAAGCCCAAGATGTTCTTCACTAGGGAGCCTCTTTCGGCGCTGTGAAAATTCACTGCTGGTATACTCAACGAAAAGAGCTTTTTTGTAAGATCCACCAATCCTTTGTTCGCTTTTTTCAAAAAATGTCTTGGACTCCCTGTGCAGCAACACAAATTATTTTCAAGAGCTGCATTCAGTTAACGGCAAAGAGAAAGACATTCTACACCATACTAAAATTGTTCAGTCCTCATCTCATTCTAATTTCTTCTGTTGTTTGGCTTTGAATGGCATAACTTGGAATCAAAGTGATTTGGATGGTAGGACTTCACTTGGAGGCCCAAATGGTCAGTCTTACTGGCAGCATGGAAGAACTACAATGAAGGGATTTTAAAGGAGCAAAAGGTAACATTTGCTTCCACACTGGGAATTTGCTATGGACTAGCCACACTTCCATTCACTGACTCTTTACACGACATTCTGAACAACTTTTTAAAAAAAATAATCAATGGAATAGCTGCACAATTTCCCCAGGTGCAGATGTCCTCTTGTGCTGCTGTTCTGGCTAGTCATGACCTGTATCAATTGCTCTATTTCCTAGATTGCTGGTGACATTCCCTTCCCTGTCTCTCCTCTCTAGGAATCAATTCTATCACATTAACCTTCCTCTTTCCAAATCACATCACCTTTACAGTCAGTGGCCTCAACTGTGGCAGCAAAGAAGGGGAAGAGCCAACCAGACTCTCACATTCCACACCCTCCAACAAGTCCAGGCCTAAAGCCAGGATGTGCGTCTTCTGGGTCATGTGACCCGCAAGAAAGCACAGAGCTCAAAAAACGGGGTGTCCTGATTTAATTGGGGCACTTGAGGGGTATGACGTTCCCATCCACCACTGAGGCAACTGATAGGTAAAGGTAAAGGTAAAGAACCTCTGGACAGTTAAGTCCAGTCAAAGGCAACTATGGGGTTGCGGCGCTCATCTCGCTTTCAGGCCGAGGGAGCCAGCGTTTGTCCAGACAGCTTTTCAGGTCATGTGGCCAGCATGACTATACCATTTATGGCACAATGAAACACTGTGAAAGAAACCAGGGTGCACGGAAATGCCGTTTACCTTCCCACCTATTTATCTACTTGCACTGGTGTGCTTTTGAACTGCTAGGTTGGCAGAAGCTATGACAGAGCAATGGAAGCTCACCCCATCATGGGGATTCAAACCGCTGGCCTTCTGATCGGCAAGCTCAAGAGGCTCAGTGGTTTAGACCATAGCGTCACCCTTGTCCCTGAGGCAACTGATATGCACAAGGCAAAGGGAAGGGCCAGGACAGGGACCCCTCTTACATTAATGGGCCTCCCCATAGCTGCAGCAATGGGAACCCAAGAACGCCTGGGAGCTGCCATTTTAATTTCCCAAAATACCACAGAGTGCCTAATGTAGTGTCATGCCTTGTAGGTAATTGAAGCTCACAAGCCTAGCTGCATGATGTTGAGAACCCAAGGTAAGTATAAGCCCTGGTGGGTCCTTTGGGGGCACTGGGTCCCCAGCAGCTGCCCTAGGATGCCAGGGGCTGGTACCAGACCAGGGCCAGATCTTCTTGTGCAGACTTGACTCTATACTTCCCTCCCTGCTAAAAAAAATCTGAACATACAAAGGAAAGGCACTGCTGGATTGGATTGCTCCACACACCCCTCCTAGACAGCTGCTTGCTAAGATTGAACAGCTCTGCTGGTGAGAGCATTGGAAGCACACATTTTTTTCATGCAATCATCTGGCTCCTGTTTGCTTGATAGCTTAAAAGGCAATACTTACTCATCTAGAATTAATGGTTCCCCTGTGAAGTTATTTATTCCAGATGGGCCATAATTCCACACATGTTCCTCTGCTGCAATGTAATAGTGCCTTGCTATGGTGCTCTTCTTGGGAGAGGGGATATGGCTATTACAGTTTTTCACCTCAAAAATGGCCTGCATGCCACCTGAAGAAAAGAAAGACAGAACACATGGCGTTAGGATACTTCAAATTCTGGGAATCTCTGCAAACAGATTGAAGACTCTTTAAAGTTAAAGGTTTGCTTCAATAAGCCCCAGGTCCATATCTCCGCATGAAGCACTGTAAAAGCTATGAGCATTCACTTGCTTGTGTTGATCAGCAAGAATCTGCAGCAGCTTTCTACAACCTGGTGGTCTCCAGTTTTTTTGACTACAACTCCCAACATCCCCATGAAGCAGCTGTGCTGGCTTAGACTGATGGGAGACGTAATCAAAAACATCTGGGAGCCACAAGATTGGAGAAGGCTGTCTTTCATGATTTATCAGAACCTTATAAATTTATTCACTATATCTGAGCAGCTCAGTTAAGCAAATTTGGTAGAGAGAGTGAAATGAATTGCTCCCTAGTGCAGACTTGTTTTTTCCTGTTCAATTTCCCCTGAAAGCAATGAAATATCATCAAGGCCCATCACTCTCAAGGGGACTTCCTATATTGAATTCAAAGCATGCAGCGACAAAGAGCCCCATTTGTGGAGCTTCACCTGCCAGCTGTTCCAGGCTCTGGGCAGCTGTATTGCCTGTTTTCTTCCAGAAAACAGAAACACCTTTTACAGGAACAGAGGCAGCAACCTTGTAAAGGATTCTGTGGAGCTGTGGATTCTGTAGACTCATGATCCGATCTAGGTCATGGTCTGCCCAGATCTGATTATTTGCAATTTGAGTTTGATGAATTCCTTCCCGATCCCCAACCAAACCCACTGCTGGCATGTGGGCCCCAGTGGGTTGGCCAGTGGTGAAGCTGGCCTGTTGGACAAAAAGGAAGCCACCCCAGATTTACAGGTATGGGGAAACTTTGGGCTTCCAGATGTTGCTGAACTACAATGCAGACCAGCTCTAGCAAGCATGGCTAATGCCCAGGGATAATGGGAGCTTGTAGTTCAGCAACATCTGGAAGGCCAGAGGTTCTCCAACCCTGATCTAAAGTCTCTGTCCTTTTGCCTGTCTCAATCTTATTACTTTCTTAAGGAGTGAACCCTGTGCTGTGAACTCTAGGCTTCAAGAGAACACACCTTTCGGAACCTGGAAAATATTTATAATTCTTTGGTATGCAAAAAGAAACCCAGAGAGAGCGCCCTTGGTTTGTACCTTCTATGTGATCATTGACTTGACAGCTAAGCAGCCACTGCCCATCGTTCTTTGGCACCATGAGAGCATCCACGAAGGTAGCCGGGAAGAGGCTGACCGTGTCAATTCGATGGTTCCTTTCAGTCAAGACTTGCCCATGGAAATAGGCTGAATGGATATCGGCTTCATTACCCATTCCAAAAAGATACCACTTCACATTTTCTTCTGCACACATTGTGACATTGGGAAGATACCCATACATATATCCATTGATTGCTTTAAAAGAAAAAAGTTAAAAGATTATTTCAAACTACCATGATGCCCCCCCCAAAAAACAGAGTACATTCAAATTAATATGTTAGCAATATCTATTTACGGATTGCAGCAGCACAAATTGAATTGAACCAGCAAAAGTTAATTAACCAAAGTCCTTTTTAAAAAGCCAGGTCTTCAATAACTGCCTGAAGAAACATGGTGAAGGCCCTACCCCTGGTTGACACCATCCTCACCTCCTGAGACTGATGGTTTTGGAACAAATAGGCCATTCCAAAAGTATCCAGGTCTCAAACCATTCATGGCTTTAAAGGTTAACACCAGCATCTTGGATTGAGCCCAAAAAAACCTATCGCCATCAATCATGATGAGGTGGAATCAGCAAACCTCTACCTCTGAAACAGGCTTTCTTTTTGCAGAACCCACTTTAGATCTAGAACATTGATGCCGTAGATTTCACTTAATTGATTATTATACCTAATATCTTGACCCCAGGCATGACATCAGAAGTTGGTGTTGTTGCACACCTGCCAATAGTTCAGAGGACCCATCACCAATCTGCCCTTGCTGGTCTGGGTTTGCTAGTGGAAACTTGCAAGAGACCCATTGAATTTTGATGCCCACTCTTTATCTTGTACTTGTTTTTAGAATCTTCAGAGTGACTAACTTGGGGCTTTTAAGCAGTCTGCAATTCAGCTACTGATCAGCTACTTAGCTTCGAAACAGGTGCTATATATTTTTTTTAAAAAAACGTACAATCTAGAGTAACGCATACACCATATAGATATTTGTGTGGAGCAATATAAAAACGATTCACTAT
The DNA here is from genome assembly GCF_964106915.1 of Podarcis gaigeae. Taxonomy (NCBI): domain Eukaryota; kingdom Metazoa; phylum Chordata; class Lepidosauria; order Squamata; family Lacertidae; genus Podarcis; species Podarcis gaigeae. The sequence goes on from NC_139681.1 coordinate 76,706,745, forward strand.
GGCAGAAACATCTATGTTCAGGGAGAGTATATCTCTTGACTGCCTGCTGCTGTGGATAACTTTCAATATCTTGCCTAAGTTGTGAATATCTATGGAACTTACTTGTAACGTTATACGCACATATACATGTTGCAAAGAAGGTTCTTAAAAGAATGAAACAATTTGTTCTGAAAGGTAATCTTACAGTGCATTTTATTGCTCTCTTGGAAGTCCTCATTCCTGTCAACTTTGTCAGGTTCAGAGCAGTATTTCTTGATATTATCATTTAAGTACCAGCTGAAGTTTTCGTCTACCACAGCAAACATCAGGACGAATTCTCGGTTGACATCCTTATCTTTTCCACCCTGCAGTGTACCTAAGGAAAACAAAGGACACATTTTGCACATTTACCTGCTGAAATTATTGTCTCCCAGCTATTTGTTACCAGAAAAATGCCCACCAGTGATGTATGATAGAGAGGCCAACCCATTTTCTGCTACAGTGTCTGAAAATGCTGCTCTTTTGTTTTTCTCCATGTGCATGAATAGGGGGCATTCACTCAGGTGGGAAAATGCCAAGAGAGACATTTGAGGTTATTTACTTGAAATACTTTATAGCACACCCTTCAATGTGAAATAAAAATGTTCAAGGCAGCTAACACACACACACACACACACACACACACACACACACACAATCATGTTAAAGATCATGGCTAAAACAGCAACACACCTTAAATGGATCAGCAACATCAAACAAATCTAAAATCACAGAACTAGAACTTGAGGCCATCAAATGAACTGGAATGGTGGTGGAACTAGATGGGCTTTTCTGATCAAATAAGGCTCTTTTCCAGTTCTGAGATGCAGCCTTCTGTTGTTGGATGTGATGTTGCTATTTTAAAAGGAATTTCCCCCGGTGGTCACCCACTCTCTTTATCTAAAGGTCTCCAAAGACAATCTCAACATTTGGGCAAGTTCACATGGGAGTGATGATCCTTTAGATTCCCAGATCCTAAGCTTGAAAGGTCTTGAAAGGATTAAACCAAAACCTTTGAACTGTGATCAGAAAAGCCCATCTAGTTCCACCACCAGTACAGAGCAGACCAGCAGTCAGCTGTTTAAGAACTGATGGAGAGAAGAAATTAGATTTATCGAGAATAAGTTTAATTATGAAAAAAATGTGTATTGGCAATAAGTAATTTGAACCTGAAATATGGAATAGACGGGAAGTTGGGTCTTTAGTGTTAAGACCAATAGATGTTTTATTGTTTGCCAAGAAAATTATGTGTCTATGGTTATTTTTGTAATTTGTGTGTAATTTGGTACTTGTGGTTTTTTTTGTGTATGTGTGTTTTCTTGTTTTTTCTTGTATAAATATTTTTTTAAAATAAATAAATAAATAAATAAATAAATAATAATAATAATAATAATAATAATAATAATAATAAACTGATGGGATGTGTTTTAGTGTTGTCATATTTTGGAGAGCAAAAAAGAGGACACTATGACGACCATTCAAAGCAAATAAATGCAACGTGTCCCAAATTTTATTGCTGAAAAAGAGGACACATGGCAACCCTAATGCGTTTACTGGTCAACTATCTAGGAGTGTTGTTGTTGTTGTTGTTTTAACCAATTAAAGTTTCCTAATAGTTCAAATAATCTCTAAAGGCAACTCTTCATGCAGTGCATAGCAGCTGAGTCATCTGGAGGTTCCTACAGTATGAATAACAGTTGTCAGTCTATTGCTATCCAGGACAGTTATGTTGGGCGCAACAGCTGATGAAATGTTTAGAAACCACACACAACAGATATGGAAGAACTATCAGAGAATGGAAGATGACAAACACACACACACACACACACACACACACACACACACACACTGCAATTGTGAGAAAGAGGCTTGTGTAAGATGTTTGTGTGTTTGAAGAACCATAAGAAGAAGCAGTTTGTGGACAGAGAGAAAGAGAGGCAGGAAGAAACAGAATTGGTTGATGGCTATAGAAACATTAGAGGATGCAGGGTGACTCAGTCTGTAGATCTAATGTGAAGCAGTGGTTTCCGCTTGGCAGGAACACACATCCTGTTTGCTTCCGCCTACTCTCTGCTTGTATATTCATAAATAAAGTCATGACCTTCCAGTGCTCTCTCCTTCAAAGGAAACCCAAACCTGTGTTGTATTTGCTCCTTGAAGCTACTCACCTCTCAGAGAAATGAGGAGCACATGTGACTCGCACAGATAAACTTCAGCTAAAATCTCAGGAACACAACTCATGAACTGCAAACAGATAAGATTCTCTGACTCTCATTTCTTGGGGGGGGGGAGGGAAACAGCACTCGGTCATTTCCCATATTTCCCTTACCTTTCTTGCAAATGAGCAGAGGTCCAACAAGCCCAGAAGCAACATCCTTTGGGGCATCTATATGTGAGTGATAAATTCTGGTCACACAGTTATTATCTCCTGCTGCTGGACCATGATCTTCAGTTACCTCCCATCTATACACATACTGTTCTCCTGGTTGCACTGCATCATCTTTCTTTTGCAAACCTGAGGTGTTGTCAGGATAAAGTGCACCTAGGAAATGCAACAAATAGTGAATGTGGTATTATATATCATAGTACTGGTACAAGTGCCTCTGTGTCCAGGGCAGTTGTCTACCAGCTCCATCGGGTAAGCCGGCTTAGACCCTACCTGCCCGCAGACTGTCTCGCTAGAGTGGTGCATGCTCTGGTTATCTCCTACTTGGACTACTGCAATGCACTCTATGTGGGGCTACCTTTGAAGGTGACCTGGAAGCTACAATTAATTCAGAATGCGGCAGCTAGACTGGTGACTCGGAGTGGCCGCTGAGACCATATAACACTGGTCCTGAAACACCCCAGTACGTTTCTGAGCACAATTAAAAGTGTTGGTGCAGACCTTTAAAGCCACTTCACTAACATATGCAGTTTGTGTCCACTTGCCCCGAATATATGCCTGTTTGCGCACATTTCTTTGTTGCAGAATTGTATTGCAAAATAATAATAATATTATAAGAATTTATTATTTATACCTCGCCCATCTGGCTGGTTTTCTCCAGCTGCTTTAGGCCGCTTGCAGCAGAATATTAAAAAACATGATAAAACATCAAACATGAAAAACTTCCCTAAACAGGGCTGCCTTCAGATGTCTTCTAAAAGTCAGATAGTTGTTTATTTCTTTGACATCTGATGGGAGGGTGTTCCACAGAGCGGGCACCACTACTGAGAAGGCCTTCTGCCTGGTTCCCTGTAGCTTCACTTCTCGCAGTGAGGGAACCACCAGAAGGCCCTCGGAGCTGGACCTCAGTGTCTGGGCTGAATGATGGGGGTGGAGACGCTCCTTCAGGTACGCTGGGCCAAGGCCATTTAGGGCTTTCAAGGTCAGCATAAACACTTTGAATTGTGCTCAGAAATGTACTGGGAGCAGAGAAGCATGAATTTTGAAGGACAGCTGCCCTTCAGTTCACATACAGAGTTGTAGCCATTTAAGTTCAACCAGTTGCAAGTATTGGACCTAAGGTAGTCATGTCCATTAATTTTGGTGGGTCTCCTCTGAGTATGACTATCATTGGGCACAATCCATTAGCTAGGGAAATGCAGTTTAGGACTCATTCACATTTCCTTTTGTGCCATGTTTCTAGACACAGGTTCAGATTTGACACAACTACTCTATTCCGAACTTAAAAATGGAAAGTGAAATGCCGTTGGTCAACAAAAAGGGATTAAAGACTGTCTCAAGGGAAATCTAAAAAAATGTAGTTTAAACACTGACACCTGAGAAACACTGGCCTGTGAGCGCTCCAGTTGGAGAACAGCCTTTACCAAAGGTGTCATGGACTTTGAAGACACTCAAACGCAGGACGCAAGGGAGAAACGTGCTAAGAGGTAGGCATGCTTGGAAATCCTCACTATGATCAACTCCCGCCTGGAAACCAATGTCCCCACTAAAGAAGGATGTGTGGATCCAGAATTGGCCTCCACAGTCATTTACGCACTCATTGTTAAAACTGTGTTTATGGAAGACAATCTTACTCGGCTACGAGTGATTGCCAAAGAAGAAGACAGATTTGAGTGGTGGGTTTTTTTGGTCCCATTGCTTTCCCTGGGAAAACAAACATTTTACTGATGAATCGGAGCAAACAGCAATTGGGTTTTCTGCAGATTGGCATTCGCTCTGATCCAGGGGTATAATCTGGGTTTCCCTGGGGAAAGCTCTGGTGGGAAAAAAACCTGCTCAGACACAGACTTGGGAAACTCAGAACTTTGCCTAGAAAGCACAGAGCAACGTTAAGCGTGGCTGAGCAGGTTGGGATTAAAATGTGAAGCAAACAAATTTCTCCCGCATCTCAAAATTGAAGGTCGGGGGGGGGGAGGGAGGGAGCAGATTTCCTAGTTGCAGAAAAAGAACCCTACACCCATAGGTAAGGTAAAAGGTAAAGGACCCCTGGAAAGTTAAGTCCAGTCAAAGACAACTATGGGGTTGCAGTGTTCATCTCACTTTCAGGCCGAGGGAGCCAGCATTTGTCCACAGTCAGCTTTCCGGGTCATGTGGGTTGTATGTCTGTGGGGAGTTGGATCAAGTCAGACATTAATATCAGCACAAAAATGTCAGAGGTGCAGCTGCCCCCTCAGTCTTGCCAACTATAGTAGATTTGTCCATTTGATTTACACTGTCAGTTGGCTACCCTGACTGTAATTCAAGGTGTTCCTCACAGCACTGGGTGGGTGTCTACAGGCATAATGATGCAATTCTGTTGCAAAACAGGAAAGGTATGGAATCAGTTGGACACAAATGGAAGTTTACCTTCGTTTTCTTTTGTGTATTTGACACCATGGGGGTGGAGTGTGTAGGCCCTTGTCGCAAAATTCTTTACATGGATGATGAGTGTGTCTCCAACTTCTGCTTTAAGAATGGGACCCAGGAAGCCCAGCCAAGGTGGTTTTGCAATAATATGGCTGTATGAGTTGTCTGTGAACTGCATGTACACAGCTTTTTTGTATGTGCTTCCTATCCGGTCTGGGCCTTGTTGGAGAAAGACAGCAGCTTGCCTAAAGGATCAACACACAATCATGTCAGCGTAAGTCCTTGAAAAAAATACTGGGTACACTGGGATAGCTCAGTCAGTAGAACATGAGACTCTTAATCTCAGGGTTGTGGGGTTTTGCCCCACATTGGGCAAAAGATCCCTGCATTGCAGGGGGTCATCCCCTCCACCTCTACATTTCTGTGGTCCTATGATTACTGCTTCTGCACAGCATACGTTTTGTCTCAAATGAACTATTATTATCATTCCTTCTATTTCCGAAGTTCAGAGGCAAGTGCCATTGCTTACATAGACAAAATGGTGTCATCCATGCACAAGAGGGAGAGGTCATCTGGCTTGAGTAAATCCCAAAATTTACAGAGGTACAAGATGTTAAAAACAGCCAATGATATCAATAAATAATGGTAATTAGAGCACCAGTCCTGGCCTGACTGCACTGGCTGCCAATTGGTTTCCGTGCCCAATTCAACGTGATGATTTTGACCTATAAAGCCTTAAATGGCTCAGGACCACAATATCTCAAGGACCGCCTCTCCTCATATGAACTGACATGGACCCTGTGATCATCATCTGAGGCCCTTCTTCATGTGCCTCCTCCTCAAGAGGTCCAGAGGGCAGCCACATGAGAATGGGCTTTTTTCAGCAGGGTGCAGCAACAGAGGAGACCCACTGAAATGTCATCACACATTTGGCAAACTCCCCATCCAAGCTTCCCCACCTAGGACTGGCTGCCAATGTGCAACGGGTAGTTTCTCCTTATTGGGTTTTTCTCTGCAAGGAGATTTCCAAAGGAGACCAGTGTTGCTGCAAAGGCTCAGGCTATGAGCCTGTTTACAGGAAGCTCTGTGAGTCACAAATTAAATCGGATGTGCATGTCATGGCTCTCCTTGGACTGTCCAAATAATTCATATTTAATTGGAAGGTCTTCTTCTCTTCCTCTGCAAAGATAATAGCTTTCATTAAAACTCCACCTCATAGCTAAGATTCCTGAGGGCTAAAGGGTTTAAGTAGAGGTTAAAAGTGAAACGTCAAGCGTCATAGGCCAAAAGCAACCCCACAGTGCAACTTCGCTGTTCTCAGTGAATTTACACCAAGGAAGAAATTGGACCCTATGCCTCTGTGCTTTGTCAGAGAGCTAATAGAGTTGCCGACACACCACGGCAGTGAAGGTCTGTTGTGTGTCTCTTGTTGGTGTTGCCCAGCCTTTTCCCTTTGCTTTGCTCTTCAGAAATACTCTGTGTGTCTGGTTATTGCTAGCCCCTGAGAGGCACTGTGTTTCTCTGTCCTTTGAATTTCTTTCCTCATTCTTGCCCAGCTGCTTTCAACAAAGACAAGGAGACTGGTGTTGGTAAGATGCCTAGATTAAGCAAAGGGAGGGGCAAAGGCCAGTATCAGCTTTGTTGATTTTGAGTGCTCATTGTGTCATGTCATTGTCCTCAAACGCCTCTTTTGCATCTCACATGAGAGCCCTTGAGGAAGGATTAACAGATTTTTCTCTTTGACCATCTTCTGCTTTTGCTTCCTACATTTCCACATCCTTCTCGAACACAGAACCCGTGGCCACAACCTCACTTCTTATCAAACTACTCCTCTCTCCTCAGAATGACTGTTTGTTTATAATTGGTTTATTTTAAACCACAAGAACCACTGCACACAATGGGGCATGCATCTGAGTAGACATGAATAGGATTGCACTGTAAAAATAACTCTAAATTAATTTAGAGGTATAGACCGCCTCACCACAACATTTTGGGGTGCCTCCAGAGTGTCAGTATTTTGTGGGAGGGATCAAAACCCAGAGGGAAACTTTAGATTCATGCAGTGACAGCAGCTTAAAAGGATCTGTCAGCTTTAAGAAAATATTTGGACCGTTTATGATTTGGTGACAGTGAAATGCATTGAAAAGTGTGAGGTGGAGGTAGGGCTGTCTTAAGCTTATGCGGTGCTGGGGTGCAAAGATCCACCCAGCCCCCCCCCCCCGGTTGCCTAGTCCCAGGTGCGCAGGAGGGTGGAGCCAGTCGGCCGCCTCAGCGTCTCACTGTCTCGGTCACTCCTAAACTCGCAGCTCAGAACCGCCCGCAACAGAAGAGCCCGCCGCGGCACTCCAACCGGCAGACGGGCTCTTCCCCAGACTCAACTCTCAGGCCCCAGACTCTTGGCCTGGCGCCCCTGAGAACCTGGAGCCCGGGTACCCCGCACCCCTAGTGCCTATGGGTAATGCGGCCCTGGGTGGAAGAATTGCCCACATATAAACATATCACAAGCAAATCGGGATGGGTGCAGGAGGTTCATTGTTGTATAACCACCGCACAAACAAATCAGAACAAGCGCTCAATAGACACAGGGCATTAGCTAAACTCCTCGTAAGCCAAGTAAATTAAGCTGAACGCTCAGGCTGGTTGGAGGAGAATGTAAGTAGACCCTGCTGAATCATCTAGTCTAACTTCCTGTTCTGATGGCAGCCAGCCAGACGCCTGTGGGAACCCTGCAAGCAGTATTTGAGCACCAGAGTACTCTCCCCTCCTGTGGTATTCAGAAGTATTACTGCCTCTGAATGGAGGCAGAGCAAAGACATCATGGCTAGTGCATAGCTGTCAACGTTTTCCTTTTTTTAAGGGAAATTCCCTTATTCCGAATAGGATTCCTCACAAGAAAAGGGAAAAGTTGACAGCTATGGGCTAGTGGCCTTCGACATCCCTCTCCTCCATGAATTTGTCTATTCCTCTTTTAAAGCCACCTAAGTTAGTGGCCATCACTGCCTCCTGTAGGAACTGCATGAGCCACTTTTCCTTTCCATACAAATCAACTTTTTTCTTAAGTAGTCCTTAAGCAGTCAGTATACTTCGATAGAAGCAAATCTGTATACTAATGTGACAATAAAGAAAAGAAGCCACGTATACAATTTTTGCAGACATAGCTTGAACAAAACTGCATCGGCTGAAATTTGTTGTTGCAAGTACCAGAGTCTCATCTTTCTTTGCATCGGGCTGTACTACAACATGCATTTACTGAGCACCCATTAAAATCAACAGAGATAAATCGCCTATACTAAAAGGTGAAAGCTTGTTTTCAATACAGTTAGCCCAAAGCGAGTATCACTTACTCATCTTCTGAAAACGGCTTTCCAGATATGATGTTCTTTGTCCCGGGAGCATAATTCCAATCCGTTTCTGTAATCCCAATGTAATATTCCCTATCTGCTGCCCAGGCCTGTAAGAAGCAGCAAGCCAGCAAGTGGCTTAGTACGAACAGCTCCATTTTCTATTGCTGCCGGTGTAATAGAAGTTTGTGTTCCCTTTATAAGATCAGGATTTCCCCTACGCACCCGCCCCCATGGTTGCTGTTGCATAGTTCAGTAGACTAAAAGATTGCACAATGCTTGCTGGAATAAACACAGCCAGATTTGATGCCGGTAACTCGGGCAGCTGACGGATTAGTATTTTTAGAAAAACTTCCTTTTGATTTCAGCCAACCTCCTTCAAATGCAAATAAGACCTTCTGTAAAAGAAACTTTCCCCCATCAAAAGGGTTTAAAGGATTAAAGCTCCCTGTGAATTTTTTTTGGAGTTCCCCCCCCCCCCTGTGAAAGCAATGCCCATCTACTTTCTTGGACATGGTCCTAGTGGATTTTCCTGCATTCCACAACATAAGGTTTCAAGCAGCAAGACAGTGACGTGGATTCCATGTGGCCAGTAATATTAAAGTTGTCAAATTTTGAAAGAGGTCTCCTTTTCTTTTTCTTTATTCACCCTAGTAAGTACTGAGGGATTTTACAAATGGTTTGTTCTACATTCATGCTTGTTTGGTCTTCCTCATTGCTCATCCAGTCGATAAAGTCCATATAAATTTAGCAGCCTGATAGCAGAGTGCCAAAGACTAAATTCAACGCCTTTCAGTATAGGAAGAGTCATGCGCAATTTTAAGCAGGACAAGTTTTTTATGCACACAGATAAATCTGTCTATTCAGTCAATTCTGCTACTCTCTCCAAATTTTATCTGTTAAAAAGATTGATACATTGCAGAATAAGAAAATAATTTTAGGAAGAACGGACATTTTAATTATATTTATTAAATTATATTTATTAATTATATTTATCCCTTCCAGGTTTCAAGTCAGACCAACATTTTCTGCCTGATTTTTTTTCTCTCCACCCAAGGCCATTTCTTTTTATCTAACCATGTGGTTACTTATTAGGTATGGAATGCAAATAGGATCTAACAGTCTATCATCAACCACTCAGCAGTGGTGCCCTCCCTGTAGAACGCCCTCCTTTCAGATGTCAAGGAGATAAAGAACTACATAACTTTTATTCGTCATCTGAAGGCAGCCCTGTATCAGGAGGTAAGCCATGACAAAGTCCGTATAGTTAAAGCCATGGTTTTCCCAGTAGTGATGTATGGAAGTGAGAGCTGCTCTCACAGAGGCAAGATGTACATTTGTGTGTTTCTCGGTATAGCGAAATAAAATAGCAATGTAGCCATACCTGCCTCATCCTTTCGTTGCGGACTACGAGATTACACTCTGCTGGGCTCAGGACAAGATGAGCCATATCAGCTCCAGATGGGCCGGAGCTGAATAAACTAACACAGAGCACGCCAGGCCCTCCTGTCTTCCACTGCCTCCTACAGTTTGGTCAAACTCATGCTGGTAGCTTCAAGAACACTATCCAACCATCTTGTCCTCTGTCGTCCCTTTCTCCTTGTGCCCTCCATCTTTCCCAACATCAGGGTCTTTTCCAGGGAGTCTTCTCTTCTCATGAGGTGGCCAAAATATTGCAGCCTCAGCTTCAGGGTCTGTCCTTCCAGTGAGCACTCAGAGCTGATTTCCTTAAGAATGGATAGGTTTGATCTTCTTGCAGTCCATGGGACTCTCAAGAGTCTCCTCCAGCACCATAATTCAAAAGCATCAATTATTCGGCGATCAGCCTTCTTTATGGTCCAACTCTCACTTCCATACATCACTACTGGGAAAACCATGGCTTTAACTATACGGACCTTTGTTGGCAAGGTGATGTCTCTGCTCTGCTGCAAAGATATCTGAAGCTTTTAGATAGTTGACATAAGACTATAAGAAGAGGCCTCTGCTGGATCAGGCCAAAGGCTCATCTAGTCTAGCAGCTTGTTCTCATGATGGCCAATGAGATGCCTATGAAAGGCATATTTTCACTGGGGACTTACTGATCCTGTTGGCTGCATAAAACGCCCTTTTCAAAAACAGCATCTGCCTAAATTAGCTCACAGAACATCTTGAACTTCATGTAATAGCTTATAGCTTATTCTGATATATGGCTTCATCTTTTGTTTTAGAATTGACCACAGAACAATACAGTTGGCCTAATCTGGGTTTTTTATTTTAAAAAAACACACGTTTAAATACACTATTAATATGTGTTTCCTGCAATGTAAGAACATGTGCTTTTTTCTTCTGTAATTCGACAAGAAAAATTGTGCTTAATTGCTTCATTAAGTTCATTTGCATCCACTGAAATGCAATTAATAAAAGTCTTATTAAATTTTACAAGCCATTGTGCAGGAAACAAAAAGAAGGATATGCAGTTAATCCCAGAATTAGGTTTACACAGTAGGATTGCTATTATTGAGCTTTTATTACAGTAGTTTGTAAAACTTAGCCTATGACTAATGTGTGTAGGTTCATTATTAGAACTAAAATTCCCTGCAGGCAGAGTATGTCGAGATTAGGGTCCTGACGCCCCCAGGCAGTATGATTCTCCAGCAGTTTGACTTCAAACTCGGTGACACTCCATTATCTCTCAAGGCAGACAGATGCCGACAATAGGTAAAGGTAAAGAGACCCCTGACCCGTGGCCGACTCTGGGGTTGTGGTGCTCATCTCATATTGGTAGTTGGTATTGGTAGCTCATATTGGTAGCTCATATTGGCCGAGGGAGCCGGCGTACAGCTTCCGGGTCATGTGGCCAGCATGACTAAGCCGCTTCTGGCGAACCAGAGCAGCGCATGGAAAGGCCGTTTACCTTCCCGCCGGAGTGGTACCTATTTATCTACTTGCACTGCATGCTTTCAAACTGCTAGGTTGGCAGGAGCAGGGACCGAGCAACGGGAGCTCACCCCGTTGTGGGGATTCGAACCACCAACCTTCTGATCAGCAAGTCCTAGGCTCTGTGGTTTAACCCACAGTGCCACCTGTGTCCCTGGTGCCAACAATACATATGGTCAAAAGTTCTGCTTCAACCTTAGTTAAGCCACTTCCTTTATGCATATATTAGTGTCTGGTTTTTCTTATTTAGCTTCTATTGCTTTTTGTATTTGCTTTATTTCAGTTAGATATTTAGTTCCTTTAGCAATTTCATCTAATTTTGCTCTCAGTTAACTTTCAGTAGCAATACCATTTCTAGGGAGAGGAAAATTTGTGAAATATAGGGGGTAAAGACACATAAGATACAGACCGAATCAAGCCACACACTGCATTGCTTTATTTGATAACCGGAATCTTGAAATAACAGTGGCTTAGTTTCAAAATATGGCTGTGCACTCACTTATCTTCTGTAAACAACTCTTCGAAGTCTGTCGTTATAGTCAAATAATTTTTTCGCTGTGGCTGTTGAGATGTCGCTTCCATGCTTACCCAAGCTAATGTTCAAGCCTGAACAAAAACTGATGTTTTCCGCCTTCCTGTCCCTCCCCAACCCCCTGCCCCTGAAGCATGAGACAAAGGAGCCATTCACTAAACAGAGGCTGTGAAATTCTGAAAGTCTTTTTCTTTCTTTTGTTTTTGCTTCTTGGACACAAATTGGAAATGTGACCTTGCTTCTCCCTGCCTCCCCAAATAATTGCTAATGTACAGTTTCAGAGCTAGGAATCCTAACGATAAAGGGACTGGTCAATTAAGCAGGAGCTCCACTTCCCTCTGCCACTTAAAACTAATGATAGGCGTCACCTCCATAGGGCAACAAGTTGAGGGAATGACAAGAGATCAGTCAGCAGAGAAAATATCTAGGTCAATTTAGAGGGCTGTGTGAGTGTAACTTGAGAAAAGAGCACTGAGCCTGCAGTGAAATGTGGCATGTGAGCAAATGCCCCTACTTACTAGGCAGCATTTGTGAGGGGGTGGGAGGCTTATTCTCTCCCCCCCCCATCCCACTGCAGCAGCCTCCCTCTCCTCTGCTTTTTGCCTTGGCACGTGCAGCAATTTTTTCTTTAAAAAGAGCCACTCTTTAGAATTGTACGGAACCACAAGGCCCACCTCGTCCAACCCCTTGCAATGCAGGAATCTTTTGCCCAATGGGAGGATTGAACCCACAATACTGGGAATAAGTGTCTTGTGCTCTACTGACTGAGCTATCCACCAATTCTCTAGCAAAATAGCAAACCAGTTTGACTACCCAGGAAAAATCGAGCCCTACGCCACTCACCACCAATGGGGTGGCTGAGCGAGATGCAGTTAGTTTGATGCAGCCCCAAAGTGAACATAACCTCAACAGGACATAATTTCTCAGAAAGTTGAGAAATTACAACTTGAGAGAAATTACAAGTTGAGAAATTATACAGTGGTACCTCGGGTTATGGTACATACGCTTCAGATTACATACGCTTCAGGTTACAGACTCCGCTAACTCAGAAATAGTACCTCGGGTTAAGAACTTTGCTTCAGGATGAGAACAGAAATCGTGCAGCAGCAGCAGGAGGAGGCCCCATTAGCTAAAGTGGTACCTCAGGTTAAGAACTGTTTAAGGTTAAGAACGGACCTCCAGAACGAATTAAGTTCTTAACCCGAGGTAGCACTGTACAGAGTATCTTTGGCACGCTTTTGCAGCTCTCTCTCTCTCTCTCAATCTGTCTCTCTCTCTGCTGACTTGGATCCATATATAATTCACATATAAGGCCAATCTGATGGATTGTAAATATTCTGTTGCACTTCCTGTTCAGTTATTTCAGCAAGTGTCCCTCATGTTAAGCTGATATTTCACTCCAAGAGCACAGCACACTTGCGCTTCCTGTTGCCTGACCGAAAGTCCACTTGTATATGCAAATACAAAGGGGGGCTTGAAAGGTAAACAGATTAGAAAAGGAGGAGGAAGGGATGAAAACAGGGAGCAAGAACATGTGGATATGCCAAACATTGCACACCTGCAAAGAAGGGTGTGCAGCATCATAAATCACATGCTGGGGAAATAGGGAGTTGAACCCCATGTAACATATAAATATTTAGTTTGTTTTCATACAGGTTTCTTCAAGGGCAAGTGTCTAAATGAATCCGGTTGTAGAATGTGACATTATATAATTCATCGATTTCTGAATGCGTTCACGACAGGTTTGTGTCGCTTTTTTTTGAAGTAATGAGTTTGCCATGGTGGAAAAATGTACTTTGAGTAAATGGTATTGTTGCTGTCTGGATGGGTTGGTTTTTTCCCCCTTGTTTGGGGTTCTTTTCTTTGTGTTGTTAATTGATAATTTCATGTATCAATATTTTGAAAAGGAATAAAAATAATAATTAAGGCAATGAAATGTGTGCGTATAAAAAAGGAATGCAGCAAAACAGAAGGAACACTCCAAGACATTATCAAGCAAGTCAAAAGGTGTGATCAAAGACATGATGACATGCTAGCGTCTGTGCTTCTTTTCTCATGAATGTTAGATCAGTGCAGGCTGTGGGAAAGAACAGAAAGAGGTCAAATTTTAACTTACAAGTTAAACCAGAACTTGGAAGTTTTCACTTATATCCTATGCAGCTTCGCATACAAGCGCTATTTATTCATTTACCATACTTACCATATTCACAGCCCTGCCTATACCACAAAGCCAATGAGAAGGTCGGCAGTTCAAATCCCCGCGCCGGGGTGAGCTCCCGTTGCTCTGTCCCTGCTCCTGCCAACCTAGCAGTTCGAAAGCACCTCAAAGTGCAAGTAGATAAATAGGTACTGCTCTGGCGGGAAGGTAAACGGTGTTTTCGTGCGCTGCTTTGGTTTGCCAGAAGCGGCTTAGTCATGCTGGTCACATGACCTGTACACCATCTCCCTCGGCCAGTAAATCGAGATGAGTGCTGCAACCCCAGAGTCGTCCGCAGCTGGATCTAACAGTCAGGGGTCCCTTTACCTTTATACCCAAATATTCCAGGACAGAAACGCATAGTGAGAGCAGTCCTTTTTTTCCCAGGGGGTATTCAAGAGTACCTAGTTTTTGGCACCTCTCTCTCTCTCTCTCTCTCTCTCTCTCTCTCTCTCTCTCTCTTTTGTCAAAAAGTGTGGCACTTAATGTAACAACTTCATAGTGAGCACCGGCACCTACTTTTCTACAAAAGGAAGCACTGGGTGGAACTCAAATCCTTCACAGAAGAGCATTTAGCCATAGAGACTATAAGAACGGGTTTGTTTCTTTGCTGTTTTTTAAAGCAGCTTCTGGAATGATTCTCTTACCTGAACAAAGACAGAATAGGTCCCACAAAGTATCCTCTTTAGCTCTGCAATCACTTTCAGAAAGCAGATCAACATTTGGAGGCCGCTAAGAGCTATCAGAATAGAAAACAAAATGATGTTCCACTCCACTACATAGGCAGGTTCGGAGCATTCGGACCAGGAGGCGTGATCCGTGAGGTAGCTATCAGAGAAACAGCAGCATAAAGAAGTTAGAAGCTATTATTGTAGATTTACCTCAAGGCCTGTCGAGTTTGGCAGGCAGGGGAAGTTTCAGTCCCCATTCAGAGCTATAGCCACATGACTCCCCATCTTCTCGTCCAACTTTGAGGCTATTTCAAAGAAAGAAACTGACCCAGACTTCCTTTTCTAAATCTAACCATGCTTCTAGCCCTGTGAACTAGCCATGGTGACAATACTGCTTCCTTCCGCCTCAGTTCCTCTCCCAAATATGGCTCCTGTGAAACATGTTGCCTTTGTCCCCTGCATTTCTGGAGCTGCTTTCTAGAGATGTGAGGGATGTTATTCCCCATTAGAGTTTCTACATCAATAGTGGGTGGTCAGGGCCAGCCCTATCATTAGGCAGAATGTGGGCAATTGCCTAAGGTGGCGGTTGCTGGGAAGCAGCAGTGCCTGCCCTCTAGTCAATCCATTCTATTGGAGATCAGAGCTATGCATGCTGCAGGCTTGGCCTACATTCCTCAAACTAGCCTGCTGATCTCAGGTGCACTGGAAGTCATTATCCCATCGCTGATGATGAAGTAAGATTCAACTACCAGCTTTTGTCCATGGGAAGGGAGGTACCATCTTCTCCTTTGCCTCAGGCAGCCAGATGTCTTGCGCTGACTCTGTGGATGGGTTACCAGGGACAGAGGTGTCCCCACTGTAATGTTGCCTCAAAGCACAGTTTCTCCCCATGTGACCAGATAGCAGCCATTCATTTCTATGGGAAGACATGCAGGCATGCACTAAGGGCCCCATTAGTGCATGGGCTAAACCCCCACATACACTGAACGAGAAGTAGGTTTTGCCTTTTCAGATTGTCTTTACCTCATTCCATCAAACTCCATGGGACATACTGAAAACTAACCTGGACCCTAACTTCAGGCTCCTATACCTCGTGCAAAGGCACCAGCATTTTACTGCGAATTTCTACTAAGATACACGTTTTTGCAAGCAATTTACCCTAGTAGAAGGCATATTCCTATGTTACTTTTACTAATACATATGCACATTTGACTCTATATTTCAAAAGATGGGTGTTTGGATTTGATATCCCGCTTTAACACTACCCGAAGGAGTCTCAAAGCGGCTAACATTCTCCTTTCCCTTCCTCCCCCACAACAAACACTCTGTGAGGTGAGTGGGGCTGAGAGACTTCAAAGAAGTGTGACTGGCCCAAGGTCACCCAGCAGCTGCATGTGGAGGAGTGGGGAATCGAACCCGGTTCACCAGATTATGAGTCTATCACTCTTAACCACTACATCACACTGGCTCTCTCTGTGTTTTGGTCTGGTGTTTTGGGGGCTGGTTCAAAGCTGCCCCTTAGAGACAGCAATCTTTCTTTCTTTCTTACCGGCCTGCAGTGTCTTTGAAGGCATACTCCCAGCCAGCGGAGGTTCTGCAGTATGGGCCCTGCACTAAACCCAAAGTAGATATGATCAGGCTGTATCCAGAGAACGCGATGCCTAGCAGGGCAAGCACAACTGAAATGAAGCGCTGCATTAAAGAGAGCACAGTGTTATCTTTATGTCAGTGAAGGAATTCCATCGCTTCAGTTTCCTGATAAAAGTGTGTGTGTGTTTTCTACCCAATACTTAGATTAACTTAGCATAGAAAGTGTTCCGTAACTTAAAGAGCCAGGGGGAAGGGGGGGGGGGAATAGCAATAATCTTTAGCACAGATTAGAATGAATGTTGTTGGCAGGCAATGTCTCAAAATAGCATAATCTGTTATAAGAACACACTTCTACCTTGTTGGAAGTGGTGGGAAAATGCTATTACTACAATAGAAGCAAGCTGCAAGAAAGGGAGCATTGTCTGAACAAAGTTTGCTGGGGGGGGGGAGTTACACTGATAGCCTTTGTAATAAAAAAATTAGGGTCTTATAATATATACAGACATACCTTGGGTTAGATGTGCTTCAGGTTGAGCATTTTCAAGTTACGCTCCGCGGAGACCCGGAAGTAACGGAACACGTTACTTCTGGGTTTCGCTGCTCGCACATGTGCAGACACTCAAAATGACATAACGCGCATGCTCAGAAGCGGCAAAATGTGCAGACATGCAGTCACGTCTTACGTTTTACTCAGGATGCGAATGGGGCTCCAGAACGGATCCCGTTCGCATCCCGAGGTACCACTGTAATAAGTGTTCATAAATGTACCAACCAAGCACGTACATAGATATGTGGACCACATGTCTGGAGCAGCACAGGAAGAGCACCCTGAAACCATTTTGACTCTCAAACTGACCAAATGTTTTCTCTGCAAGGAGGGAGGGGGTGAGGGAACCTTCCCATTGTCTCAGGAATTGGGTAATCACCATCTCAAAGGAATGGCCAGACTACCATAAAAGGCAATCAGATAAGTCATTATCAGTTAACCTGGCAGACAGGAAAAACAACAACATTCAAATTTCTGTTGTAGACCCTCTTTTCTGTGATGTAGGTATGATGTTTGTGGGGGGTGCTCTTGAGTTACACCCCTTCTGTGGTGTATGTATGATGTATGGAGGGGTGGTCTGGAGCTCCAGGGCAGGGAATTTAAAATGTCTATAAAAGGGCAGGCACACCTTGGTTCTGGCTCCTCCTCCCCTCTCCTGTGTATGAGGGGAGCACCCTGTTGCAACAGCTTTAATAAAGATCAGGCTTACTAGCTGCTTTGCTTCTCAATATTCTCTGGTTGGCCTCTGTCATTTTCTCCTACCAATGGAGAACCTACAAAGGATTCTATAAAGGGCTCTTGTATGCCCAATAAGAGAATAGGGGCATATTTTGTTTGTAACACCTCTCAGTTGGATTTGCTGTCAACATTCTCAATATGGGTGCTGGTTTTAGGGGGGGGAGCAGGAGTGTAGCGTAGGGGGGGGGGAGACAGCTGCCAGGGCAATTGCTGGGATGGGATCGAAGGGCGCATGGCTGCTGCATCCAGCTCACTCTGCCCTCCCCACAGCCTCACAGATCAGAACGAATGCTCAATAAATAGCCAATGCCATCTAATCTCCCAGCAAGCTTTGTGCAAACAAGTCAGGATGAATGCTCAATAAAACAGGTTGTCTGGAAGCAACGTGAGATTCACCCCACAGTGATGAGCGTTTGAGGCAGGAAGAAATTGGCCGGAATCCCAGAGTATCTCATACAAAAACAAAAACAGAAAATGTTTCCGTCAATTTGAGAGCAGTGGGAGAACTTCTTCCTGTTGTTGTTTTTCACCCCAGGAGGAGCTGTGGAGATCAGAGGTAGCCTCTTTCTTTTCCTCTCCGGTACAGAATAAGGAAAGAGATGGGAGCAGAAGGGGTCAAAGGAAGTTTTCGGCACAAATGCCATGTGTGGAAGCAAGATACGCACCCTGTAGGTCCTGGTGCAGCTTTCACTTGGGCAGCATTTTTGGAAGGTGTCTCGGTCCAGGAATATTAAAAGTGCTGCCAGCATGAGCATCTGGAAAGGCAGGAGTGGAAGTCACAGAGGATACGGTATCCAATAATATCACATTCTTATAGACTCTATAACAGGCATAGGCAAACTCAGCCCTCCTGATGTTTTGGGACTACAACTCCCATCATCCCTAGCTAACAGGGCCAGTGGTCAGGGATGATGGGAATTGTAGTCTCAAAACATCTGAAGGGCTGAGTTTGCCCATGCCTGCTCTATAAGCTAGAATTGTAGCGTGTGTCTCTGGAAAGCTCTACGATTTGTTGTGTTTTTATATTGACTAGAGCAGCCTTTCTCAACCTGTGGGTCCCCAGATGTTGTTGAACTACAACTCCCATCACCCCTAGCTAGCAAGGCCAGAGCTCAGAGATGATGGAAGTTGTAGTGCAACAACATCTGGGGACCCACAGGTTGAGAACCGCTCGACTAGAGGTCACCATACCTGCACACTCCACTCATGAACACCCGCCCATCTGCTACACCACTTCTCCCACACCTAACCAAATCCCCACTCCTCTCCACCCACCAAACCCCAGCTTCCTTCCCTCACAGTTCGTTTAATTTTAGGGAAATGATTTGTGAAACCACTTCCCACCTTCCTTTAAACACTGCTCCAGCAACATTTAACAGAAGGTGGGGACACTTCGGAGCAAGACCTCTCTGAAGCATCCCCACTTTCCATTAAACAGCACTAGAGCAGTGTTTAAAGGAGGGTGGGAAGCTCTTCAGATGGATATTTAGCAGATGGCTGAGATGTGCCCCCCCCCCCTTTCCATTAAACGTTGCTCCTTCCTCAACTGCTTACCTGGACTTCCTGCCACCTGTGCTGCTTCCTTGCTTGCTTGCTTACCTGCCTGCCATTCTCTTGCCACGCTGCAGTTGGTATGGCCACCTATTGGTAGGCATATGAACTACAGCGTGATGCTCACAATAATATGGCATACTATAAAGGGATATTATGAGCCTGGCGGTAAGTTATGCCTAAAACGGTTGTGTAAAAATTATAATATAAATAATTTTTGATCAGATGGTGCTGAACATCTAATCTTCACAAAGTTAAAATGAATGTCTTTCCCAAATAAATGAGTAACCATAACCAGATCCCTTGCAGCTGAAAAAATTTGGAGATAAAAATCTCTCTCCTTTTGGAAAATAAATACTGGCTTCTAGTTGTGTCTAGCAGGTCCAATCTGTGATGTATGATATATTAAAAGGGAAAAGTAGATTTTGCTACAATATCCATCTAGGAACCTAGGAAGCTGTTTTATAAAGAGCCAGACTATTGGTCTATCTAGTTCAGCTCTGGCAGCAGCTCTGAAAGCTTTCAGACCAGGTTATCTCCCAGCTCTATCTGGGAGAATTGGAACTGGGATTTTCTGCATACGAGGCAAATGCACTTCCATTAAGCTATGGCCCCTGCTCTATATTGAGGGGAATACAAAGGATAGTCACCATGAAGTCCCATTGAAATCCATTTGACTTAAGTTAACCACCTAACTCCTGATCTTATTTACTTAGAAGGCAGTCCTGCTAAATTCAAAGGAGCGTGTTTTCCAATAAGCACAGTTGCCTTATGTAACTCTACACTGAGCTGCTCTGATTTTGAATTCAATGGTATAAACACTTTGAAATACAGTGGTACCTTGGGTTAAGTACTTAATTCGTTCTGGAGGTCCGTTCTTAACCCGAAACTGTTCTTAACCTGAAGCACCACTTTAGCTAATGGGGCCACCTGCTGCCGCCACACTGTCGGAGGACGATTTCTGTTCTCATCCTGAAGCAAAGTTCTTAACCCGAGGTACTATTTCTGGGTTAGCGAAGTCTGTAACCTGAAGCATATGTAACCTGAAGCGTATGTAACCCAAGGTACCACTGTACATAAAGGAATAAAGGAAGCACTTTGTTTGGTATTCAGTCCAACAAACACTGGCTACCATAGTCATCTGCCAGTTCTCATTAGTTCAAGCTCATGTCATACATATTGAGATCACACTTATATTACTCTAGAGTAGGATGGAAGGCTCTGCCAGTTTTGGTTTTCTCAGTTTTCCATTTTTTTCCAATTTAAAGTTCAATTCTCCACATTTCTGCCACCATTTGCGGGGTGTGTGTGTTGCTTTTTTTGTTTTTTAAAATCCTTATAAAAATGATCAGCATTTTAATCTGACTTATTCCTAACAAATATATTTTTGCCCTGAACATATGGGATACAGCAATTTCTGAGCATCTCAGCAGACGCAGGAGAGCAAATAAAGGCATAACGAATAGAGACACATTCCAAGAAACGTGGACCTCTTTCTTTAACTATGTTAATGGCCCAAATCAAGACTTTGTTATACCAAACTGCTCAGTATTCTCAGTGGAGGGAATACATTAAGGAATATGCTTGAACACTGAATGTGTAAGTTTATGTTTAAAGTCAATGGCTAGAAGAAACACTGCTGGAGAAGTGGCTCTTGTATTTGAATTTGTTTAAAGAGCAATAAAAAATTGTATGTAACTTTGAATAACATACACTTTTTTGCAAGCAATTTCCCCTGATATAATGCATTTTGTACGTTATGTTCACTGACATATGCACACTTTCCCCTAATATATTTGTAAAAATATTAGTTTACAAATGTATCACAAAATTTGAATAAGAGAGAATTTTGGAAGGTGGCTCTGTTTCGGCTCTCATATTGTTCTAGAAAATGCAGATTTGATCGATTCAGCTTTAAATGTGAAATGAATTCCGCCGCCCCGCCATCCCTCCTCTGTAGTAAATGTTTTTGTATGTTGTTGGCAAATAAGCCTATATTAAAAAGCACTTTCTTCTGGGTGGCTGTCCCCCTTGATTTCAGGATCCCAATTACATTTCCTGTCTCTAAAATAAAGCCACTTCTCTTTTCTTCCCATCTGCCCCTTCAGACATTGCAAGACCACACAGCAGATTAGCACCTTGTTGCAGGGATCCCTAGAGAAGCAATCAAAAAAAGAAAGCAGAAACCACACTTACCATAACACCAGAGAAACAGATTCCTTCAAAATACCACACATAGTTGGTGAGATTGTTGCTGGAAGCATACAGAGCTTTCCCATCAGGAAAATAGAGCAGGATATTTATAACAATGCTCCAAAGTGCTAGGGGAATTAACAGGCAACTGAGGCAGCCGCCACACTTTTGTAACCCCATCTCAAAAGGGCAGAGAAGGTGGTGGCCAATCCTTCCTGCCAAGTTGTCAAACGTCTCAACTTTCTTGTTTCAACTGAGTCATTTCGCATTGACAAGAACCCGGTTGCCGGGATATGATTCTTCTCAAACAAGCTCAGTGCCCAGCAAATAAAAGCTTTGCGGTTCGTAGAACAATAGGCAAATGCCACTGGCTTGAGTTCTTGTCATATCCTTGAAAGGAGGGGAAGGTGTTCCTCTGAGGAAATTCGCCTCTAAAGGGAATTCCGACTCAAACCTCAGTCGCTCTTCGGAAGACAGGGGACTCAGTAAAGAAAAAGCACTTTATATGAATTATAATACTATGACACCAGATGGTGCTGTGGAGTCCTGTCTTTCGCCAATGGGATTTCCCTTTACAGTGGTACCTCGGGTTGCATACGCTTCAGGTTACAGACGCTTCAGGTTACAGACTCCGCTAACCCAGAAATAGTACCTCGGGTTAAGAACTTTGCTTCAGGATGAGAAGAGAAATCGTGTGGCAGCAGCAGGAGGCCCCATTAGCTAAAGTAGTGCTTCAGGTTAAGAACAGTTTCAAGTTAAGAACAGACCTCCAGAACGAATTAAGTACTTAACCTGAGGTACCACTGTATGAAGTTTACAATGCATTTAACTGAATCGCTTTTTTTCATATGTCTAGATCCAGCCAGGGCATAGGAAGGGGGGTGGCAGTCCGACCCTGGTGTCATCCTTGAGGGGAGGTGACAAAATCCCCCCCGGACACTGATCGCCATGCCGATCACACCCCCACCCCGGGTGCATGGCATATGCACCGCTCTGGGCATAGCTGTCAATGTTTCCCCCTTTTTAAGGGAAATCCCCTTATTCCGAATAGGATTCCTCACAAGAAAAGGGAAAAGTTGACAGCTATGGCTCTGGGTGCCCCAGTGACTAGTTCCACCGCTGGATCCAGCCAGGGTTTCTCCAAAAATAAAAGAAAAACAGGACAAGGTTATGTAGGTAGGACCAATTGACTGCCTGTTTTTCATTTTCCATAGCAGCATGCAGTTGGGTTGGCATTTAACTGAGCTTGGGGCCTCAAGCTCACCCAGAAAACATGCCCTCTTGCCAGATGCGCCAACGCTGTACGAGGTACAGTTGATTAGGATGCCAAACCAATTCTCTTCTTTACCTTGGTGCTGCTTTGTTAGGATGATGGTCCAAGTTGGCTCCAAGTTTCCAGAGAGCTGGGTGAGCACCCGGAATAAGGAGTTGATGTTTACATGCCTCTACATCCCAAAATAAGTCTTAGTCCATCCCCAAACATTAACTCACCTTCCCACTCGCAGTGACTGTCCCATTTCAGATGCAGTAGCATTTGTCTCCATTTCAAAGAGGTTTGGGTTTTTTGTACTTTAATACGTGATACCCATAAGAACAAATAAGCATAACTGTTAAAAGCAGGTGATGGGTAATACTGTATTGGTCTGAATATAGGCTGCACTCCCCCCCCCCCCCAAAAAAATCTAGCTTGTATAAAACCTGAGTGAGGTTTATAATCATGTACTTCTAGGTAGAGAAGCCATGATTTGAAATGAGATATTGGGACCCACGTAGGGCTTTGGGATACTTCAGAAGTTTTTTTTGTAAAAGGATCACTTGTCCTTCTCGGCAGGTATCACTCGATGCTTGGCTGAATTGATTTTAGAATGAATTGATTTTAGAACGTTTTTCAATTAATTGATTGTGATTTTATATAAACTGTGTTATTTTTACTGTTGCCAGCCGCTCTGAGCTTTATGGTACATGTTTTCCTTTCAAAAAGATCTCGTTCCGGGAAGCGCAGTTTATATTTGGAGGTGGCTTATATTTGGACCAATTTGGTACCTCTTCCTGAAACCCTGTCATCTAAAGCCGAATAGACAACACTAGATTAGGTGAACAACTAGTTTGACAAAAGGCTGGGTCTTCCATGCACCAGGGTGTGGCAACCTGTTTCAGGTGGCTTCATGAGGAAAGGATAGCTGCAGACAAGAATTTGTGTGTGAAAAGTACAACAAGACTTTTTACTGGCTCCAGCATTTGGGCTCAACTTTAGGCAACAAAAATTATCTCATACCTGGTAGAAGGCATCTTTCTATGTTCTTCCTAACCTGTTTTCACAAAAACGTAGAACAATTTCAATTCTAGTATCAAAATATAGGATGCACTTTTTTTCTTGAAAACAGAATTCAGTGTACTGCAGTTCTAAATGCAGATGTGTGGGAATAAGTTGAGGGAGGGCTATCATTTAACTGAGTAAATTCCTTTTATTAGTGGTTTTGTTTGTTGAAACGTGACTACTGATTTCAGACTGCATGCGGGTGCTAGTAACATTATGTTTATCGAATAGGATTAGAGTATATACAACTCTCTGGCTGGGCTCTAAATGTAGGCCTGCAGCAGGGTTTCTCCCACCCCAGAAAGAAGGGAGTTTGGGTTGTACTTGGGATGCAATGTCTGAAGACCACACCATTTGTGTGCTGCTTTTCCACAGCTCAAAGTGGCTTTCCACAGGCAAAAAAATTTAATCATAGATTGTGCATGCCAAACAGAAGAAATGTCTTCTGCTTTTGTTGGATTGCTAATTAACAGACAGTTTCTCAACTGTTGCTTAGTGTTGCAATAGTTACAGCTACATTCCCATAAATGACAAGTTTCCTAGTTGTTGTTGCTTGCCGAGAGAGTTGAATAACCTACCTGCTGACTGAAACCAAATTTGATCAAAAGCAATTCATTTGCCAGATGTAAGGTTTTTGTTCTGAAAGGGTTTAGAATTCCTCAGTAGGCGTTATGTCATTGCCATCATTTCATGTTAGTCTCTACTCGCATAAGAAAGCCGAAAAGATTTTTGTCATGACTTATAAATATCACTTCCAGTTTTGCACTAACTGCAAATCAAGTGTGCAAGAGGATATCTTCTTACAGTGAGGAGAGATGAAAGACAAGGAACACATATACACTGCAAACATAAGATGGTTTTATACCACTTAACTACAAAGGTTTCTTCAAAGGTTTCTTCAAGGTGCCCCATGATATTCTTGTAAAGAAGCTGGTAAAATGCGGACTTAACTATGCTACCACTCAGTGGATTTGTAACTGGCTGTCTGACCGAACCCAAAGGGTGCTCATCAATGGTTCCTCTTCATCCTGGAGAAGAGTGACTAGTGGGGTGCCACAGGGTTCTGTCTTGGGCCCCGTCTTATTCAACATCTTTATCAACGACTTGGATGATGGACTCAAGGGCATCCTGATCAAATTTGCAGATGACACCAAACTGGGAGGGGTGGCTAACACCCCAGAGGACAGGATCACACTTCAAAACGACCTTGACAGATTAGAGAACTGGGCCAAAACAAACAAGATGAATTTTAATAGGGAGAAATGTAAAGTGTTGCACTTGGGCAAAAAAAATGAGAGGCACAAATACAAGATGGGTGACACCTGGCTTGAGAGCAGTACATGTGAAAAGGATCTAGGAGTCTTGGTTGACCACAAACTTGACATGAGCCAACAGTGTCATGCGGCAGCTAAAAAAGCCAATGCAATTCTGGGCTGCATCAATAGGAGTATTGCATCTAGATCAAGGGAAGTAATAGTGCCACTGTATTCTGCTCTGGTCAGACCTCACCTGGAGTACTGTGTCCAGTTCTGGGCACCACAGTTCAAGAAGGACACTGACAAACTGGAACGTGTCCAGAGGAGGGCAACCAAAATGGTCAAAGGCCTGGAAACGATGCCTTATGAGGAATGGCTAAGGGAGCTGGGCATGTTTAGCCTGGAGAAGAGGAGGTTAAGGGGTGATATGATAGCCATGTTCAAATATATAAAAGGATGTCACATAGAGGAGGGAGAAAGGTTGTTTTCTGCTGCTCCAGAGAAGCGGACACAGAGCAATGGTTCCAAACTACAAGAAAAAAGATTCCATCTAAACATTAGGAAGAACTTCCTGACAGTAAGAGCTGTTTGACAGTGGAATTTGCTGCCAAGGAGTGTGATGGAGTCTCCTTCTTTGGAGGTCTTTAAGCAGAGGCTTGACAACCATATGTCAGGAGTGCTCTGATGGTGTTTCCTGCTTGGCATGGGGTTGGACTCAATGGCCCTTGTGGTCTCTTCCAACTCTATGATTCTATGATTCTATGAATGCTGGGAGATGTCGTTTGTTAGTTATTTCATCAGTGGAACCATCCCCCTCGGGAGGTTGTAGGCTCTCCTTCCCTGGAGGTGTTTGATGGCCATCTGTCATGGATGCTTTAGTTGAGATTCCTGCATTGCAGGGGGTTGTACTAGATGGCCGTCTTAGTCCCCTTCCAAGTCTGCAGTTCTTTTTTATTTCACTTACTACAGAGATGCAATAGCTTATAATTTTAGTGCACGAGCTGCCTTTCTCTTTAGCAATTTCCTTGCAGCGCTTCATGTGGTCTATTTCCGGTGCCAATTCATTCATAACCTTCTCAGATCTGTATATTTAACTGTGAATTTTGTTCAGCAGTGAAATGAATCTCTATGAAAGACGTGAAAAGAAAGAAAACACACGTGGGGGTTGTGGGGTTTATTTTATTGTTACTGTTATGGATCACCGTCATCTTAATTTTCAACCCAATCTTTTTAAAGTCGAATCTCCTTCACTCCTTCCCACCTTGACGTCATCTTACTTCCTTCTTCTATAGGAAGATACAATGTTCAAGGAAGCAGCCTCTCTGCTCCTTAGCTATGCACTCCCCAAATATATCTATATCCATAAAGGATAAATAATACAACTCCAGCCCTAATCAGGCATTCCACGGAATGTGTGAAGACAGAGACTGTGGGAGGAAGGTGGAGAACGCACGCCAGCCCTGACCTCAACTCCACTTCTGACTTCAACACACCGAGTGCAAAGGTCTGAAGTTTATTCTAAGTGCATTTGGCTAAACATACTCGGAATCTTCCCCATGCTTGAGAACGCAAGCAAGGCAGGGGTCTCAATCTTAGGAAGACTTCTATGTGGGTTCAGCTTGGAATCCCACTTCAGATCTTTGCACCTGAAATTTGCTTCCATTGTGGTGGGAAGTGGAGCTAATGTACTCAACTCTGCTCCTTCCCCAGGTTCATTTTGAACACCTGAAGGAGGAGATATATGACGCGCCCCTAACATGGGCATAGGCAAGGGGGCAGGGGGGGCACTTGCCCCCTCCTAAATGAAGTAAGTAAGTAAAAATACTTTACTAAAAGTAGAAACCGTAGAAAGATTGACAGATTTTTCTGAGCACTTGGGGTAAAAACAAAAAGTAATTTAAAACAACATTTCATTCCGAATCTGCTAGACAGAGGACGGTGACAGGTTTCCTGCCCCTCCTTAACATAAATCCTGACTACGCCCATGATCCCTAATAAAATGAGTCCAAGCTTTTACTGGTACCATTACTCAGATACAGCTCCTAGTGCTGTCATTTGAAGCAATAAACGTCTTGTTGGGGGAAATCAATTTATACATGAAAAATAGAACATTGAAAACCATCCAATTAACGATGGAAAACAGTATAATATATGCTAACAACGCAATCCTACACATGTCTACTCAGATGTAAATTTCACTGAGTTCAGTAGGGCTTACTCCCAGTTACAAGGGTTCAAGGTGGCAGCCTAAATGATCCATCGGTCTGCGCTTGCACAACTAACAATATAGTTACATTTCTGTAACGTAAGAGAGCTCAAAGGGGATCTGGCACAATATACTTTTTTTAATTGCCGAGTTACGTGCTAGAAGTTTTTAAACAATGCTATTCGGGAACAACGTATGTGACATGAACAGAGTACATATGCTATATAAAACAAGTGCTAAGAATATGAGTTTTGTCTCAGTTCAAAAAAATACAGGAATAATTACAGTGAAGTATGAGAAGTTTTCAACCCATTTCCAAGTCCAAGCGTTTTAGCAAGGGCAGGTCTGTAAAAGATTAAAAGCACACATTTGATAAATACATGAGAGCAATAGCCCAGAATCCAAAACCCTTATCCATTTATACAATATAGGCAGCCCAATGCAGAGTTCACTGAATTCAAGGTCAATTTCAATGGATCATGACTCATTTTCAGAGCTGATGCACTGATCTGAATGGGGGAAACTCCCCATTGCTAGATCCTCTGTTGTGACACCAACTTTAGTGTTGGCATCCTTTGGTAGAGTGTCATTCACACAGAAAATAGTGGGGCTTCTTCCTTGTGTGATGTTTCTTACTCCTGTACAACAAGATTTTGGTTGATTGACCATCAGATGTTCCCATGAAAGAGAGAAAATGATAGTCACTCAAGGACCAAAGGAACAATGCTTGGAAGTAAAATGGGTAGTAGATACTCCTTATGAGACCAGAAGATTATAAAACTAAATATGGCAGTAAAAGCTCTGGTGACCAAATCATTTAGAAAGTTTGGGAGGAAATTAACATCATGGGACACTTGCACACATTCTCATCTTTTCATATGAGCAAATCCCACTGATGTAACATTATGCAACATTTGGGAAAGGCATAATGTCGTGCAGTGTTCTTCAACCTTGGGTCCCCAGATGTTGTTGGACTACAACTCCCATCATCCCCGACCTCTGGTCCAAGCTGGCTGGTGATGATGGGAATTGTAGTCGAAGAACATCTGGGGACCCAAAGTTGGAGAACACTGCTCTCATGCCAAAGCTAAGAGCCACAATCCAAGATAGCACTGAACATACATCACTGCGCTGAAATCTATGGGTTGTGTCCAGATATGTCACACTCAGAGTAGATTCATTGATACAAATGGTCATGAAAGACAGATGTCAATTGAATTCAGTGTGTCTACTCCAAACATCACTTAGTCAGATGCAACCCTATAAACATGAATGCACTCACCTCTATTTTGGATTGTGGCCAAGCATTTTTAAGTCACACTGAAGCTGCTTGGGAGTGTTTTAAGCACATGCCCAGCTCTCTTGAGCGGCAACACTCATTTGGTTGGGGCCCACAAGCCGGATCGATTCTGTGCTGCAAAACCAATTAGTAGTGTTTGGTTCTTTTTGATGTCTGTTTCGCTGCGTTGTAATTGCTAACATTTTATTGGATTTACATTTTTATGGTACGGCTGCTTTGGGGGCATTGCCCAAAAGGGACCTATAAATGCAATAAATATAGAAATATACTTTGTATTCGCTTGTCCAGGCACTAATTTCCTAATGACACAGACATAATGGCCATCCTTGGCTTGCTGAATCAGCTCGTAAAGCGTCATGGGCAGTTTCTGCATGGTCATATAACCCCAAAAATACTTGTTGAAAGCTTTGGGTAGCCTTTAAACACACTTACCTCTTTGTGAACGTGGCACACGGTACATGCGCCTCCGAGACAGCCCCTTATTATGTGAATGGTGCAGATAATTATTTCGATGCCGCTCAAAACAAGCAGGATGGCGAACAGGGTCACGTTCCAGGTAACAATGTGCTCATGGCACAGGTACCTATTGAAAACAATCACAAATATTAATTTGTAGCTGTGGAAGTGGGGGGAAGGTGCCGCAACAACAACAACAACAACAAATTGTTCTAATAAATTTAATAGTCTTTGTCCCCATTTAATATTTTGAAGGTATTTGCTCCCTATTCCCTGCTTTTTCAGACAGGGAGGAAGGGAGAGAGAAAAACAGCAGTAAGGAAATATCCTCACAACATGGTTTTTCCTCCCTGGAGAGGGACTGTCTGCAACTAGAAATAGACAAATCTGTCACTTTTTATTTCTTTCCATTTTTTGTTTTTTCAGTCTTAAGTTCAGTTCTTCACATTTCTGCAACAGTTTGCAATTTTTTTAAAAAAGTCCTCCTGATAATTCATCCGAATTTTAGTACTCAAACAGTGGTACCTTGGTACTTGAACGGCTTGGCTCCCGAACAAATCGGCTCCCGAATGCCACAAACCTGGAAGTAAGTGTTCCAGTCTGTGAACTTTTTTCGGAAGCCGAACGTCCAACACGGCTTCTGCAGCTTCCGATTGAGTGCAGGAAGCTCCTTCAGCCAATCAGAAGCCACACCTTGGTTTTCGAACAGTTCCGGGAGTCGAACGGACTCCTGGAATGGGTTAAGTTTCAGAACCAAGGTACCATTTGGTATATACATTTTTGTAGGCTCTCCAACCCCTCTGCCAACATACACATTCTTGCAAGCAATCTTTCCTAATGCATTCTCGTACCCAAGTTTATTCATTTGTGTGCACCAGGGTTTCCCAAACTTGGGTCTCCAGCTGTTTTGGAACTACAAGTCCCATCATCCCTAGCTAGCAGGACCAGTGGTCAGGGATGGTGATGAATGACAGGGTGCAATATACTACTTCAGTGGTTCTCAAAGGGTGTGGCAGGAGAGTATGGCAAGAGGGGTGGGAAGATTCAAGGGCTATCACAGAAACATTTAAACAATTCACTTGTGTTGATGAGGAAATGAGGGTTTGTTTATCTCAAATTAGACTTAATATAAAAGATTACCCAGCAAAAGCCAAGTCACACCTCTCATTGAATCTGTATGCATACTTAAAGCATGCACGCGCACACACACGTATTTTTCCGTGAATAAAATGCCCCCTATTTTTTGGGAATCAAAATTAAGAAAACGCACTATGCACGATCACTTATTTTAAACTTCAAAAATTTAGGAAAAAATATAGACTTATACATGGAAAAATATGATATGGAAACAGAAAGAGGACAGAGATTTTCCTTTTTCAATGTACTTCTCATCAATAAAAATTTCACTGTGGCGCAAGCAAATTTTCAAATTTTCATTCTGAAAGTGTGGCTCAGAACAAAAAGTTTGAGAACCACTGTCCTACTTAATAATCAAAACCTCCAGGCAGTTTACATAAAATATACCTTTAAAATGCCAATATAATCAGACAAGATAGTCTTAAAAAATCAAAATAAAACCAGCAACAGAGACATAATAGACTCTGATGCCTGGGCAGTATGCAAAGGTGTTTGAGCTCCAGCACTCATCATTCTCAGTCCACATGGCTGGTTGCCCAAGATGATGAGCGTTGCAGTCCAAAAGACACCCTGCCCCTGCAGTCTGCCACAGGAAAGCTTACATACCCTCCATGAGTGTTTAAGAACGGATAGCACCCGCTGTGGTCATCAGTGCAATAACAGTAAGGTCTTTCGGCCAAAGCCAAAGCTGAAATGATGAAGCAGTATCCAGCACCGAGAATCCCAACAGCGGCCACCACGACTGATGCCAGCAGCTACAATAGGAAAGTAGAAAGAATGGAGTCAGGGGACGCTGGTCTGTTAAGGCAAATGGGCTATTGCCCCACTACTCCAGTCTGCCCTCAGCCAGTCCCATTTCCTTGCCTTCTTGCTTAAGAAATAGTCCGGGATGTGGTTCTGGTTGTCAGGTTCCTCCTAATCAGTCCAAATGTAGAACTCAGTAGGGAAGAGGACAACATTAGAAATGGTTGGCTCTGCCTGCCATTGGCTCTGGCGCCACCTAGTGTTGGCCTCTCTGCCTTCCACCCAACCAGCTGCGATGGGTACCCACCACCAATGAAAGGAATGAACAGCCTCCTCTGAGTTTCTGATTGGGTCTCATATTTAAATGACTGGCAAAGGGAAAAGGCTCACTTACTGCGCAGTTTCTCCCATAGTGCTCGTGGGGAAAGCACCCATGGAAACACCCCTCATTTTCGAGTCCAATGAGCACAAATGCCGGGATCAACACCTAGGTTTAATTTAAAAACAAACAAACAGTTGTATTGCAAACAATTATATTAGATCAGCGATTGTACAGTGGTACCTCGGGTTAAGAACTTAATTCATTCTGGAGGTCCGTTCTTAACCTGAAACTGTTCTCATCCTGAAGCAAAGTTCTTAACCCAAGGTACTATTTCTGGGTGAGCGGAGTCTGTAACCTAAAGTGTCTGTAACCTGAAGCATCTGTAACCCAACGTACCACTGTATCTGCATTCCACATCTCAGTATGAGTTTCTGATTAGTTTTGATCATGCCTACTGATGTGGCTCAGCTTACATCTCATATCCCATTTATGTCCAATTTCTTCTAGCTAATTAAACCAAAAGATTTTTTTGTAGTTGCCCAATATCAGACCACCGTAATTAATGGATTTGACTTCATCTCCTGAGTCAAACCATTGGTTCATCTAGTTCAGTGCTGTCAACACTGACTGGCAGCTGCTCTCCAAGGCTTCAGGCAGAAGTTTCTCCCAGCCCTAGCTGACGGTGCCAAGAATTGAATTTTGGACCTGCTGCCGATGCTTTGCCACCAAGCTACAACCCTCCCTGTGTCATGTATAGTTACAGATAGGTAGCCGTGTTGGTCTGCCATAGTCAAAACAAAAAAAATTTCCTTCCAGTAGCACCTTAAAGACCAACTAAGTTAGTTCTTGGTATGAGCTTTCGTGTGCATGCACACTTCTTCAGATACACACTTCTTCAGTGTATCTGAAGAAGTGTGCATGCACACGAAAGCTCATACCAAGAACTAACTTAGTTGGTCTTTAAGGTGCTACTGGAAGGAATTTTTTGTTGTTGTGTCATGTATAGTACTTCTGTTTTCATTGTGAAGACAGATAACTGGCTGTATTTATTTGAATGTGTCAACGTACCAATTCAAGCTTGTTAGCCAATGGGCTACAGGCTAAATCAAATCTGGCCTAATTTGAAATTAAACTATTCCACTTCTTCCACCTCCTTCATTTGCCCCTCCCCATCACTGCACAAGGGAGAGGTGGCTGCTGAAAAAAACTATCGGCCTGAATCAGCTGAGAGGGGATGTTTAGGTCTTGTCATAACGATGTC
Source organism: Podarcis gaigeae (assembly GCF_964106915.1). Lineage (NCBI taxonomy): Eukaryota > Metazoa > Chordata > Lepidosauria > Squamata > Lacertidae > Podarcis > Podarcis gaigeae. The sequence continues at coordinate 76,738,830 of NC_139681.1, forward strand.
ATGAACCACAGAAGGAGAAGGGATTATTAGCCGACACCTTCCTAGGCACCTATAATTCTAGGACTGGCCAGCAGGGAGGGCTGCCACCACAGACCTGGCGTCTTGGCAGCAGCGTCACCACCAGGGACAGTGGGAGGGCAAGGTCAAGGAGGTTCAGATGCATCAACAGGAGCATTGGTTTGCCTTTATTTTTTGCCATGCCCAAACAGCCTTGACCTTGCTACTGCCCCATTCCCTGACTGCTCCAGCACGCAGCAGCTACACAGCTGCCCACCTGTCTGCAGGTGTATTCTTCCCCATTGCCAGCTCCTGTAGCAAACAAAGGTGGCATACCCTCCTCCAAGCGTCCTGATTTTCCAGGAACAGAACAGTCCCAGAGTGATCCTGGAATGTCCCTATTTCCCCCGGCAGTGCTGCCACATTCTAGCTCAGGCTGGCATTTGTCATGAATGGCAGTGGCAGCAGCAGTGGTAGTGGCAGTGGCAGCTGCAAGGAAGTGCCCCACTGCCTCTCGATGGCCACTGCAGCCGGCCTCCTCCCTTGGATAGCTGGTAGCTGCCGCCACTGAGATGTGCCAGCTCTGAGGGGCAGGCAGAGGGCAGGGTCTTCCTGGGTGGGAAGAAAGGGGGAGCAGAACAAAGTGCAAGGAGTCTTGATTTATTTATTTTTATTTATTTTTAATGCTTTTAAAAATAATAATAATTATTAATTATTATTATTATTATTATTATTATTATTATTATTATTATTATTATTATTTACTTATACCCCACCCATCTGGCTGGGTTTCTCCAGCCACTCTGGGCGGCTTCCAACAAGAGATTAAAAATACATTTACAAAATAACGCTTTGTCTCTCTGCATCTAATCTCGCCCCTTTCTAAAACTTCATTATTGGTGTGTGGTTTGTCTTTTTCTAAATTTACCATAGAAGAAAATAAAATTAAGGGGTTTCCTAAGGACAGTGTGCTGTGTCCTGTTCGTGGCACTCATTCTTTCTCTGATAGGAAATGTTCGGGGGTGGGGGCAACAAAAATGGGGGGGGGGGTTGAGGTGGGTCAGTTGCGGGGGAGAGAGAGAGAGAAATGCCCCAATTTTCACCTGAGGAATGTTGGAGAATATGAGGTAGTTGAGGACTGATATGTTTTGAAGTGAAACAGAGACACCCGAAACCAAGGTGATGGCTTCTACTGTCCAGGAGACACCCTCAGTAACACACACATTTGTGAATTTTTTTAAAAATGCCATCTTTAAAACCAGGAAACTGCCCGACATGAAACAATGATCATTTAGGAAATTGTTGTCAATAGACTCTAGAAAGGCACACCGTGTGTGTGTGTGTGTGTGTGTGTGTGTGTGTGTCTAAAAGACATCACTTTTGAGATTTGGAATGTTTACGTGTCAGTTTTGAAAGTGAAATGAAAGCAGAGGGAAAATAGGAGAACAGAGGAAAAGAGCAACTTAATCTTCTCAATACCCTGACAGTATATACTGTAGTAAATATATAGTAAATTTTATGCTCTCCACCATAAAATAGAATTAGAGCTCAGCAGGAGAAGGCGTCAAGTGGGTGAAATATCTTTTATTCCATTCCTTATTTCTGAATCTCGCACAACCACCTCACAGAGGCCTCCAAGGATCCTGTTCTAGGCTGTCTGGAGCTCTGAATAAGAGTGCTCCTCTCAGGAGGTGGGGGGGCTACACTGCAACATTTTGTTGCAGGCCCCACTAGTATCATTCTGGTTAAACTTTCTGGTTGAACTTCAGTTCTTCAGCAGAAGAAGCCACCAAGACACTTTTTGTTGGCTTATTGTTCTGCACAACTCTGAATTTTTGAAACTTTTAAAAAAGTAAACATAAAAAGTAAAAATATGGCAAAGATTCCAAATCCAGTGAGGCCATGTGGAGTTTTTTCTGAAACATGAAATTCAGCAGCTGAGGTAAGAGAAGCATAAGAACATCCATTGTGAGAAAGGAAACATACAGTGATTTGTTACTCACCAAAATACCTCCTCCTACAATGCCATGAAGACAGCCAACGTATCTGCTGAGGTGGTTGTGTGAAGCGTATCTTATTTCTCCATTGGGAAAATAAAGCAGGATGTTTGCTACGATGCAGAGCACAGCAAGAATCAGCAGCTTGTACCCAACATATTTAATGCATCTCCCGTAACACATGTTGCTTGCAGTTTTGTAAATGTTCTGTCAGTCGGTAGAGCCAAGGATCTGCCTGCATGTACCTATCCAAGAGCGAAAAGGGGGAGAGAGAGCTGTGCTCATTCCTTCTTAAATACCTTGGGCTACCTAGTTACCTGGATGATTATTACACATAAGCGATGAATGGCCACTGGGACTGAAGAATGTAGGACCTGGGAGAAGCACAGTCTCATTGGCCATTTCCAATCAAGCAGTTGCCAAATTGCTACAGCGCTTCAGCTGGCCTGAATTTTAACCTTATAGGAATGAATAATGGCATAGGCAATCCCACACGAAGAACAGGTTTCTAGACATAAAGGCAGCTAAAAAAAAAAACCTGGAAAGGGATGAGAGGAATAAAGGAGAAATGCAATGCTCTGCCAGGAACAATATAAAATTGTTGCTTTTCCAAATATGTCAAAGTGGTTTACGCAGTGCTTTTTTCTGGGGGTACGCAGACCCCTAAATATTTTGTGAATCTAAGTGTGGCCTCATTGAGGGGCAGTATTTCAATATGAGTAGGAAAATGACAGTACCCATAAACATTTAAAAAAAGCACTGGGTTTACGACACAAAAAGGCTGGAATCATAAAAACGCCACGAAATAAACCCGTTGCTGAATTTTAAAACTACAGGTGAGTGAGAAACCTTTCAGAAGGAGGACATTTATAGAGCATTGGATACCGTATTTTTCGCTCTATAACACGCACCCGACTATAACACGCACTTAGTTTTTAGAGGAGGAAAATCCATAGGCATGCCACCCGTAGGCATTCCCTCCATAACACGCACAGACATTTCCCTTTACTTTTTAGGAGGAAAAAAGTGAGTGTTATGGTGCAAAAAATACGGTAACTAAATTTAAGTGAAGACTATTCACATTGATTTCAGCTGGGTTTATTATTACTATGCTGTCAAAGAGTTAAGGACCACAGGTTTCCTTGCTTGGATCAGACCAAAGGTCAAGCACTCTGGCTCCTACAATTGCTACTATTCCCCTTGGAAACCTGAGCAGAACATAGTGATTAATGTCATCTGCTGTTATTTCTCTCTAACATTATTTTATTAGATTTTTTTACTCTACCCTTCATCACAAGGTTCCAGTAATCAAAGGTATTGTCAGATGATGGAGTCCTGTCATTATTGCACTTAAGATTTTGCCTTTCCTTCAAGGAGCTTAGGGGTGGCATACATTGCTCTCCTTCTCTCCATTTTATCTTCATAACAAGGTTTTTCGTTTGGTCAGGTTGAAACAGACTGTGACCGACCTAAGGCCATCTGGTAGCTTTGTGGCTGAGTGGGGATTTGAACCCTGGTCTCCTAAGTCCTAATCTAGAGCTCCAACCACTATATCACACTGGGTTTAGGCAGAGGAGGCCCAGAATGACTACAAAGGTTCTGTCGTGGCAGCAAAGCTTCCAGGCTCACCTTCTGCTAAAGAAGTGACAAGAAAATGACCCAAGAAGGCTTGCCAATGACTCATCCTTATGCTCACGATGGCAGCCAGAGAGCGGGCAGGAAACTAGGTGCAAGTGGGAAAACAAGAGAAGCATTTTAGGACTTTGTAGTCATGAAATAGGCAGCTTTAGTTTGTACTAAAATAAATTTATGGCTTTAATTAAAGGTAAATGGGCTCTTGTAATGGGGAACACCAGGGCATGAAAAGAGATCCATTGGCTGGATCAAGCCAATGGCCCTTCTACTCCAGCATCTTGCTCTCACATTGGCCAACCAGTGGAAACCCCCAAGCAGACCATGAATGCGGCAGAAATCTCCCCACTTCCCAGCAAGTGGCCTTCCAATGACAGAGGTAGAAGATAGTCACCATGTCTAGTAGCCATGAACAGCTTTATGCTCTGTGAATTAGTCTAAGCTTGCTTAAAGCCATCCAAGTTGGCCATCTCTACATCTTCTGGGAGTCAATGTTGTAGTTTAAGCATGCACTGCATGAAGAAGTTCTTTCTTTTGTAGGTCCTGAATCTTCCAACATTCAGTTTCATTCAGTATTCAGAGTTGCTCCATCCCCTTGATCATTTTAGCTGCTCTTTTCTGAAACCTTTTTTTAAACTCTGCAATATCCTGTTTTGGGATGAGGCAACCAGAACTGTGAAGGAAGAGTTGTAGGCCAACGGCCCAAAAAGACAACCTAACTACCCAAACCAATGGGACCATTGGAAGTAAAAGTGTGGTAAGGAACCTGTGACCCTCTAGCCTTGTTGGACTACAACTCCCATCATCCCTGACTTGTTGACCACACTGGCTGGGGTAATGGGAGTTGGGGGTCCAGCAATATCTGCTGGGAACACAGTTTCTCCCTTCTCTGAAGTTAAAAAAAAAATCCCGAAAGAAATACAGGCAGAACAATCCTTTGCAGGGTGCGGCAGGGTGTGGGTGTGCGATCAATGATGGATCAAATGCCAGCTCCCAAGCCAGCTGGCTGCATCCTGGTGAGAAGGTAGAATGCACTGGCTTTTAAAATAATCATTGTTCCCCCTTCTGCTTTAGTTTCTTCTACCGTCACCAACCACTCCCATAGATTGTACCAGGGAGGAAAAAGCTACACCAGCTCCAGGGCAGGCATGGTGCTTCAGTTCTTTCAAAATATCAGAGCTGTTGGGTGGGGGCACTGTCTAGAAAAGACCTTGAAACCTGCAGCCAGACTAGTAATACAGAACTAGATGGACCAATGACCTGACTCATTATAGAGCCTCTTTGTATGAATATACACCCTCACCTCTTTAGTATGAACCATCATTGTGAGTCAGTGGGCTTGCCCTATATAGCCCTGATTTATTGATCTGCAGTCTGATCTTACATTTACTCAAGTACAAGCTCTACTACAGTGGTACCTCGGGTTACAGACGCTTCAGGTTACAGACTCCACTAACCCAGAAATAGTACCTCGGGTTAAGAACATTGCTTCAGGATGAGAACAGAAATCGCGCAGCGGCAGCGGGAGGCCCCATTAGCTAAAGTGGTGCTTCAGGTTAAGAACATTTTCAGGTTAAGAATGGACCTCTGAAACGAATTAAGTTCTTAACCCAAGGTACCACTGTACATTTAAAGGACTGCCATTTTAAAGTTTGGCAGAACTTTTAAAATGGAAAGCATAATGCTGGTCGTCAACAAAATAAGTTTAAAGACTCTCTCAAGGCAAAAATGTAGTATAAACACCGACAACTGGGAAACACTGGCCTGCAAGCGCTCCAATTGAAGAATAGCCTTTACCAAAAGTGTCATGGGCTTTGAAGACGTTTAAACTCAGGACCAAAGGGAGAAACATACTAAGAGGAAAGCATGCTTGGCTAACCTTCACTGTGATCAACTCCCGCCCGAAAACCAATGTCCCCACTGTGGAAGGATGTGTGGATTCAGAATTGGTATCCACAGTCACTTACAGACTCATTGTTGAAACTTTGTTTATGGAAGACAATCTTACTCGGCTACGAGTGATCGTCGAAGAAAGAAGAAAAGGTCTGCCTTCCAATATGTGCTTAGAATGGCAGCCTTCACTGGAAAAGGATTTATTTTATTTGAAGTCAGGTTTTGATCTTGCACCAAATGTTACGACAACACTTAGGAACATTTGTCCGGAGTTCTGTAGTTGTTGGCCTCGGCGATTTCCTCCAGAACATGACCATCTCCTCCTAACCTTATCTGATTAGGCAGGATTTAAGTGACAGGGTTTGGGCTTTGATGAATTTAAGTCAAATGTAAACATAGCCACCGGGTTTCCTCCACAGAAGTGGAAGCTGATATCCTATCTAGCTGAAGATCCAATTGGGAGAATTTCCTTTATTATATTGTTTGTGTGTGCACTTTTTAAAAAAACAACAATCCCTTCAATAGCTGACGTCAGAAATAATTTGCTTCAGTATAAGATTTCAGTGACGTCTAAACATCAGAACTGGTTTTGTTTAGCTAGTTATAACACGATCAGGCTTCAGTTACGTTGAACGAGGTGAAAACAGTGAAATGATTAGTTGTAAAAACAGATGAGAAACTGCAAGTTTTTACCTACCTCTCATCCACTGCAAAGACAATGCATGGTGAAATTTCAGGATGCTATGTGGGGAGGGAATTCTGAACGGGATTTCTAATATGCAGGGCTTCTACATATAAGTAGCAGAAACTATAAATCATGCTCAATAAGAAAAATATATGGAAATAATTTATACAGGTTGCAGACTCTTGCATTTCTTGGTTAACAATTTAAAGTATAACATACTGTGCTATATTGTTTTCATTGGGACTTACTTCCAGGTACGGTGTGCATAGAAGTTCAACCTAAATCATGGGCAAACTAAAGCCCAGGGGCTGGATCCTGCCCAATTGCCTTCTAAATCCGGCCCGCGGAAAGTCCGGGAATCAGCATGTTTTACATGAGTAGAATGTGTCCTTTTATTTAAAATGCATCTCTGGGTTATTTGTGGGGCATAGGAATTCGTTCATTCCCCCCCACCTCAAAATATGGTCCGCCTGCCCCCACAAGGTCTGAGGGACAGTGGACCGGCCCCCTGCTGAAAAAGTTTGCTGACCCCTGGCCTAAATGTATAATATTGTTAGGCATTTGGTAGTAGCTACCTGTTTTGTAAATCTTACTTTTACTTTGTGACAGCAGAGGGCACTCAGTCTGTGTAAAAAAATAAAAGTCCAATAGACTGATTGCAGCATCACAAAATAAAAGGCAGAGCCAAGAAAAAAAAAGATTGGTTGGAAAATGCAAGTAGTAATAATAGTTCATTTTCTTGGCTAATTGGACATTAACAGCCACAAAAGCTCAATAGGACTATTTATTTATTGCAAGGTATTTTGAAGCCACTTTTCTGGGCAAGCCCATCCAAAGAGACTTACAATATTTAAACCCTCCTACAAAGGAACATGGGTGGCGCTGTGGGTTAAACCACAGAGCCTAGGACTTGCCTATCAGAAGGTCAGCGGTTCAAATCCCCGCAATAGGGTGAGCTCCCTTTGCTCAGTCCCTGCTCCTGCCAACCTAGCAGCTCAAAAGCACTTCAAAGTGCAAGTAGATAAAGGGGTACTGCTCCGGCGGGAAGGTAAACAGTGTTTCCGTGTGCTGCTCTGGTTCGCCAGAAGCAGCTTAGTCATGCTGGCCACATGACCCGGAAGCTGTACGCCGCCTCCCTCGGCCAATAAAGTGAGATGAGCGCTGCAACCCCAGAGTCAGCCATGACTGGACCTAATGGTCAGGGGTCCCTTTACCTTTACCTTTTTACAACCTAAGCATAGGATGGAAGGGTTGCCTCCCTGTTAGGTTTTTCAGAGAAGCTCCAAACTCAGCTTTGGGTTCATCAAAGAGCAAGACATGTCTCTTGTCTCTCTGGCTTCCAGCATCAGCAAAAACACCCACACAAAACTCCCTGGTTATTGTTCTGCTACCTTGCAAGTTGATGTTGCTTCCCTCACTTGTTTCTATTGCAACAGGGCCACTTCTTTCTAATGTAAATGTCAGTAATTAAGTGGCCAGCTAAGGCCATTACCTTAGTAAAGGAACTGGTTTGTCTGGTTTCCTCTTATATATTCTGTCTTCACCTACAGAGGATCATGGGTTTGGAAGGGACTCCTGCATATCATCCAGACCAACACGCCCCCCCCCCCAAATATTTTGACAGCATAACCCCCTTTTTTGTTTTCTGGGTTCAACAACAACCAGCACCAAGTTAATGGAGCCAAAAGAAAACCAGGATGCTGTGATGAAGAATATTTTATTTGGACCATAGAAACCTGGGTTTGAATTCCTGCACAGTGCTACTGTATTTTTGCATGTGTTTGCACATTTCATTTCCATACAAACCCTGCACATCCCAACTCTAAGGAAACAATGTTTTATCCAGTAGTGAATAATGGCTTGGGCATTGTCAGTGATGTTGTGGGAAGACGATCTTTGCTACTGCTCAAACATCTGTTTACAAAAAAGCTGGATGGTTGCTCTACAGCAGACAAGAAGCCCATCATTCATTTGCCAAATGAGATTTGCACAGGAGATGGAAATTAATTAGTGTCAAGGCAGTCTGGAATAGTTCCTTTCCAGTTCCTTCTTGGCAGCAACCTCTGCTAAAATGTGGAGTCCTATGAGCCTGGTACCATGTCTGCAATACACCCAATAACCAAACAATAGCTCAATCAATCAAGGTTCCTTCAGAGACTTCAGCCATGTAATAGACAGATGTAGCAGTCAATACAGAAATGTTTTTTTTTAATAAATACAATAAAATAAACATACTAGTTTCTCCCATGACACATCTTAAGGGGTTTTTGACAGAGTTTTTCATATTTTGCAGTTCTGCGCAAGCAGCAATATTAGCCTTGGAGGCATAATTCAGCATCCTGAGAACCTCATGTTTCATTATTTACTTACATTAAATTAAAACAAGTTTCTAGCCCTTCATAAACCACATTCCCTTGGAGATAACGTGTTGGGGGCCTGCGTCGTCATGGGCAGGGTCATGCTTATGCGAATCATAATTTACAGCAACAGTAGTAATAGTCATAGTTCTTGCAGCAGCGTAGCATTGGTTGCTGGTGCCCAGAACAGACCAGCTGCCAATGCCACCAGAGCCACCCTGCTCCTGAGTCAAGCAGGGCCATGCTGTGCTGCCTTGCCTTCCTGCACAGGGGGGAGCCTGGCTGGCTGATGCAGTCCTATTTTTAAAAATATATTTATTTATTTATTTATTTTTCCGCAAAAAGAATAAAACATCACATCAATACAAGACATCAAAAGCCGTTACCAGTATACATCAAAGAAAAAAAGAAAGAAAAAGGAGAAAAAAGATTTAAAAAACAAAAACTCCAATTTTTAAATTCGTGTTTACAAAACTTTCTTTCCTGACTTCTTCACACCTCCCTTTTTTGTATTCCTCTTTATCTAATCAGATACAGCAAATCCTTATCCTCCTTCAAAAACTCATTTCAAATTATTATGATCACTTCTATTATGTCTCCAATCTTTCCTTCTTATAATTAAACACCTTTAGCATATTGTTTACTTTTAACATAATATAACCTTATTCTTTCACCCTTTTTCAATTTACGTTTTTGCATACTTTTTTAACACTGTATCACTAATGCCGTATTATTTTCATATCCAACATCATTTTAGCATTCATACACCTTACAGTATTTCTGCAGATAGTTTTTAAATTTCTTCCAGTCCTCTTCCATCACTTCTTCTCCCAGATCTCGGATTCTGCCAGTCGTTTCTGCCAATTCCATGTAGTTTATTACTTGCATCTGCCATTCTTCCCGGGTGGGCAAATCTTGTGTCTTCCAGTACTTTGCGATGAGTATTCTTGCTGCTGTTGTCGCATACATAAAAAATGTTCTATCTTTCTTTTGCACCAATTGGCCGACTATGCCCAAGAGAAAGGCCTCTGGTTTCTTAGGGAAGGTATATTTAAATACCTTTTTCCGTTCATTATAGATCATCTCCCAGAAAGCCTTAATCTTCGGGCACATCCACCAAAGGTGAAAGAATGTACCCTCAGTTTCTTTACATTTCCAGCATTTGTTATCAGGCAGGTGATAAATTTTTGCAAGCTTGACTGGGGTCATGTACCACCCATAAATCATTTTCATAATATTCTCTCTTAAGGCATTACATGCCGTAAACTTCATACCGGTGGTCCACAACTTTTCCCAGTCAGCAAACATAATGTTATGACCAATGTCATAATGTTATGACGCAGTCCTTAGCAAGTGATTCCCCGCAACGCCTGCACTGGGGTCACCCCACTGGGGTTTCCTTCCCTCCCTGCCCACTCACTGTGCACCTGAACTGCTGTGCCACCTTCACCAGGGCAGAGTAGGGATCCTGTGGAAGCCAGCTCCTGCCTGGGGGACCTGGTTGCACCCCCTCAGAATTTTGTGCCCAGGGCCATGGCCCGCCTGCCCCCCATGCTACCCCATTATGTCCTTGTACTCTTTCCATCCTCCCCACTCCTGAAAGCCTTTTGGCAATGCCTGCTTTTTTGCTGCTGTGCTTTGACTTTATATGGATTTATTAATTTTCCTAGCTGTTCCATGATTTTGCCTTCTGATGTTAATGGCTAACTGTGATCTACCTTAAGTTTCAGAAAGGTGGGGTAGAAATAGTTTACATAAACAAATGGAACCCTATGCAAATAGTATGAGCAGGAAGTGGGGCTCAATAGCAACTGATGCTCTTCGGTGACTGCAGCAATCTTATCATCTGGACCACCTGGGGTTGGATGCTGTACGTGCCACATCTGGGCATAGAAAAGAAGAAGGATCAGTCAAGTTAGTGGCAAATCCAGAATATGGTCCATTGAAATAGACAACTCCTCAGCCCCAAATTCTTGGGAGCATGCTACTCATTGCTAGAAGATATTATTGAGGTCAAAAACGTAAGCAAGAAGCAATTATAATAACAGGTCAAATGAATAAGCAGCTCTCTCTAGTTCATAGAGAGAGCCTATACCCCCTATAAAAAAGGGAAGAAGCTAAATATAACCAATTCAGCAATTGACTAATTATTCCACAATTGCCCATCATAATACCAGCCTTTTAAGCATCTTTAAGTATGGACTAGCACCTATAAAACAATGATAGGATAATGATCGTGGGACTCAGTTGCTGACAGCTTGCAGTGGCTGGATGAATTTTGATCCTGAAAAAGTAATTGATGCAGCCTAGGTGTAAACAGAAACAGAAACCAATACTGTGCAGAGAAGCCAATAAATCTAACTCCCTATAAACCTGATGCACTCACCTTTATTATTGATCATTTTTCATCACTGGCCTGTCTAATGGGAGTTAAGGCTGCATTTCCGCGTACACGTATTTGGTGTACACATCATTGCAGTGAAACATATTTCCACGTAAACAAACATAGGACCAGTTTGCAGATGTGTCTAGGAGGGTTCCCCCACTGCACCCCACCAGGATCTGTTTCCTAAAAAGCTCCTAATGAAAATGTTAAAATGACTGGCTTGTACTGTGTGGTAAAAAAGGAGTTCCTGTTGCAGCTGCAGGCTAGCTACCTCAGCCAAGAGCTGAAATGCCACAATAATGGCCACAAAGGGCTCTGAAACCAGATTGCCTTTCCCATATATAGTGGTACCTCGGGTTACAGATGCTTCAGGTTACAGACACTTCGGGTTACAAACTCCACTAACCAGAAAGTTGTTGCTCCAGGTTAAGAACTTTGCCCCAGGATAAGAACGGAAATCACACGCCAGCAGTGCAGCGGCAGCGGGAGGCCCCATTAGCGAAAGTGCGCCTCAGGTTAAGAACCGTTTCAGGTTAAGAATGGACCTCTGGAACAAATTAAGTTCTTAACCTGTGGTACCACTGTATATTCAAACAATCTCCATTATGGATCCATTAGATCACTGAGATATTGGAGCAAGCCTTCTTAGTTGTGCCATGAGACCAGCAAAAAGCTACCAGTTAAATGTGCAATTTTTACACCTGTATCCAGAGACATTCATTTTTGCACAACATTTGTGGGGAAGTTATACATCACATTAAACAGTTGTTATACCACACTTTCCAGCTAATTGTCCCATCACTTTCCATGATGGAAAAAGCCCCATTTTTGGAGGGAGTTAGATTTATTGCACAAGTGCACCAAATCAACTGTAATTTCACAACCTGAATTTGTCAGGTGACTGAATACCACTCAAAAGTACTGACAATCTGGAAGCACCCTCTGATATAGTGTAGCTCAGAGAGAGAGAGAGAGAGAGAGAGAGAGAGAGAGAGAGAGAGAGAGATTCTTTGAGGCTAATGCAACACTGTATTTTTTCCATGCACTTACACTGATTTAAATAAATCTGTTCTTTTAATTCAATGTTTTTGTCTAGCCACAGTATCTGCAACCTAGCCATTTTCCCAGGCTCACAACTGAAAAGGAAATGGCAGCTTGGACAGCTATAAACAAGTGGTTGTTTACAAAGACTCTTTCCACTCTTGTATATTGCGAAGGCAAAAATGAAATAAATAAATGTACAAATAAGGTGCTTTTAAAAGGGGAAGTGGTGGTGTCACTACCTAGGTGTAAATCATTTGAAAGGTTCCCTCCCAGCTTCAGCTTCCTCAAAAGCAGCCCACAGTTGTTGATTTTAAATATAAATAAAACTGGATTTTAACCCTACTGATGCTGTTCACCAAAGGCAGATAATTTCTGTGTCCATTAGTTTATTAAATTTATATCTCACCTTTCGTGGAGCTCTAGGGGGCATACATAAAATTCCCAGGCATTTTCCCATCTTGACACTGCTTAGTTTCAACAAAATTGTTGCACCGTGTGCCTTCAGATATGGGAATACTTAATTATATTATTATTATGGTTTGGAGGAAGGTTCCTACTGTGGATGATTGCCGCTTGAGAATTTCAGGCCCCACACTCCTGTGGGTGCACAAAGCTGGTTAAGCCTTTCCGTTGTCGTCATCCACACAAGGACAACAAACTGCTTATTGCAATAATAACTAGATACACGCAGCACTATTAATAGAACGTTCTTTATTAAGTAACAATTGTACCCAAACATGCTACAAAACAGAAAGGTTACGTTAAGAATCATGGACAAATCAACGCATAAAGGTTTTGTAGCAGATTCATTATTATTATTTTTTGACTGATTGGATGTTCCTTAGATATTAAAATTCATTAAGTTAAAACAGAACAAAACAAGGAGGGCTGTGTAATAGTCAACAATACCAAAATTGTATCAAAATGCAATAGAAGTGCATGAGCTGTTCGACAGTGTAATGGACTCGCTCAGGAGGTTGTGAACTGTCCTTCAGTGGAGAGGCTGGATGGCCATCTGCCATGGACGCTTTAGTTGCAATTCCTGCATTGCAGGGGGTTGGACTAGATGACCCTTGGGGTCCCTTCCACCTCTATGATTCTATGAAATACATATAAGCTTTAAGCATGATTTTGAAAAGTTTAAGAGGTCGGGAGAAGAAATTACCAGTCCGTGTTGGTATCAACCTGCCCTTCCTCCTGTCTTTATTAAAAAGTTTACACACTTGCCACGAGGGCAAAACTCGGGACTATGGTAAAAGAAACAGAAAAACAACAACGATGCCCTAATTTTAGGCATCGTTTTTAGCTGCCAGAGCAAACCGTGTCAGAACAGGTACTTTCATAGCCTGCCTGCCCAAAGTGCTTTGTTCTGCAGGAAGGACAATCTTTGGGCCCTTCCTGGAGCTAGGGAGAAGGTGGGCAGACAGCAGCACAGCCAGGTGATGGGACGGCTGGCGGGGGGGTCAGCAATTCACTGCCACCCATGCCAACCATCGGACTGCCTCTGTTTGCCTAATGGTAGGAGCAGCCCTGGTTGCAGAGCTGTGTGACTGAGAGCAGGAATATAGACACCTGTAGGAGTCCCATCCATAGCACCTTGGCCTCTGGCCAATCAGCTCCCCTGGAAGGCTGCCTATAAAGGAATGTAGACCTTGGCTACATCCCCCACCCTTCATCCAACTTGATTGGCAGCAGAACCCTCTTCCACAGTCACAGGTAGAAATGCCTCTGACTATCCCTGAGAAGAAGAAGAAGAGGAGGAGGAGGAGTTTGGATTTGATATCCCGCTTTATCAATCTCCTTTCCCTTCCTTCCCCACAACAAACACTCTGTGAGGTGAGTGGGGCTGAGAGACTTCAGAGAAGTGTGACTGGCCCAAGGTCACCCAGCAGCTGCATGTGGAGGAGCGGAGACGCGAACCCGGTTCCCCAGATTACGAGTCTACCGCTCTTAACCACTACACCACACTGGCTCTGTACATGCAAATAATTTGCTCTATTACCAAGCTATGGCTCAAGCCGATTTTGATCCATTTTCCCCTTGCCCATATTGTCATTGTTTATACCCTTTCAGATTTGAGTTTCGATTTGGATATTGATTTTTTTAAAAAACCCACTTAAAACACAGCCAATTCTTTCTTCCGTGCTAATATCCTAATGCACAGCCATCAGCTCGGGGATCAGACCCTGCCCAGAATACATTGCTAGAAGAAGGCAGGATTCTCCAGTGCCTCCACCAGTCTCCTTTGGTGATAATTTGGCCCCGTCCAAACACGCTCCTGTTGTGCCCAGTTACAGGTGCCATGACCCTATGACCCTTGGCTATCAGTGCTTCCGTGATGTGCTGAGGGATGCCATCTTCCAAGGACACGAGCCATGCATCCACTGTATAAAAGAAATGCATTCAAGGATTTAAATGGACAAGCAATACTGCAGGAATACTAATCAATTTCACAAATGCCATTCAACCCAAAAGACTTGGATTGAATGAAAGCATTAATTCATAGCTCTAAATCAGGCTTCCTCAACCTCAGCCCTCCAGATGTTTTTGGCCTACAACTCCCATGATCCCTAGCTAGCAGGACCAGTGGTCAGGGATGATGGGAATTGTAGCCTCAAAACATCTAGAGAGCCGAGTTTGAGGAAGCCTGATCTAAGTCATGATCCCTTGAAAGGCAAAAAGAATATTCCAACCCATTTCCACAGGATGTAAAAAAAGAAATGTATCTATGTGTGAGAGAGAAAGAAAGAAAGAAAGAAAGAAAGAAAGAAAGAAAGAAAGAAAGACCTTAGTGTGACATTTGTTATTTGTTGCATCTCTGTCCATATTTGTACCAAACTAGATGCAGAATAAAGCACTTCCCTGTGTTCCTGCATCTGATGAACTACATATTTTAGAATTCCCACAGCTATTAAAATAAGACAAGGTTGTATGGTGTCTGTATGCTCATTATGTGCGTTTAAAAACATGTCTTACCCTTTTTGTCATATTCGACACAAAAACGAGGCACATCCAAAGCCTGTTGTGGATTCATTCCAAATTCCAACATGTTGAGCAGTACCTACAAGGGGTACAGAATGGGGTAAGATGAACAAGGAAAGACAAGCTTCTTACATAAATTTGATACATCCTTAGGAAGTCATCAATTCACAGAGCAGCAACAGCCTGGGCAAAATAGTTTTTTTTTTTTAATGTCTTCACATAAATGATGGAAATCACAACATGACTGACAAAGCAACTGAAGATGAGTAATATTTTATCTTCATTATGAAAAACAAAGACGGTTTCACCGTACTGAAGCAGCACTTCATTTAGGATGTCGATTGTGAAGTTCACTGGATTTTATGCCAGATATGCTGTATTCAGGTATTACTGCATACCCACGTGCAGGTCTCAGAGGTGAGACCTCTGAGGTGCACCAGGTGGAGAGGAAGGCATACAGTTGGGCAAGCCAATGTAAAAAAACAACCACCACCAAGCAAACCCCAAACCCTGAAACAGCCTCAAACACATAAATACTAAATGTTTGCAAACACGCGTCTTAATTATTGATTCTGCACTTGGGCTGCAAAGGATCTTCTGTAGGGTTTGCAAATGACACGCTTACAGAGAAGTATTTGAAAGATGCAGAGGCTCACCTGAACATGCCCCTGTGGCTGCATGAATCCACCCATTACTCCAAAGGAGCACAGAAGCTCCCCTGAATCAGCATCAGTAGCCAGAGCAGGTATAATTGTGTGATATGGCCTCTTCCTAGGTGCCAAGCAGTTTGGGTGACCAGGCTGTAGTGAAAAATTGGCTCCTCTGTTCTAAAAAACAAGTCAGTACAGTAAAAGGCAGAGGTTGGCAAAACTGCCCCGGGGGCATTAATAGGACAATTCCCTAACAATTTATGGAATTACCTAAGGCTATTAATAAAGGTAATAGCAAAAGAAACCTACATACACTGCTAAAATAGCAGCCAGTTACAAATTAAGAAGACGTTACTGCAAAATATACCAGATATACAGTTTTAAAATTAAGGTGAAAAATCGCCAAACTTTGAACCACCTCCCTAGTGTAACCTCCTAGGTAAATATACCTCCCCAAACTACTGCACAGCAAATAAATAAATGACTCCCTCCATTAATGTAGGGACAACCCTTCCCATATTCTACTTATTGTAACAAGATCTGATCTGATTTGATTTAATTTAATGTAAATAACATTTTAAAGCCAAACAGGATATGAAATAGCAATATTATATACTGGATAGCACTGTGTGCCAATTAATATTAAAGCAATCTTTCTCTCTCCACTATGGATGGAGGAGAAATTCATTTCAATTTTTATCTCAAGATGAATCTACTTTGTACTTTCTGAAACAATGTGCAAACCGAAACACAGCTATTGTTTGATATTTGCACTCCTCCCTATTTTTCAATGCAGCTCTCCAATCAAACAATATTTAAAATGCATATACAGTAGTACCTCGGGTTATGAACAGTCCTGCTTATGAACGCTTTGGGTTACGAACTCCACAAACCCATAAGTAGGTGTCCCGGGATGCGAACTGCCCCGGGTTGCGAATGCAATCTGCTTCCGGGGCCGAAGGAGGCCTTTTAGGCAATGCGCACCTCGGGTTAAGAACGCTTCGGGTTAAGAACAGACTTCCGGAACAAATTAAGTTTGTAACCCAAGGTACCACTGCATCAGGGGCAAATTTGTATTGGTAAAAATTACATACAAAATGCATGGTATTAGGGGAAATTGCTTGTAAACATGTGTACATTAGACAAAACAGCATATAAAAATGTGTTTATCATGAGAAATTCTCGTTAAAATGCTCATGAATTTTCATGAGGATCGTTAAAAAAATATTTGCAGTTTGCTGCAAAATGTGGAGAACTGAATTTAAGAGGGGGAGAAGCAAAAGTGACAGATCTTTCCATTCCCGCATGCACACACGCTTGAAAGTATTTTCTCACTTGTAATGTAAATCCACAGCCATCTGGTACCAGCCCTGTGCCAAATCCCATATAGTTGCTGTTAATGAAAGAGCAGGCATTGCCTTGGGTATCCACCACTGTGAAGTAAACAGTGTCACTTCCAACCGGAAAAGGATTTCCTTGATTATATTTAGCAGTTGCCCTGAAGGAAACAACAACAACTCAATAACTTCACACAGAAAAAAAGTCATAAACCCAAATATCTGATTTCATAGGGTTTTTTTCTGAGAAGAACCTCCCCAGAGCCCAAAGAAGATGTCAGTGAGGGTGGTGGAAGCCCCAAAAAGATGGGAGGCGCAGCGGGGCTTTGTTTCAGTTGCTCAGCCTCCCCACCTAACAGCTGACACATGGGGTAGCGCAGCCACAGCCGCCACTTCCTTATGCTGCCTCCAGCTGGCCCCAATCCATTTTGGTTTGGATTGAAGACACAGCAGAAGGGGACATGTTTATAGGGTGCTCCCCATTTCACATAATTTTACTTATGTGTACGGGGGCCCAGAACATTAACCCCTGCACAAGTGGGGAGTTCACCTGTAAGCCGGTTTAAACAAGGTGTGCTTATTTATAAAGAAGAAGAAGAGTTTGGATTTGATATCCCGCTTTATCACTATCCTAAGGAGTCTCAAAGCGGCTAACAATCTCCTTTCCTTCCTCCTCCACAACAAACACTCTGTGAGGTGAGTGAGGCTGAGAGACTTCAGAGAAGCCCAAGGTCACCCAGCAGCTGCATGTGGAGGAGTGGGGAATCGAACCCGGTTCACCAGATTACGAGACCACCGCTCTTAACCACTACACCACACTGGTGTACATTACATTACATCCCATTGTGCTCATGTTGCGTTTGTGGGCTTCACTTTCGAGCATCTGGTTGGCCTTTGTGAGAACAGAGGATGTTTCTTCTTACTTTCTTAATGAGCCCAGATGCAGTAACGCCTGTGACCGTGCAAGTTTTATGTTAGTAGAATAGAGATTGTAGCTTCACTCACAAGCAACCTTGCATCAAGTTCCTAGTGAAATTCCCTGCTCCCTCCCCCTGGTAATGTTCAGCTGAAATAGCAAATAGCATGTCACAGAAAGATAAAGCAGAAGTGACACAGGAAAGGAACAGTGCCTCTAAGTCTTTTTATGGTCAGGTAATACCAGATCAAATAAGGGGTTACCACATTATTTTATGAGGTGAAACCCAAACACAACGCTGCCAACAAATTTAAACAAACATTTTTATCTAAAGTACACAATAGGAGGCTAACACACATGGGTACTTTAAAAATGCCACATACATATAATCAGGTATGCCCTACTCTAGGTACTTAGTCCCTTGGGTTTTCAAGGCCTGTTGTTTTCTAAGCATATGACTGAAGACATGGCGGGACTTAGCTATACAGCTGCAAATAAAACGTTTTAAGTATGTTTTAAGTGCAATATACAATGTGACACTAGACGGCAATGGTGAGCCTTATGGAGAATTTAATGTATTTTTTAAATCACTTTTTTAATAATAATAAAAAAGCATTTTCTGAACTTTTTTTATATGTGTGTAGAATCCACCTTGGTGTTGTGGGCATGAAGGCTCACCAATTTACAACAGTGAGAAGTTTGTTTATCTAACATTAATCTCAGGGTCGTGGGTTTGAGCCCTGCATTGGGATCCCATCCTAGCAACATTTTTTGCATGGATTTCTGAATAGGCATTCCTCCCTGCAACAGCATACTCAAGTGGTGAGTGCCAATATTTATGTAGCCAGGGTTACTGAGAAGCAAGAAATAGGTTCATGGAAGAGGCATAAAACCCCAAATAGCCCAATGAAGATAGTGCAGGTGCAATAACTCTGTGTAATAACCACAGAATGTTGAGTGTTGGTTGGAAAGGGAAAATGGTGGTATTTAGAGTGGAACACACCAGTTAGGAGGTAATAAATAGCAGGCTTGAACCCTGATCAGAAGCAATTCTCCCCTCACACGTACATACACACTTCCACTTGCTTCCATACAAATAAACAAATGCCCACAAGCATTCTGCAGTTTTCGTCAGGCTCTCCTATAATAATTTATCTTTCGCCTGAATGCCTCACCCAAACTAGGTAATGCATCGCCATGACTTCATAGGCTGGGGTCCAAAGAACTGTGCAACTATTTCTGGATGCTTACAAAAGTTTGGGCTCGAGTTGCCCATTCCACAAAAGCCACTTTCAAACTGAACGGGTTTTCAAAAGCAAGCTTCTGATATTGTGTTGCAGCCTGCTGTTCAAAGAAAAATGTCAAAAATCCCACTGGGCATGCCCAAATGCCTGAAATAACTCTTTGGATCCTGGCCACTGCAAATAAAAGAGGGCTATAATCTGATGTGTAAACATCAAGAAGACAGCAGCTACTTTGAAAGAAAGCCAAGGCCAAAGAAAACAACTGTTCCATATTTCAGGATCAGAACACTATAGAAGTACACAGGTTAGAGCTTTAGAGACTAGATACGTGGAGACCAGCGTTCAAATCCCTGCTCAGTCATGAAGCTCACTGGATAACACTGGGCCAGTCACCAACCCTCAGCTGAAGTTACCTCACTGAGTAGTGGTGAGAATAGAGACGTTTAAGTCACCTTGAGAGCCTTGGAGGGGAGGTGGAAGATCAATGCAATAAGAAATAAATACAAGCAGTCAAGAGATGACCCCTTACCTCTGTAAATCTATCAGCTTCGAACGGTCTCTGGCATAAGGTTTGGAAAGGAGCTTTGTTGTGGGTACAGCTACCTTTTCTGGATCTGCACAGAACCATAAAGTATCGGCAAAGCTAACTTTGACAGCTTCAATGAGGATGTGCAAATAGTAAGCAGTATTATGGCCCATTTCTAGAAAAGTAAACCAGCACAAGCATCAGGTCAAAAGAATCACTCACCCATGAAAACTACAATTGACTACACAAGTAATAATTGCACTGAATTCATTCACAGACTATGTTCTAGATAGAAGGGCCTAAGATACATTGCAGTATGTGGAGCGCGCCAAAGGGAGAAATATAACATTTATTTTCTGCCTCTATTCTCTTCCTCCTTCACCATCCACATTTGGCTATGTACACATTATTGGTTTAAAATGCAGTGAGGCCATTTTATCACCTGTGTTTCTAATCACCTTTGCACATTGTTGTGCATATCAGTTTGGCTGGATGTGCCTCCAAGTCGTCCACTGTCTGTTCATGTGGGTTTTGAAATCTAATAGGTAAAGGTAAAGGGGGCCCCGACCATTAGGTCCAGTCGTGACCTACTCTGGGGTTGTGGCGCTCATCTCGCTTTATAGGCTGTGGGAGCCAGCGTACAGCTTCTGGGTCATGTAGCCAGCATGGCTAAGCTGCTTCTGGCAAACCAGAGCAGTGCACAGAAACGCCATTTACCTTCCTGCTGGAGCAGTACCTATTTATCTACTTGCACTTTGACATGCTTTCAAACTGCTAGGTTGGCAGGAGCAGGGACCGAGCAATGGGAACTCACCCCGTCGTGGGGATTCGAACCGCCAACCTTCTGATCAGCAAGTCCTAGGCTCTGTAGTTTAACCCACAATGCCACCCGCGTCCCTTTGAAATCTAATAGAACACATCAAAATGCAGTATTCCTCAAGAAACTGCAGGATAGATGTGGATTGTGGCAAATGTCATGTGCAGAGTGAATGTGAGTGTGTACACAACTACTGCCTTGCCCTCCCTCCCTCCCCCTGAACCCCCCACTCCTTTTCCTCCCCAGTCTCCTTTCTGCATCCTGAACATGTTTCATCTCATGTGCTCCTGAGCAATATCACCTCCAAGACCCCGGGACTCTTCCAGCAGCCAGCGCTTCAAGCTAGAGGGCATTCGCTGGAAACAATGGTTTGAGGGCTATTGTGTGACAAGTTTGCAGAGTTTGGATTGCTCAGCTAAAAGTGTCTTGAGACAAAATGGTGATGCAGAGTGAACAGAAAACATTCACACTTCCTATCCTGTTATTTATTTTGGTACATAAAAAAGGTAAAGTCACCTGCAATTTAAAAAACAACAACAATTAACAATTAGTGCAGTGACTAACAGCAGCTTTAGTTTCGAATGGAGGCTTTTCTTCTCCTAAAGCTGAAACAATTGGAATGTTTCTTCCCCTTCCCAAGAAGTAATAGGACTTTTTTTTAGATGCTGGTCATACCTTTCAAGTTGAAATTTTCTAAAATGTTCAGAGCTAATAGCGCTGTTATTCCTTGCCCATTCGGAGGGATCTCCCATACATTCAGACCCTGGAGAAGAAATAGTGGTCACTTCTCACACACTGAACACCAGAAAAGGAACAATAAAGAAAAGGAAAACTTTCCATGCAAGACACTGATGATTTTCAGTATAAAAGTCTTTCCTGCATTGCTGAATCAAGACCAAGACTGTGTACACACAAAACATTTAAAGCACCGTACATTTAAAGTTTGTTAAGGGTGCTGGGAGTTGTAGCTCTGTGAGGGGTCAGTGACTGTTCTCAGAATTCTTTTTTGGGGTATGATTTAAAAGGTAAAGGGACCCCTGACCATTAGGTCCAGTCATGACTGACTCTGGGGTTGTGGCGCTCATCTTGCTTTATTGGCCGAGGGAGCCGGCGTACAGCTTCCGGATCATGTGGCCAGCATGACTAAGCTGCTTCTGGCGAACCAGAGCAGCACACTGAAACGCTGTTTACCTTCCTGCCGCACTACTTGCACTTTGATGTGCTTTCGAACTGCTAGGTTGGCAGAAGCAGGGACCGAGCAACAGGAGCTCATCCCATCACAGGGATTCGAACTGCCAACCTTCTGATCAGCAAGTCCTAGGCTCTGTGGTTTAACCCACAGCACCACCCGCGTCCCTTGGGGTATGATTTAAATGCATGTAAATGCAGTAGCATATAGCAGAGGTGACTTCTGTAATTTGGCAAGCAACTTCACTTAAGTATGCAGTGGTTCAAAGCTCGGTTCCCAAATGCCTCTGTTATCATATGTTTCGGTTCCCGAACGCCGAAAACCCAGATGTAAATGATCCAGTTTCCAACCATTTTTCGGAACCCGAACGTCTGACACGGCTTTCACTTGAGTGCAAGAAGCTCTTGCAACCAATGAGAAGCCGTGCCTCAGTTGTTGAACATTTCAGAAGCTGAACAGCCTTCCAGAACGGATTATGTTTGACATCCAAGGCTTGACTGTATACTATTTTAAATAAGTTTGATTTGCTCCCATACCGTCACCACACAAATGCTTTCTTATAACAACTGCCCTCATCTACATCCAATTCTTAAAGCTAAAAAAACATTTCCAGACCATTTCATATGCATAGTATATTTGCTTGTGGGAAACAATAAGGGAAAAGTCATAGTTCAATGATCAAGCATCTGTTTTGCATAAAGAGACCCAGGTTCAAATCCTGCCCCAGAACTGAAATCTACTGCTGCCAGTCAGGGTTAACAAAGGCAGATCAATGGCCTGACTCAGCATATGGCAGCTTCCTACATTCCTAATATATCTTTCAAAAAATGTTTCAGAAATACTTAACTAGAGTGAAAGCAATGACACAAGATTTTCGAAGGACTATGGGTCTGAGTGAAGATACATAAATAACACATGTATATTTAACTTTTGCTTCTTTGTTTAAACACATTACTCATTGTTCTCTCTCTCTCTCTCTCTGTGTGTGTGTGTGTGTGTGTGTGTGTGTAAACATCCAACATGACTAATAGGTTTATTAGTAAGTATGGGCTTAGAAAGGTACTATTATTAGCGGTACTGGAATGGCACGAGTGCAAAACGTGACACACCTTCACTAATAATATGG
This sequence comes from Podarcis gaigeae, assembly GCF_964106915.1. Taxonomy (NCBI): domain Eukaryota; kingdom Metazoa; phylum Chordata; class Lepidosauria; order Squamata; family Lacertidae; genus Podarcis; species Podarcis gaigeae. Next base: position 76,761,608 of record NC_139681.1, read on the forward strand.
TATCTGAGCTTCTCCTTTTCTTATGTGGGAACTCTGGCATCACAAGTTCCTCAGGCACAGACACTCTCAGAACTGCCCTGAAATTATTTGACACTTGTGAGTGTCGCACAGGTATCCATACCTGATGACGTTTTACTTGCAGTGTAAAGAGCTTTGACCAGGTTATATAAATGCGGGATTGCAATGTCTCTCCTTTCCCCGCTAGCCAGTCAGAAAGGGGTTCCAGAGGTTTTGCCACTCAGTGATGTATGTCTATGTGCAAACATCTCTTGTTTGATTCATGATTTCTTTCCATACTGCCGCTCACCTGTGCTGTGTGTTAAGAGATGGACTTCTTAACAACCAGGTAGAGGCTTGAAAAGGGTTAAACACCAGCTTCTGAATACTACAGGAGTTTTAGACTGCAATCATCTACTACAAACCTATCGGGGAGTAAAGACCCATTGAACTCAACATTTCACTTAAGTGGGTTGCCTTGGACTATACCAATTTTCTGAGCACTGGGCCATGTGGCAGAGCTCTATTTATTTCAATTTCAACAGCAAGCATCAACCAGTTTTCCGTATTTCTGCAGCAATTTGGTGTTTTGTTTTGTTTTTTTAAAAATCCATTGGCATTTTGGTGCACTTTTCTCATAAATTTCTCTCTGTCTGCAGTTTTAACTAATATACATTTAGTATATCTGTCTGCAGTTTTAACTAATATACAACTAATTTCACATTTTTTGGAAGCAATTTTCCAAATACTGTATAATGCTTTTTGTATATTATTTTCCCCAATATTTGCATTTTATGTGCATTTCCCTTTAATATATATTTTTTTGTAAACACTGCTTGGTTGGAGAACTGCATCACAAAATGTGAATAAGTGAAAATTTCAAAGGATAGCTTTGCGTCTTCTTTTGGAAAGTGTGGGTTTGACTTTAAATGTGAACAGAACTGAAATTCTCCCTCCCTCCTAGTGCAGAGCATCTACAGAACTAACTAATTAAGCTTGTATTGGGGAAGTACATGTTTCTATTGGTAGCTGCTACTGAAATTTGGCTCTCTCCCAAATCAAGCAGCTAGCAAGGGAAGGGGGCTTTTTTTGGGGGGGGGATAATTGCCAGAGGAAAAGTTAAGCATTGGTTTCCTTTCTCTATTCCAATTCAACTTGTCTTCTCCTTCCCACCCTCTCTGCATTGCAAATGGCTCCCTTTCAAAGGAGTTTTGCAATAGTGAAAGAGCTTCAGTATAATGTGAACTTGTTTCCTTTGCATTTTAGGATGTACAAATGTAAAATAACCCAAATCTTTCTTTTTGTAATTGGGGTGCCTTGGACCATGATCGCTCCCAGACAGTATTTTGTGGCAAGGATTCACACAAGTACTGGAAATTTAGGTTTGTGCAACTGAAGTGGATCTGTTGCCCTTGCACAGCAGCAAATCCCCTTTTAAAAAAATGAACTCTTTGCAGTTAGGAAAGTGATGGGGAAACACGCTAAAAAGCAGGAGATGAACAGATGATTAACAGGGAGTGTGTATAACTACTGCACAAGCAAATCAAGATGTATTCAAGATGAACATTCTTATCATATAACTCCCTGAAAACAAATCAGAACAAATGCTTAATAAGGACAGGACATAGTCTAACCTCCACATAAGCAAATCGAGAGGGAAGTGAAGTAAACAGGTTGTCTGTATGAACCAAATTTCAGAGGCTTAGCTCTCTGGGAAGTACCATGAATTTTAATAGACCTGTGATTCAGTCAACAAGCCCTGGGTGCCTTCATATTACCTACTGACTAGAAAAAAGAGGGGCAAAATTCACACGGTATGCCACCAGATTATATGGCACTTACATTGAATTTGTTGAGGGTACACATAAAGAAAGTAACCACCTCATCAGATATTTCAATCATGAGCCCAATATGTTAGAGGCACAAATTAGGCACCTCTCACAAACACTTCATTTGACCTCTTCTCTCTCGCTCTCTGCACACATTCCCTCAAAAAACTGGACACCCCTCAATATATTTCCCATTATTTTCAAAGGAAACAACCACAGCCAAGTTCAGTTTTGAGAGCCTGTATTCATGGCATGGGTGGGTCTGGGAGGAAGGTAAGAGTCCGCCAGGCAATTTTATTACCGTATGAAAATTACAGGATGAAAAACAGAGGCTACAAAACAAAGGGGAGGGGGGAAATCCCAAGAATGACCTGGCAAGGAAACCCCATTTTCTTTCCAGCCTTGGCTGTGCCACTGGAAAGTACCGCTTTGAAGTATAAAGAGAAACACATTGAGTGAAAAGGCATTCCCGCTCACAGAAAATTCTGTGGGAGGGACAGAGAATGCAAAAGCTGGACCACCATTGTAGTGGATACTCCCAATTCTTCCATTACTGGAATAATTCAGCTGTGCGGCTGGACATGTGTCCGATTTTTAATATAGGCATTAGATATCAAAGGCTCAAAGCTTGTTAAAAGGTACTTTCAGATACACTGGGAAATGGAACAGAGGCTTCTCAGCCATTGTTCCCTAGTTATGGGATGCTTTGTTATGAAGGCTGCTGGAGCCTGATTCTTTTTTTAAATAAGGAGACTTAGGCTCAAGTAAGGTGTGTGTGTGTGTGTTTTAAGATGGCCATTTCCAGTGTGAGGTTGGACAGCAAGGCAAGAATATTTCTATGGTTCAGATTGAAACTCGGAGAAGAATTCAGAGTTCCTAATTATCACACTGAGGAGGGCATTACAAACCTCTGAGGCTCTGAGCTCTCTGTATCTAGGTACCGTGTATCCAAGTTTCACCAATATCTCTGTTAGGGACTCACGAGACTGTGCTCTAGTTGCCCGTGATTAATTCCACAAACTCCATTCATTTTGGAACATTGCAGTCGCCGCCTTACCTTGTAATTTGTGACAATAGGTTTGACTTCTTCAGTGGCGTGGCTTTTCAGGTCCTCCAAATCCATCACTCCACCATTGCTCTGAATAACATCCACAACAGCTTTGGCCACACGGCCTTCGTAGAAGCCTCGTTTGCCAAGTTCTGCCAACTCCTGGAAGAAGAAAATAATCTGGATTGGAAACTGCAAAAAAAGAAAACTGTGTTTTTGGTGGGGGCAGAAATACTATGCAATGTGACCTTGGATTCTGACAGTGACGTTTGCTTGCCTGGGTGGAGGGCAGAGCGGAGAGGGGTGGTCTATGAGTGTATATATAAACCAGGAAACATGAACAAAGATAAAATTTACATTAGTTGCACTGTGCCATTTGCTGCTTATTAGCTGGGTAATTTGGCTCTCAGGTGTCTGGTTTGCTGAAGGAACGCACTACAGACCTGGACATCATCTTAGGTCACAGTTCAGTAGCGGAGGTTAATCAAAATAGTGGAGGCTTAGAGGAAATTCCGACGAAAGAAGAATGGCAGGCAAAATTAATGGACTGTGCAGAATTAGGATTTGAAACCTGCGGGACCAGAGATTTACAGTAGATTAGAAGAAATATATGAACTATTTGAAGAGCAACTGTAATCAACAAATTACACTAGTAGGACTACAAGAAGTTTTGTAAGGAGAAATGTATGAAGCATTGCAAAGTAGAGAAAGAATAGAGATATTAGTTATAAATTAAACATAATTGTGGAAGTAAGAAATGTATATTTAGTGAATAGATTGGAAAATTTTCAGATGCGATTGATGGAAGTCAAAAAAATGGTATAAGATATGAAAGTATGTTTATTATTGAAAATGATATGTTGAAAAACTATTTAAAAATTATATAAAAAAAACAAACAAAAACACAAAATAGTCAAGGCTTAAATCCACAAATAATTTGAGCCATTAAGTAACTGAATGGAAAGCTTTGGTAGTTAAGAACATAAGAGTAGCCTGCTGGATCAGACCAATGGCCCATCTAGTCCAGAATCCTGTTCTCACAGTGGTCAACCAGATGCCCGAGAGAAACCAGGACAACAGAACAGAGCGCAAGAGCCCTCTCCCCTCCCAGGACTTCCAGCCACTGTCATTCAGAAGCATCGCTGCATCCAGTTGTAGAGGTAGAGCTCAGCCATCATGACTAGTAGCCAGGTTGTTTTTTTTAAAGCAATGTAGAAATAAGCAGAGGAATAAATATGCCTCAAAATATTGCTTATGCAGTCCTTTGCAGTCTTTTGGCAAAAGACAGCAAGGAGTTAACGGTGGTGGTATTGGTATCATAATTATTTCAAGAGGGTTTTCTGAAAAATCAATGGCTTTCATTAAAAGAGGGCAATGACTAAACAAGAATCTATGTAGATGGAAGTGGGAATTAGTAATCCTGATAGTGGAAAGGAGGGAGAAATCATTTTTCTCGATCCTTGTGCATTGTGTGTGTGTGTGTGTGTGCGCGCGCGCGCACATGGACTGTTTCAGTTAGGCGCTGAAATAACTATGGATACCAAAATGATGAGATGTTCAAAAAGGGTGCCATGACTGTCTCGGCAAAGCCTTGGTCACTTGTAACACACATCAGCTGCACATTACATTCACAGACTGCAAGTATATTCCTGCATTGTATGGGATTGTACTAGAGGGCCCTCAGGGTTAAGCAATTTGCCCACCATGGAGATTCGATTCTCAGAGTTGTTTACCAATCAACCCCTCTTCCCAGGGAACCCTGGAAACTGAGAATAGAAGCTCTGTGAGGGGAATAGGGGTCTCCAAACAACTCTCAGCACCCTTAACAGCTTCCAGAAATCTTTGGGAGAAGCCATAACTACAAAAGTAGTATCTCAGGGTGGAATTCAACGTCACGTTATTATGGAAGTTCCATCTGCACAAGTGTTACAGACTGCCAGACAGAACAATCATCCTCCCCACCCCGTTCTCCCTCCCACAAGCTGTTCCTGGCCACCCCGCCCCCATAATTTGGAGGGGCCACAGGGCGCATGGCAGAGGAGAAGGGCGAAGTCTTTGAGGTGATGTGCTGCATTAAATGAATGCTGCCCATTGTGCTCTGAACGTTTGGTGGCCCAAGCCATAGCTGGCAAGAGCAACTATTCCAGAACCGTCCTTTGATGTGGCGGTAAAATGTAGTAACTTTATTAAATATTACAACATTTTTATATTTGTTTGAAGGGTGTATGTAGAAAGCAAGGGTGAGCTGTCGCTTTAAAATTATAGCATGCACAATAAATGAGTAGCTTCAGAAGTAAAGAGAGCACAATTGGGCACTAATGTACACAAAAGGAAACTGCCTGTCACTCCTGACGCGATTTCAAAGAAGAGCAACTTCAACGCCAGTCATTCAAAGGGGATATTAAGTTGTTGGTACCAGGCACCAACAAGACAAAAGGGCATGTGTCATTCCCTGTGTTTAAGCAAATAGTGTACCATCCTCTACGTACCAGGTTACCACCTGGCACCAATTTGTTAAATATTAACAGATGAAATCGGCAGGTCAAGAAAGGCTCATTCCTCAAGTGAGATAAGTAGGAGAGGGATCTCTCTCATCTAACGCACTGACTTTTGAAAGTCATATATCATTTGTGCACTTATTATCATGTTAGATGTTTGTCTTTCGTTGTACTCAAGAGCCGTGGTTTCTAAAATTCCCAACAACAACAACAACATTGCTTATGTAGCAGAGAAATGCACTGTATTCCCTGCTGCACTTTTGAAACATCACCTCCTGCGACAGAAAGTAGATGCCTAAGACATTGTTGTTTACGCACACAACACCCCCTAGTGAAACAGAAATACCTGAAGTTATTGGCTAGAAACAAAGAGTTCTCTGCAGACTGCTTTGTATAATTATCTATTTCAGCATGCATAGACAATATGTTCGACACACATCACAATGCACAGTTTGTGTACTCCCAGCTTCATTTGGGAGGAAATTATCTCATGTGAAGTGTATCCAACAGAGGCTAATTTCATCATTTCTATACAGTTCTCTGTAAGAGATCCAAAATCGGCCTCAGATATATTCAAAAACAGGGACGGAGGCCTGGACTCCCTTAGGGGACAGCTGACTTTTTCAGATGAAAACAGGGTTTTATACCAGGTTGCTCACTGTTCACAGCTTTCATCCTTTTGTGAGTGAATAGCAATTCTGAATTCAAGCAGTATCATGCACCGCACATATCGATCTAAGCAAATGTGACCAAGGCTATGGCCGGCAAACAAAAAGCTCACAAATCATTTCCCATGGCAACAGCAAGGTTGAACTTCTAGTTCACATTTAGTTTCCAAAGGAGATTGTAACATGGAATTCTGTTCAAAGAGAAAATATCCCCCCCCCCCAAGAAAAAAGAAATCTCACTGGATCTCTTTGGATCTATGTCAATTCTCTTCACACATTCGCTGTTTTAGGGTCATACATCTGTGGGATTTGAGTTTTTATTGAGCATAAGATTTCATCTACCTGCTGGGTGACTCTGTTCACTGTAAGGCTCTGCAATGAACTGGATTATTTGTACCAAGAACATATAATTCAAGGCCCATATGTGGTTTAAATTTGCTGAACGTAGAATTTAAATGCTAAGATCTTTTAATTTCCCCTTTACGTTCAGCTACCTGACCCAGATCCCTCCCAGTTCTCCATCACAGCAGCTAAGTCAATAACAGCTACTGGGGCCATTTGCTATCACCAGGGAAAGCCCAAGGCGACATCAGAGCAGCTCAGCCAATGGCATCAAGAGATAAAGAAAGACAGAGGGGACTGTCTTTCGAAGAACTCAACAGTTTTGAGAAGACCAAATATACATGCAACCCATGGTCTGTGCATATGTTAATCGTATATTAAATTATATTTGCATGTTTTAAAACTGTGGATAAATGTTATCCACAACTCTTGAGTGTAGGGAAATGAATACATTGTGGGTGGAGGAAACAACCCAAATTGGTTATGAAGTATAGGTTAAATGCGTTACATTAATCCAAGTTGAACAATGGAAGGGAATTAAGCATGGCAAGGGATTAGTTTGAATCCATCTTCTCAGCCTATAGTGTTCTGTTTACTGATTTCTATGAGATTGGACTCTGAGCAGCTTCTCAGCCTTACATTAGCTCCTCAGTAAGGTTAAGAGGGAGTATTTGTTAGCCTGCAGCATACTGACATTTCAGAAAAAATGAGAAAGGGAGATGTTGCTGAAGAATATTCAGATACAGCCTCCAAATCTCTTATGCTTAGTGGAAACCAAGTTAACCTGGAAGCAAATTCAATTGCTGCGGAAATAAAATTAAATTTGATGTACATTACTGTCATTCCCCACTAACTTCCTTGCATAGCGTGAAACATTTCTCTTATGATAAATACCAGCCTTCATCATTCCCATGGGCAACACGTCTCACTTCCTCTCTAAAAGCACAGATGGAGAAGGGGGCAAGGGAAGGAGTACGGGGTCTAATTCCACAATGAGTACTGCCCTGATCTGATCCTTTCTCTGTTCAAGATGTCAGCAAAATACCACTTCCTAGATGGCATGCTCCCAACATCCCTTCAAGATCAGAGCAGGAAAAGGATATGAGTCAATTACCTGCACCAGGGCAGAAACGAAGGGTCAAAGAAGGCACAACATGAAATGCACCATTAGAAAGATTGTATAGAATCATAGAAACGTACAGTTAGAAGGGACCAACGAGGGTCATCTAGTCCAACCCCCTGCAATGCAGGAATTCTTTTGTCCTCGAACCCACAACCCTGAGATGAAGAGCATCATGCTCTACCAACTGAGCTATCACATTAGGATTTAAAAAGAAAAATAGTAATAGGTGTCAGAAGAGACTGATTCTTATTGGGGATGCAAGGTATGAGGAAGGGAGAATTAAACATCAATTTAATTAAGACCACAGAATGCACGGAGGGGAGATTTAGTCCTTCCCTCACCCCCTTACTGCTCTTACCCCCTTCTAATGGGGAGGCCCCACCAGTGTCAGCTACAGCTTTCTTTCTAAGGCTAATAGCAGCGTGGGTGGGGTGGTTTTTCCCTTAAAATCATGGTTGGGGAAGAAAGGGTTGAATCTCACATTGTGTGTTGCAGTCCCAATAAAACTGGCCCCTCTGCACCAATCCTATACACACACACACACACACACACACAACACACACACACACACACACACATATAGTTATATATTATGATGGGATAATGAGCTACTTGTGCGTAAAAGCTTGATCCCTCTGGGGTTTGGCTGGTCACCCAAACCTAGGCACTAACGGAGCCCCCAAAGCATGACTCCGTCAGTCGCTGGTAGAATCCGACAGTGGGCGTCTACGGAACTTACTCCAACATAAAAGTTGTTTGACGGACATGCGCCTCCTGGACTCTCTGCGTGACAGCTTCCGGCGAGGGGTGGGGGTTGCTAAAGGGGTTCTTGTTACCTCCTCACTGTTCTCACTAGAAGTATCCCAGAGCCTCTCCCCCGATTCCCTTTCCGCTGGAACTCCTGCTCTCCCCCTACTGGTTCCTTCTTCTGCTGTAGAGTCTCTCCTATTCTCCTGGAGCCTCTCCACCACCTGTCCCTCCGATGGCAGTTCCCTGACATCCACCTCCCCCCCAGGGCCCCCTTTACCCCCCCGCCTCCTCTCCCACTGGCGGTGAGGGCGGAAAGCCCCGGAAGGAACTCTCCTCGTCGTCTGAGGATTCAAACACTTCTAACCACGGCGTACCGTCTCTCTCCTCGTCTTCCTCTTCTTCGTCGGAGTCGGCTTCCTCACCCACCCCTGACTCTGGGAACCCTTCAAACTCCCCTTCCTCATCGGTGGTCCCAAAGTGTTCCCTTCTAAATCGTGCCACGGGTTGCGGTTTTTTTGGGAAACGCTGATGAAATGTTTCTATTAAAACCTCGTCCTTGACTAACTCTGCTGGTACCCAAGTGTTTTCCGACTCAACTTCCCCCTCCCATTCTACCAGATATTCCACCTGATTCCCCTTCCACCTGGAATCAATGATTCCTGCCACGTTCATGTCGCGTTCTCTCTCTTCTATCACGGGCGTTTGGGTGACCTCTCTCTCACGCTCCCCCCACTCACGTCCCTCTCGGTACGGCGACAGTAATGACCTGTGAAATACTGGGTGCAATTTCATGTGACTGGGCAGTCTGAGTTTGAATGTTACTGGGTTGACCTGCTGTATGACCTCAAAGGGTCCCAATCTTTTGGGTCTCAATTTCTTACTCCCTCCCTTGAACGGTAGTCCTTGGGTGGATAGCCACACCCGGTTTCCCACCCTTATAGTTTCACCTTCCCTCCTATTTCTGTCTGCTTGTTTCTTATATTCCTCCTTGGCTTTCTCTAAGTTAAGTTGAAGCTGACGGTGGATCGCTTCCATCTCTTCAAAAAAGTGTTCCGCCGCTGGCACGCTCCACCTCTCCCCTCCTTCTCCTGGAAATGCCCGGGGATGACACCCATAATTTGCCAGAAAAGGACTCATCCCTGTGGACACGTTCTCCGCGTTGTTGTAGGCAAATTCTGCCAGAGGTAACTTATCTACCCAATCATTTTCTCTGTCTTTTACATAACACCTCAGGTATTGTTGTAAAATCCCGGTTGCCCTTTCCGCTTGCCCATTTGTTTCTGGGTGCCGGGCAGTTGAGAAACTGAGTTCCACGTGCAGTAAGCTCATAAGTTTCCTCCAGAACCTGGAAGTAAACTGTTTCCCTCTGTCGCTGACCACCCTCAAGGGGGCGCCATGCAACCTGAAAATATGCTCTACAAATAACTTGGTGGTTTCCTCCGCGGTGACCGCATGGGAACAGGCTATAAAATGACACATCTTAGTTAATAGATCTACCACCACCATGACAGCTGTTTTGCCCTTGGATTTTGGCAGGTCCATCATAAAATCTATGGATACTGCCTCCCATGGCCTTTCTGGTGTGGGTAAGGGTTGTAATAGCCCCGCTGGCGCCACCCTCTCCCCTTTCGCTCGCTGGCACCTGTCGCAACCCCTGACATATTCCCGTACGTCCTCCCTCACCTTGGGCCACCAAAACTCTCTGGTAACCAACCACATGGTTTTGTGCTGTCCAAAATGCCCCGCTGTGGGGCTGTCATGCAACTGCTTGAGTACTCTGCCCCTCAGTTCCCCATCTGGTATGTACAGTGCCCCTTTGTAATACAACGCCCCGTTCTTTTCTTCAAACCCCCCTGTGTTCTCCTCTGTCCTCCTGAGTTCTCTGAATTTCTCTTGGGCGTATTCATCGTTCTCAGTACCCTCTATCAGTTCCCTCTGCCCCACCAATGCCGCCCCACACACCCAGCGGTCTTCAGGGATTACATGCCTTGCCTCAGGCGCTCCCTCCCCCTCTAAGTACTCAGGTTTCCTGGAGAGAGTGTCCGCCCTCACATTCTCGGAGCCTGGCACGTAACGAATCTCAAAGTGGAATTTGGAGAACTCCTGGGCCCATCGCACTTGTCTCTGGTTCAGCACTCGTGCTGTTCTCCAGTATTCCAGATTTTTGTGGTCAGTTCGGACTTGAACCTTGTGCTGCGCCCCAACCAGCAAGTGGTGCCATCTCCGGAATGCTTCATGAATGGCAAGCAGTTCTCGGTCGTATACTGTGTAGTTCCTCTCGGATTTGTTCAACTTCCGCGAGAAGAACGCACACGGTCTCCATTCGGACGTATCTTTTCCCGGCTGGAGAAGCACGGCCCCCACCACTCGGTCTGACGCGTCAGTCTCCACCCTCATTGGTTGTTGTAGATCTACGTGCAAAAGTTGCTCTTCCGACGCAAACGCCTGCTTTAAGTGTTCGAACGCCCGCTGCGCTTCTTCCGTCCAAACAAATTTTTTCTTGCTGCTAAGACAATCCGTGATGGGCGCTGTTAAATGGGCAAAGTTTTTGATGAACTTCCTATAGAAGTTTCCGAAGCCCAGGAATCTTTGCACGTCCTTCTTGGTCTTTGGTGTTTTCCATTCCAGTACCGCTTGAACCTTGCTGGGATCCATGGCCAATCCCTTGTCAGACAACCGGTACCCCAGGAATTCCACCTCCCTGGTATGAAACTGACACTTCTCCAGTTTCACCCACAGCCGATTTTCTCGCAGTTTGCTCAGTACTTCTCTTACATCTCGCACATGCTGCTCTTCATTCTCTGAGTATACCAGGACGTCATCTAAGAACGCTACGCAGTTCTTGTAGAGCAATGGCCCCAGGACGTGATTCATGAACGATTGAAAACAGGCCGAGCCCGCCTGTAGACCGAAGGGCATAACGAGGTACTCAAAGGCCCCCAAGGGGGTGAACATAGTGGTTTTCCACTCATCCCCCTTTCTCACACGTATCAAGTTATATGCCCCTCTAAGGTCCAGCTTGGTAAAAATTTTCCCTTTTCTCACACGTGTCAGAATGTCATCAATTCTAGGCATAGGGAACGTCACTGGTTCTGACACTGCATTTAGGCCCCTGAAATCACACACAAGCCTGGGTTTACCCGTGTGTTTTTTGTCCACAAAGAACACTGGGCTGCCCCCCACCGCTCGTGACTCTCTGATGAAACCTCGCTTGAGGTTCTTGTCAATGAACTCCCTTAACTCCTGCATCTCACTGTCTGACATTGCATACAGCTTGCCCACTGGCAATTGTGCTCCTGGGAGTAGGTTAATTTGACAGTCAAAGGGTCTGTGAGGGGGCAGTTTATCTGCTTCCTTTTCGCTAAAGACGTCAATAAAGTCAGCGCATTGTGGTGGCACCTTCCCCTTGTCCATCACTTCCATCCCTGCTAGAGTGGCCCTGGCCCCTGCCTGAACCTCTCCCTCCTTGCAGTGTTCTAGGCAATGTGCTGATCCAAAGGAAACCACTCTCTGATGCCAGCCTACTAGCGGATCGTGTAGTGCCAGCCAGCTCATTCCCAAAATAATAGGAGCTCCTCCCAAGGTGGCTACGTTAAACGCTATCAGTTCTGTGTGTCTTGCCACCCTCATTATCATTGGTACAGTCTGTTGGCTCACTTCTCCTCCCAACAGTTCCCTCCCATCAATCGTGGTAACCTGCAAAGGCTTACTTAATGGGATAGTCTGTATCTGGTGTTCAGCTGCAAACTCCTTACTCATGAAATTACAGGAACTACCTGAATCCAATAGCGCTTTTATCTTTAGTGGGTGTCCGTTTGCCAGTTCCAGCAACACCTCTATCACAAGCGCTGGTCTTGGGGGTTCCGGCGTGGGCACATTCACTACTCCCTGGCCTGGCTGCTGTGCCCTGATGTTGGCAACCAGGCGTTGGCTTTTACTTGCTCCTTGATTTCTCCTTCCTCCTTTCCCCCAACAGTTCCCGCCATCCCTTGCCATTCCTTCCTTTGCGGACAGACTCTGGCAAAGTGACCTGGCTGTTGGCAGAGATAACATCTCTTGGCGCTCTTTCCCTCCATCTTCCGCCCCTCACTGGTGTTTGAAACTGCGCGCGCGCGCGCTGTTCCAAGTTCCATCGGCTCTGCTGGCGGGAAAGGCTGCTCCGGAATCTCCGGAATGCGGAAGTCCTTCCAACGCTCCCCCTTTCCTTCCCGCTTTTCCAAAGCTCTGGCTTCCTGGCGCGCTCCTATGGACAGCGCAGATTTAGTCAGATGGTCCATAGACTCTGCCCTAGGCGCCCGGGAAAGTTCATCTTTCACTGACGGAGAGAGCCCTTCTTCAAACAGCATTTGAATAGGTTCACTCGCAAGGTCCCACCCCAGTCTATGAATCAGCATGGTGAACTCAGTCCAGTACTCACGTACAGATCGGCTCCCCTGTTTACACGCCATTAACTGCCTGCGCACCACCCCTTGCTCAATCTCGCTGGAAAACATCAAGTCCATGGCGCGAAAAAATTTCATTGTGTCCTTTAAGATTTCATTATTGGCTGCCATCAGGGGCCTAATCCAGTCCCTCGCCCCTCCCTCTAGATGGCCAATCACGTACGCCACTCTAGAGTTCTCATCGGGGAAGTCATCAAACAGTAGATTGAGAGCATATTGCATCTCTGTCCTAAAGGCTTGATAGTTTCTGGCATCCCCCCCAAATTTCTGCACCAATCCAGGCACCTTTCTGGCAAGTGGGGTGGTTTTTCCCTTATCCGCATCTTGAGCCCTCCTCTCCTCGAGCCTCGCCGTTTGCAGCGCGAGCTGGACCTCCAACGCCCTGTACCTTTCTTCCAGGCTTGGACCTGCTCCAGCTCCAGCTCCTCCGGTTCCGGCTGGTTCGCTCATGATGCCCTCTGCTTGCACAAGCTGCTTTCAAAGACTGTCGGATTGCTATGATGGGATAATGAGCTACTTGTGCGTAAAAGCTTGATCCCTCTGGGGTTTGGCTGGTCACCCAAACCTAGGCACTAACGGAGCCCCCAAAGCATGACTCCGTCAGTCGCTGGTAGAATCCGACAGTGGGCGTCTACGGAACTTACTCCAACATAAAAGTTGTTTGACGGACATGCGCCTCCTGGACTCTCTGCGTGACAGCTTCCGGCGAGGGGTGGGGGTTGCTAAAGGGGTTCTTGTTACCTCCTCACTGTTCTCACTAGAAGTATCCCAGAGCCTCTCCCCCGATTCCCTTTCCGCTGGAACTCCTGCTCTCCCCCTACTGGTTCCTTCTTCTGCTGTAGAGTCTCTCCTATTCTCCTGGAGCCTCTCCACCACCTGTCCCTCCGATGGCAGTTCCCTGACATGTATGCAGTGTTTTCTAATTATAAACCACTTTGAGGGTTGTTTTTGTTTTTGTTTTTACAATCAATCAGTAGATGCATTTGGTACAACACCTAGTTTGACCCTTGATTCTCTCCTCCTTTTTTGAACCAATCGTGCACTTAAAATACTGAGATTTGAGGCAGCGCACCTTGTAGGCTTAAGTTCCATGACACCAAACAGCTTTATTCCCTCTACACCACACTGAATTATATGGAATTCAAATTGCCATACAGTAAAACACAGTATATGTGAAATAGAAGAAAGAGTAAAGATACAATTAGAATTCATACAGCATATAGCAAAGCACATTACAAGAGGCAGAAAATGATTAAGTAGTCTGCCAAGACTCTTGGCACTTTTCAAAAGATCTGGGGTGGGGAGGAGGCAGTTTGGAAATCACTGTTCTAGAAGAGCCCTGAAATCTCTCAAGAGATTGACCAAGAAATACTTCAGGCACCAAGAGTTCATCCACCAGCAGTTCCATACTTGCAAAGAGTTGCCAGTATAGTATCGTAATACAGTGGTACCTCGGGTTAAGTACTTAATTCGTTCCAGAGGTCCGTTCTTAACCTGAAACTGTTCTTAACCTGAAGCACCATTTTAGCTAATGGGGCCTCCTGCTGCCGCCGCACCGCTATAACACAATTACTGTTCTCATCCTGAAGCAAAGTTCTTAACCTGAGGTACTATTTCTAGGTTAGCGGAGTCTGTAACCTGAAGCGTATGTACCACTGTATCAGCCAGCCAACATTGACAGCAGAACTTTCCACACTGCATGGCACCTGATATTGCCTTAGAACACATTTGCAGGAAGTGCAGCAATACGCATCCCATTTCATCCATGGATGCAAGCAGAGTCACCTGAAAGCGATTCCTGAGATTGCCGCAGCTGTAAAAATGGGCTGCTGCCATTGCATTGGTTGCTGCCAGGATTTCTGCGATTATGGCACTCAGGCTACATGTACACAGCAGTTTATTCCATTTTCCTGACAGTTCCCTACCTGTTAATTTCTGCATTATATTTGAGTTTCTTCACGACGTTGTAAACGACTTCTGGAAATATGCTGGAACATAGGTCTGGTTTGGAACTCGTTTCCATGTTATTTGTGAACAGATCTTTTTCTGGAAGCAAATAACATGAAAACGAACACTGAATTTGTGCTACATTCCGCTGTATTTCTATAAGCAGATTTTACACCATGCGAAAGCTCAAATATAATGCAGAAATGAACGGTTGGGGGAATGTTGGGAAAACTAAATAAACTGCTGTTTGAATGCAGCCATAGTTCTGAGCTGAGGACTCTGGGCTCAAGACAGTTCAGCTCACCTTAAAAGTGTTTGCCAAAAAAGGATTGCAGAAGACTTGTCCGTGATCAGGTGCTTGGCCATCAATCAGCAGGTCCTTCCCGTGTGGGTTGCCAGGCGCCTGAAGAGCATGAGCATTTTTCTTCCAGCCGTAGGAAGCAATCTCTGAGACTGGAAAGCCCTTCTCAGCCAGGTCTATAGCTGGCTGCAGAATTTGCCGCAGGGAAAGCTGGACCGGGAAAGATCGCGCAATTACTTTTCCATCTAGATGCAACATTTGAAATGTACGTGTGTCTGATTAAAAACATTCCCAAGGCCCTCCTCTTTACAAAAATTAACCCTATAAACAAAGCTGTTCAATAGACTATCGATAAATAGTAAAGTGGGAGAAAATTTTAAGCGAACAAAACACTCCCAGGTCTCTCTGACTGTGAATATACACTTGAAAATAAGCTGATAATCTGGCGAAATCTCAGAAGTCAGGTGGGGTAACATTTCTAGTGATGGGGGAGGAGATTCCGTGGCCTGTATTTCTCCTTGCATTACCGTATATCTGGAAGGAGTGGAAGAAATTGTGCATAATAAACTAAATTAGCAAATTCAGATTATTATTATTATTATTTTTAAAAAGTGCAAAATATAGTTGCTTTAAAAGAACAAAAAATCTGCCAAAAAGAAACAGTTTGGGTTATGCTATATTCCTAAATCTGCATGTTCATTTGGGGTTCACCTTTTTGCTTCCATGCAGAGCAACAGCATCGCACCAGCCAGCTGCCGCACCAGGTACAGTGACATTGTGTGCATGTAGTGGAGGGGGAGGATTTGCCTCGCTGAAGCCGTGATCTTTTAGCAGCTCAAGGGTCAGGGCCTGCGGAGACCGACCGCTGCAAAGCAAACAGAGATCCACATGGAAACCGAATTACAAGCATACTGAAAAGATAAAAGGGAAAAAAGAGCATCCATTTGACCTTATTAAAAAAAAAAAAAGTTTGATGATGGTGCTACAGTTGCTCCTGGCAACAACCTGAAATAACGTTGAACATTTTCCATGGCATTTTCACAGAAATGATTCATCAAAGGCTGAAATTCTGCCATCCTTATTTCCAGAAACTCTTATTAGATACACCAACCAATCGCTCTTCTTAAAATGGTCTGTATCAAACCTCTATTCTCAAAATATTACATTAATTCAGTAACACAGAAACAGATGTTCTTAACCCATACGATGCTCTTAACCCTACGAACTAGAATTGTTAGGTCCAAACCCTCAAAGAGCTTCTGTACCAGTAATATACGGGTCAGGAACTGCCAGCCTGTGGGCCAAACACTGCCCCTGGCACCTCTCTCTAGACTTGAAAAAAAGAAGTCTTTGGCTGGAGCCAATAGATATTTTCAAGCACATGGAGGCATTTTCAGAGTGTGTGTCACAGCTGGAAGGGGGGAAAGGTAATCCTCTCCATATTATTCATGCTGCCAACAATACCCCACCAAGTCCCCGAATGCCCTGTTGGCCTGAAAACAAATCTATTGGCTCCGATGGGTGGCTGCCTCCCCCTGCCTCATTGTTGTGAGTTATGGGTGGTTAAGTCTCCCCTCAGCAGCTACAGTCTCCAGGAAGATCACCCCTTCCCCATGAAATAAGACTTGGGGATGAAACGAAGCTACTTTCCCCAAAAAACTAATTGCTGGAGGAGAAACGGTACTTACTTATGTATGCATGTGAGTTAAAGTGCATTGTGTATGCCCACCACTTGTATGAAGCTCCCAGAAGGTTGGTCAAGACAGAATACAGCCCTCGAGCCGACCTGCTTTAAAAGCTACTCAAAAGGGAACACTCTGCCAACGGTAGTATCTTCTGTCACCGTAGTCCTTTGATCTGGCAACTGTGGCTATTGGCTGACTATTCCTGTGTTAGGCACATAGCCCAGTTTCGATGGCTGATAGAAGGCGGTTTGCTGATAAGTGGGAAATCTCTCCCATGTGTTTGAATGAGAAGCTTGAAGAAGGCAATACACACACACACACACACACACACACACACACTCCAGCTAGCAGAGAAGAAGAGAACATATGAGCTTTTAATAGAAAATGTGTCTGCCCCTGATGCACAGATCCCCACATGGCTTCTCTGCCCTTCACTGCCCCACCTTATGGCTCCTGTATACATTAAAAAAGCCACAATACAGCTTGTTGCACTACCCAAACCCAGATCGTGGTTTGTTTCAAACAAATCATGAGTGATAAGCCAGAAATAAACCAAGAAACGAACCTTCAGTTGAAGGTTCAGTTGAAACAAACAAGCCATGGTCTGGGTTCGGACAACATGACAAACCATACTATGGCTTGTTTGAGGTGCATGAGTGCTGTGGGAGGAGGGAGAATTTGCATAGGGCCTGTGCGGCAGGAGGGAGGCACACTCATATTTGAAACATGGCTTAATACAGAAACTGTCACAGCACACAAACCAAGGGTGGGAGTCAACTAAGTTATTGCATTTGCAAAATGAGGTCCACTCACACAACAAGACTTCTCCCTGCACCGCCTAAATCTGCTCTGCAGTGGCGTAGCGTGGGGGTGCAGGGGGGGCCGACTGCACCGGGCGCAACATGGGTGGGGGGCGCGCTCGCACTAGCAGCTCTCTGCCCCTACTAAAATCCACGGGTTAGGGAGCCCGCGCTCGCTCGGCTTGGCGAGGAGGTCGCGGAAGGGGGAGAGCGAAGCCTTCTGCCGCGGGCCAAAAAAGGAGAGGAAGCCGGGTGGGCCGGCTGCTGGCTGGCGGGGGTCTGGCTGCACCTGCTGCTGCCATTGCCATTGCTGCTGGGCTTTGACAGCTTGGCGAAGCAGAGGGAGAGGAGCTTTATGGTAATTGCGGCTCTCTCTCCACTGGCCTTCTGGGTAATGAGCCAAGTCGAGCAGGGAGTCTGGCGAGGGGGCGGGAAGAGACTTTCCCCCCTTTTTTCCACCTCGCCTGGTCAAAAATGAGAGCGGAGTCTCCTCAGGGCGCCCTCAGGCAGGGCAGGGCAAGGCAAGCAGAGCGAGGAGGAGAGAGAGGGGAAGGGGGGGAGCAGCCAGGAAACGCCACGGTGTGGAGGGGGAATCAATTGAGGAGAGAAAGCGAAAAGCCTTGGAGAAAGGGAAAAAAGGAAAGAAAAGAGGCAGCTCCGGGAGAGCGCGGGGGAAAGAGAAGCCTCGCTGCTGCTGCTTGGGAGAGTAAATTACTGTACTTGCCTTGCCCCGGGTTAGGGGGCGCAAATTACTTGCCTTGCCCCGGGTTAGGGGGCGCAAATTACTTGCCTTGCCCCGGGTGCTGACAACCCATGCTACGCCGCTGCTGCTCTGCGAGTTTGAGGGAACCACCAGAACAGGTTTAGGGGTCGTGTGGGGGACAGTACTTTGGCCACCTCAGGAGAAGAGAAGACTCCCTGGAAAAGACCCTGATGCTGGGAAAGATGGAGGGCACAAGGAGAAGGGGACGACAGAGGACGAGATGGTTGGACAGTGTTCTCGAAGCTACCAGCATGAGTTTGACCAAACTGCGGGAGGTAGTGGAAGACAGGAGTGCCTGGCGTGCTCTGGTCCATGGGGTCATGAAGAGTCGGACAAGACTAAACGACTAAACAACAACAACAACGGGGGACAAGAGGGTGGAAAAGTCTTGTTGCACAAGTTGACCTTGTTCCCCACATGCATGCGCCACTTAGTGCAATCTTGCTCTAAGGAGTTTCCTGTTTCTTTGTGAAAGGTTCCTGGGAGGAAAAAAATAATCAGAGGAATTTCAGCATGTCCTGCTCTCTGCCCTTGGACTACAGCAACAGGAACTGAAGAGCACCTGGACCTGATGCTATCCTTTTATAGCATCTTCCTATTAATATTCAACTTAGACCTAAAGGGCAGCTATTCCTCTGCAGCGGCGAAAAGTTGAATAGCATATGAATGTAGGAAAATCAGAACAGAACGAAAAGGAAATGAGGTGCAAAGCTGGATTCTGACCTCCTGGTTAAAATGAAAGTCTTCCCCATATGAAACCAGAACTGCAGACACTCTGTCCACCAGGATGTTTGCACAAAATCATTATCAAGTTCAGCTTAAAAACAAAGTGACATTATGCACACAAGCCTGAAGGCACACACTAAAACTGGACAAACACCATTTGTATACATTGCAAACAGGCTCGTGATAAGTGTGGCAAGCCTGAACAAAACCACTAAACTGAGCCCTGTTATATATGTGGAATTCCATTGAGAAATTCTGTCCAAGTACGGTAATCTGTATCTGCTTATTTTCCAGCAGTCGAGCTAGTGGCAACAAGCTGGTTTGCTGTGCTTTAATGACTCTCCATTTGCCACAGTTTCCAGCCACTCCCCTTCCCAAGCTTCCCATCGTTGCCAGTGTGATCCAGCAGATAGAAGGTTGAGCCTCAGTCCGGAAAATCTGGATTCAGACCTGTGCTTTGAATTCATTGTGTGCCATGAAGCAAGTCACATAATCTTGGCTGGCCAACTATCCTACTTCAGTGGGACTTAACCCCAGGAAAGAGTACATAGGACTGCAGCCCTAGTCTAGCATTCTGTTTCCTGTAGTAGTATCACCTACAATAAAATGTATGATGTCAGAAAAGGAAGTGGCATCTCTTCACTCAACAACCTGGCTGCCATTGACAGAGGAGTTTTCTTAGGACAGTGATGGTGTACCTTTTAGAGACCGAGTGCCCAAACTGCAACCCAAAACCCACTTCTTTATCACAAAGTACCAACACAGCAATTTTACCTGTATATCTCATTGTTTTCTGTGTGTTTCACACTTCTTCTTTATGACTGATGTTGTAATAAATAATCCTTCAAAAAAGTTATTGCATTACATTCTTCATTAAATTATCTTTCCATTGATATATAATTTTATGGTATAACTCAGTGCTTTAAAAAAAATGTTTAGGGATACTCTCGTTTTGACTCAAGAAAATCACCACCAGGGGAAAAATAAATACAGTGAATTTCTTCTCCCGATAAATTCACAAAATATTTAGGGGTATGCGTCCCCCTGCGTCCCCACAGGACGCATGAGCCCTCCTCTCTTCCTCCTCTCCTACCCCCGGCACAGAAGCGACAGCCCTGCATGACCAGAGAGAGGGCTCTGAGTGCCCTCTCTGGCACACATGCCATAGATTCATAACACTGTTGACACCAGATGGCGATGTGGAGTTCCATCTTTTGGCAATTATGAGGTTATAACATGTTTTCCTGAAATGTTTTTTTGATGCGTCTAGATCCAGCCTTAATCCTCTCATTTCTTGATCCCTACTCTGAAACCAGCAGCAAAAAGGTTTTGGAGGGGGGAGCAGAAAATACAAAGAGAGAAATCCTAGATGCACAGCTTACACCAGCATGTAACTGAATACAACTACATTTTCTAATAGGTAACAGAATACAACAACTCTCTGCCCTAGTACATAGCAGAATACAACAACTGCTCGTGTGCGCACGCTCTCTTGCTCTCTCTTGCTCTCTCTGGTACTTACCTTCCATTGAGACCATGGACCTGTTTTGTGCTTGCGTCATAATAGAGGCAGAAGCAGTCTCCACCTATGCCGGTACTGCATGGTTCAGTAACATTTAAAGCAGCTGCTACTGCTACAGCAGCATCTGCAGCATTGCCACCATTCTTTAAGATATCTGCAACAGAGATACGCTCATTAAAAAGAACAGCAACCAACAACAACTCTAAACTAATAGTGACATGCAAACCAAATCAGGGAGTGCCACTTTAGGAAGTGTTAGAACCACAGGATCCTAAGAATTAAAGAAAGATATGGGAATGCAGATTTTCAGCTGTAATTGAAATGATTTGAGAATGGTTTTGTATGCCAGAAGAGAGGAAGCGCGAGTGAGTTACACTCCCTAAATTGTGGAAACCTCAGCCAGGAGATCTTCAGTATAGCGCTGCACCCCAGATTAGTCACAGGGGTCTAAAGAGGCACTGACTTAAGTCTGGAGACAACCCACTGAATGTCAGATACAACCCACGAAGGAAAAACCAACATTTCACCCATTAAAATAACAGTGGAACTAATTACCAAGGCCTATATTTGTTGCGAGAGGCTGGCTTGACGCAACGCAAGCACTACTGCAAACCACCGGGGACCTCCGAGAACAGAAATTAAGATGTGGCATCCTTTTCGGAAGAATATACGACACACACAAAAAGAAATGGGTATTAAAAGGAAATCCTGAACTAATGTTCAAAAATAAATGCGAAGCCCCAAATCAAATGGATGCAAATGGACCCATATAAAACTTCAGAGAGTTCTGCATAACTCAACTTGTTGTGTCCAGTATAGCTTACACTTATATATACTGACGTTACATCATGTTACCATATTTTATGTAAATCCCTTGTTTTCATTTGGCAAGTGAAGTGGAACTCCCCAAGCAATATCATTCTTACTCCCAAATTCCCTTGAATTCAACAATAATACAACTGTTAATTAAATGAGTGTAATTTTTCCCCCCCCCCCAGGTTCAAAATTCAAGTTGAGGAACAAACTTGATCCCCAATTTCACACACACAATTTTCACCAACCGAAGTTAGGCTGTGTCAGATTCAAAGCCATCCTGATGGCTTCTTATTCAAACCTGAGAATTCTGAATACGGGAATGCTGTGTTCCGTTTACCAAAATCGGGCTTTAGCAGTAACACAGTGCAAACACAGTTGCTTATATGTGCTGATCCAAAGGCTCGGATCGTGGTTCTGTTGCTTGATATAGTGCAGCACATCTGTCCATGCAGAGGGAAAGCTCAGTGGGTACAGGATGAGACTCTTAATCTCAGGGTCAGGGTTTTGAGCCCCATGTTGGGTAAAATATTTCTGTATTCCAGGGGGTTGACTTAGATGACCCTCACGGTCCCTTCTAACTCTACACTTCTACAATTCTGATTCTATGCAAAGAATAATAATAATAATAACAATTCCCATTGCAACAGTTTGTTAGAGCAGTGTTTCCCAAACTTGGGTCTCTAGCTGCATTTGGACTACAATTCCTATCGACCCTGACCACCGGTCCTGCTAGCTAGGGATGATGGGAATTGTAGTCCAAAAACAGCTGGAGACCCAAGTTTGGGAAACACTGTGTTAAAGCAGGCCCCACTTGTTCTGTAATAATGTGTGTATCCAAAGTGCCTTTCTTTCAGGTAATCACAGGGATCCAGCAGAAAGGTGCAGGTACTTGTTGAGAAGCAATTGCAACCCCCACCACTCCAAAAATCCATTTCAGGACAAGGAAGGTATCAGTGGTGCCATATGGCCAGGACCTTGGGGGCAGAGGTCCACAGTCCCACTCAGCAGAATAAGGAGGGGCTGCCAAACACAGTACGGAGGGTTGAACACATTTTGAAGTGACGTAATGCACATTATTACCTAAAGAGAAGAAATAATAATAATAATAATAATAATAATAATAATTATTATTATTATTATTATTTAATAATTTATTATTTATACCCCACCCATCTGGCTGGGTTTCCCCAGCCACTATGGGCAGCTTCCAGCAGAACACTAAAAACAGAATAAAACTTCAAACATTAAAAACTGCTTTCAGGCGTCTTCTAAAAGTCAGGTAGTTGTTTATTTCCTTGACATCTGATGGGAGGGCGTTCCACAGGGCGGGCGCCACTACTGAGAAAGCCCTCTGCCTGGTTCCTTGTAGCTTCACTTCTCGCAGTGAGGGAACCACCAGAAGGCCCTTGGAGCTGGACCTCAGCGTCAGGGCTGAATGATGGGGTGGAGTCGCTCCTTCAGGTATACTGGGCCAAGGCCGTTTAGGGCTTTCAAGGTCAGCACCAACACTTTAAATTGTGCTCGGAAATGTATTGGGAGCCAATGTAGGTCTTTCAGGACCGGTGTTTTATGGTCTTGGCGGCCACTTCCAGTCACTAGCCTAGCTACCACATTCGGGATTAGTTGTAGTTTCCAGGTCACCTTCAAAGGTAGCGCCACACAGAGCACATGGCAGTAGTCCAAGAAGGAGGTAACCAGAGCATGCACCACTCTGGCGAGACAGTCTGTGGGCAGGTAGTGTCTCAGCCTGCGTTCCAGATGGTCCAGAGTCTACACACCACTCTTAGAAACTAGTCACTAGTGATTACGCTCACAGGTGTGGGGAACCTTTGGTCCTCTAGATCAGTGCTTCCCAACCTTTGGTCTCCAGCTGTTTTTGGACTACAATTCCAAACATTCCTAACCTTTGGTCTTGCTAGCTAGGGATGATGGGAGTTGTAGTCCAAAAACAGCTGGAGACCAAAGGTTGGGAAACACTGCTCTAGATGTTGCTCAATAGCAACTCTAATCATCCCTAACCCTTGACTCATGGGAGTTGTAGCCTGGCAGCATCTGTGGCACCAAAGCTTCTCTTGCCCTGAAACAGTACCGCCTCCCTACTAGACAGTCCAGCCAATCAGTCCTGCCTGGGGACTTTTGCCAGAAGTGGACTTTTGTGCATGAGAGAGGCTAGACAAAGCATCTCAGTTGGCCTGTACAACATGAATACAGTGGTACCTCGGGTTAAGTACTTAATTCGTTCTGGAGGTCCATTCTTAACCTGAAACTGTTCTTAACCTGAAGCACCACTATAGCTAATGGGGCCTCCCGCTGCCACTGCGCCGCCGGAGCCCGATTTCTGTTCTCATCCTGAAGCAAAGTTCTTAACCCAAGGTACTATTTCTGGGTTAGCGGAGTCTGTAACCTGAAGTGTATGTAACCCGAGGTACCACTGTACTCTTAATCTCAAGGTCATGGGTTGGAGCCCCACGTTGGGCAATATATATATATATATATTGCAGGAAGTTGGGAGTTGATGATCCTCGTGCTCCTTTCCAACTCTGCAATTCTGCAGAGCGTTTTCGTTTTTGAAACGTCCAACTTCTGGGGCTTAAATAGCAGCTGTCCATCGCCTTGCGGGCGACAGGCTATATACTCAATTGGATATGTTGGGGTTTTCTTTCCGAAGCTAAGTAAACGGAGGAGAAGCCTCAGGAACGGGGCGGCGAGGAAGCGGAGGCAAGCAGCGCTCGGGTTTCCAAGGCGTGGCTCAGCCGAGCCCTGCCAGCTGCTGCCGCGGCTTATCCGCTTCTCGCACCCCGAGGGCAAAGGTTGCCCCTCCATCTGTGCCTCGACGCCCAGGCAGCCCCAGACACGCGCCCGTCTCCTTTAACGGACCCACTTCTCCAGCAGGAGACAGAAAACAGAAGGGGGTGAAAACAAAAACTGAGCCAGCCGCCAGGGGTCCCTTTCATGCGTGCGCGCGCGCGCTCTCCTCGCCCTCCCAGACGCCCCTCCTACCTGGCGCGCGCTTGGAGAGGAGAAGCAGCAGCAGCAACGTTGTCCTAAGGGAGCCGAAGGAGCAGCGCTTTGGGCTCGCCTCACGTGACCGCGGAGCACGTGACTCCGAAGCCAAGGTCCCTTCGCACCTTTGGTACCATCCGAGGAGAGAAGTGTCGTTCTGAATCCCTTTGGTCTCTTCGCTAGATATTATTTGGGCGCAGGAATGGACGCTGCTTTGCACCATTTAGGGCTATTTGTGGGGTGGGGGCAGGGCCGGAATTAGATGAAGAGAGTCCCTAGGTAGGCTACTCCACTTGTGAGGCCCCTCCCAATCCCCCACCCTCAGGACGAGAAGAAAATGAAACAAAGCCAAGGATGATGATGGGTATTTAAAATTCTGCGATTCTCAGTTTCTCCTCTAAAGGACGTAACATGTTATTGTTAAATACCATCGTGATTTTAAAAAATGCATAAAATTAACACTGAAAACTTTTGCAATAACTGAACTTTGTAAACCTTTTGTGGAATAAGCATTAATTTTTAGGGGAATGAAGTTGTAATGTTATTCTTAAAAAAAAAACAACCACACATTGAGTTTACAAATTATATTACCTGGGAAGTGTAAATAACATGAGCATGATTGCCTGACAGTGTGGCACTTTTAGAATCCTCTTTATGTTGTCATTAAAAAGTCAGTTTTAAAATACATATTAAGAAGTAAACGACAACCATCAAATATAGTAAGGCTAAAATGTTTTTTCCTAGCCTTCCTCATAACAAAATCATCCACAGCTTCATCAAAATTTGTTTGTCTACGTTTGTCACTTTCAGTGTACAGAATGCTCTGTGCAGACAACCTCTCTTCAGACATTGTGGCCCTTAATTCATTTTTAATTATTTTGAGTCTTAAAAAACTCCTCTCTCCTGAGCGGTTAGTGACCATAAGGCTAAGAAATAGCTGCAAGATTGCTTCCACATTAGGAAAGGCCATCTGAATTTTTTCCTTGTATTTAGTTTGATAAAGGTCTGTATATGACAGAGCGTGCTCTGCTGTAGGCCTATGGCTTTGTGTCACGTACAGGTGAAAGTGCAGAAGTTCATCAATATGTTTCAGGTCAATATCTTCTGGGTATGCTTCCATCAACTGTTCAACACCTTGCTTAATTTCTTGCTTAGATGCTGTCAAATTAGCAAGAATGGCAAACAATTGTGCAACATCACTGTACACAGAACTTCTTCTTTTTAAATTGGCTTCAAGTGCATCTGATACAGGAATAAAGGATTTTATCCTAAACCTATCTCTCAAAGAAAGTGCATCTAAGGCATCAGGTGCACTTCTGTCATTTCTTTGCAGTTCCCTCACTCTTTGTCTCCTTGTTTTGTAGTTGACATTTGGCAAAGTGACTTTTGCTTGTTTCTCAAGCTCATCAAAATTATCTCTAATTTTCCTTAAAAAATCCAGAAGTGAACTGTACAAACTTGCACAAGAACTCAATAACAGGTCTGGTTTTTGAAGGGCTTTGCTGACCTTGTGAAAATGACCTAGCACATGGGTCCAAAGATGCAGCATAAACACAGATCCCAGTTCTTCCATTTTCTGCAAAAGATTGTTAGCTTGGAGCCTGGTCTCCCCCTTCCCATTAATGTCAGAGTCAGGATGAGATCCAGTTATCAACCTGCAGCCTGGCCTTCTGCCTTCTACAGGTAGTTCTGGATCCCTCCGAGGATCCCTTCCCGCTGCTGCCTTCCCTGATTCCCAATGCCTCTCTCTGCCTGTGGGCAATCTTCAGGGCATGCTGCAGGCACCAACAGGGCTCTGTGAAGTGTGAAAGATAGATTTCTCTGCCTGGGAGGGGTGAGGCCAGTTCCAGTCATATGTGCTTGCCTTGCTCTGTTCAAACCAAGGAGGAGGGAAGGAATGGAAGAGACTTGGGAGAGCTTGCTTGCCTAGTCTATCTGCCCCAGCCGGCCCCCAACTCACACTCTCCCACTGATTAAAGTGCCACACGTACCACTTCTGACCTGACCCTTGAGCTGGGGAAGGCTGTGCAGCTGGTTGTTGGCTCTGGGCCTTCTGGCTCTGGATTCTGAGTTGGAAAACTCTGGGGTGTGAGGATACTCAACAGCCCTGCTCGTCAGGGGGGAAAGTCCCTGCAGGTCCCTATGGTCAGTAGACCACAATCTTTATTGTTGCACAACAGGTCTCCACACAGAGTAAGAACCCAAAACATGGGTTACAAGCTCTTTGAAGACCTTCCCTCCCTGCCCATAATACATTTCCAGAACCAACATTGATACATTGCTGATACATCAACATCATGTCACAAGGAGGGAGGGGAGTCGTGAGGTTACCCAAGTTAATCAACTTGCCCCAGTTATCAGATCAAGTTCCCAACACCTTAAGAACCCGCCACCTAAAGAATCTATGCATATCTTTGCCTTCGGGCCTCAGGAAACCCATCAACGGATGTTCATTGTTCCCCTCAAGGGAGGGGTGCTCTGTACTTGACTGTATATCCCAAGGATTATGGAGAAGGGTGGTATCCAAGTTGAGTATGTGACCTCTCACTTAGAGGATTATGGAGGAAGGCGATTGTCAGGGTTTCAGGGACAGAGAGCGAGGGGGAGGGGTCCCAGGGCGACGAGGAAGAGGACGACGACGACCCGAGGTTGTCAGTGAGTCCGTCAAGTGAATCCGAGGATTCCCAAAAGGGAGCCCCCCTGGTCAGGCCAAGGGGCAGTAGAGAGGGAAGCAGTCAGAAGCAGGGGAACGAAGAGGGAATCCCCAGTGGGGGTTGGAGATCGGGACCGGCCTCTCCGTTGGAACGGAGTGAAGGGGGTGGAGTTGCCAGTGTGTCAGAAAGAGCAGAACAGGAAGCAGAGAGGGGAAGGAGTTCGGAGCAGAACGTCTTGCCGGAAGGGGAGGAGTGTAGTACCGAGAGTAGCGTAACGGTCGAAAGGAAGGTCAGAGGCAACGTACGCGCGCCAAGTTCAAATGTGGAGGCGCGCGGAAATGAGGAGAGCCCTGAGGAGGAGCCTGGTCCCAAAGCACGAAGGAGGGGGGAGCAGGCGTCAGAAGACTCAGCCTCGGGGGAGTCCCGGAGGGAGGGAGCACAGGGGGGCAGGAAGACCCTGCGGAAAAGGAAGGAGAGGAAAAGGTGGAGCAGTACAAGCCTCTTAAGCTGGTGCAGGGGCGGGACTGACTCAGAGGGGACTTCTAACATCTAAGGGTAACAGATGCTGAGCCACGGAGCTTGGATGTAACGACAACAATGTTCTTCAATAAAACCTTTTGTATATAACTTGGACTGGATTTTGGTCTCTTGTGAGCTGGGACCTCGGGTGGCTCAGACAGTAAGTCCCCTCCCAAAGAACGCAAAATTTTTTTTTGCAAAGCTCACAAACGGTGACAGCCATGAGTGCGGAGGATCAGCTGACAGCACTGCGAACTACAGTTTCCGAACTCACCGCTGCAGTCCTTGCGTCTCAGAAGAAGCATGACGAAATGGAGAAGCGCTGCCAGGACCTGCAAACAAGGTGGGAGCGTGCAAACAGGGAAGGGTTCCCAGGGTCCAGATCAGAGGGCATTGGACTTGGAAGGCGGGGGGGCAGCCTAGTCACCCACTTCGATGGGAACCTGAAGCACTACCCCAGTTTCAGAGCAGACGTTTTGTATGCATTGCACTTGCTTCGTCATGACTTTAAAGATGAGGAGGAGAAAGTGGGGTTTATTGTTTCTCACTTGCATGGGCCGGCCAGAGACTGGTTGCGCAATTTGTGGCGTGAAGATGGCCCTGCCCGCCGCGATTCTGATGAATTCATTAAAGCGATGGATGCCTGCTTCCAGTCAACCGTAGATTTGGATCTTGCACGCAGGGAGATATTTGGACTGCGGCAAGGCAAAGCCACTGTGCGTCAGTACCATTCCAGATTTTTTGCTTTACTGACTGCGTTACGCTGGGAGAAAGACTGCACACCTGTGAGGGATTTGTTCTGGGAGGGTCTCAGCGGTCCCATAAAGGACGAACTTGCCAGGGGAGACAGACCTCAGATCCTGGAGGAGGTGGTGCAGAGGGCTCTGGCGATTGGGATACGTCACGAGGGACGTCCTTGGCACAATGAGGAAGAACGTCAGGTGCGTCCACCAGCGAGGACGTCTTCTTTCATCCCCAGGGAGTTCAGTCAGTCACATCCCTCGCCGCTGGGGAGGCAGGGGGAGGAGCCGATGGAACTTGGTGGTGCTAAGGCTCAAGCAACAGCCAGAGCCCCAGCTTCCGGTGCAGTAAAGGCGAAGCCTCCTAGAGGGACCAGGAAGTGTTACATCTGCGACAGTGCACTGCACATGGCGAAAGAGTGCCCCCAGAGGCTCCAGAAACACACTGCAGCTTTAGCAACGGTAGCTGCAGAAGTGATCCAGGAAGAGGAACCTCAGGGAAACGACAATGCCTGGCTGCAAGCAGAATTGCTGGGGCTCAGCCAGGCGAATCTGTAGAACAGTCCCCAGCGTCTTTGCAACCCACAGACCCTTTACCACCCAAGCCAGCGGTGCAGCTCACTGCAACACTTCAGTTGCCAAATGGGACCACCCTAGAAGTGCCCCTCACGATCGATTCGGGGAGCAACGCCGATTTTGTGGGGATGCAATTCGTCAAGCAGCATCGCATAGCGCTTCTGCCCGCCACAACACCTCTGAACGTAGTCACGGTGGATGGCAGGAAATTGCTAGGAGGGCAAGTTGTGCAACAGACACCTCCCATGGTGATGCGGATTGGAGATCACCGAGAAGTCATTAGCTTCAATGTCACCCACCTGTCTGACACGCCTATAGTATTGGGCATGAGTTGGCTGGAGAGACACAGTCCTGCTGTAGCGTGGTACCAACGCCAGATCACCTTTTGTTCATCGTACTGTGCTCAAAATTGCATCCAGTCCTGCCAGGAGGAGGGGGCTGAGCAGCAGCTGCGACTTGGCATGGTGCAGGCAGTACCTAGCAAGTACGAAGGGTTCCTGGAGGTTTTCTGCGAGAAGGAAGCTGACCAGTTGCCGCCCCACAGACCTTATGATTGTGCCATCGATCTGGTGTCGGGGGCACAGTTGCCGACTGCAAAGCTGTATTCCATGTCTGAGGACGAAATGCAAGAGCTCAGGGAGTTCATAGAGCACAATTTGAAGCGTGGATTCATTCGGGAATCGAAAGCAGTGGGGGGCAGTCCTGTGTTCTTTGTGAAGAAGAAGGACACGCCCCAAAAGAGACTCATTGTGGACTATAGAGCCATAAACAGTATGACCAAACCCAAGGCCTTCCCCATGCCTAAGATTGATGATCTCCTAGCAACCGTGAGGAAGGGGAAGATCTTCACCAAATTGGATCTGCGTGGAGCGTATAACCTCATACGCATCCGGGAGGGCGATGAGTGGAAAACGGCCATGTTCACGCCTCTGGGCACGTATGAATACAGAGTTATGCCGTTTGGTCTCCAAAATGGATCTCACGTCTTCCAAGCCTTTATGCATCACGTGCTAGCGGGACTCCTCTACAAGAAATGTGTGTGTTTCCTCGACGACATCCTGATCTTTTTGGAGACGGAAGAGGCCCACGAGAGGGACGTAAAGGAAGTCCTGCAAAGACTACGGGAGAACAGGCTCTACGCCAAGTTAGAGAAGTGCCAGTTTGATGTGACGGAGGTGGATTTCCTGGGCTACAAGCTGTCCGACAAGGGGCTGGCCATGGACAGCGTCAAGGTCCGCGCGGTGTTGGACTGGAAGAGCCCACGCAATCGGAAGGAAGTCCAGAGATTCGTCGGCTTCGCCAACTTCTACCGCAAATTCATCAGAGGTTTTGCAAAGGAGACAGCAGCGATCACGGACACTCTGAGTTCCAAGAAGAGGTTCGTGTGGACGGAACAGGCGGAGCGCTCTTTTCGGAAGCTTAAAAGCCTTTTCGCCTCCGAGGAGCAGCTGCTGCACGTGAATCCAGGCAGGCCCATGCGAGTAGAGACCGACGCGTCAGACAGGGCGGTTGGAGCCGTGCTCCTGCAAGAAGATCCACATGGGAACTGGAGACCCGGTGCCTTTTACTCCCGAAAGCTCAGCAAGGCGGAGCAAAACTACACCATATGGGACAGAGAGCTGTTGGCCATTCACGCAGCGTTCAAAGCGTGGCGACACTTCCTCATAGGAGCCAAGCACACAGTACAGGTCTGCACGGATCACAAGAACCTAGAGTATTGGCGCACGGCGAAGCTCCAAAGCCAGAGACACATGCGCTGGGCGGAATTCTTCGCGGATTTCGACTTTCGGATAGAGTACATCCCCGGAGATTCCAACGTTATAGCCGATGCGCTATCCAGGAAACCGCAATATCTCGATGAAGCGACACCAGTAGCAGCCAGGCACATTTTCGCACCGCAGGCGTGGTCGTGCGCTGCCATCACAGTAGATCTGGACGCGGTGCGACGCGCGTTGCAAGTGGATCAGTTCGCACAGTCCAAAATGGAGGAGTTGCGCAGAGGTGTGCAGAGTGGCGAAGATTTCCAACTACGCGACGGGCTGCTAACTCGCAAAGGTGCCCTCTACGTGCCAAGCGACGAGCTTCGCGCAAAGGTTCTGCAGCAGTTGCACGACGCCCCCAGTGCGGGCCACTTCGGCAAGGAGAAGACAATAGAACTGGTGGCAAGGGACTTTTGGTGGCCTCGGATGCGTGGAGAGGTAGCGGATTACGTCGCCAGGTGTGACACTTGTCAAAGGTCCAAGCCAGTACACCAGAAGCCAGCGGGGCTGTTGGAACCGCTGGAAACGCCACAGCAACCGTGGGAGAGGGTAGCCCTGGACTTCGTTACTGACCTGCCCAGCTCCAGAGGGAAGACGGCGGTACTGGTGGTTGTGGACCTGTTCACCAAGATGGCGCACTTCATTCCGTGCGCAAAGGTGGCGACGGCGGAACAGACTGCCAAACTCTTCATTGATCACGTGTTCAAGGTGCATGGGCTGCCGCAGTCCATCCTGTCCGACAGGGGGCGCCAGTTTGTTTCCAATTTTTGGCAGAAGCTTTTAGGTATCCTGAACGTCAAGATCAACCTTACGTCGGCGAGACACCCACAGACCAACGGCCAAGCTGAGAGGGTCAACGCGATCATGCAGCAGTACCTGAGATGTTACGCCAATCAGCGACCCGCAGCTTGGGTGGACTACCTGCCGATGGCAGAGTTTGCCTATAACAACACGAAGCACGCGTCCACGGGGTTGACGCCGTTCTTCGCGAACAACGGTTGTCATCCCAGAACCTTCCCGGGGTTCGGGGCACCGAGAGAGGGGGTGCCGCAAGAAGCCGACCAGTTTGCAGCGGAGCTGCAGGAGGTGCACGAAGAGTTGCGGAGACATTTGGAGCTGGCCAAGCAAGCATATAAGGTGCAGGCAGACAAAAACAGGAGAGCGGGGGAGGAGATCCAGGTGGGGGACTGGGTGTGGTTAGCCGCCCAAGCCATGCCAGCCAAGTCGTTGGCCAAGAAGAAGCTAGGGCACAGGCAGTTAGGGCCGTACCAAGTGGAGGCTAAGATCAACCCTGTAGCCTTTCGACTAGCCCTCCCCGAAGGTTCCAGAGTGCATCCGGTATTTCATAGGTCGGTGCTCACCCCCTACAAGGCACCGCACAGGTTTCAGGAGTCTGAAACAGTCCCGCAACTACACACTAAGTCACAGGAGAGGGAGAGGGCGCCTAGGGCCGAACCACTCAACGAGGTCACAGAAATCCTGGACTCGAGATGGGGGGAAGAGGGGGTAGAATACTTTCTAGCCACAGAGGGCACTCCAGCCAGTGCCAACGGTTGGGTGCCGGGCTACGCTTTAGACGAACCTCTTCTAAAAGACGAGTTCCATGCCCTTTTCCCGCATAGACCCATGCCAGCCGAGTACTTTGATGACTGGCTCTTTACGCCCACACTCTCAGGCAGTACTTTCCGGGGTTTTTCTTCAGCCGAGGAGAGAACGCCAGAATCTAGCCCGCCCAGGGGATCGTGCTCAGGGGTGGACACAGAACCCTCTTATTGGTGGGACGAGCAACCAGAGGAGGACTGGCGCAGGAAATGGCTGACGGGACCTTGGCCGGCAGCACCAGACGAGGTACCAATGGAAGAGGGAGAAGAGAACACTTTGGGTCAAGAACCCGAATTCGAACACTCATACACCGAACTGCAAGCAGAGGATATGGAGGTACACAACCTGTATCCTGCATCCACCTCCGAAGAGCTGCAGCTCCTACAACCTGCACCCGATGGGCGGGAGGGGGGAAGGGGGGGCTTCGAGGGGGGGATGGATGTCAGGGTTTCAGGGACAGAGAGCGAGGGGGAGGGGTCCCAGGGCGACGAGGAAGAGGACGACGACGACCCGAGGTTGTCAGTGAGTCCGTCAAGTGAATCCGAGGATTCCCAAAAGGGAGCCCCCCTGGTCAGGCCAAGGGGCAGTAGAGAGGGAAGCAGTCAGAAGCAGGGGAACGAAGAGGGAATCCCCAGTGGGGGTTGGAGATCGGGACCGGCCTCTCCGTCGGAACGGAGTGAAGGGGGTGGAGTTGCCAGTGTGTCAGAAAGAGCAGAACAGGAAGCAGAGAGGGGAAGGAGTTCGGAGCAGAACGTCTTGCCGGAAGGGGAGGAGTGTAGTACCGAGAGTAGCGTAACGGTCGAAAGGAAGGTCAGAGGCAACGTACGCGCGCCAAGTTCAAATGTGGAGGCGCGCGGAAATGAGGAGAGCCCTGAGGAGGAGCCTGGTCCCAAAGCACGAAGGAGGGGGGAGCAGGCGTCAGAAGACTCAGCCTCGGGGGAGTCCCGGAGGGAGGGAGCACAGGGGGGCAGGAAGACCCTGCGGAAAAGGAAGGAGAGGAAAAGGTGGAGCAGTACAAGCCTC
This sequence comes from Podarcis gaigeae, assembly GCF_964106915.1. Lineage (NCBI taxonomy): Eukaryota > Metazoa > Chordata > Lepidosauria > Squamata > Lacertidae > Podarcis > Podarcis gaigeae. The sequence continues at coordinate 76,794,742 of NC_139681.1, forward strand.
TTAAGCTGGTGCAGGGGCGGGACTGACTCAGAGGGGACTTCTAACATCTAAGGGTAACAGATGCTGAGCCACGGAGCTTGGATGTAACGACAACAATGTTCTTCAATAAAACCTTTTGTATATAACTTGGACTGGATTTTGGTCTCTTGTGAGCTGGGACCTCGGGTGGCTCTGACAGCGATGTTCAAGTCTGCCTTTCCTTTTGAAGCAAAATGTCATCAAAATGGGGAGAATTGGTTATGGCATTGATTTTATGTGATTTTCATCAGCACGGTCAAGTACAAGGGGATACAATTTTGACACTTTCTTGCAACAATGCAACAACTTCTGCCAATAGAAACCAGAAGGGATACAATTTGCAACTTTCCCCATTAATAGTGCAAAGGCTCATTGTCCCGGGGTTTTGAGGGAGAAGAGGTGACAAAACTGATTTCCGATAAGTGCTCCCCTTATTTCTCCCCCTTTATTTCCACAATAAGTGCTTGAGTCTGTACTCTGAATAGTGACACCAGGGACCTAGAAGGGGCAGCGCTTGTCACCCCAACCCCTGCACAGTCTCATCAGGCATTAAGGCAACTGGAGGAATTGGGCCAAATTGGGCCTCAACCACTATAATTGCGAAGCCTGAATTTGCTGGTGTATGATTGAATCCCACCTGCAAATAACCCCCAGTAAGGTCCCATTTTAACTTCCAGGGATGTGGTTAAGGGAACTGTGTCATGCTGGCAATGTGTTTTTCAAGCAGGGTTTCTAAGCATGCATTCTGTCCTGTGTCATTGGAAGTTTACAGGCATTCCCAGGCGTGGCCAGGGAGTCATCGCAGGCTATCAGCAACCATATCATTCCTCATCATTTATGTACAGGGTCAAAGCTGGAAGTCCTTGGGAGGTTTCCTGTATTGATCGATGTCGGCTGCCAGGATGGGAAGACCACAGCAGCAGATTAAATATCTAGAACTAATACACAGGGCAGGGGGTGTGCATCATGATTTCATTTATGAATCATAGCTTTCTAAATGCAGGCTTCTTGTACTGAAGTCTTCGTGGCCATGTACAGATCCCTTACGTTTCCAGTATAAACGTATCTGCTAATCTACTTTCCAAACCTCAGGAAAGTCTCCTTGGGCTTTGTTGCACTGAGGCCTGTGACCTTAAGAAAAAGGTTGTATTCTTGGGAGCAAACACAATAAAATAGGAATCAACAGATGATATTTCCCTCATGTGTGTAAACATTGGTTGGAGAACTGCATCCCAAAATTCAGATACAGTGGTGCCTCGGGTTAAGTGTTTAATTTGTTCCGGAGGTCCATTCTTAACCTGAAACTGTTCTTAACCTGAAGCACCACTTTAGCTAATGGGGCCTCCTGCTGCCGCCGCGCCGCTGGAGCATGATTTCTGTTCTCATCCTGAAGCAAAGTTCTTAACCTGAAGCACTATTTCTGAGTTAGCGGAGCCTGTAACCTGAAGCGTATGTAACCTGACGCGTATGTAACCCGAGGTACCATTGTATGTATTTGGAAAGTGCAAATCTGATAAATTTGCTTTTAAACACGAACTGGAACAAATTTCTCCCCCATCTCAACCAGCACAGCCATTGATGAAAGGTGACATAGAAAGTTCACCCAACCATTATTTAATGTTACCTAAAGAGCACTGATCTTCGACTTTCACTGTTGCATGTTTGCTATCTTTTGAAGATACCTTTCTGCTTTATCAGAAAGCACTTATCCTTATCAGAGTATATATGCTTCATGCATTAATCAGTGGGTGTTTTCCATTTTGTCCTTATCTAATGTTTATAGTGGGTCACTATCCAGTATCATGTAACAAGGCCTTGGGTTTTAATATTCCACGCATTTCATACAGCCAGTGGAATTGATTCCCAAGTATATGCAAGCAGTGCTTTTTTCCCCCTAAGAAAAATGTTTAGGAGTACTCTTGTTTTCCTACTCACATTGAAATGCTGCCCCTCAATGAGGCAAACTTAGATTCACAAAATGTTAAGAGGTATGCATACACCTGCGTCATCATCCCCTCCCCAGAAAAAAACACTGCTTGAAAGAGATAAAACCTTGCAAAGATTGAAACAACACATTGTTACCTCCCAAGAATCACATTATGATTTACAGCAGACTCTTCCCCACACTATTCCGAGACAACAGAACTGATCGATATTGTCAGCTAGTATACAAAAAGGGAGACCTCTAACTTAAGGTTACCAGATGTCCCCGTTTCCTGGGGACAGTCCCCAGATTTACAAATCAGTCCCTATACAAAATCCACTGAAGTTGAACTGGCAACCTTACTCTAACTATATATGGTGATGTTTTGCTCTTTTCACATATCAAGGTGGTGAGAACAGCATTGAGGGAGGGTGTGAAAGATAGGATGCAATTTGCTACTTTTGCCCCCAGAGAATTGAAGCACGTATGAAATGGGCATCATTTTTCATGGGGTGTATGCATTCAACCAGCCCTCACCTCTAGAAAACAGCTTTCACAGATCTCTGTATTGCTTCAAACACCTGTGGAACCCATGACGAGGTAGCAGTGAAACAAAATAACGTAGGATGTACCCCGCAGGTGGTGATTTTTCTGTCTTTGCCCCATCAAGTCTGCTAAAAGCTGTCATCTGAAAGATTCACTACAGATTAGTCCACAGAATACAATGTAATGTCATGGGTGGGCAGCCTGTGGCCAGATGCAAGAGAGGGCAAGGTCCCTATACCTTTAATTTCAGCAGGTGTCGTTTGTGAAGCTGCCCCATGCTTCCATCCTACCTACATAACCCTGTTGGGACACGGGTGCCGCTGTGGGTTAAACCACAGAGCCTAGGACTTGCCGATCAGAAGGTCGGTGGTTCAAATCCCCGTGACGGGGTGAGCTCCCATTGCTCGGTCCCTGCTCCTGCCAACTTAGCAGTTCAAAAGCACGTCAAAGGGCAAGTAGATAAATAGGTACCGCTCCGGCGGGAAGGTAAACGGCATTTCTGTGCGCTGCTCTGGTTCGCCAGAAGCGGCTTAGTCATGCTGGCCACATGACCTGGAAGCTGTACGCCGGCTCCCTCGGCCAATAAAGCGAGATGAGCGCCGCAACCCCGGAGTCGGCCACAACTGGACCTAATGGTCAGGGGTCCCTTTACCTTTACCTCCCAAGAATATAATGGGTGACTTGGCTGAAATCCTTGCTTAAATCAAGATACACTACATCTGCATCATTCCCCTCATCCACCAAGCATGAAACCCTATCTCTATAAAAAAAAAAAACTTGGCATGACTTTTTTTTGAGAAACCTGTGCTGGGTTTTAGTAATCACAACATCCTTTTCTGAATTGGTTATAGTTGTGCCTGGTTCTATCCATCGCCTCTAGCAGGTTGCCCTTGAGTGAATGCTTTCCAATAGAAAATGGCTATTGTACCCTGCAGAGATGATGATGACCAAACTTTGCTCTGCTTACACAATTTCCATGGTTCATCTGAAAGTCATGCATTGTTTGATTTACAGCTTTTATCTTGTTCTTACTCTCAAGGTAGCATAGATTCATTATCAGGGCACTTACCCATGCAAACTTATTGGGGACTCCCTATGAAATCACCTAGGCTGGGTGATGCAATGAAACACCGATGAATTGTTCATTTTTATTTCTGCCATGATGAAGCATTTAAAGGAGGGGGCGGAGGGTCAAAGTACATCACCCAAAAGAAGTCTGCATCCCTGGAAAGGGCATTTTCCAATAATCAAGCTCCAAACCACTGGCTGTCTTGTCCATGCTAGTAAAATATTAACAGAGGTATCTGGTTGTCATGGCAAGATGAGAGGTGGTTCTGGACGTAATCTCATTTGGGGGGTGGAGGGGAGATGCAGAAAAATGAGATCATGACAATGTCGGCATATAAATGATCAGAGCACGAGTTAGCTGGCAGACTGCAACCTCTGTGAAGGAGACCGTACCAAGTGGGAATTGGAGACACAAGCGGATTGGGTTAAAATAAACCAAGAAGTTTTTGTCTTTCAATACTAAAGGGATCCAGGGAAAGTTTTATTTCTTTGCTCATTCTTCCCTAGTGGTGCCTGCGCTATAGTTTTGGAAACATGTGTTGTGGAGGGTGTGCAAAGTGCCTTGGAGGTACACTCATTCCTCTGGCCGTGCTATGTACCCTTGCTAATATTTTGTTGTTTTTCCCCGGAGGAGAGGTCGAAACCAGTGACCATATTTCAGATGAAGTTTGGTACTTTGGAGGGATCTTGGGTTCTGGTGTACTGGTGAGTAGGACAACGCATTATGTTCTTCTCCTTTTTATTATTGCCTTGAGCTTTACAGTGAGCAGAAATCCGACTACACTATGGGTGTGGTGGACAGTCTGTGTTGGAAATTAGATTGCCAATGCGTTGAGTAGGCAAGCTGGAAATTCAAAGAGATTAACTTGAAAACTAATTGAATAGTCTATTACGAAAGAAGACCACTTGCCTATTATGTTAAAAACAAGGCAGACATATACTGGTGAGTTGCCTCTGATAAGTCCATAAGCATTGCTCTGCGAGATTAGACCAGTGTTTTGATTGATTGATTGATTGATTGAAAGCTTTTATATGTTAATATTTTAAAGATCTTTCTAAGTGATGGAAAACATAAAAAATAATAAACAACATCATTAAAAGAAATGATACAAAATAAAACCAGTAAAACAGTAATATAACAGCACATGACAATAAATAAAAGCAAGAAATTGGGGTATTCAAATGCAAATATCAGGGTCCGATCTTACGGGTCAGGCAAAAATATACTGTATTTTTTGCTCTATAAGACTCACTTTTTCCCTCCTAAAAAGTAAGGGGAAATGTGTGCGCGTCTTATGGAGCGAATGCAGGCTGTGCAGCTATCCCAGAAGCCAGAACAGCAAGAGGGATTGCTGCTTTCACTGCGCAGTGAACCCTCTTGCTGTTCTGGCTTCTGAGATTCAGAATATTTTTTTTCTTGTTTTCCTCCTCCAAAAACTAGGTGTGTCTTGTGGTTTGGTGCATCTTATAGAGCAAAAAATACGGTATGTCTTTCCTAGGGGTTTGAAGCAACGAATGGTTGTTTCTTTGTCTATAGCAGAGGGAAGGGCATTCCATAGTACAGGGACAATGACAGAAAATGCCTGTTTTTGGGTCTCCACCCTACAATATTGTTGGGCACAGAGTTGAATATCCTGAGACAGTCTTTCAGGTGACCTGGTCTTACATTCCTACCAGTACAGCATTACTTCGTTTACAGCAATAGCCAATACAGCTGAGGTTTCTTAATTAAAATTACTTCTTTGGGTGCTGAGACATTTGCAGCCGAGCTTTGTATCTTGTAAAATTTGGAAGTAAGTCCCAGTGCATTCCACGGCACCGATACCTAAATGAAATCTGGTGAGGATTCCATTGTTGTGCTACAGTGATCCTGCTGCTTCCTCTGAGAGTAGACCTGCCAGATGCAAACGCTGGGTCTGGAAAAAGACATTTTAGAAGAAATACAGTGATCTTAGGAACGACCGAGCCTCAAAGTGCATTTTCTGTTGTCATCAGATGGTATTTCCTGCTTTAGTCTTCCTGGGTCTTAAGAATAACGATTGCTGCGGGTGCTGTGGTAATGAAGGTTGTGGAAAGAGGTTTGCGGTAAGTATAACAGCAAGGCCCTCCAACATCTCACTGTCATTCCTCACCCCACCCCTGGCATTTGCCTCCTGAGGTGGCTGCCTTACTCTTATCTAATGATAGGGCTGGCCCTTAACATCACCAAAGCAGCTCTCTCAAGGCCAAAGGGTTGAGAACCTCACTTGTGACTTCTGCCAGCGTAGGATTCGCAAGGGGCAGAAGCTGGTCTGGTGAGGTGGAGACACATGGCAAGAGGACTGGCACAAATGCCACTTACTGAGGGGATGGGGGAGCAGGGGTAAGATCAGGGCTGTGCGTGTGCCCAGGTGGTGCCACTCCTTTCGTTCCGCTCGCACAGTCCTGGCCTCGACACCATTTATCTCCTGATAAGCAGGAAAGACGTTGGTGTTCCTGGCGCCAGGAGGTTGGTGCTTGAGCCACTCCTGCCCACAGGATCAGGAGAAGTCTGTAGATTTGGATAAGGTGACTCTCTGATGCGCTTCCCTGTGCGCCATCTGTGAGTCATCAAAACTGCAAACATGCCAGATGGATTTTTAGGATGGACTTTGGCTTTGACCTTTTGCTCGTTCTTGGCAGATGTTTACTTCCGTAATATTTGCGGCAGTTGGCGTTGTGGGGGCTGGATACAGCTTTGTTGTGTCGGCTGTCGCCATGAACAGAGGCCCTAAGTGTCAGGTAGCAAACAGCACCTGGATGTATCCCTTTGAAAACGGGTAAGATGTTTTTTTTTTCAACCTCTGGATAGATTCTCCATCTCTACTGGAAGGGTTCTTGTTTTCTCGTCTTGATCTATAAATCCTGCAGCAAAGTGCTTACCAAATATTATGAGCCACTGGATGGCCTCCAACCATCAGTGTTTCAAAGAGCAACTTGTAAGGCTGAGCGATCACATTTCTGACTGGCGGTAGGAGTTTTCCTCATAGTCTGGGTGGACAAAGTCAGCAGAGCCTTTTCAGTGGTGGCACTCAAGATTATGAAATGCCTTGCAGCTGGCCCCCACCTTCACTTCTCCCCACCCCAGTTAGTTACTAAAGACTATTTTATTCCACCTGGCTTGTAGTTTAAGAAGCAGACAATGGGCGGCATCCATAAAATGCTTCCACTAGATGTTTACTTGCACAATGGAACTTCTCTCCTGTCCGCATGTGCCCTCTTTCCCCCCTCCCCATAAGTCTGCTCCAGAAGGTTGAGGAACAGATTAAAAGGGCACATGAGGAGAGGAAGGGAAATTCTGTTATGTAGCAGGGCTACTTTGTTAGATGCCACCCAATGCTTTTAATCATTTTTAGACAGCAAAACCTGTGTCTCTTCCATCCTTGTTTCATAAATTGTAGTGTTTGAAGTTGTAAGGCACCTTGAGTGGTGTTTTTACAGTGGAAGGGTGAAACGAGCCATTCCTACAGGTGGCAAGAAGTTCCAGAGTAGCAGTGCTTACCCAGCTTTGGATACCTATGAGAGGAAATCATTGGAGCATTACTCCCAATTAATATATATATATTGTTTTCATTTACAAGTGTACTGCTTGAGTATAGTTGGGGCACAGCTTAAACAGCCAAAGTTCACTGCTCCCATGTCAGAGAGAGACAGCCAGCACCCCAAATCCTTCCAGAATCCAGAACTCACTTATTTGTATGTGTCTCAGTCTCCGTTAGAAGCGCAACCTGCCTCTTATTTCATTTAACCTACCTGAGACACATGACACACCACTGAATATTACAGGATAACAATTTGCTTGCATTTTAATGAGAAACTACTTAATTCCGCATTTCCTGAAACAATATGCAAACTAAAGCAGCTATCCTTCAAAATTCGCACTTCTCTCTCTCTCTCTCTTTTTGCAGCACACTTCTCCAAGGCAAACAATGTGTACAAAAATGCATATCTTACAGGGAAGCGTGCATAAAAAGCATACGTGCTTGAAAATAGCATATAGGAATGCATTATGGTGCGGAAAGCGTATTGCCAAAATGTGTATATTAGGAGAAACTGAACAAAGATGTGTTTATCCGGGGGGAAATTGCACTGAAACGCAAGAGTTTCATGAGGATTAAGAAAAAATTGCTGCAGAAATGTGGAGTGCTGAATTAAAGATTGACTGGGGGGGGGGGAATATGAGAAACTGACAGTTAAATTGAGAGGTTTGTCCATTTCTGAAAGTGCTGGCCAGGTGTTCCTTCACAATGATAGCCTTACTGACAGAAATATAATAGAAAATCAATAAAACTTCTTTTTCGGGCCCAGGCTGTATCTGACGGACCATACGTTATGGGCAGACTGCACGTTTCCAGAGTCCATTGTGCCCTGGAACTTGACTCTGTTCTCTCTACTGCTGATAATGAGCGGAGCTCAATTGGTGCTGTGTGGCATCCAAGTTATCAACGGACTCCTCGGAACGCTGTGCGGGGACTGTAAATGCGGATGCTGTGGGGTAAGATGCTTTCGTTGGTAGCAACATGTCTGAGCATTCCTGGTTCCTTTCCCCCTTTGCCAATTGGGCTAACCAGCTGCTTACTGTCAAGGCCAGCCTAAGACATTTTGCTGCCCGAGGCAAAGTAGACATACTGAAGCTGACCCAACCAACCATTTGACCTTACTTCGCACTTCCCCCGCGGTAGGGAAACTCTAGCTTGCAGGCCAGTCTTGACCCACACGGATCCCAGTTTCACCTGCAGTGCTTCCCCCCCCCCTTCAAAACATCACCCACTTGTCAATCAGCTGGCATCACTCTGAATGATGAGAGTCAACAAGCAGAGGATGAGATTCAAATCTTAAGTTGCGCATGCCAGTTCCTCACAGGGAATTGACTCATGCAGTCAAGGCACCAGGATTTAACTCCCCCCCCCCCCACTTAACAGCCGATGAATGGGGGGATTAAATTCTGCTTCCTGGTTGAGGTGGTGGTGGTTTACATCCTGCTCAGTCCAACTAGGATTTAGTGAAATCCTTTTCCTGGAGCAGGACGTTGTTTAATTAAGAGCCCATGATAAAACAATTTTCCTTCCTCCATTTTAGTGACATGTGATTGATGGCCTTGCAAAACTGTCAATATGGCCCACAAGGGTTAAAATATGGCCTATGGAGCAAAAAAAGGGGGGGTTCCCCACCCCTTTCTACTAATGATAGAGCCGGCCCTACCTATGGTGTTTGTTAGTATTAACCATGCATTTTCCAATACAAACAAATGCACAAAATGTTCCCCATAGCCTTGAAATTGCAAGGAAGGAGGGGATGAACAAGCTGTTCTCTAATTCCCAGCATACTGTGGACCTTTATATGGGAAGCAGACTTATGCGTCATTTAACAGTTGGAGGGGGCCTTGTCCATGTAGTCCAACCCCTTGTTTGATGGAGAAAACCCAGAGCTAGAGCCTCCCTAAGAAGCAATTGCCTGTCCTGTGCTTGAAGACCTCAAGCAACCACCTTGCTAGGAAATTTGTTCCAATGTCACACGGCTCTTACCATCGAGATGTTTCTCCCTTCATGAAGTCAATATGCATTCAGATAGAGGTGATCCTTTAGATACACTGTATGCTTAAGATTTGGGCTGTGTATACATGGCTGGCTGGTTTAGGGGGAAATTCATCAAAATTCAGAATTTTCATAAGGAACAACAACAAAAAAGATACGGAATAAATATGCACCAATGTCATGTGCACACCACTTTCCAAATCAGCTATGGGAGATTGAGTAACCCCCCCCCCAAAAGCTTTAAATTAAAAAGCTATAAATTTAAGGCAACCTAGTATGAGAGCCCAAACTATGGACAAGCTGGGAGCTTCAGCTGATGGATTCTCATCCTGAGTAAACTTAGCAGTCATGGAATAAGAAGCGAGATCCTCTTATGGAGCAGTAAGTGGTTAAAGATCAAGAAACAGAGAGCAGGAACATATGGGATAGTTTTCCCAAAGGAGAGAAGTGGGGTCCTCCAAGGATCAGTATTTGCAGCCATGCTTTTCACCTTGTTTCTAAATGACTTGGTGCTAGAGGTGAGCATTGAGATGGCCCCTGTTTGCTAAAGTGTCCCAAGGTGGTAAGGACTAAAAAGGGATCACAAGGAGCTCCAAAGAAAGGATCATTCTAAAACATTAAATTAAAATGCATGTGTAATTTAGTCCCACTGCAATCAAGTATAAGAGACGCAGGTGGCGCTGTGGGTTAAACCACAGAGCGTAGGACTTGCCGATCAGAAGGTCAGCGGTTCGAATCCCTGCGACAGGGTGAGCTCCCGTTCCTCGGTCCCTGCTTCTGCCCAGCTAGCAGTTCAAAAGCATGTCAAAGTGCAAGTACATAAATAGGTACCGCTCTGGCAGGAAGGTAAACAGTGTTTCCATGCGCTGCTCTGGTTCACCAGAAGCGGCTTAGTCATGCTGGCCACATGGCCCGGAAGCTGTACGCCGGCTCCCTCGGCCAATAAAGCGAGATGAGCACCGCAACCCCAGACTGGGCCATGACTGGACCTAATGGTCAGGGGTCCCTTTACCTTTACCTTTAAGTAAGTATAAAGTGTAAGCTGGGGAGGAATAGCAAATATGCACAAGCAGGTTTGTTGCAAACTCTCAACAGTCATTTAAACAAAAAACAGAACCCTGCCGGAAGACTTAACAGCATAGGAGCATAACTGGAGGCTGACTGAGAAGTGTCAAAATAAGGCTCCTCCTAGCTTTGCCAAATAGAGAATGAAAGATATGACCAAATATCATGATGATTAGCCTTTACTCTTGTCAACCAGTGTATAAGAATTCATTTCCCTCTTATCTTTTCTTTTAGGGAGATGGAGCAGTTTAAATATACAGAGGCTGCAGAAATCACCTCTTACAAGGCCGAAAATGCCATACCAGACCTTGATATGATGGACCAAATCAAGTCCGCACTAAGCACATCTAGAATGAAGGGTGTTAGAAAGAGCCCTGACGGCATTTTCCCTTCACATCTCCCAATGAGTTTTGCAACTGTTTGGGCTATATAGCAGGGGTGAGAAGAAAATGTCCAGCCCAATGACTTTGTTCCCTCTTGGCCAACCCTACCAAACCACACACACATGCATGCAGACACATCAGCTGTCTGCCCGACCCTATAAAGACATTTTAGCCCTTTTCAGGTCTCATTGCTGGACCCGTGGCAGAAATCTTCCTGGAGACTGCCTTTGGGGAAAGAGGTTTAATCTTTCCCAGCTGCCCCCAACTATGCCCTCCATACTGCAAGAAGGCTTTGTCCAAGCCTAATTGCAGTGAGGGAGAGGCTATGGGAACGGGGGGTGCTGGGTGGGGTGCTTGCAAGAGCAGTGGTCTAATTAGGGTTGCTGTGTAAGGACCTGGGCAGCCTTTTTAAAAAATGAAAAGCCAGCCAGTTGATTTTTGTCTACTTCGATACAACCCCAAAATTAGAATTTATGGCCTTGAAAATGGCAACCCAGAAGCATCTCCCTGCTCCTCTTTCTCCCCAGCTGGGGGAGTTACTTTTACGTGAATACTGACCTCCTTATCACCACTTATAATATAAATCTGGGATGGGGAACATTGTTCAGCCTGAGGGCCATGTTTTATTCTGTGTAACCTTGTGAGGGCCAAACGCCAGTGGGTTGAGGGCCAGAGACAAAAGTGGGTGGGGTCAAGAATGTAAATGCCGTCTTTGTACAGTTTCTACAGCCACCCCTCTGTTCTCCACTCAGGCAAGGAAGAGGCCTTGTCAAAGGTCCAGGGCACGTTCCAGCCAGGCACAAACAGTAAAGGAGGGTGTGAAGCTGGCCCAGTGAAGGCTGTGGCCTGCAGAGTCCCAAGGGCCAGAGAAAGAGGTCTGAAGGGTCATGTTTGCCTCCTAGGTCTGAGGTTTCCCACCTCTGCTATAATTATGCTGAGTCTTGTTTGCCATGTGGAAAGATGACAACCCCCATGCTTCCAGAACTGAAGCATAACTGTAGACTTCCTGACTGGACTTGGGGTGGCCAAGAGAGCCAATATTTGTATACACCACATCCCAATGAGGCTTTTGTGCTCTTGATTAATACACGTCAGGAGAAGTTTAGCAGAGGCAGCTGTATTGCAGTGAGAAAAGCTGCTGCTGCTCCTTCTTTTGAACATGTCTGTTATAGGCACAGAACCTTCCTTTGAATTGATTTTTTGCTCATAAGGGTTGCCAGATAATTTCTGGGCTTGCTCCTGTGCTTCTGAAAGCAGCGTTGCAAAGAACTTCTAGAAATAGCACAGGGATTGGAAAGCTATGGTCCTTTGTTGTCTTCCCTGGCCATGGTCCATGCTGCCAGAAGTTGATGGGAGTTGCATCTGGAGGGTCATAGGTTCCCCAATCCTAAAGCAGAGGTCTTCTTTGGCATGAGGGTTTAAGTGCCGAAGGAAAGCTTCAGCCTTCTGCATCTTTGAAGACACGGGAGCAAAACTAAGGGGGAAGCTGTCAGCTCTGGCCAAACATATTTGTGAGCTTCTGTTGATTATTAGCAGCTAATACAAATTCTGATGTTATTTTAATGATTGCCCCCGATTTATTTTATGCTCATGGAATTACAATTCTGTGACACAAATATTTCACTGTATATATTAAGACCTTTGTGCTGGGGTGGGGTTGTGTGCATGATATGCAAATAATTAAAGTGTTTTTCAATTTTCTTTTTCGGTATAAACTTTGTGTGGGTTCTGAATGTTGCGACTCGGGTTTCTTTTTCGCTGACATTCGGTATCCATCTTTCTGAGAGCACCCCATACCTATGCATGTTTACTTGCAAGACCCAGTGTCTTCATGGGATGATGACTTTGAGCCTGAAGTTCCATCAACCCTGGTTTCCCATTCAAATTAGTCAGGGTAGACAATACAGAACTAGCTGGTCCAATGATCTGAATCAGTTCCTCTGTTCCTGGGTCCCTAATTTTGTTGGCACCACAGGCTCACTGAGCATGGAAAGTTCAATATAGATTTATTGCCAGCTCTGCTTCTCTCCATGGTAGGTCCCCAAACTGGCTGATCTTGGAGTAGATTGGAGGTGGCCTTGCTGGATCTGAAACCCCTTCATTCACTCAAAAGGCTCCAGGGCTGAACCTACCATCTATGCCAAACCAGAGCTGGGATAGTTACTTTCCTCACACTGGTTTCATTGGGGGTGTAGTGTTTAAAACAAGTATCTGCTAGACCTTTTCCTGGGACCACACACACACACAAAATATTCTTGCCATGGCTAGTGCATGGCAGCATAGATTTGGGAGTAATGGGACTCTCTGCCACTTCACGCACATCCCCCCAACACAGGATTGCTCAGCCTAACATCAAAGTGGACCACAGAGATCTGATATCTTGAGAAAGCCCATCCTCCTTGTCTAGGGCTCAAGCGTGAATATCCAACATCTTCTACAGAAGAATGGGGAAAAGCAACCCATTTTTCAATCTGTTCCAGCATCTGTGTTATTCGGACAGCTATCCAAGTTGGCAAGCAAAGCACAGAAACAGACCTGAACAGGAAGGTGAAAGCCCATTGCCTTCAAAAGCAGATTCCCTCAGGTCTCAGGTTTTCTTTGCATGGTTAAGAACTGGGTTATCTGAGGCCACGAACGTCTGTAGTCAGAGACTTCTGTCAAGTTCTCAAATCACAAAGGCAGCTAGCAAAACCATTTACAACAACAGTGCCACGAGGCAAATAACCTAGAGTCACTGAAATGCTCCCAGAAATATCATCTGAGCAACAATGATCTCAGAAATGCCACATTTCGAACATTTAATTGCAATACAGCTGGGAAGGAAGAAATGTACTGCCCTCTTGTGACTTGGCCCCATAAATAAAAATGAAGTCAGTTTTAGCTTGGCAGCATCTTCTGGTGCTTTTCGCTTTCCTGAGTGTTCTACCCCTGGGAACGTACCTTGTTGAGAGAGCACAGGAGTCGTTCCAGTTTGAACAAAGCCATCTCCAGGCATGTCTTGATGTATTAGGGAAACAGAAAATAGTATGAACAAGTTCGTCAAGTACATATTAGGTTGCCAACTCTTCTCTCCCATTCCCATTTTCTGTGCCTTTATAATGGCACCCCGTCGCGTACAAATTCATGAGATGCTTTCCCCCTCTGCATCTCTCTGCCAGGAGAAACTTCGGACGATTGTTTTAATCGTCATGCTCTCGTTGCTAAAACAGAGGTAGCAGACCTAGCTTCATGCCAAATGAAAGAACCATTATCTTCGTTTTCTTTCTAGTCACAATATACAAGCTCAATTAGAGAAAGGAAGGACTGGACCTCGTTGGCTTTGCATGCCGGACCTCTCTGGTAGGCATCGCTAGGTAGTTAAGAAATACACCTGCCTGTAGCAATAGAGAGCAGCAGCTACCGGTCAGTGTAAGGCAATACCAAGATAAATGGGCCAATGGTCTGATTTGATAGAAGGGAGTTTCCTATGAAGTTCTACCCCCATCCCCAAGAGTGACTGGACGCCATTACATCAACAAGTACATAGATTGGAAGTTTAAATCCATTTCTATTTTATTTTATTTTTTTTCTTGTACAATATTAAAAGAAATATTTTTTTTTTAAAAAAAGAAAAACCAGAACCAAACTCTGGATACAACCGTTTGATCTGATTGAATTTTGAAGCATACGCTATGTATGCAAATCATTCTACATTGAAAAACAAATGCTCACACAAGATGGCATATAGCATAACAAACTGATGTAAATAAAATAAAAAAGTATTAAAGTATTAGCACATAACATGGATGTAGTGTATTAAGAAAACCGAAACATGTTTCATCACCCATTTCCCTTACTGAAAACAGAGACTAGTCCCTCCCACCCAACTCTTAAAAAAACAACAGAAAAAAAACCGCATTTGTTTTCATGAAGCCTTCTTTCCCAATAGTTACCTTCTAGTACAGCGGTTTTCAAACTTCTGCCTTTAGGGAATCCTTTTTTTCGTTGGCTGAGGGACTCTGGCAAACCTGCTACATAACCCCTAGTTGCTGCAGAGGATTTGGGGGGGAACATTCTAGGGTGTAAACTCAGTGAACACGGGGCACAGACTAGGCCTGTTGGACCTCATTGCCACTTAACATGACCTGAGAACGAACCCTAAAACTCATCCAATACTCCTCTGTTACAGGGGGAGGGAAACGGAGGGTTAATTTTTTTACTACCCTTCCATCCCAGTTGTCTTTCAAGAAGCTTCCCTCATAATGACCCTGAGATGTAGGTTAGGCTGGCCCAAGGCCACCCCTGGTGCTTCACAGCTCACCAAAGACTCCTGAGCAAGCTTAGCAGTCAAGGAATAAGAGGCAAAATCCCCTTGTGGATCAGGAATTGGTTAAGTAACAGGAAGCTACTAGCCATGATGTCTGGGCTTTCTATCTGCACAGTCAGAGGCTGCAGTGCATCTGAATACCAGTTGTCAGAAACCACAGGAAAGAAGAAGGCTTTCGTTCTGCTCCCTGGTTTCTCATAGGCATCTGGTCGGCCACTGTGAGAACAGGATGCTGGACTAGATGGGCCACTGACTTGATCCAGATGGCTATTATTAAGTTCTTATGAAGCAGGGAGAAAGAGTAGATGGATAAGTTTTCCATATGGAAGGATGTAGGAAGTGGGGTCCTCCAAAGACCATATACAATCTAGAGTTAGGAGTGAGCAAGTGAGATGGCCTAGTTTGCTGATATTTAAGTGTTCAGGGTGGTTAAAAGAAACAAACAAAAAAGGGTGTGTGTGTGAAGAACTCCAAAAAGACCACCCCACACCAGTGTGGTGTGGTGGTTAAGAGCGGTAGACTCGTAATCTGGTGAACTGGGTTCGTGTCTCCGCTCCTCCGCATGCAGCTGCTGGGTGACCTTGGGCTAGTCACGCTTCTCTGAAATCTCTCAGCCCCAGTCCCCTCACAGAGTGTTTGTTGTGGGGGAGGAAGGGAAAGGAGATTGTGAGCAGCTTTGAGACTCCTTCGGGTAGTGATAAGGTGGGATATCAAATCCAAACTCCTCCTCCTCCGTGGTAAGATGCCAAATGCAATTCAATGTAAACAAGTGGAAAGGCACAAAAACATATTAATTTCACATATGTACTCATGGGGTCTGTACTGGAGCAGGACTATGGATTCATAGTGGATAGCTCCATGAAAATGTTGACCCAGTGTGTGGCAGCTGTGAAGAAAGCAAATTCCATGCCAATAGGTCAATAGGAAATGAAATGAAACCTGCCATTATAATAATGCTGCTACCTCAAAAAGACTGGGAAAAGTTTGAAAGACTTGGAAAAAGTTCAGAAAAGGGCAGCCGGTACGATCAAGATGATGGAGCAACAGCCCACCAGGAAAGGTTACAGCATTAGAGACTTTTTAGTTTGCAATTAAGAGGCGACATGATAGAAGGGCACAGCATGGAGAAAGTAGATGGCGTCAAGTGTTTCTCCCTGTCTCCTAACACTAGAACTTGTGGACATACAACGAAGATGAATGTTGAAAGATAAGAGAAAGTTAAAACTATGAAATCCGTTCCCACATGAGGCAGTGATGTCCATCAACTTGGATGGCTTTAAAAATTTAGGCAAATTCATGGATAAAACTATCAGTGGCTACGAACCCCAATGTTCTGCCTCCGAATACCAGTTGCTGGAAATGGCTGGAAGGGAGAGTACTGTTGCTGTCAAGAGTTTGCTTTCCTGTGGACATCTGGTTGGCCACTGTGAAAACAGCTTCCTGGACAACATGGTCAACTGGACTGATCCAGTAGGACAATTCTTCAGTTCTTATGGCTGAGTGGGGTCTCCCGAGTCCTAGTCCAACACTCTAACCTCTACGCTGCGCTGGCTCTACACGCAAGGTGGCAGGTCTTCTCTCTTTCATGCTGGGTCATCCACCATTACTTATGGTCTCATTGAGGAGCTCCTGAAAGGTACCCCAGGCTTCCCTTGAGCGCCGTTTGAAAACCACTGCTTTTAACAGCACAACTGGGTGACAAGTAATCAGCACCTCACCATTTGCATATAAATCAGCATTTACATATGAAGTCACTCAACCTTTCTGATCGACTCGATGCCACTCGCATATCCGTTCATTGTCGATACAAGTAGTGTAGTGTAAAAAAATTAAAATTGGGTTTCACAAGCCAAAAGTCACATGTCAACATTTTGTCAAATAATTAACAATAGATTCCATTAGAAACAAGGCTGCCTGTGTCTGCAAGTCTTTTTTAAAGTTTAAAAAAAAAACAGTATTTGAAAAGAGGGCTTCAATGAAAGCCCCTGTTCTCTCCCCCATCCCTAAAACACACACACACACTTTTCTGAATATTAGAACAACACCCCCCTCAAAATCTTCACTATCGTTTGGTTCATTACTTAATTTTTTAAAAAAACAAGTTTCTGGCAGTTGTTTTACAATAGTAGTTAATGTTTTAACTGCAGCTTTCACCATAGCATAACACACACTGCCTT